>NC_138221.1:31481790-32169290 GCF_964197995.2 Scardinius erythrophthalmus
TAAACCTCTGAAAACCTGTGAGATAATGCTGATGCAGATGTGTGAAAAATGAAACGCTTGTATTTCCTTGCTTGTCTTTATTCTAGAGCACGTTCTGCTGGTTGACGGAGCATCTAAGGATCTCCGTTTTGGGCCAAACACAGAACCAAATTGAGAACGAATGTCTGATAACAAAGGCCAGGCTTGTAGAATGATCCGGCATTCCCACGCTAACCCTAACACACTTTTACACACACTGCGGTCCTCCAGGTGAGCTCTCATATGAGTCGGGTGTTGTGTTGGAAAGTTGATGCTTTGGATTTCAGAGATGGACTACGCCTCGAGTTGGCAGCAGTGCTGAGCTCTATTACGTGTGGGCCGTTAATGGTTTTATTCCTTGAGTCATTCCACCCTTTTCCAGCAGTGTTTCTCTGTATCCTGACAACAAACACCAGCAAATCACTCTCAAAGCATCCTTTATTTTTGTGTGTGGAAGATGTTGGACAGGCATTAGTGATTGAGAGCAGCTGTCTAGCTAGCAGACCAGCAGGATGATTATCTATCCATCCATCCACCCATCCATCCATCCAATTATTATGTATATTATAATTGATTTAATTAATTAATAATGTTACTTCACATTTGTTCATTGTACTAATTATTTATTTATATACCATTTTATATATTTATTAAACATTAATTGGTTTTATTTATCAATTAATATAAATTATATATCTATTAACATTTCCATTTATTTATTTATTCATTTAATATGTACATTAATGTTTTATTTATTATTGTCTATATTATTATTATTATTATTGTTGTTGTTGAATTTATTTAATAATGTTTATACGATAAACTAATTACATATATATATATATATATATATATATATATATACCCATGAATTTAATGAATTCATTTACATTTATTTATTTAATATATCAATTATTTTAATTGATAATTCTTGTTTCTGTATTATTAATATTATTGATTTAATTTGTTTTTTTACATTTGTTCATAATAATCCCATATAATATACAATCCCAATAATGATGACCAATCCCATCTCCAGCATTCATCACCCCGTTTCTACAAAATGCTGAAGTTTGAGCAATAGTATCCCAGCTTGTTATCTGTCATTTCTTCATCCCTCACCATTGTTCAGTTAAATCCCCCTCCATCCTTCTCTTTCACTCTACTTACATTTGCGGTCCATAATATCCACATGCCTCATGCAGAGCTCGGTGTTCACTACATTCTTCTGTCATTATTCTTTAATTTTCTCTATTTTTCTTCATCATTCCAGTCTTCCCAATCCCAGTCTTCTCTATCTCCAATGCTAGTGTCAGCATTCTTGTGGTCCGTGGCCCCGGGGCCAGATTCAAACCCTGTGAGAGGCCAATCCAGACGGCTCATGCGCCTTTCAGATACTCAATAATCTGTGTAGCAACCACTAGGCTATATATATATATATATATATATATATAAGGGAAAATATGTCTTTATTTGAAAGATGTTTCGATTTTGATATCTTCAAAACAACTTGAACTGCTGATGAACTGGCCTGTGTGGTTTTGCTGCAGAAAATCTGATAAGACCGAAGACCGATGACTCTCCACCACTTCCCTCCAACATAACCCGTCGTCTGATATCGTTGGTCTGTTTTCCTGCTACTTATCCAACATCAAACAACAACCACACAGACAGCAATGGACAAAAAATATGCCAAGCCTGTTAGCAGTGAATGTGACTTCACAAATTGTAGCTATTTTGTAGCTATTTTTATGTCCTTCGTAATGTGAAATTACTCACCGATCTAGTTCATTTTGTCATTAGTTATATATGTAACGTATGCCAGAAAGAGCTGTTTGTGTAAACCTCACTCCCCTGGCCTAAAGAGGCACACTAGCGGCTGAAGCTAAAGGCTTCCCGACGCTGGAGATGCTCGGAGGTGACAGGTTACATTTGGTGCCGTGACCCGGATAAGAACAAAAAGCTGCGGAAAACATCATCTGTAAAAATTTGATATGATATTGGCCATTATCTAATTTTTTTTCATTTGTAAATATTATATATAATTGCATGTAAGATTTTTAATTGCGTGATAAATTAGGGCAAATATTTCACCTTTATGAACCCTTCAAGAGCAGTTTCCCTTTAAAAGTGAATGCTGGCATCTATCATTACTACTATTATTATTAATAATCAATAAAACACGCAGCGCATCAGACTATTTAGTTATTTAATTCAGTTGCAGTCTTTGATTTGATAATCACACTATATTGTAGGGATGTAACAATATATCGTATCACAATATATCGCAATACAAAAATGCAACAATATGTATCATGGATAGTGACAATATGTATTTTGTATAGTTCACCCAAAATAAAAATTATTGTGTGACAAAAAAATTCAAGTTTTCAGAGTTTTAGTGTCAGTACTACATTAAACTTCTATATATAATGTTGAATATAATCTATAATAATGCAATCTGGGAATATTTGTGGGTCCTGATAATGCCAAATGTCTGATGTTACCAGTAAACAGTGGCCTATAAATTATTTGAAATATATCAGTGACAGTGCAAGCATTTTCGTCTTAAATAATTATTCTGTTTTCAGCTTCAGAGTCATGAATATTTTTATTCTGGTGTCACTATTGTCCTGTGCATTGGGTTATCAGCACCAAGTCCAAGCCTATTCATTTACAACCACAATGTAAAACCAAATCTACCATTTTAATCAACAGTACATTTTTTGTTAACCTTTTTTCATATGTCTTGGTGTATCGCAATAATATCATATCATGAGTTCAGTATCGTGATATGTATCGAATCATGATATGAGGGTATCGTTACACCCCTACTTATATTGTGATAATCGTGCGACCTGTATTTATTTATTTTGATTATACATTCTATATGAATAATTATTAGCTTTTCATCAATATCCGAACCCCCTGTAGTTCTCACGAATCTCAGTTTGGGGAACCCTGGTCTACATGAGAAGGTTCCTACTCTAGTTTTTGCCTGTAGGTATGTGCATGTAAAAGTAGGGTATTGATGGCAAGAATGAGGCATAAACCAGGAAAAACAAATGTGAGGAGGAACCTCTTTTCCTAAGAAACTCAAACCTATGTTAAGCCCTGGCGTCATCACCCTAGAACAGTATGAAAACGGCATGACAGAAAAAGAAAAGAGAGAAAGAGAAAAAAACAAGAAGCAGAACAATATTTACTCAGCAGTAATTTTCGGTGGAATTTTTTTGGAAGATAATTTGAAGAAGTCAGCTCGGGTGTCTACAATAGGCCCTTTGAGCAGCTCAGTTTGAGTCTGGCTTTGGAGTGCAGCCAGAGAACCAGCTCTCTTAAAATCACAGAATAAAGGAGACCTTTTGTTGAAAAGCTGGAAAGCAGACGCACACACACGTTCAGCTACTCACTGCCGTCGACACAACACACCCGCCTGTTTCTCCTGTGACTGACGTGTGCGTGTACGTTTCGCTGGTCGAATGTGCCTCCCTCTGATGTCTTAGTTATTGTTCTCTCAGTTTGAGTCAATAGGTAATGCTGTGTGTGAGAGGTTCTGTTGTTTTTAATTGTTTGACATGATCGCGCTCATTACTAATGGAAATGCTATTCGTGTTGGACAGCGGTGGGCTGTTTTATGTGTTTGTGTTGTTAAACGGGTTTAATGTACAACAGATTGCAGCTGGATGGTTGTAGATAAGCAGACTTTGGAAGTAGTGTGAGCCCTTCCAAATGTACCTGTAAAGCAGGTGGGTGGTCAGTAAAGGATGTGTGTAATAACAAACAATCCTCATTATGTTCAGTCCAGTGACGTAGATGGAGGTGAAACTGCACCTATTAGATTTGGCAATTGTTTGTTTTTAATAAAAAATCCCCTGTTTACCTCAGGCTTTCTCCATAAAGGGAAAATATATTACCTTTCCCTGGCACTCAAATCCTAAAATTCCTCATAAAAGCTTTGTGTGGTGCGTTTGCAGATGGCATATAGGATGCTAGGACTCTCTCTCTCTCTCTGTGTTCGCATTTATTTGCATCTATTAAGTCTTATTACCAAACACATTAAACAAAGACATACGTTCAACATCAGTAAACCTAATTGACTCTGCTTCTAATCAGACCAGCTAGCTTGAGCGAAAAACAGAAGAATGTAAAACTAGTTTATTTAAATTTTTTATTTGTTTGTTTTATTTGCAGCTTTTTGAAAATACCATCATACATATACACACATCTCCATATAGACAAAAGAAAGGTATAAAAAAAGAGCTTCCCAAATTAAACAGGGAAAATTAGAGGCAGATCTTATCAAAAATATTCACAAATATTTTCAATACTTCATACTGCTGAGATTTTTTCCAGTTTGCATATTCCAACAACAACAGCAACAACAACAAAAAAATCGATTACAAATCCTTCTTCTTTTAAGCAGAAGGTTTCACAATTTAATTTTTACATATTTTATTTTATATTTTTTTTGGAAACATCATTTGACAGGTTGTAGAACAAGTGCTAAAATAGTAACACATTTCCTCACAGAGGTGAATCAGCACAGCTCCCCACTGTCTCCGTTTTGGCATTTTGCAGTAAACTTTACCTTTAAGAATCCACAGTATCTGTGTCTTAAATTTCAGAGTGATCATTGAGTGATCAATGAGTGATCAATGACGGCAGGACCTCAGTCATTTTTAGGTTGTTTCATGCTCTTTTGTTGTGTCTTGCACATGAATGGTAAGCTCTGGAGAGTTGTCAGTGGAGTGTGTGTTTTTAGCTAATGCGAGCTAGCCAAAGAACACTGTAGTGTTTTTGAACATATTAATCTGTCAAAACGGTGTTGACTGCAAGAGGAAACTCTCTGCTGAGTAGCATGTAAATAGTGCAATGGCTAATTTGGCAAACTGACAGAATTTTTTGAATAGTGATATATGGAACAACCCCTTTTTTGGTATATAAATAAATATTTTAAAAAGATCCCACCAATTTGTAGCTTTCAATAATATATTGCAAGACTTATTAGTTTTTACAACAGAACATAATGTATATTAATCTGCTTTTCAATCAGCCATTTCTATTTAGCTTACGTTTTGTCTCTATTTCTGGGGGGAATAGGGAATAGGGGCTAAAATATAGAGGAGGGATTTAGTTTTAAGTCTGAATAGACTTTTAACTGCTTAGACTGTCTGCATTTCTAAACTAAAGCCTTTGATACACTTGGTGGCACAAGTACATTTTAATCTTCAAAGTTTTTAATCTGGTGTTTTGTCTGCTTTTAAAGTCACAAGATATGGGGGAAGAGCAGCCGCCTGGTAACAGTCACATATTTGTACAAAAACATGGTACAGATATAAAACAAAGAAACAATGCCTATCAGTTAGACAAAGCATCATAAGAGTCAGCCTTGTTACTTAAGAAGTTTATATTTTCAATATCTTCAATTGCCCACTCAAATGTAGGACTTACGGTTCACAGTTAGTGCATCTCCTAAGAGTTGCACACAGGTGCTACACATCAATATGTCGCCTAAACTTTTTTCAGTCAGCCTTATGTCCATTTTACGACTGGCAGCCATATTAAAATTTTAAAAGATCTTTAGTTGTAGGATTGGCATGTAGAGTCTTTCCATTTTTCAGATGATAAAGGGCACTTAGGAGGATGTCATTTTGACAGAAATGTCCTTACAGGATTGCACCAGGAAACACCTAAATGCCACTGTCTCTTTACAAAAAAGCTGGTGGCTGTTCTTACTGTCCTCTGTGGTTCCCTGTAAAGCAGTATAATTCATGCTTTAGCATGTAAGTAAGTCACAAACCTTTTGCAATTATCAGAAATACGAGGGTTTCAAACTGTTCATGTTGTTGTTCGCAGTACAGTGATCTTGCATGAGGGGCACTTCGTAGTCCAAGCCACCATTCTGCGCGGTTGATGGACAAGATATAATCTCTTGCTTTTGGGGTAGTGCCCCATTGTCCATACCCTCCAGCTCCAGCTGTGACGGATCACATTCTAAGTCCAGCTGTCCCTTTGATTTCTTTTTGTGCATGTAGCAAGCTACCCCAACAGCCACAGCTATTAGGACTAGCAGAAGAAGGATGGCGACTGCAGGAATGATCATCGTAGTGAGCTTTGGGTCCTCCAGTCGTGCTCCAGTGGGAGTTAGCTGCTGACTGACCGTCTGGGCCTCTGTGCATACACGATCCAAGACCCCAGGTTCACCCAATGGACTGGCGCATACAGAATATGTAGAGTTTGGCTGAAGTCCACGCAGTGTGTACTCTGGATAAGAGGGTGGAACGTTGAGCTGCTTGGGACGTTTGTCCAGTCCAGAAAGGTTCTTGTAAGTTAACTTTACACCACGGATATGCGGGCGCATATCCATGTACCGGTGAAGGTCTAAGAGTATGGAGGAGCTAGTTACCATTGTTGCAGTTATTTCAGGTTCCATAGTGCCGATTATTGTAGGGATGTCCTCATGGGGTGGTGGGTTTTTCTCATTTTGACAGTATGGCCCTGATGTTCCCGGTAGACAAATACATTCCAATTTTCCTTCGTTGTCCAGCCAACATGTTCCTCCATTTAGACAGATATTGGTTGGGCAGAAGGTTGATCTTAGGTCTGGGTCGATACTAGTACTAGGGGTGGGAGGTGGAGGGTCATTGTCGGTTTCCGTAGAGGGGTTATCACTAGGTTTGGCAGGGAGTACTGCATGTGTTGTACTTGGTAAACTGGTAACCGGAGCTGGTGGTACTGCAGTGGTCTTTACTGTCCGAGTCGTAACGATTGTAGTAATCGGACATCCGAATTCTCTGTGCCCCAGTCTCTCCAGCACCTTCCCAGAGTTAAAAGGAGGAAAGTGGCAGCGTGTCTCTTCCGTCCTACCCAACTGAATTCGCTTGTTTCGCAACCAACTAGGAAACCAAGCCAGATTGCAAAGGCAATTGAAAGGGTTTTCCGCGACAGCCAGTCTTTCTAGGTGAGGAAAGAGCTGGGATAAGGTCTCTGGTAACCCTTGCAAGCTTAGATTGCTGATATCCAGCTCCTGAAGCTCTGAAAGTTTCTCAAAGTCTTCCCATTTCATAGGTCCCATAGGATTCCCAGCCAAACTGAGACTGACCAAGCCCCTTGCTTCCCGCAAAACTCCTGGAAAGGTTGTTAACTGATTGTTGGAGATGTCGAGCTCATGAAGGTTCTTGAAGCTTCCTAAGAGCTCCTCGTTCAGACTGTTAAGCCCCAGCCCACCCAGTTTCAGTGACTCCAACTTGGGTGTCTGGAGGTCCTTCGGCTCTGGCGAGGGTATGCTGTTAAACCGTAAGTCTAGCAGAAGCAGATGGGGCATTTTCAGAGCAGGCATTGTTGTCAGTTTGTTTCCTTGCAGCTTGAGCTCCAGTAGCTGTTGTAGTCCATCAAAAGCAGCAGGATGTATGTACTCTATAAAGTTGCTGTAGAGATATAGCCTCTCCAGAATTTCCAGTCCAGCAAAGCTGTCCTTGGATATGTGGACGATCTGGTTAGCCGACAGGTCCAGGTTGTGGAGTGAGGACAGGGGTTCAAATACGCGATCTGGCAGTTCGGTCAACTTGTTCTGACTTAGATCTAGCATCTCCAGGCTGTCCAACTCAACAAAAGCCTCTTGGGAAAGGGACTCAATGCCGTTCTTGAACACATAGAGATTCTTAGTCGTTGTGGGTACTTCGCTGGGCATTTTAGTGTCTTTGCGGCTAAAGCAGAATATGGAGTCTTGGACTGCGCAGGTACAGTCCTTCGGACAGGTGTCGGCCAATACCGGGGATGACCAGAGTTGATAGAAGAGGAGGGGCAGCAGTAGAGGGAGGAAGAGCTTCATGTTGCTGCCTTCACATTCACCCCTTCAAGCCTGCAATGCAACAAGAAAACCAAGTAAACATTTGCTCAATCAACTTCATATTGTATTTTTTGACTTTGAAACAACACCACAGTCTTGACACTTAAAATTTGTCAAAGTTTAGGGATGGCATGAATCAACAACTGAAACTTTAAAGTCATTTGCAAACAGTTGAGTACTTGATAAAGTTACTCTTTTGTTTTGTATTGCCTCTCAGCAACTTCAAGGAATACTTCAATACATGCTGTATTTTTTTTTATGAGGTCAGTCTTTTTATGTGGCTGAGTAAAAGGGTTGCTTTAGACCAAGTGCTTTCAAAGGGTGATCAAAGGCGAGATCTTGTTGTACTCAAGCAATAGATTGTGGTAGTGATGTACATGCCTGCCGGACCCTTACACTGGAATTCAGGGTGATGTTTGTTGACCTTATTTTTCTTTGTTTATCAAACAAAACATTTTGAATTCCATATAGTTGACAACAAACATATGGTATCTCAAGGTATTTTATGAAGTACTCTTTCAGGAATGGTTGAATGTTATATAATAAGTGCCCTAATGAACATCGTCTAACCTGCTTTGTGCATCATTCCACCCACAAGTCATCTAATTGCTAATAACTGTTTGATTAACATTTAGTTCCATCATCGTTTACAGCACACATACCGAATCATTGTTGCACATTAGCTCGTAAGACTTTACTTGACTCTTTTTGGGAGTTTGTACACTTTTTGTCTTTCTACAAACATTCAGTCAATTCATATTCATTCATTTTATATTTAGATCCAGAGATGCACTAATTTACGTCAATAACAGTCAAGACCCCTGAAGACCTGACCTTGAACACCAGACACAGATCTCATCAGATGAGCTCAGACACCTTTAGGGAGGAACGTGAGAGTCAGGGAGGAGAGCGAGAAAAAGAAAGATAAAGGGATATGAAGCTGGGAGACTGAAGTGAGCTGGGGAAACAGTTTATCATCTCCTGTGAGATCAGTTGCTGCAGTATCTGGCCTTGAAAGGAGGGGTGGAGACGTTTCGCTCTCCCTTACGATTTTCCTCCTTCTGTTTCTCTCCTGGACAGTGTGGGGGGTTTCTTGTTAGAAGTTCATGCTGAGGTGAAATTCTCTCACTCAGTTTTATTGGACAGTACAGAGAGATAGTAGGATCATTATGTTCCCTCCTGCTGCATTATTGAAGCATCACTCTCAATGCCCTGCTGGTGATCCCTGCACTGTTCGGCAGTTATTTAGGAAACGTCTCAGAATCTAGTTAGCTTTTTTGGATGTATTTTATTCTGTGTTAGCTGATAGAAAGTTGTTAGTTCTGTTGTGAGGTCAATGTACGTTTCTAAAGATCTTTGTAATAACATCTGGATATTTTTTAAATATATTTTAAGGTGCATTCTTTTTGACAACGAGTGGAAGTCACATAGATATGCAGTGCTTCTATGAAGTGTCTTTATGTAAACTTTGTAGCCTGACACACCTCACAATACCAGTATGTAGGTGTTAAGGAAACTGTTTTTCTTATGTCACGTCCATCAGCAACACATTTGGTTTCCTATAAAAAAATTTGGGACAGTCATCCTGAGAGAGAAAGAGAGAGAGATGATTTGCCTGTCTTTTGCCATTTTCTTCCCTCTATGTCTAAAAGGCAGTGGAGCAGGTTTAGACATTCCTGTTGCTCTGTCCCATTGACTTGCTGGCTGTGATGCAAGCGTCTGTCTTTAGACAGTGGGTTTAGTTGACGCTCTGTGCAAATAAAGCAGGGACTGCTGCCAAGCACACGCATATTTTTCTGAAACTAATCCTCTGCTTATTACGTGTGCTCTGTTTGGTCTGTCTGCTTTTTTTCCTATTTAATGAAACTTTTTCTCTGCACAAAAGCAAAAAAAATGTGTCTGAAATGTCAGTACTTGGAAAGAAGATCACACAGGGTTCAAAAGGACATGAAAGAAAGTGCTTTGTTATGTTCGGGCACTGATATCGATTCACTCGTATTGGCATTGCACTCTCTGACGTGTTTTGACACCGTATACCTGTTGATCGTGTAATGAGCTTTAGCTCTAGCTGGAATGATGTTGATCAACAAGATCTTACGACAAGGGTGGGTGAAAGAGTAACACGTGCACCGTTTCCTTTACCAGAAAGCTCTCGCTGGTCTCCATTCAGCGATGCGTAGCGCTTCACAGTCCGGGAGACCTGATTAGTTGTTTGACTAGAGGCAATGATGGAAAAAACCACGCTTCCAGATAACCTGATAACAGGTGGAACACTGTGGCTTATGGGCAGTTAATCATGACGTGGGTCGTAGGTCACCGCCGTCCCATGGTGTTTGGCTCTCAGAGTACCGTGGGAATGTTGTGAAGTGAATTTGTGCGATATTGAGCTGCCATTTTTAGCTTGTAATCCATCCTGCATTGCTAAAGATATGAACAATACCTCAAATCAGAACGAGAAGAGATGTGCTATCCTCAGAGCTATTTCTCAAAGCTTGGAAATCTTGTAGACTTAAAAGAGCATATAAAGAAGTCTGAAGATTGAAGCACTACTAAAAGACGAAAGGCTGAGAGTGTGAGCGATGAAAATAAGGCGTAAACCATGGAAAGACACAAAGAAAAGCCCTCCGAACATCAGGGTGGTGTTTTTAAACATGAAGGGAAAGTGGATATAAGATACAAGAAAGAAAAACCAAGAAGGAAGAAAGAAAGAGGCTTTCTGTGATAGATTTGCTGTCAGAGGGCAAAGTCCACTTCCGTCCCTCAGCCAGCACAAAGCATTCAGACTGTGGCGTAGTGTTTCACAGCATCATCTGGCATGTGAAGAGAGACCTGCCGAACCTGATAGATGAATGAGGATGAAGTAAAACCTCAGTCCTCCCTTCCTGAACTTTAGGGAAGCCGAGCTTGATTGAAAGATCAGAAGGAAGTGTGTAGGGCTAGTGCACACTAGGATCAAGGGGAAAGTACTCTGTCGGAGATATACCTTTTTTCAGTAGCATGACAGCAATATCTTAGCTTGACTGTACTTTATCAAGTAGAAGCGACTCTGGGTGAAGGGAAGCATCTGGCGGAAAGATGAGGCTTGCTATAAAGATAAAGCTATTGCCTAAACATCGTTTTTAATTTTGGCCGGTGTTTATCCCACTCCGCATCATTTCAAACCATCACAAGAAACAATCTAGTCAGCCGACAGAGACGCACGGAGTGGGAGTTGAGTCTGATTTCAGATAAACCCCCATCCAGCTCACACAGATACTCCATCTTCCTCCTTCACTTCAGCGGCCTGCGACTTATCAAGCCGCAGATAAAAAACACTTCTCAGGGATTAACCTAAAGCTCTCAGATCTGCTCTGAGTGTCTCTTCAGTCAGACAGAACAGCTGACCTGTCACATCTATATACATATCACTTCAATAATAAATTTGCCATCAAACTTCAACATTATAACTACAACTAGTTAAAAAAATGCACATCCCTACTAATCACTGACTTTAAAGATCGGTAACACTTTACAATTAGGTTTCATTTCTTTTACAAACGTTAACATGAACTAACAATGACAAATACTAATCTTGTTAAATGTTAATTTCAACCTTTACTAATTCCTTATTAAAATCAAAAGTATTTATTAATATTATTTACACCTGAGCTAACATGCACTTGTATTTTTATGTTAACAAGGATTGCTCATTGTTAGTTAATGCATTAACCAATGGGAGCTTATTGTAAAGTGTTACCAAGATCTCTCAACATCTTTTTCAGTTCCCCTTTTCCGCTGTCAATGTGTCGTTCGACCAGCTGGTGCTTTGCATATCCCCACATGGGACTATTTAAAGAAATGTATTTGCCATTGAAAATGTGTTGATTTAAATAGAAAGCTGTTGATAAGGACGTTATTGCTCAAGGCTTCTACCAAAAAAAAAAAAAAAAAAAAAAAAAAAAAACTAAAGAAAAGGAGCTGGGAAAGGAAAAGTCTTGGCTTTCCAGCATAATCTAAAAGCAAAGAAAACAACTGCGAGAAAAGAAGAGAGAGACAGGGAGAGAGGAATGGTCTGGTGGAGGTGGCAGATGCCAGGAGCCAAGAAAGGGAAATATATGATAAATATATCAAATATTATGAGTACATATTGACAGTACTAAATAAAATTAATTTGGTTCTTAATTTTTAAAAAGTTACTAATAATATATATATATATATATATATATATATATATATAATTATTTTTTTGTTATTTATTTTTTTACATTGCAATTTAATATATATATATATATATATAAAATTTATATGTATTTTACTTTATATATGTTAAATTTTACTTTATTATATATTACTTTATACATACATACATACATACATACATATATATATATACAGTGCAATGCATAAGTGAATACACCCATGCTAAAGTTGACTAAAAAGAGGAATAAAAAATCATATTTTGGAAATTGAACTTAATGCCTTAATTTAAAAAATTAGGAAAAACCCAACCTTTAAGGACACCAATTTTCTTTGTGAATGAATAATGTATCGTAAATAAATAAATGTTCTTCCTTAAAATACATGGTGCATAAGTGTGTACACCCCTATGTTAAATTCCCATAGAGGCAGGCAGATTTTTATTTTTAAGTTGTTTTTTTTTATTAATTTTTAGGATACTATGCATCCTGATAAAGTTCCCTTGGCCTTTGGAATTAAAATAGCCCCACATCCTCACATAGCCTTCACCGTACCTAGAGATTGGCATGGTTTTATTTCAGTTAGCCTAATAGCTGGTTTGATTTGCATTGAGAGATGATCTTATGGAAAGTACCCCATGCCAATCTCTAGGTATGGTGAAGGCTATGTAATGTTGTGGGGCTATTTTAATTCCAAAGGCCAAGGGAACTTTATCAGGATGCATAGTATCCTAAAAAAATTTGAAAAAAATACTTAAAAATAAAAATCTGCCTGCCTCTATGGGAATTTAACATAGGGGTGTCCAGACTTATGCACCATGTATTTTAAGGAAGAACATTTATTTATTTACGATACATTATTCATTCACAAAGAAAATTGGTGTCCTTAAAGGTTGGGTTTTTCCTAATTTTTTAAATTAAGGCATTAAGTTCAATTTCCAAAATATGATTTTTTATTCCTCTTTTTAGTCAACTTTAGCATGGGTGTATTCACTTATGCATTGCACTGTATATATATATATATATATAAATATATATATATATATATATATATATATATATATATATATATATATATATATATATATATATATATAATTTATTTTATTTTTTTATAACTGAGGCTGATAATTGGTGTATCATAGTAAGTTATTGTACAAGATTTGAATATCAACTACTGTATAGATATTTTTGGTAGTTTACAGTCAGTGAGCTCTTTCTAGACATCATAGTTGCTTCATTAGCCCCTAACGCCCACATCACTGTCTCTGAGGGATAAAACACGAATTCTTCCTGTTAATTGCCTCACCTGACCACAGCTGGACCATGTTACCCACAATGCACCAGTACCATCCCTCAACCTGAGAGTGCACGGCCATAAAACACTGATTCGTGACAGCGGGGAGGGAAACATACGCAATTCAATACCATTTTAAGGGCTTCCTCAAGTCGCAAAATCTTACCAGGGCACCGAACACATTTGCTCCCTAAATAATCCCATAGTGAGCCGTAAAAACTAGGGAGCATCGATGCTCACTATGTTTCCTTAATAGAAGTTCTGAAGCATGAAACTTATCATGTGAGTCGACTCACTACACGCGATAGATGTTTTTAAAAATACAAACCATTATTTTATTATATTTCACCTTAAACATACATTGCTAGACAGGTAATGAACATAATCTAGCTAACATTTATCATTTATTAACGGCTGAAATGTAGCACGTATATGTAACAATCAAAGCATTCATCATAATGTACTTTAAATCACATTAACAAATAATGTCAGAAAAATAGCAGCTCTGCTGTTGATCATAAATACCAGTAGTGATGTTGTACAATGAGGACGTCATGTTACTGGAAATAGAGTCGTCAGTGTCCCAATATGTAGTGAGCCAGGGTCCTTTACTGTCCTTAACAATGCCCCGAATTCATGCGCACGATATACGGATTCATGACCTAGAAAGCTAGTGAGCTGACTGAGACGCACCCAAGATGAGTAGACCTTCATACAGAAGCATGTCAGTTTGAGCACACGCCACTTTTAATAGGTAAACAGTTTACAGGAAGTGTTTCAGTGTTATGTAATGCGACTATACCTGCTAAACTTGATGTCGTGTTTTTTTCCCTTTGTCAAGGAGTGTATGTAGTCATTAAGAGTAGAGTGTATTGTGTTTTGAATAGGACAAAGAAAGAAAGACCACGATCAGTGACGGCCTTCATGTCAAGTTCACGAGGTCAAACACTCACTCGCTCTCTGATATATTCATGTGACCACAACAAAAAGAGGCACATCAAAGCTAAAGGTAACCCTGAGTGCTGCTCTGATTCACGACTAGGACGGTTTTGTTTCCATACAAACGTCTGCACTCTACCTCGCTCTCTTTTTCTTGTTTTTGAGAGAAGAATAGCGTTCTTTTGGTTCAGGATTTACAGCGGTGACCTGGACAAGAGCATGTCACTGCCATTACTGTCTGTGGAAAGCACAAAGGAAAGTCCTGAATGGAGCCGACTGAAGAAAAGCACAGCTTCCTACATAATGATGAGAGTTAAAGGAATAGTTCACCTAAAATAAAATTCACCATTCATGTTATTCCTAAAGGAGCAACTATTTCCCATACCATGAAAATCATACAATGAACAGAAAGGTGGTCTATATGACTTTATATGCTATATTTGGCTTCAGCAAACTTTTGCGTCCTTTTATCACAATGCAGCAAGTTTGAATGTGCTGAACAAAATGAGTGTGAGTAAATGATGACAACATTTTCATGTTTGGGTGAACCATTCCTTACAAGATCCAGTCCAGCTATAATTAAATGGACAGGGACTATAACAACACATAAAGGATTCATTCTAGATGTTCATAAGTTTGTAATTGTTGCATATCCCCTTAACGTCTCCCTCAGCTTCGCTCATAGTGAATGCATTGAACACGATCCCCCAGATCTTTCATGGTGGTGCTGATAAACATCTTTGCCCACAATCTCAGCCTGACACACTCATTTAAGAAACAAAGAATCGACAGTGTTCACCGTTCACTTCGTTGCACATCTGCTGGATGCAGGAGGCTTGTCTGGGCTCTGTTTTGTCTGCAACTAGATCACATCAGGTCCCTTTTTTTTGCGATGCCTCAGATATCAGAGAGAGGTTTCGCTGCAGGTACTCGCAGGTTTGTGTAACGGGCAGGTGCTTTCAGCCGGTTGTCACCCTCGGGTTGCATTGAAACCCAGCGCTCCAGACGCGTGCCTGCGCAGACGTCGGGACACTGTGTGCTTCTCCAGGGACGAGCCGCGTGGGAGACCGGAAAGGACAGACTGCAGATGTGAGCAGTCCAAAAGGAAATGGATTTACAAGCGCTTGCTCTGAGGAATTATCTTTGCGTCTGCCGCTGAGGCCAGATGTCAGGCTTCAAGCAAATATGCTCACTTGTTAGTTTACATTTGGCCCTGATGTCCTCCATCAGCACCGCTTGATCAATGATCTTAAAGTGCACCTTTAGTACAGAGAGATTCTTCATTGGGATTAGCTCTCTGTGAAGGCATTGTAAATGTATGGAAGCCCATTTCCATCACATAAAAAAATAAAATAAAAGTCATGCTTTGGTAAATCACAATTATGACACGTCTAAACTATGACAAAAGTTGAAAAATTGACTAATGATAAATGAGATAAAAAGTCAGAATTATGACATAAATCCAAAGTCAATTATGATATAAAGAGTCTAAAATATAAAAAGTCAAATTATTACATAGTTAAAATCATGAGATAAGTTGAAATTATGAGATAAAAGACAATTATCATATAAGATTAAGATAAGTCAATTATAACAAGTCAATTTTGATATAAAAAGTGATTAAATTATTAAAAGTTGTCAAATATTACAGTCAAAATTATGAGATAAAAACACAATTATGAGATAAGATTATGAGAAGTCATAATTAGGACATAAAAAGTCAAAATTATGAGATAAAAAGAATTCTAAACTGTAATTATTCTTTACCGCATTTTACATTTTGACTTAAAATGTTGAAATTATGAGGTAATTATGACAAAAAGTCAATTATTACAAATTTAATATTTTTAATGTTATAATTTCCAAAACATTACTATCTCATAATTTTGACTCTTTTTCATAATGATGACATAAGTTTACCAAGGCATGATTGTTTTTCTTATGTGGTAGAACTGGGTTTCCATAGTTATGAGATGTTAGCATTGTATATTATTCTTGATAAAGAGTGTTAGAAGCAAGTTCGGAGTGTCTACACTGCCGATAATCTAAAATGAGATTTGAGATCATTTGATTTGTTCCACAGGTCTGCAAAGGTCACAAGTCACTCAGTGACAGATAAATACAGGACCTTACTGGTTTCCTCGGGTTACACTGGAACAATGGTGATCTGTGGCAGCCTTTGAAGTGCTCATAGCTAGCTAGCGAAGTTGGTCAATAATGTCATTCTTCTTTTTCAAAGACTGACAGCGGTTTGAAGCGCCAATAATGCATTCATTACAATGAAATAGGGTGACGTGACCATTAATGATGCAACAAAATTGAACAAAAAAAAGTGCAAAAAGCACTGAAAAAATAGATTTTCTTCTTTTCTTGTACAAATATTTAAACATGCTTAAATCAAGATGCCTTTACTTGTAAAATGACAATACTAAGTCTTGTCAAGCTAGTAAGAACAAGCAACCAATAGTGTGATTAAACTTGAAGTGTTTGAAGCCAAAAATGAATGTTTTTCATCTCCTGTCGTTCCTAACCTGTATGACTTTCTGTGGAACATAAAAGAAGATATTTGGAGTCCAAGAAATGTTTCAAAACATCCTCTGAAAGAAAGTAATGCTGGTTTGATGATTATGATGCCAGAAGGTTCAGTTGTAGGACGGTCAACTGTCCCTTTAAGAAGGCGCTGTGGTGTTGAACACCCAGTCTTGAGGTCTGAAATGAAGTGTTAATGTGTGTGAGGCCTCGCTGGACCAGAGAGGAAGTAGAGTAGCGTCCACAGCTGTGATGGCTTTAACACAGAGAGACAACGGCCAACTACAAATAATAATAATATGAAGGTTGCTGGGTTAAGAGAGGATAAACTTATGTAACCCAGTGTGTGTGTGTGTGTGTGTGTTGAATTTCACTGTACCTCTGCGACTTGCTTGTAACTCTAAACATTCGTTTGAAGTGACTCTACCTGTTCTGTCATTCAAACAAGCGTCTGCACGCTTCCTTTTTATTAATTGTTTTTTGATAGGAATCTTAAGCAAATAGCAGTTACTTGCAGCTTACTGTATGTGGGTTTTTTACACACGCAAATCAAACACAACCTTCAGCTCTTCGTCCTTAACATCGCTTACGCGAATCATTCGTGATGGACACCAAAAGTGGCCAGCAGGTAAACGCTACACATTCTTAGTTGTTTTACCAGTTTACACACTCGAACACGCTTTGGGCCAGTCAGACTGGTAACCCAAATTTTGCCGGATCGATCCTCAATACTGGCAGGAAATGTCCACGTTTTGCTGTGTGTGTGTGTTGTGTGAGTATGGGTTACCATACTTGGCCTTCACATGTCACTTTATTCACTTTATTATTGGTGCAGCAGGTCAAAATGCGCGTCTAAATCTCTCTGTGTCTAAATCTCCCCGAAAGTTCCTCTTTCAGAGTGATCAAAAGCCCATCATTTTGTATATTATAATAATAACAATAATTTGTTACATTTATATGGTGCTTTTCTGGGTACTCAAAGCGCTTTACATAGAAGGGGGAATCTCCTCAACCACCACCAATGTGCAGCATCCACCTGGATGATGCGACGGCAGCCATATTGGGCCAGAACGCCCACCACACACCAGCTTAATGGTGGAGAGGAGACAGTGATGAAGCCAATCAGTGTATGGGGATGATTAGGAGGCCATGATGGAAAGAGGCCAATGGTCAAATTTGGCCAGGATGCCGGGGTTACACCCCTACTCTTTTTCGAAGGACATCCTGGGATTTTTAATGACCACAGAGAGTCAGGACCTCGGTTTAACGTCTCATCCGAAGGACGGTGCTCGTTACAGTACAGTGTCCCCGTCACTACACTGGGGTGTTAGGACCCACATAGACCACAGGGTGAGCACCGCCTGCTGGCCTCACTATCACCTCTTCCAACAGCAAACTGGTTTTACCAGGAGGTCTCCCATCCAGGTACTAACCAGGCTCAGCCCTGCTTGGCTTCAGTGGGCAACCAGTCTCTGGCTACAGGGTGATACCACCAGCAGCCAGCAGACTAATTATGTTAGTTGCACATCAACACAACATTACGCTAACATGCAAGACTGAGCATCAAAGACCTGTCTGATAAGAAACATTTGAAACAAGTCGTTAATAAATCTGGAAGTGGAAATTGACTTGATGGCCGTTTCTATAAATGTCACAGATGTCAGATATGAGCACACTTTTCATTCTTGTCATCACATGAGGGCTGACTGGTCTATTGACAGTCAAGAGCGCATCAGGACATGTAATTGTCTAGGAATGTCTTTATGTGTTGCTGATGACAGCATCTGGAAGGCTGCTTGCTTCCTCATTCCAGCCAACTGTGATATTTTGCAACTTTCTTCTTTTCCGTTGGTGATTTTTCGAGTCTGGTAGCCCTGGGGCCAATTTCCAGAGCACATGAACGTCTTACACACACGGAAAAGATAAACATGACTTGCGGATCTGTCTATTGCCTCATGGGTTACAATAGGGCACATTGTTTGCTCAAAAGACCCTGCAGACAGCCGAGACGTGCAAGACAGACCAGCTACGGACTGTGGTTCCCATCCATGCGAGAACATCAGGCCCGTCGACATGTTGCCACCCGCAACACTTTCTATTGCTCATGTATCATACGCTCACAGAACGACTGTGGAGACCTGTGGATTGATACAGATGAGGTTCTTTTTTCTTAAATCAAGATAAATTTACTTGAAAAGCAAAATGAGGCTGAAGATATCAAGGGCCAGATTTACTAACAGCTTGTGGCAGCGCAAACCCTCTGTTGGCGTTAAAAAACTGTTTAACCCTGTTTAGTAAATCTGAAATTTCTTAAACGTATCAAAATTAAGTGAGTTTTTGCTTAAAACAAGAACTAAATATCTGCCAATGGGGTCAGAAAAATAATTGTGTTTTCCCTTTTAAGTAAGTATATTTTTCTGACCCCATTGGCAGATATTTGTTCACATTTTGAGCATAAAGTCACTTAATTTTGCTGCTCTTTTTTCAAGTATCTGTATCTTGCCTTAAAATGATGTTAAAATACTGAGTGAGAATTTTTTTTTTTTTTTTTTTGCCATGTGAGCCATAAAGCGCGAAGCTGCAAAGTGCTCTTCTTTCCCAATATCCTCAGACACGCTAACCAAGTGCTCTGGAAACATTCTGCCCTCCTTTAAACATTCAATTTGAGCAATCCCATGAGTCTCTTCATGTTCACCCATCCTTCAGCACACCGAGATCATCGGCCCTTGTTGTGCACAAGTGGCCGCTCGCCATGTGCCTAAAGGATGGATGGAAACCACATGCTCTCTATCCGTCGTATGTCACAAGCCCGCGTCTATTACAGTCTTGTGTTTGAGCGTAAACATCTGGACATACGTTTATGAAGGGTGTGTGTTCACGTGCATGGCTCTGTTGTGTGTTTTTAGGTTAGGTAAATCTTAGCATTGTGCTGTGAGTCAGGCTGCATAAGCTAAGTCTAATCGAACACCTTGGCTCTACTCTTGCGCAACTTATCCAAACACTAACGCACACTGCAGTGTGTACACAGGAGGAACTGGATACAGAATGTCGGAGAGCACTCGCAGGCTCAGTGTAAAAAACAAATATGAGCAGGATGTCACTATGTGCAGGAGTATCGAGTAACGTCGCTTCAGCTTTTATGCTGAAAGAGGTAGTGTTGACACAGATGCTCCTTCCAGAAAGGGACAGATCGGAATTCCTTTAGTTGCAGGAATGTACATGAACAACTCATAATCGTCTAATGACATGCGATTTAAAACTTTACTCTTTATTGTTGAGCCCTGTCTTCTGTGTCTTGATCAAGAGGGAACAGAGGATATAAAGGAATGGGTGAGCTGAGGCCTGTGCCGGGCTGTTGGGACAGGCCATGACAGGGTGAGGGGAGTTAGCTGGGTTATATAAACCCTTGTCCCACCTCGGGCATGACAACACAATCTTCTAAAAGAGCTCAAGGCTTGAGTGCTATACATGCTGAGCCAGGCTACTTTACGAGACACACTCACTTTATACACACACCGGAGGCGGAGAGAGGCGATTATAACCAGCTATCACTATTAACTCTTCCAAAAGTTTCAAGCATTGATACTCAATCCTGTTCCTGGAGGTCTAGACTGAATCCCACTTTGTACACTATCTGTTCCCGATAGTAGACCTGTGAGATGAGGTTTAGTGCATCCCAAATCATAGCATGTTGAAAACTACAACAATTACCCAGAATCCCTTTGTGAAAAGTTTATCATTGATTTTTCTGTTCACATTTATATTTGCAGATACTCCAAATTAGTAATATTCAGTAATATATCACTTATAAAACTAGTGTTACATTGCAAAAATGTAAAGAAAGAATTTTAAAGTAATGAAGTTAGCTAGATGTTAAAGCGTATGCGCGAACAGTAGGTGTCTGTGGCATAAAGATGTAGTTTTATGCGATTGTAATTTGCTTCAATATTGACACATTCTCAAAACTTCGGTTCTCTAAACATTTCCAGTAACTTTTTTAGAATGTTTGTTCAATGTTACTTTGTCTTTAATAACGTTCTCAAAACATTAGCACACAAACGTTATTTATATATCCTTCATTGAATGTTTTTTCTGTAGCGTTTAAGTGTGACGTTCATCAAATCATTTTTAAACGTTACTAACTACTTGTTTAAGAACATTTAAAGTGAACTATAATATTTGCAAAATGATCAAATGGAACATTCCCTTAATGTTTTCTCTGATATTCATTCCGAAATAACGTTTTCATAACTAACTGTTCTTAGAATGTGTTTTTGTTGGGCTCCTGCATACTCAAACTTTTGTACTTTTCATAACCAAATAACGTAAAGTATTTGCATTCAGCGCATAGTATGGATATGCAAACTGAGAAGGAGCGCGAGTGCTGTAGTTTTCCACTGAACCCATAGACCCTGATTGGCTGGTTCAAGTGTGTTCGATTAGATTTGGACCTGAACTTGAGCAGCACGGGTTCAAACTAAAGTTTACACAAACACACATTTACTCACTAGACAACTTTTCATTAAACTCTCGATCTAATTTCAGAGGGGGTTTATTGAGACGGGATGTTTTGTGGTTTTCTGCCTCGACTCAAGCCAAATGTGTGGGTTTGGAAGCTGCGTGTGCCAGATCGCTTAAGCATCTCCTCAATTCTGGCTCTCGAGTTCGTCTCCCAAGCTCCTAAAAGTGTTTTCACATGTCATTTGCATTCGAGACAGGTAGATGTGCAGACTCACCAGGGTGTGTGAGACGGGACGCTGGCTCTCCTTCTCTGTGTTCTGGCTCTGTAAGAGAAGGAGAAGGTCAAAGGTTCAGTAAGCGTCACACAGCTGTTTGTCCGACTTTAGGTCTGGGCTGGAATGCTTCAGGAAGTGTGTTTTGGGGGGATGAGAGGGTGCACGCACAGGCCTGTCTGCATGTTTGTGTCCCACAGATGAACAATCACCTCCCTCTCTTTATTAGTGCCGTTCTACCAATGGGGTCAGAAAAATAATCTTGTTTTCTCTTTGAATTAAGTTTATTTTTCTGACTCCAATGGCAGATATTTGTTCTTGTTTGAAGTATAAACTCATTTATTTTTGATACTTTTTTCAGAGAACAAGACGTACCTAAAGTCAGTTACATCATAGTAATACTACTAGAAAACAAGACTGAGTAAGAAAATAATTTTTGCAGTGGATTGCTCAGAGATTTAAACATATTAATCTTCTAGTGCATGCTATGGACATGAACGTCGCTTTGCATAAAAGCGTTTATTAAATGCTTTTATCCAAAGTGACTTTGGTGCTTTTTGCACATGAGAACCATGCAAGAAGCTGCAAATTACAAAGGAAGTAGTAAAAGAAAAAAAAAAGTGGATTTTTCATCTGGTTTATTGTCCACCAGGAATTTTTTTTAAGTCTGATTACCACATCTCTCCTCAACAACATACACACACACATCATGTCTTTACATATTCTTGTATGCATCTGCTAAATACATGAATGTAAATGTGATTTGGAGATTTTAGGTAATAAGCGGTCGAGCAGGAATACTGTGGCATTCTGCTGGTAAAAGGTGTTTGCAATGGAAAGAAAGCGAGCTGTGTTTAGAAGCGGAGAGTATAGAGGTGTTGAATGGAGTCGAGTGAAGCGTTGCAGGCTGTCCGGAGAGTTTATCTGACATGCACACACACACACACACTTAGGGCAGGAATGCAGGCTGACAGCTTGTCCCTGTCTTGCAGTATCGATTTAGATGTGTTAAAATATGTACATTCATTTTGTTTAATTCATTTGCCGTTTCTGTCTTCATGTTCAGTCGTCTCAGAAGCAGCTTCTGTTTATTTTACTCTCTGTGTTTGGATTCACTCAACTTCACTTTGGTTACAAAATTGTCCCTAGAAGTGAGCTAAATCTAACAAAGATCCAGGTATACCCACAAATGTAAAATGGATGAATCATATACAGTATATACATACAATAGATTGATCAATTTAATGTTTCCATATATATATATATATATATCACTTTCTATCAATTTAATGTTTCCTTGCTGAATAAAAGTATTAATTTCTTTAAAAAAAAAAAAAACCTACCTAAGTACTAACATTCTCCCTTTACTGTGGTTTTGTCGTTATATTAGGGGACTTTACTGTCTGACTTGCATCTTTTGTAAATATGACACTTAAAGTCGTGTGATGTTTGAAAGGTTGGGTAAATGTATGACTTTCATCGAGCAGCCACACGATACATTCTTTTGCATGAAGATATCTGAGTAGATTCTTTGTAAACACAGTTCAAATACAAGTGAGATGAACACACACAACCTGTTCATCACACAATGTGACCTGAGGCAGGTGATGAGGAAAACTGTGGTGCTGAACAGGTTGTGGGTGCGTGAGCGTGCGCGTTTGCGTGCGTGCGTGTGTGTGTGTGTGTGTGTATGTGTGTGTTTTGGACGTGGTTTGATCAGATAACACACCACCTGTGCACGATACAACATCCGAAAATCACTGCTTTCCTCTTTCCATGTCAGTCAGAGAAGCGTTTTCAGCTTCTAAGTAATTATTAGACTTACGTAGTATTCTTTGAAGTATCTTGCAATAACATGGAAGTATGAATCTCACAAAACCTGTCTGGGTCATATTTCACCCCTAAATAAATAAAATAAATAAATGACATTATGGCTACTGTGATACAAAAACAAGAATATATTATTATTTAAATTATAAAATATTCATAAATATATAGTGATAGTATGTGTTGAACAAATGGAGAAAGGTGCTGAATTGGCATTAAACATTTTTGTAAAATAATGACAATTTTTATTCTTTTCTTTGAATTTTGGAGTGAAATATGACCTGGACTTTTTTCTTTTTTTTTTATGAGATTCAACCATAATATATTAATATCGTAATCAATCTGTAGTATGGGTAGTATATATGAAAATATCAAAGTCTTCATAATTCATGAAATCATTCTCTACCTAAAATATTTTTTTGAAACCGTAAATAAAACAAAGATTATTGAAGCATGTTTTACAAGAAAGTACAGTGACACATTACTTAATTATGCCTTGTAATGCATTGTATGATCTTGTGAATAATCATAGTTACACCTTTAGAAAGAATAATGCATTAAAACACATAACAAACAACCAGTTTCAGATGCAATAAGAATTCGGCAAATATTATAATGCATTTTTTTTTTTATTAAAATCTTTTGGTTAGTCTTTCTACTTCAAAATTTCTTAATTTTCTCAATTTTAATTTAGTGTTTTGCCTGACGATTCTTTGTCATTTTTTATAACCTTTACTAGCGATTTCTTAGTAAAAAAATGTTTTTCTTCTGTGTATCATTGTGTTATTTGAGTCTAAAGTTTCATTATGAATGTTACAGCTATTTAAGAGCAGTGATTCACCGTGGTATTTTGTTAAGTAGGAATGTTCTTTGAGGATTATTAACACACAGACACGGGGTGATTCAGTCGGCAGCACCTCGAGTATTAAATATGAGTCGCTCCGCACTTCTGCAACACCTGAAACTGGATATTTGCTCAAAGTATGACTGACTCAACACCAAAATACACTTCTGAGACACTGAGCTACACGCGCCAGGCACACTCGCTCTTCAGCGCCTTAACTAGGTCATGTGCTGTGTCCGTGTTTCTCACTATATGCTCAGCGGTATCTGTCAGGGACTCGCGGTAGTTTGTACTGAGAAGCAGTCATCTAGTTTTGGGTGGTTCTGTTGTGGCCTGAAGTCTGCTGCTGATAAGGCCAAATTACAGATGTCAACAGCCTATGTTTACATGCCACATTAATTGAAAGAAAGATACAGTGCTGGGTGGTATCAGATAGTAATCCTGTAGGAATCTCTTTAATATCGTCATTGTTTCTCCCAGACAGCAATGCGAGTAAATGCAGACTTCCACAGTATTTATGATATCTCCAGAGATAAAGACCCTAACATGAGTGAAAGTTGAGGCTCAGATTTGCCAAGATAACAAAGTCTGCAATTAAAATCTCAATATGAACTCAAACATTTCTCACCAAAATGATCCGAACTGCTGTCCGCATTAATTGTACAGCCCTGCTATCTTACTGTATGGCAACAACTGCATCAAATAATTTCAATTAATTTAAACTTAAATATAACATAGCTGTGTAAATGCACTGTAAAAAAAAGTTGCGGCCTTACATTTTTAAGTACAATCAACTTGGATGTTTAAGTAATTTCAACTTAAATTACATTAAACTGACTTTAAAGATTAGTTGAATCTTGTTTTCTGATGAGTTAAAGCACTGTAAAAACATGTTGTCGTAAATTATTGATCATATAATTGTTTTACAGTGTATACTATTGTATGTCTATACTATTTCTATGTGTGTGTGAGTGTGTGCCTATAAAATTATGCCTGTGAACTTTGATCAATGACGTTTCCATCTGGGATGATACTTCGAACAATTACCATTTACCATATTCATGTATCTGCATTCCTTAGAATGATGCAAAAAACATGCTAATGCAGTGGCGCTTCACTGTAAGTGTTATGACTATATAGCTGCGCTATCTCAATCTTGTAAATGTGAACTATTTTGCAAACACACACACAGATACACAGTCACTCGTGTGGGCTGAAAGCAGATACAAGTGCCGTTAACCTCTACTGAAATAGCTGCCGAGGAAACGCCACATGACGAGACACACGTCAGCTATACGCCGGGGGACGTGTGTGTGTGTGTGTGTGTGTGTGTGTGTGTGTGTGTGTGTGTGTGTGTGTATACTGTAGGGGGACTAGCAGGATAAAACCCACAGTACCGGGTTTGTGTGTGTGTGTGCAAGCAAAGTTCACCGACACATTCCACATCTTCACCCTCAGGCTCAAACAAACAGTGACCCACACACACCATCTTCAAGACCGGCCGGATCTAAACATTTAAACAAGAACATCTTAAACTAACACTTATTCTGCACTTATCAGATTCTGGGTGAAGTCAAATAAGTGAATGTGTTTATCGGGACGCTGTGTTTGAATTCGCATTAGCCATTAATACCGGTCGGTGGAGTATTTGACCTGACGTTGAGTTCAGGGCCGCGGTCTGCGTCTTCGGTTCAGTGCTTATTTCCTAATTACAGTTCAGTCAGGAGGTAATTACAGCCTTAGATTAAAGTCATTTTCTTTTTTCACTGCCTGGCGAAAATGCGGCAATTTGCGGCGGCTCGTGCGGATGTGCTCCTTCGCCTCCTGAGGGGAAATAGCTTGGTGGACAAACCAGCATTTTTCTGATTTTTGCCATATTTGTAGCGGACCAAATCAGCTCTAGAGAGAGCTATATAGGAAAATCTAGCCTGGGAGCGTTTGATAAACGGCTGTGTTTAAGTTATTTGGGGTTTGAGCTACAGCTGAGAGGCCTGAAACCATCGCATGTGTGTGTACTTATAGCGAGGTTTGATGTGGCTCTTCAGAACGCATCATTTGGCTTCATCCATCAAGGTCTTCTTCAGTTTGGTTTGGCAGCGACGACGGGTGACTCGGGCTACACACACACACACACTGCTTGGTCAGCATGTCGCTCTTTGAAGCCTGAGGTTTAATTTAAGAGTGCTAAAGCCACCTGGAAGATCCTGAACACTCCTGTTTTCCTATCAAACATGCCAGTTTGTATGCTTGTAATTAGAGTTGAGGTTTGTCCTGACCCTTTCTGGTGGGCTTTTGCTATTTTCCCTTGCATTCTTTCACAAGTGTTGCTTTTTCTGCCCTGTCGACTCCGTCAAGCCGCCCGCTGTTTGACTAACCCCCGTCTCTCAGTCCTCTTTACGCCCCTTCACCCCCTCCCCTGCCTTCACCTCCAGCCTGACTTTTAACCTCTTAATCCTGCATTGTGAAGGACAGGCCAGCAGAGAACGCGCTGCTAATTGGTGTAGAAGGGAACCAAAATCAGCAGGACCCCACAAATCTGATCATGTGGCAACAAGAGCATGGAAACACCCTTCATATGTTGTCCAGTGCCATTTCAGCCCTACTGATAAAGAATGAATGAATGCATAATAAATAAATGGGCTTTTCAATTTTATTTTATTTTTAATTACATTTTATTTTATTTTAGAGTCTTTTGTTGTAAAAAAATCTTTTACTGTAGAATTATTTAGAATTTTTTATTGTAGAATTTAAGAAACTTTTATTGTAGAATCTTTTTGGTTGACTCTTTTAGAATCTTTAACTGTAGAATCTTTTAGAATATTTTATTGTAGAATGTTTTTTGAAGAGTCTTTTGTTGTAAAATATTTTAGAATCTTTTAATGTACAATCTTTAAGAAACTTTTACTGTTGCATCTTTTAGAATCTTTTTGTAGTCTTTTGTTGTAGAATCTCTCAGAATCTTTTACTGTAGAATATTTTACAATCTGTTGTTATAGAATATTTATGAATTTTTCAAGTATATAGTCTCAGGGCTACCCAGCAAGATAAATTAAACAAGAGCTTAAAGTAGATTTTTTATTTATTAAAAACATGCATGCAAAACTTGCTGCTAGGTTGCTAGGGTCTTGTGGGTCGTTGCCAGGCAGTTGCTAGGGTGTTGTCAGGGTGATAGGTGGTTACTTACTAGTCCAAATCCAACTAGTAGTCTCTATGAAAATCTGATCCCTAAACCTGATTACTTAAAAGTAAAGTACCAGCACACTTCTCCTCAAATGTAACGGCATGATTTGAGGAATCATTAGTGTCAGTGGCACAAACTTTGTGGGACAAGTCCTTTATATGGAGAGACAGACAGAAGAATAGAGTCCTCTGTCATGCCGAGTTTACGAAACACAGAGACACAAGGAGGTGGTCTTCAAGATAGCTTTTAGATGTCCGTGTTTGCCTTGGCAGAGTCCTGTGTGTGTGTGTGTGTGTGTGTGTGTGTGTGTGTGTGTGTGTGTGTGTGTGTGTGTGTGTGTGTGTGTGTGTGTGTGTGTGTGTGTGTGTGTGTGTTTATCAGAAAAGCCATGGTTCTGTTCTGCGCTGTGAGTGATTTTGTTTGGACAGAACGGTAGGGAAATACCATAGGGATGTTATTTTGACACTGTGAGGAAAGCTGGCACGAGGAGCTTGATCTGCCACATGCACAACCTCAGACTCACATTCTGATGATTCCAACACATGAGGTTATTATTTTACATTATTACATCATTGAAGGCTAAATTAAAGTTTTATTTACAAGAAGTAGAGTTCAGGTTTTGATGATGACAGAATTTTCATTTGATTTTTTCAGAATGTTCAATGAATAAAGGTTCTTAAGAAGAACCTTAAACATCAATGGAAACTTTCTAATGCACAAAAGTTCTTTATAGTGGGAAAAGGTTCTTTAGTAGATTCTTCCCACTAAGAAAAAAGGGTGCTTTTAAGAACTTTTCCATGAATGGTTCTTTGGCGGACCCAAAATGGTTCTTTAATGGCATCGTTGCAACAAAGACCCCTTTTGAATCCATTATGTTCAACAGTGTACCCCATTTATTTTCATGACACCATAAGCCAGTGTATAATAAACTTGTAAAATGAATTGACAGGGTGCTTTAAAGTTCTACTCTGCTCACAGCTCCTTAATTAAGTCTCTCAGACAGGAACATTTGCTTTTCCCTTAAGTTTCATCCTTCCTCATATCCTGTGCACCATGTTCTCTCACCTTCCGTTTTGTCTTCTCAACGTCTACACAACTTCTCTCTTTGACATTTACAAGTGCCAAGGAATTTAGGAAGCCACTAGAAAATATGAAACCGCACACAGGAAGGTATTCTGATTCCAATTAATAGAGTCTGATTCTTATTAGCCTAAACAGTTTCACTTAGGAATTAAGATATATTATGTGTTGGAAGTCCGTAATGTCAGCTAGAATCAAAACCTCTAATTTTTTGCTAGAAAAGCAAAGCAAAGTGTCCAAAGAGTCCAGGCTGGTGCTCAAACAAACGCTCCTCTATGATGAACTTCATTGAATGGGGCTTTCTGTTGTGTTTTTATTGCTTCTAAGTATAGTGTTGGGCTTCCCTCTAAACTTAATTAAACGCAATTAAACACTAAACGACGGCAAGGCTGATTATCACATGTTTGAATGACGCCTGCCTTCCGTATCAGCTTTGCTATCGTAAACTAGCGCTGGAATCTGCAATTACTCTGGCAGAGATAGATATACAGAATCACATGAGCTTTACATTTCCTTCATTCTCCTAATGGACAGATCACTGATTTTGGTCATAAAAAAATGTTTTTATTACAGTAATATGTCAAGATTTGGCCACTTTTTGCTCCGAAAATGGTGTTTAAAGCTCCGTGCAACATTATTCTTCAGAAATAAAGAGATTTATGCGGAAGAACCCCATTAACATCTGGATATGTTTGACATAAGTGAACGATTTATGCGTGTATTGTTTGTCTTACTTTTTATTTATAACCTAAATGCACTACTTGTGACATGTGCTTAGAAGAGCATCTGTCAAGCTGTCCCTGTGAACGCTGTTTCTGCCCTCAGTTCTGTATTGTATTATTGTTTTTTTATCACATAATTTATTATATGACATTTTTATGACCCAGAAAAGATAGTTGATCGCTTCCTCTCTCTCTTGGACTAATCATCGACAATGCACCGCATGAGAATTACAAACACGAGATAAAGTGGGTAAAACCAGCAATAATAGCATTCAATCTCCTTTACGCCAGTGTGACTAAACAGATTTGTGTTTGAGCCGCAGCACTACCTTTGAACTCCTGTTGAGCGGACAAAATTAAACCTGTTTGTGGCCATTTGTTTGCTGAACTTTTAGACTGCCAGAGTTTAATGTTGGACGAGCTCCTAAAATAAAAGCAAACTGCACCAAAATATGCTTTCTCGGAGAAAAATAGAAGCCGGCGTGGTCCAGACCCAATGCTTTTGTCCTGCTGCGGTCAAGCACTTGAAGTTACCAGTGTTTGCATTGGTTGTTCAGAGCTTTTCATTTATTCCACAATGATTATATAGCATCTAAAAGTGAGTGTATTTGTATACAAGTCAGATAGAGTCTTGAAAATAAAGGTTCTAATTTGCACTAAACAGGGTTTTTTTTAGCTTGATTCCTTAGAAGAAACTTTTTAAGTTCTAAAGAGAGCTTTTCTTTAGTTCTTAAGAAAACTCTTTAAAAAACCCAGAAACCAAAGCCCTGACCTGCTTAAGAACCTTAATGTGTTAATCTCCATATACCAACTTAAAACATAAGAACCAGTGGAAAGCTTTATTTTTTTAATAGTGCTTGAATACAGACTTGCACAGCTTTGATCTGGATTGTTGTTCTCATGTTTGTGCAAGACGCTTTGAGTTACACATGCACGAGCATAAACACTTCAAGTGCACTGGTGCACAAGCATCAAACCTATTGAAACGCTCTGAACCTATCAATGTTTGTAAAACCATGAATGGACGACCAAAGTTTCAGAATAACATGGAAACTTTATTGCTGTACGTCTAAGATTTCTCTAGAGATAGAGAGCGGCTTGCGTATAAAAAGCAATATTGCTCATTTGTCTGCTAAATTAATAAATGCATTGTAAAGATCAGCAATAATACATATGGGTAGCTCATACACTTACTTAAGCATGAATTTGTGGGTACTCTCACAATAATACACGACAAAACTGTCAAATCCACATCTGTATGTGTTAGAAACAAACACAAGCGTTAATTCTCGCCGTTTTCCACTTTTTAAACTTTGCGTTTGACTCACCAGCTCGAGCGCATCAGCGGCGCATTGGAGGTAAAGGCAGCGAGCGCGTTCCGTCAGTCCTGCATTTATGTATCCAATAACTCGCGTTTCTTTTCACATTAAGTACGTCTCATATAGAGTTGATATGTAAGGGTTTTGAGAGAGAGTCCGTTTATAAAGTTTGTCCTCTTGTAAAGGCGCGCGGTCGAGTCCAAGTGTCTGTGGTGAAACTCCGGTGTGTGAGCTGTGCTCGACTCGCGCTTTAACTTCACTCTGGGAGGAGCGGCGGGAGCGCGCGTGTGTGAGGTTTACTCACTGGAGAGCATCAAATGAGGCGATGCTTATGGACGCGCTCCCGATGAAGGTTTTTTTTTTTTTGGCATTTCAACTCGCCGGACCGGTATGTGAAGACACGCGCTGACATTTGTACATTTGCATACGCTTTATTTACATGTAGTGTTTGGTGTGTAACAATAATATTTTAAAAGCTTTTAAACTATAGCAGCCTTCTATACCGACTGTATTGTACTATGCTATACTATACATATTGTTTTTAGATGTATTTACAATAAAAATTTGCTGCATTAAACATTTAACATTTGATCAACTTGTTTATTCAACTTGTGGATTTTTAAGTCATTTCAACTTAAATTACATTAAACTGGCATAAAAAACGAATTGAATCTTGTTTTAGTTATAATTAAATTGCTTAACTTAAGTTAAAGCAATGTAAAAACGTGTTGTCATAACTTATTGATCATATATTTTTTTTGCAGTGCACGTTTGTGATTGTTGTTTCGTAAACAACAATCAAATACATGATTGTGAAAACTTTATAAAAAAATTTACAGAAATATTATCTAAAAAAAAAGTGTTTTGTTTACTATCAAAATAAGCCTATAAAAAAAGAACATTTGGAAAAGTCTATTTATTTATTTACTTAAATAGTAGTTTTTGGCTCTTAGTAGAATCAACAAATATGTCTGTGATACTTGTTCATGGACTTAAATAAGCTTGTTGAAGTTCTGCAATCTCCATTATAGTTAGTGCATCGTGTGTTATGAACCCGAAACCACAGAAAGCTGCTCTCAAGACATGCTGAAATCTTCACTCGCAGCTCTTGATGGTCCAGTAACTGAACTATAAACCCACAGCTGCTGTGTGTTTGCAAACAGTTTACAATAGTAACAGTGACTGAGACCTGTGTTATAGCGACGAGGCCGTCGTCTTGTTCGCTGTATTTTGCCGACAGATATTCCATGTGGTCGTCATTTATTTGAACATAAGTTACATGCATAATGATAAAATGTATGCCAACGTTGTCAACTTCCTAGAAATTTGTCAGCCACACAGTATATATCCTTTCTGTAATGTATTTCTATATGAAGCGCACATGCAGACAGCGCATCTGTAACACATTACATTGAACTGCAGGGACATATAAACGATTTCATGCGCGTTTAGCTCAGATCTGATGCACAGATGATGCCGAAGCTCAACTGTGTGTGTGTTCACACAAAATAAATTCTCCTCATGCACTTCTTCAGGAGAACAGAGCGTCTCTCTCTGGCTGTTTGGAAGAGCATATTCTGCTCATTTCATACAGTAGTATAGTGTGCACAGTCAGCCCCTCTTTGAATTAAACACACTAGTATGTGATGACAATAGCATAGCCTACTCCTTTTTGAAATGTTTATCATTTCAAACAGAAGGCCTATGTATGGAGTTTATACTGTGCGTTAAGCAGAACATATGATCTGACGTTGTCGACGATGGATCTGCCATCCTGTTTAAGGCATGTTTAGGCCGCGATGAAAGCTGTTTGGTTTTTTGATGCTGTAAATCTCATGAGATCAGAGGAAGTTTAGACTGTATGGACAGGCTGTTGATGGTATCGAAGGATTCAGGATGTGACAGGTGTCAGTGAGACAGAAAAACACTTCATGTGTTTATCATAAGTGTGTGTGTGTCACTTCGAAACACTCGTCAGTCTAAAATAAACACTGTCTTTTCTCCCTCCTGCACCAGCGCTTTAGTGCTACAGTTCTTCACCACACGTCATTCTTTTGTACTTTTGTACTGCGTTTCCACCTCAGGTTAAATTTTACTGTGCATGATAGGCATGACAAATATTTTTGGCATGTCAGGCATTTGTATTACCAACTATTTTTTTATTTTCCTTTTCTTTTTCTCCGCGTTGCTTTGCTTTTTTAAATTTCCCTTATTACCCCCCCCCCCTTATATATATATATATATATATATATATATATATATATATATATATATATATATATATATATATATATATATATAACATTTCTTGACGAAAATTTTTTTGTTTGTTTCATTCTCTGCTCACCTGCTTTTCCAGAGTCAGACTTTGAATCTCACAGCGGTGAAATGGTGAGACGTTTCTGAAGACGGCTATTAGCATGAGCGACAGAAATTCATTTGGTTTTTACAGCCATAGGCTGACTTGACTTTTACAGCAGCAAATGTGGTTGGCCCACAACGGTGTACCGTAAAAACCAGGTGTTCGTGTCCAGACGCCAGAGGTCTGTCTCACACACACTCATGTGAAGACGACAGAGCGTCAGTATTTATAGAACGGACTCTGATAATGACGTTTCCACCTGGTCTTCTCTGCTCATATAATGGCATGGTCAATTGTTGCAGACTCTTTCTGTGTCGTATTCATTGATGAATCTGAAATAAAGAGTTCAGACAGAGATGTTCAAAGATTGAGAGCTTTAGGAAAGCGTGCAAAGTGTTGATGGTTAAAGAATAAGTAGTTTAAACAGAGGCAGATAGCCTGCTGATAGACCCTGACCCCGTAACCAGATCCCACTGAATCGACTGTGAAACCGACCACTGACGCTTTTGGCCTGGGACATGTCAAATGTCATGTGATGTCACCTACGCAGGGTTCCCACAGTCTTTATACCGACACAAAGGCATGAGTAATCAGGTTAATGCTTCTGAATGGGCGAATATCACACAAAAATGGGTCGTATTTCAACCTAAAACCAAAATGAAAGATATTTTAAGGCATTTTACTGCAAGATAATTTCCTCCTCAAATGCTCATTTATCCTAATGTAAAAAAAAGTGTATTCTCCTGCTCGGAGTTTATTTGGGTTAAAATCAGTATTACATTATTGCATGAAAATTGGAAAGTTCCTTAAAATAGGCTTTTCTGCTAAATGCAGTTTATCCTTTTCTTGTGATTTAGGAGTGAAATATGAGCTGGACCTGTTCTTGACGGTTTTCTGAGATTTATACCTCACACTGGACCTGATAGGATGAATAAGCCTGACAGAGAGTAAAACCCCTTTATCCGTGTGGATAGGAATAGTGTGAAAGAACGGGAGGGAATCTGAGTGGGAAATGCTGTGTTGACAGTCTGAAGAGTTATGTGATGTTGCCAGAGAGAAAGAGAGATTCCCATGGGAGAGGCTGGGAATCTCTCAGTTTTTTCCTTCAACATTTCATTCGGTTCTCACTGTACATGCTGGCTGGCACATATAGGGGGCGGCGTTGAGCACCTCTTTCGCGAGGCCCGCTGGAACTCAACATTACGTTCAAGTTCTCAGAGAATGTGGGACTGAATGGATTATATATCCATTATATATATCTCAGTTTGAATCAGACTTTCACAATCGATGAACATTTGTTTAGCTCACCAATCACATTCAACCATGGCTGTAGAAACTCCCACTATAAACAACAATACAGCCACTTGGAAACGTCCAGCAAGTGTCAGTGTGAATGTTTGATTTGATTTTGACATGGATTTGTGTTGGAAGAGCACCCATGATGCCTTAAATACAGTCTTTTTAGGCAGCTCACTAGTGTTTGGATCCGCTGCTCTCGCTGTTGTGTGGTATGTGTGGAATGAGCGGCCTGATGTTTGTGGTTTGTTTGAGGAATGATCTCAGCACCCCTCAACAATGATCGCTATGTGCGGCCCGATGGCTTCACACGTGCGTCCAGGTATGATCTACTCTTGACAGGTTTAATGAACTGTGATTGTGACTATTCTGTCTTCTTTTAAAATAAAGATGAAAACATGGCAGAAAGCTGAGGTGAAGTTCGTAAACACACACTCGCACAACCCGCACACACGGTGACCTTATCATGCACTCTTCTAGATAAAACACACACACACACACACACACACACGCAAAACTGCAACACAGATAGAGACAGACGAAGAGAAAGAGACAGATAATATCTGCAGTGTAGCTGCAGCTCAGAAGACACAGTGGGGAACGGAGAAACTCTGTGTATTTTATTCACTCAAGCTGTGATTTGTGTATTTCCAGCACTTTTGCCAGTGGTTTTATAATGCCAGCCGTGCCTGTTAAACGTAAGACCCAGAAAACAAACAAATCAAGCTGATGAACAAAAACCATAAATGCGCACATGCTGTGACAAATTGCTGAATCGGTCATTGTTGACCACTAGTGTTTGTGAAGTAGTTTTTGAGTGTATATGGATTCTTCTACTCATATATACAGTAAAGGTGCAGTATGTAGTTTTTCTGCCATTAGCGACACCAAACGCAATTGCAAAAATAACCACATTTGACATTTTCTGAGGAAAAATGTTTTTCCCCTATGAAACTTCTGCAAGTTTCTAGGGTGTTTTAGATTGGTGCCAGGGTGTTGCTAAGTGTTTTGCTGTGCACATTGTATTAACACAGTGCAATAAGGTTGCTAAGGTGTTCTGGAAGGTTCCCAGGGCGTTGCTATGTGGTTGGTAATGTGTTTTACAGTTGCTAGGGTGTTCTGGAAGGTTCCCAGGGCGTTGCTATGTGGTTGGTAATGTGTTTTACAGTTGCTAGGTTGTTCTGGAAGGTTCCCAGGGCGTTGCTATGTGGTTGGTAATGTGTTTTACAGTTGCTAGGGTGTTCTGGGAGGATGCCAGGTTGTTGTTAGAGTATTTGTTAACTAAGGTGTTCTGCTGTAAACATTGCGTTAACACATTACAGTTGTTAGGATATTCTGGGAGGTTGTCAGGGTATTGCTGTGTGGCAAGGCCGTTGCTAAGTGGTTGCTAAGGTCTTCTGTTAGGGTTTCTACTGTGTTTTCTGTCCCAAAAGTTTCTGTGATATTCTGGGTCGGGGGTTCACAAAACATAGTTCGGTCATAATTTACTCACCCTCAAGTTGTTCCAAACTTGTATAGTTTCTTCTGCTGAACACATTTGTTTGTTTTTTCTATACTATGGAAGTCAATGAGGCCCATAAACTATTTGGTTTCCAGCATTCTTCAAAATATCTTCCTTTTTGTTCAACAGAAGAAAGAAACTCATACAGGTTTGGAACAACTTGGGGGTGAGTAAATGATGACAGAATTTTCATTTGGGGTTTCCAACGAATCTTTGGAGAGAAGTGACATCCGATCAGATAACACCAAAACCTGTTATTTTCCTCCTTAAAAAAAAATAAAGTATATGCCTTTGCTGCTTTGTCCAATATGTGTTTGCAGGGTTGGTTGCTGCAAATCATCATCACTCATCATAACTAGAACAGATGACTTTCTGTGTACACAGTCATTGATTTAGAATCTGAGATATGATTTTTATCAGTGCCATTGTTATCTAACGTCTGACTTTGTGCAGGTACAGACAGACTGCTGTTTGAAATATGACCCAGGCGGGCCCACCAAAGCAGGCCACACATACAGTATAAAAACATTACTAGAGTTGAGCAATATAGCCTAAAATTATAGCTGAATATTTCTCCAGCGTTATGTAAAGCATTGTTTAAAGTATGTCTGGATATGATGACGCCATTTTCCATCCTGAAATTTTTTGGCCATTCCCGCCATTTTGAATTTTCAACTCCTCCCAGGCTGTTGCTTCGATTTTCATGATCATCTTCAGATCATGGCGACAAAAAAATTCTGGAGTTCAAGTTGATTCGTCAAAGCATTCGCGAATAACGCGCAGTGCCACCGAGTGGTCTGGAAATATGAAAAATGGTTCTTTTTGCTCATAACTTCTGAACGGTTTTGACTAAAAAGCACAAAACTTTCTCTTTAGATTCGGTGCAGCTGCATGCTGAGTCAAACTGCTGAGTCGAACAATACCCAATTTTCCCATATCAGCCATTTTGTGCATCAGACATTTAAAATTTTGTAATAAAATGCTATATTTTACATACACATTGGCATAAGGTTACGAAACTCTGTGTCATCGGCACTATGTCCTGAAAGTACTCAAAACTTTTTTGAGACAGTCAAAAGTTATAATGGAAATTTCCCAAAATGCGAATAACTTTTGCTTATTGGTCTTAATAAATTCCTTGGGTCATGGCAACAACATCGATAGCAATACTCCTGAGGTTGGGGAGTCATTTTTCCTGCAGGACACACAAACACACGTGTGACGATCCGCAGGCTTCTGTAGGACTAGTTTTAAGGGATTATATTGTTTGGTTGGGTTTGTCTCTCTGTGTGAGTGAGTAGCAGATTTACGGTTTGCTGTCTTTAGGGGGAAGGGAGGTGTGGATTTGAAAAGAGAGGGATAGATGATAAAGGGCACCGTGGGTCACAGATAGACACTTGACTATCAGCACACATGCTGGTCCACACTGCAGCTTATTCTGTGAACGCACAAGCTAATGAAATACACAGCTTGAATTCACTAGCAATTTGGAGAAAATCACTAACAAACTCGGCAACATGACTGTATCTGCACATTGTTTTGTTGTCACTGTGATTTGACCTTAATACTTGACCAAATAGATGGAAATTTTCCATGATATTCAAATGCATAAACCTTTAATTTAGGCATACATGTTATTATTTTTTTGACTGTACCGCAGTACTTCTTTAGCTTGCCTATTTATGTAACTGATACTTACGCAGTGAACCTTAGCTGAGTAGATGTCATATTCAATTGGTCGTAAATGAAAGCAAGGCCGTGAGAAAAATAGACATAAAGTCTACAGTGGGTTTCACTCTTGTGTGCTTTTGAGTTATGCTTACAAAAAATCCCCCTCCCATTTCCAGTGGACCAAAAAAAAAACAGGAATAAAGAAAAATGGGCTAATTAGACCAAACTTTAAGAAAGGACAAAGACCTTGTTTTCTCTCAAGTCAAATTAAACATGACATTTACCCAGGCATGCACTCTTTTGTGAGTTATTTTGGCATGATAGATTGGTAAACGTAAATGTAGGTGCGATTATGTAAGAGTGTCCAGATGTGCACAGACAAGACGGATGTGTGTTTGCAGCGTGTGTGTTGTCGCATGTCCCGTAAGGCCCAGGAATGTGTTCCCTGATCCCGCAAGGGGGTGAGCGGGAGATATGAGCACACCACCCTCTGAGAAGAGAGACAAACAGATGAAGAAATGGAGCGATCGATGTGGAGATGCATGGAGAGGGTTAACTTTGCAACTTGCACGATTTAAAATACGATAAGATGAACCTGTGGCATCCAGTCACACGTGTCCACCGGCATATCAGAAGATAGAGATGAGATAAGTCAAACTGAGCAGAAGATGGTATCAGAGTTAAAAAAGTTCAAACTAAAGAAACTAAATGAAAAGAAAGAAAGAAAATAAACATTAAAAACAACTAACTGAAATAAAATTGATTTAAGTTGAAGTACTAAAATGATTAAAACTGAAATACAAATAAATGAAAACAAGTATAAAAAACTATTAATGACAAGCACATATCATTATCTCTAATAGAAACTAAAATGATAACTGAAAATATAAAAATAAAAGCTAATTCAAAATATTAATAAATATGATAAGAGTCTATAAAATACTTGAATGTTGTTGTATCTGGCATTTTATGTTTACATTTAATTTATAATCTTACTATAGTCATTTATTAGCTCTTTAGTTTTTAGAGAGCTTTTTACACAAAAAAAATGCAAAACTAAAATGACAATTGGAAATATTAACATTAAAGTGAATTAAAAATATTAATAAATATTATTATAGCTGTACGTAATACTAAAGTAACACTGTAATCTACTAGTATCCAAAATAAACCTTGATCTCTCATCCTTGATAGGAACACATTGTCTGGATTTAAAGTCATGTTCATTGCAAGTATGATTAAAAGGCCTTAAAGTAAACATGGATTGTCATTCACAACCTGATTAACATCTGTAATATCCATAACATCTGTTTTAAAATAAAAAGTTTGAACATGGAATAAGATGCACTGTATTAGCATAAAGGTGCTTTTAAGAAAGTAAATAGAGCCAATTTTGACTTTACAAAACTCAAGGCATTTTCTATAAAAGTGTCTGCTAAATGACTGCAGACTTTCTCCATTACGCTGTGAGCGACAGTGTGCCAAAACACGTCTACGGTTCAGTGTTGGTGTACGCGCCGATGACGTGTCCCCTAAGTCACCCTCTTCCTGGGCTTGTAACAATACGAGTTTATGATGTTCTTGGCACAACTGAGGCGCGCTGTTTTCATTTCTGAGCTTGTCTTACTTTGAAAACGGTTACTGGAGAAATGCCACACTCCAATATTTGCAGATCTCGACTTTCCCTACTATGTGTCCTGTACTTATTAATCTCTTTTAATTTCACACTGAGATGAGTTCTGGTTTTTGTACTGTTGGCAAGAACAGCATTTAAAGTCGGAAAGGAGGACTGTCACTTTATTTAAAGAGGACCTATTATGCTCCTTTTTCAAAGTCTTGATTTTGTTTTTGGGCTCGACTAGATCAGGGTTTCATTCTTGAATGTACAAAAAACACATTATTTTTCACACATTCTCCATTATTGCAGCACCTCTCTTCTCAGTCTGTCAGTAACGCTCTGTTTAGTTCCCGTCTCTATGAAGCCCCTCCCTCTGAAAAGCTTAGTGTGCTCTGATTGGTCGGTTGGATCAGTGTGTTGTGATTGGTCAACCTCTTCAGTGTGTTTGGGAAATGTAACGCCCCTCACCATAACATTTCAAGAGTTTCAACACACTACTAACTAACTCGCTAACTAACCAGGCCTCGCTCCTTTTATTTTTGCAAATGCCTTGTGTGGGAAATATTTAAATGAGGAATATTGTGACGTGTTTGTTCCTCGAGGACTACAATGGAGGCGTTTCAGGGAGTTCAGAAACAGTGTTACTGATATAGAGAATAACTCCCTCTGGAGTGACTTTGTAACTTTGCAGACCTTTTTCATGCTCAAACAGCAACATTACACACTAAAGAAAGTCAAACATGTAAAACAGCATAATAGGATCTCTTTAAAGTGTTGGTCAAAACGCTCGACTGCTATGAAGTTATTTACAGGGCAGAGCTCGTGGAAGAGACTCCCTTCGCTTGTTACTCCATCATCGGCGTGATTTTCAGAGCTGCTTTGGAGGGAAGATTTATGGCGTTGTGGTCGCCCGTCTGTAATCGAAGCCTGGCTGGTTTAACCAGACCTGAACGCTCAGTTTTTAGGCACGTTTAGGCACGTCGTGACATTATAGCTAAAATAATGCAACGAACTGCAGTTAGACGTGTTCAAGCATCATGGATATCTCAGGAATCGCTGTTTATGTTAATGTGAATTATGGTCGTGTATGCGTGACTAACATGTTCACAGTGAGTAGACGGGTCTCTTCCTGTGACCCTCAGCATCGGGGGTCGTTCTGGTCGTGACCCCCTGTCTACTTCCTCTGGTTCTTCTCCTCTGCTCTCTTCTAACCCACTCGTCTGGTTCTCGAGCTCCGCTGACAGGTAGTTTAACGCTTGTATCCTGCTGCCCCTTGAAGTCGGTTGCGTCTGGATTTAAACGCTCAGCTCCACGTTTCCGGGACTTTCTGGGGTCAGGCCTTAAACTCTGAACGATACCACACACACAGACAAACACTCGCATATAAATATGTGTGTATAACATATTATACACACATATTTACATAGACCTAAATTTATAACCTAAAGTTATGTTTACTTAATATAAATAATTGAAGCCATTTATTTTTCTTTTTTATATTATTTCTATAATATTCAATTATTATAATGTTATTTTAATATTTAAATGTCATAATTAAATTAAGGAGTGAGAACCATTGAATAATATATTCAGGTTCTACGCCATATTGAATTTAACACAAATGACAAGAAGGCAGAGGGATAGACTTTCAGTTTTTAGAACATCACACCATAGACGTTTTCTCCATAGAGGAATTGATTTTTAATGATAACTTATAAACCTGTAGAGAAACTCTACTATGAGCCCCAAGGTTGTTAATCAATGGTATATGCTTATGTTGAAGCCATCAGTCTGAGTTTTCTACTTGTTTTCTAAATAATCATATTTAACAGTGGAATTCCTGGTGAAAAAAACTACATTACCCATGACTCTGCAGAGAAATCTCCACCAATCAGAAAAGCAAACAGAGGCGTATCTAATATGCATATTTTGCACTAAACCTAAAATATGTTGTTTTTGTACAAAATCAACTTCTTAAAGTCTATAGTTTTTCATTTTTCATTTGCAATGCTTCATGGGATTGCAGTTCTTGCCCTCATTAAAGCTGTTTAATTCACCTTGTAGCTGCACTGTAAAAAATGATATGATCATTAAGTTATGACAACACATGTTTTTATATTGCTTTAACTTAAAATAAGTTAAGCAATTGTCAACTTTGTTATACAAGATTCACCTCATTTTTTGTGACAAACATCCAACTTGATTGTTCTTAAAAATTTAAGGCAGCAACTTTTTACGGCGTGGTTGGTTTGGTTCGTGGCTTATAACTCTTAAACAAATACTTTTTTTTTTAAATCCCTATGGGAGAAATGAATGGAAAAATACTTTTAGAACCAAGACTGCTGAAAAAGTGGGCAGGCACCGTGGCACTTTATAAACGTGTCCAGTATTGCTATATTTTACTGCCGTTGGAATTGACTGCTCCGGTTTTGTTATCATATGTTGAATCTGCATTCGGATGGTTTGTGCTCTGTCAGCGTGTGTTTATGAGGTCTGTCATGGTCCGCTAGTTCATGTACAATTATGTTTACTATGTTTCTTGCAGTGGTTTCCCTCTGATTTTGTGTAATGAAACACATTTTATGTTGGACATCAAGTGGCGTCCCAACACAGTACCAAAAGTGTTTGTTGTACAAAAGTAAAAAAAAAAAAAAAGACAGTGAAATATGTTAATATTGCCTTGAACTAAACAGGGCCAACAACATGCAATAAGTTTTAGGTGAGTAGTTTTTCTATTTGTTTGTGCTATGCAGTAATAGACACTGTTGTGCATTTTCACACTACGAAACAGCATCCAGGACCAAAACGTCCCATAAATAAACAGTCAAAATGTCAGTGTTTTGTGTTTTATGGTTGTATGTGTTTGAGTGTAATGATGTGTAATTTTGTATTTGTTTCGGAGAAACGTCCAGAGCGGTTGTGTAACATGAGGGACATCCAAACTGGCCGAGTTTGACTTCCTTTTTAGGGTTTTTCTTGTCCTCTTGTGTAAATAAGAGTTTGGTATTTAATTTTGCTGTCAGCATTATTTGAAACAGATTTTGTTTTCTGATGCGGTCGAGCTGAAAGCTGAAGTGTATTGAATTGTGTCAAACTAATAAGGCCCGTTTTGTTTATGCCAAAAAAATGTTTGTGCATTTTATAGTTGTGCTGAAGTTTCAGGGCCTTTATTGGACAAATTCTTGTGTTTCATATAAAGCATAAAGATGCATTGTGAACATGAAGACTGAGGCGTCTGTTCAGGTCTTCACATCTTCAGGTCCTGGTGTGTGTGGTCAGGTGTGTTGGCAAGGCCAGCAGCCAGTTTAATTAAAAAGCGAGGCACATGTGTATCTTGTAGATCATCTGAAGCCGCCGTCACCTCGGCCACATTCTTCCCTCACGCCGCCTCGCTGCCTCTCTAAGCCCTTTTAAATGAACGGCCTCACGGATTGGAGCCGGCTGCAGATATCTGAGGATTAACAGAACAACTGAACAAACTTCAACTTTAAAACAAACTTTAAATTTCTGAGAGCGTGTTGTCCCAGTGAAACGTGCTTGGCCAGTAACCTCCTGAAAAGGCTAGTCAGCATACGCCTGCTTATCATGATGACACACTGGAAAACTGATACTCTGCTAATAGCGCTCTTAACTTGGATGTACATGAATGTGTGTGTGTGTGTGTGTGTGTGTGTGTGTGTGTGTGTGTGTGTGTGTGTGTGTGTGTGTGTGTGTGTGTGTGTGTGTGTGTGTGTGTGTGTGTGTGTGTGTATCAGAGAGTGGGACTAGAATTACTTTTTTGTCGTGCACACAAAAACATTTTGATAAATTACTAACAACTGATTCTCTTACACTTTTAAAGGCCCACTGAAGTTCCTTGAAATGCGCAGCGTTATTTAATGTGTTGACGTAATTTCCTCTGAAACAGGAAGGCAGGGCGGGACATATTGATCAGCTCCTCCCCTTTTTTTTAAAAATAGCCAATAGCGTTTTGTTTATGTCACAGCTCGGCCTGAGCTGTTGAGCTTAGTAAAGCCGCAGTTTCATCCGAATCTCTAACCTTTCCTCCACCTAAATCTCGAGGCAGTTTGCGTGACACTAACGTGAAACCAGACTTCATTCACCCCAATGGGAAGCATATTTACACTATCTGAATCGTTCCCTATCCCCTATAGAGTGCGCCATGTGCCATTCTCCATGTAGAAAATAATAAATGTGTGTACAAGTGACCGTTTTCAGCCTCAGCTTCAGCGTCTACTTATAATGAAGGGGGCGGGACGCTTTAGATTCTAGAGAGCATTTGATTTGACAGAAAATCTGATGAGAAGCTGAAGTGCAGGGTGATATTGATCCATATTAGTGGAAGTGAGAGACTGTAAGTTTTGAACGCTTATATCTTCTAAATGCGAATTTTGTCATTGCTTTGGAGCAAAGCACACTATCTTATAGATTACAGTAAGGCTATCATATTCATACTAAAAGCCAAAAAACTTAGATTTTGATTTCATAGGGACATGAAAACATGGAAGAGGACTTTTTAAAGTTACATATGATGTCATAGAATAACATTAGTGATGCTATAGAGTAGTGATGCTAAAAATTCAGCTTTTGATCACAGGAATAAATTACATTTTACAATATATTCACATAGAAAACAGTTATTTTAAATTGTAATTATATTTCACAATTTTAATGTTTTTTTCTATATTTGTTATCAAATAAATGCAGCCTCGGTGAGCAGAAGAAACTTCTGTTTAAAAAACTTTTTATGATTCTTACCGACCCCACACTTTTGAATGGTACTGTATGTATTGGTATTTAAAGAACCCATGAATGCTTCAGGTCAGATAAAACCTAGAACCAATACTTGTAATGTAACACCAAGAACATTTTTAATAAAAAAAAGAGGCAGAGAACCAACTCTATACAGCCCTAACTGGTACGATACTTGATAAGAAGCACTGCCAAAAACCCACAGAAGGATCTTTTTTAGTTCCTGATTTAAGTGTATATTTTTGCTCTACTCGTTCTAGCAACTCCATTCCAACTTCAGAGTAAAACTTTACATGCTGGAGTCTCTGAAATACAGGCAGGAAGCCAAAAACATCTTCTGCTGTCCACATGTGACGTCTGAATTACACAGTTTTATAGTTAAACTGTCATAGGCACATGATTTCAGCCTCCACACAGTAAATGTCAACACTTGAACATCTTGTTAACTTGATATTCTATTATCTCTATCTTGTCCCTGATGCTATAGGGGATGTTTTAGAGGTTCTATGAATTAATTGTACATACCCAACCAATTAAACCTCAATTTCATTGAATCTCTAATTGTTTTCCCCCCAATTTGATCTATTTTAAGAACAATTTGGATCCTTAAGTTGCTACAGTATGTTGTTCTTTGGAGATTAAAAAGGTTTTGGTTTCTTTCTTTTAAGCACCAGCACATGCATGTTTTTCTGAAGAGCTAGTGAATCAATAGCTCTTGTGGAGCTGACGAAGTTTCTCCTACGACATGTGACTCTGTGTTTTTGGTCTGGTTTGGTTGGGCGTCCCAGGCTGCAGGTGGGCTGTTTGTTCTCGTTGACCACTAATCAGATCTGGATTTGTTTCCTGAAGGCTTGTCATGTTATCACAACCCACACACACCTGTTTGGCAGGACTGATGCTGTGTGTGTGTGTGTGTGTGTGTGTGTGTGTGTGTGTGTGTGTGTGTGTACGGTCATTGATGGAATCACATGTTTAGAGACCCTGTTTTGTTTCTGAAGGACCCTTGTGTGTCCCACTGGATGAACTTTAAAAACCACCTGATTTATCCTGCTTAATAATATGTTTCTCATGCAAATTAATACAGTCGATAAGTTTATTCAGGTCTCAGGCTACATATCGACCACTCTGGGAAGAGGAAGTTGTCGTTTTCTCTCATAAAGCCCTCGCTGCTGTTTCCCACACTGCTGTGTGTGTCTAGTGGGAGAATAAGTGAAACGTGGGGATTTACTGCTGATAGTGACTGATGCGGTTCAACAAGACATATACACACGGACTCAACAGCCCACGTCCTTCCCAGACACACGCACACAGACCCTGAGGCTGTAACTCGTAAATCATACAGTTTGAGTTTGGCTCATTAAATCAGGATTTAGAACTTACACCTATAATTATGAATAGTGCAAAAGATAGAAAAAATGTGCAGTGTTTGTTCCGTATGCATTGTCGCCTGTAAGGTTGTATTGTAGTTCAGTTGTGTACCGTGTACTGTTGCAGTGACTTTGTGCTTTCTTCAGCACTGTAACCTCCAGAACTCTCTTATTAACATCCCCCATTACTGTGCTTAGTCATGCATTCTACACAACTTTAAACACACACTGTCTGTGTTTGAAATGAAATGCTGGCACACTACTTACTGCTTAGTGTACGCTGTGCAGAATGCTATACTATTTTTTAAATTATAGATGAAACTATACACATTATGTTTCAACAAATGTTTCAAGTCAAGTGACCTTTATTTATTTATATATATATATATATATATATATATATATATACACACATATATAGAGCGCTTTCTAGAATACAGATTGTTTCAAAGCAGCTGTATGGTGATAACAGAAAGTTTACATAAACTGTCACATGATCAGGAAAGGTTTGGAAAGGTTATTTTTCATTGTAATTATTTTTGTGTCAAAATGTCATATTTTTGAAGTCTGATCAAAGTCAAGATATAGATGAGGGAAAAATATGGTTTTCTAAGTATATATGTATGTAAAGGATATGGGCCCTATTTCCAAATCCAATTTTTCTAGTTTAACGACGGGAAAAATGGTCGGTGCACCTGGTGCATGGTCTAAAAGGGTTGTCCCTATTCTCTTAATGAGTAATGGGTGTGTTTTGGGCTTTAAATGAAATACACAAATCAGAATCTCATCTCTGATTCCCTTTAAATGCCAGTTGCGCTCTCGCCATGGAGGATTCGCTATTTACATGACGGAGTTTGCAAGTGGAAAAACTGAACGCCTCTCCAGAGAGGAAACGGATCTGCTCGTGCGCGGGGTTAAATCGTTAGCAGACCATCTACGGGACAAGCCGGATTTCACAATATCTTTATATACACATTAATAATCTTTTACATTGTTACTCTTAAAATTCAGTTGGTCAATGGCTGTCTATTTCTGTTGCCTCAAAATAGCAACGGGCCAACAATGTGCCTGAACACACCTCCTTTTTTAGACCAGCAGCCCATGGGTGCATAGATGGGCACAAATGCATTTACTATTTAAACAACGTGGCGCAGAACATGAAAATGATAACTGCGTCGGGCTGAAACTAGCAAAAAACACTTGTGTACGGTAAAACATATAAGACACTAACTGTAAAGGAATGGTTGGGAGGGAGGATGAAGAATCATTTCCACACATGAATCGGCTCCTCTGAGTCCGATCTTAAATTCATTGAAAGTCTTTGGGATGTGCTGGAGGAGACTTTACAGAGTGCTGGACTCTTGCATTGTAGATCTTAACCAAAAATGGATGCGCCTCTTGATGGAAATAACATCACATTATTTATTTCCGTATACAGTATATACAATTTACACCTAATTTTTCTTACTGAAAATTAAAGGCATTACATTGGTGGATTTCATTACAGAACATTTGCACCATAAAGGTAAAAAAGGTAATAATGTTTGATGATGCCCACCACATAAACCTCTCAGATGAAGCCCCGCCCACCCTCATCTATCACACGGCTGTTTGTCCTCTCTCTCTTATCTACAGCACTGTGACTTCACACACACACACACACACACACACACACACACACACACACACACACACGGATGCCTGGATTCAGACCTCAGGGCCTTTAGTCAAATAAAGCCATCCCAGCCTCCATCATCATAATGAGAGTAATAACTGGGGTTTATCTGCGGATCTTCACCGCACCTGCAGGTTATTTCATGGCTGTATTGGAGTTTACTGACAGCTATGACACTCCTGAGGCCACTGCTGGGATGTTTTTGCCAAATTCCTGCTACCTTTCGGACAGGAGCATACGTTGTGCTGCAAAGAGCAAAATTTCACCCTGTGACGCTCACAAAGGGCACTTTTAATGTATCAAGGGCTATATGTTCAGAAAAGCATACTCATATACAGTTTCTACATTTTGTGCTAGCATGTTTTGTGTGTAATATGCATTTTTTATACACTGAAAAAAAATACCTTGATGGCATTTGTCAAAAAGTGCAGTAAACACACTTGACCAGTACTATATCGCATAATGCAGTGCGCACATCTTGACCTTCTATTTCCAGTTGTGATATGTGAACCAGACGTAATATCAGCACTGATTTTAAACATCTCATTCACTCATTATTTAAAAAGGACTTCCAAAGGTTAAATGCATTTTTACATAAAGTAAAAAAGTACAAGTAATAGTTGTTATTGTCATAAATAATAATAATTGTCTTTATTTAAATGTTACTTTTTATTGTTTTTAGCAACACTTTAATTTAAGGTGATGTTATTACACTACATGTACTTAGTAATAACAGTAAATGATGCATAATTACAAGTAATCATAAACCAATCCCTAACTGTAACTCTACATAGATGTAGTTAGTTAATATTACTCAGTACTACGTCACCTTAAAATAAAGTGTAACCTTATTTTTTTATTTATTTTTATTTTTAACACTGCATCGACCAATCAGCATGTCTTATGTGATCTTATATGCAGTAAGCAAGCAGTATCATAGTGCATGCGTATATGTGAGTGTGTGTGTTGTTCTGTGTCCAAAGACGGCTTACATCTGGATTAGTGTCTTTCTCATGCGGAACATCCCTCCACCCCACAATGCAGAAAGCACACGCGTGTGTGTGTGTGTGTGTGTGTGTGTGTGTGTGTGTGTGTGTGTGTGTGTGCGTGTGTGCGTGCGTGCGTGCGTGCGTGCGTGCGTGCGTGCGTGCGTGCGTGCGTGCGTGCGTGCGTGCGTGCGTGCGTGCGTGCGTGCGTGCGTGCGTGCGTGTGTGTGTCACTTACAGCCACTTAAGAATGACGTCCCTGAGTGTTTCAGCATTCATTCATGACGGCCTGCCGTGCGAATCTGACTGCTGGAGCTCAAAGAACACACACACACACACACACACACACACACACACACACACACACACACACACACAACTGTGTGTGTGTGAACAGTAAAGTGAACTGGCAGTGAAGTTTGTCTTCATTTTGTAACTATATATATGAAGAGTTCAGATGCAAAAACCTCTAAGTGCCATCTGAAAATTTCTTCTAGAATGGTCATTTTTTATAGCCTGGTAATACCAAACTCTGCTACTTCGCTGTGCTTCGTAGACAGAGTCTGGAATGGCATAATAGAAAAGTGTTTTCTCTCTCGTGGGGGGTCGCTTGTCTGAAGTTTAAAATCATTGGTTACCCGTAAGCCAATCACATAACGTGTGGTTATGGCGTGCCGCGTGTGTTATGCGCATGCTCAGCCGCATCTAACTTCCACTGTAAACACATGTATGATGAGAAAACAAAAACCATCAAGCGAAATACCGGAGTGAACATGGCTGTGAACGACTTTTGCAGATTATGTGAAGTAAATCTACGCATCCACGGTACAATCAGCGTCTACGTCACGGCTCTCAGCCCGCCCTCTGTTCGTTGATTGGCCGGCTGTTTTCAGGCCGGATGAAAACGGAAAGCTATGACGCTGTCTCAGACTGAGTACAGAAGCGAAATGAAATTGAGCGGAAGTACGAAGTCTGACGTAGTCAGGCTACATTTTTTATCAAGCTTGTATATTTAAGTTCAGTAATTTCACTTAAATGACAATTAATAGGTAATTTTCATTGCCATTTAAGTGAAATTACTGAACTTAAATATACACACACACACAGTTCCATTGCAGGCTATGGGAGTCAAGGTTAAAGTTTTCGGGAAAGTTTATGGGAGTTTTCGTAAACAAAAAATGAAACTAAGACTAAAACTATTTGGTCAAAAAACATTTGCATAAACTGAAATAAAACAGAAATTTCAACAAAAATGAAAAACTAAAACTAAACGAAACTAACGACAGATGTCTCGAGACCTTGCACTTGTTCCCCATTCCGCTACCCGCGTCTTTTTTCCACGTTTTTTTAAGCAAAACCGCTTTCTGTGTGAACCAGCCCTTAGTAGAAATAGCCAATTAAATATTTTTTTATCATGACTAGACTTTATGAAAATACAGTTGTACATTAATTCCAGGTAAGATAACCATCTCATGTGAAACTAAACCACACATATTACATTAGATACCACACTGAGCAGAAAACGGAAAAAAACAAATAGCATGTCTAGCCCAGAAATAGACGTAGGCTACATTTGTCAGAGTAGAAGTAGTTCTTCACTAAATGTCTGGTCTGAATAGAACATTTTAATATGAGTATAACTACGAGTATATGATTTTAAACAATTCAATAGACAAAACGCATAAATGTGTCAATACAAGTATAATGTTTGAAAGGATTAATCATAGAAACAACCTTAAAGAATAATCATAATAATCATATGCATAAGTCACAGTGCTGTAGATAAGAGAGAGAGGACAAACAGCCGTGTGATAGATGAGGGTGGGCGGGGCTTCATCTGAGAGGTTTATGCGGTGGGCTTCATCAAACATTATTACCTTTTTTACCTTTATGGTGCAAATGTTCTGTAAATTGCCATTTAGTCGATCGTACCAACTGATGGGATCACGCCAGGGAGCCAGATGTCTTTGATATTGTATACAAATCAAGCCAAATGAGCTTTGAAAGGTGCGCAATCCACTCTCCGCCCTGCAGCACTGGTATAACAGGGAAGTGGATTCACCCACCATTCATTTTTTTTGCTGAGGAGCCGAGCAGTTCCCGGTCAGTGGTGGTCCAGTAATAGTGGCAAGGGGACTAAGTCTCCGTTCCCTCCTTCAGGGAACGAGGGTTACATTGGTAACTGAGATGCTCCCTTTCAGTCAGGTAACGCTCAACTTAATCAATCGTACCGACTGATGGGATCCTCTAACACGCCACTATTACTGCCACTTTCCAGTGCCCAGAAGAAAGCCTCCTAATCTTTTCGCAGCAGTTCTGTGGTGAAGAAGATAGGGCTAAAACCCGGGAAGTTACTGCTGTTCCACCCTTGCTTGTAACCTTTGTTTTTATTGTGAGAATACACATATGGCCTGGGCGAATACATAGCAAGTTGACATGAGCGTGCTTGACTCAAGGGTGCCCTCTATTTGAAGAGAGCACCTGAGAAGCTACTGGCTTAACACGTAAGCTATAAAACCTAACAAACGTATTAGGTGTTGCCCAACCCGCAGTTCTACAAACATCTGCCAGCGAGGCACCTTGCGCCAGCACCCAGGAAGCAGCAACACTCTGGGTGGAGTGGGCATGCAACCCTGGGGGACAAGGTACACCTTGGGTATCGGACGCCAAGATGATGGCATCCACTATCCAGTGGGCCAGTAGTGGGAACTTTTGGCACATACCTGGGCCGAGGTCTCAGTGTCACCTGAGAGTCAGCCAGCCCGAATTCCAGGCACGATTCGTCTACCGAGAAAGTGTGCAGGTCCCCTACCCTCTTGATAGAAGCCAGTGCAAGCAAGAGAACTGTCTTCAGAGACAGAATTTTTAACTCCACTTTCTGCAGGGGCTCAAAGGGAGGTCTCTGAAGTGCTGTTAACACCAAAGATAGGCCCCAAAGAGGGTATGGAAGAGATGGGAGGAGGGTTTCAACCTCCTTGCTCCCTTAAGGAACCTGACAATCAGATCGTGCTTCCTCAGGGATTTCTTACCAACTGCATCGTGATGTGCGGCAATAGAAGCAACATACACTTTGAGGGTGGATGGAGACAGCCCTCGCTCCAACCCCTCTTGCAGGAAAGAAAGCACCGATCCGACCAAACCATCTCTGGGGTTTTCTCCGTGAGAAGAACACCAATCGACGAACAGGTTCCACCTCGAAGCATAAGCCAGTTCATGGAGGGGACTCTAGCAGAGGTGATAGTGTCTACGACAGCCTGTGGTAGACCCCTCAGAACCTCCACTTCCCGTCCAGGGACCAGACATGGAGTCTCCACAGGTCTGGATGTGGGTGCCAAATGGTGCCCTGCCCCTGAGAGAGAAGGTCCTCCCTCAGGGGGATGGGCCAGGGAGGGGCTGAAGAGAGGAGTACGAGTTCGGAGAACCAGGTCCGGTTGGGCCAATAAGGGGCAACTAGCAAGACCTGCTCCTCTTCCTCCCTGACTCTGCACAGTAACTGTGGAATTAGGCTCACCGGGGGAAACGCATACTTGTGTAGACCCGTCGGCCAGCTGTGTGCCAGTGCATCCACACCGAGAGAGTCCTTGGTTAGTGAATAAAACAACTGGCAGTGGGTCGTTTCTGGAGAGGCAAACAGGTCTACCCGTATTCCATAGGCTTTATTTGCTGTCGTGAGAGCCTGTCGGCAGCACGATTGAGCAGACCTGGAATATGAATGACACGTAGTGACCTCAGATGCTTCTGACTCCACCAAAGGAGGAGACGGGCAAGTTGTGTCAGATGACGTGAACGTGCACCACCTTGCTTATTGATGTACGACGTGGTCGTGGTATTGTCCGCTCTGACCAGTACATGCTTGCCGAGCAGCTGCGTTTTGAGGCGTCTCAAAGCAAGTAGTACCGCTAACAACTTGAAGCAATTGATATGCCGATGCAGCTGAGGACCTGTCCAGCGTCCTGCTACTGCATACCCGTCGTGCGTGGCCCCCCAATCTGTCTTGGAGGCATCTGTGAACACCACCGCATGCCTGGACGCTTGTATCATGGACACACCGGACCGGAGAAACACAGCGTCTGATCAAGGTTGGAAGGTTTTCCGGCAAGTTCAAGAAATTGCAACCGGGAACCTGCCGTCTTTCCACGCCCTCCATGAGACCCGCCCAAGAAGCCAATGCTGAAGTGGTCTCATATGTAACAACCCCAGCGACGTGACTGCCGCTGCGGAATCCTTATGCCCCAGGAGCCTCTGAAAGTATTTCAGTGGAACCACCTTCCTGCTCTTGAACGTATCCAAGCAGTTCAGCATCGACTGGGCACAATCCTCTGTTAGACGTGCCGTCTGTTTGACAGAGTCCAACTCCATACCGTGAAAAGAGATTCTCTGCCCGGGGGTGAGCGTGCTCTTTTCCCAGTTGACCTGAAGACCCAATAGACTGATATGCTGGAGCAGCAAGTCTCTGTGTTCGCACAACTGTTCCCGCGACTGAGCCATTATCAAGCCAGTCGTCGAGGTAGTTGAGGACACGAACGCCCTGTTCTCTCAAGGGAGAAATGGCCGCCTCTGCGAGCTTCGTAAAGACGAAGAGAAAAGAAATTAATGGTGGGTGCATCCACTTGCCTGTTATACCCGTGGATTGCACACCTGTCAGAGCTCATTTGGCTTGATTTGTATACTATATCGAAGACATCTGGCTGCCTGGGTGTGATCCCATCAGTCGGTACGATCGACTAAGTAGAACGTTACCCGACTGAAAGGGAACTTAAATATGCACACACACACAGTTCCATTGCAGGCAATGGGAATTAAGTTTTTTTTCGTAAACGAAAAATGAAACTAAGACTAAAATTATTGGTCAAAAAACTGAACTGAAATAAACTGAAATAAAATAGAAATTTCAACAAAAATTAAAAACTAAAACTAAACGAAACTAACGACAGATGTCTCGAGACCTTGCACTTTTTTTCCATTCCCGCATCTTAAATATTACTATCATGACTAGACTTTATGAAAATACAGTTGTACATTAATTCCAGGTAAGATAACCATCTCATGTGAAACTAAACCACACATATTACATTAGATACCACACTGAGCAGAAAACGGAAAAAAACAAATAACATGTCTAGCCCAGAAATAGACGTAGGCTACATTTGTCAGAGTAGAAGTAGTTCTTCACTAAATGTCTGGTCTGAATAGAACATTTTAATATGAGTATAACTACGAGTATATGATTTTAAACAATTCAATAGACAAAACGCATAAATGTGTCAATACAAGAATAATGTTTGAAAGGATTAATCATAGAAACAACCTTAAAGAATAATCATAATAATCATATGCATATTTTTTCCCCTTTTCTTATACACCATGCTTAACAAGATTAAATTTTTAATATGAATGAGTATGAATGAATAATTTGTACTTTTTAGTTGCATATGTTTGGTTCTTTGTTCATCCTCAAACTATTATTTTATTTTTATTATTAAGAGGTTTTCATAAGAGTTAAAGGGATAGTTCACTCAAAAATGAAAATTCTGTCAGTAATTACTCACCCTCATGTTGTTCCAGCCGCGTAAGACCTTCGTTCATCTTCGGAACACAAATTAAGATATTTTTGATGAAATCTGAGCCTTGTCTCACTCCTCCATAGGCTGCTAGGTGGCCCAAACTTGCTGGCCCAGAACAGTTATTAAAGAGATCGTTAATATAGTCCAAGTGACTCCAGTGGCTCAATCTTAAGTATATCAAGCGACGAGAATACTTTTTGTGCGCAAAAACAAACAAAAATAACAACTTTATTCCACTATTCATTTCCTTCTCTCTGGGCCTCGTAGTGTTTTTGCGCTGCGCGTCTGTGTTATACGTAATCACGCATCACACACATGACCGGCGTCGGCCAATAGTGAGCCTACGTGGTGACGTGTAACACAGACGCGCTGCGCAAAAACCTTTTACAGTCTATGGCAAAAACACTACGCAAACAAACTAGAGGTCGAGAGAGAAGGAAATGAATAGTGGAATAAAGTCGTTATTTTTGTTTGTTTTTGCGCACAAAAAGTATTCTCGTCGCTTGATATTGTAAAAAAGTAAAAAAAAAAAAAAAAAGGCAAATTCATTACAAGACACAACTGAATAAATGAATGTTTCATGTGGCCTCCAGTTAACATCTTACAATATTTTTTTCTTTAATAATTAATTATGTAATCTAATTAATAATAATAGATTTAGATTTAAAGATTACTTTTCATTTTGCTTTGGATGCCACACTGAATTAGATATGCAACATAATGTGACAAATAATTATTTTTGTTTTAATTAATAATTATTTTAATTTACTTAAATGACAATAGTTCATTAAATTAATAACAATTATTATTATTTATAATAATAATAATAATAATAATTTTCAACTGGATGCCGCATGCTTAATTAAATACAACGTAGCAAAGTTGTGACAAATTTTGAATTAATATATTTTGAATTAATTTACAAAATAATTGATAGTTAATTTTAATAGTTGTTATTGTCATAAATAATAATAATTGTCTTTATTTAAATGTTACTTTTTTATTATTTTTAGCAACATTTTAATTTAAGATGACGTTATTACACTACATGTACTTAGTAATAACAGTAAATTATGCATAATTACAAGTAATCATAAACCAATCCCTAACCGTAACTCTATAGCAAATACATAGATGTAGTTAATTAATATTACTCAGCACTACGTCACCTTAAAATAAAGTCTAACCTTATTTTTATTTTTAATTTTTTTTTAACACTGCATCGACCAATCAGCATGTCTTATGTGATCTTATATGCAGTAAGCAAGCAGTATCATAGTGCATGCGTATATGTGTGAGTGTGTGTGTTGTTCTGTGTCCAAAGACGGCTTACATCTGGATTAGTGTCTTTCTCATGCGGAACATCCCTCCACCCCACAATGCAGAAAGCACACGTGTGTGTGTGTGTGTGTGTGTGTGTGTGTGTGTGTGTGTGTGTGTGTGTGTGTGTGTGTGTGTGTGTGTGTGTGTGTGTGTGTGTGTGTGTGTGTGTGTGTGTGTGTGTGTGTTTGTGTGTCGCTTACAGCCACTTAAGAATGACGTCCCTGAGTGTTTCAGCGTTCATTCATGACGGCCTGCCGTGTGAATCTGACTGCTGGAGCTCAAAGCACACACACACACACACACACACACACAGTGTCCGAAGGGGTTCACAGGAAAACTCTTTCCTGGGTTTAGTTGCACTTGAGTAAAGCAGTGAAGTGAGGCATATCTGCCTTTATGTGTGGAGTTATTCCTCCCACAGGACAATTGAGTTTCCTCTTTCATAGTTTAGCAGACTTCATAACAGTTCTCAAGTCTGTTTTGTTTGGGTATCAATTTGTCTCTGATGTTTCACCTAAAATTCCTTTAGAGGAATAAAAATGGACGAATGAGAGAATAGTGGATATACAATAAGAGTATAGAGTAAAAATATATATACACACAAAAAAAAGTTCCTGCCTTCAATTTTTAAAGTCCCCCTGTGGTGAAAATCAAGCTTTTAATGTTGTTTATGTGCCTATGTGGTGTTTTTAATATGCTTTAAGACAAACCATGTGCAAATTCATAAGTCAACACCATTGCGGAGTATTTTCTCCTTTAAACTGCAGTGAACAGAAGACAGTCTCAAAAACACGGTTTGAAATCGCTGGTGTTTGTAACGTCACAAACTGCCTTGTAACCAATCAGATCAGCGTGTGATAGCCAACGAGTGGATCTCTGAGCTGGAGTGAGTGAGTGGAGGCGGGGCTCATATTCATGGGACCTCGTATATTAAATAAAGCAAGGGTGTTGATTCCATTCAAGCTCTTTTAAGGCATGAATAAAAAAAAAATCAAGAAAAAAACGCTTAAATATGTCATTTTGTTGAGTTTTAAGGGAGAAAATTATTGACTACAGGCCAGGGGGACTTTAAGAACAATCAACTTGGATGCTTCAACTTAAATTACATTAAACTGACTTTTAAAAATTAAAAATTGATAAGTTAAAGCAATGTAAAAACATATGTTGGCATAACTTATCGATCATAATTCGATAGTTTAAGTTCATATTGAGATTGACTCTTTACTGGAAACTGAAGTTTGAGATGTTGTTGAGATCTTTTCTGAAACACTAATGTGGTCTTATTTCAGGAGAAATATCTGAGAAGCTGGAGACTTCAGTGTTCTCAGTTTGATCTTAATGTTGTCTAGGAGAAACAACTGAGAAATGTAATATATTTGATGAGATGTTTATATTGAAACTCTTTTCTGAAACTCTACTCTCTTATTTGATGGAGAAACATTTGAGAAATAGTTTGTCTAATTGTAATGCTGTCTAAGAGAATCAACTGAGAAATAATGATCTTGATGAGATATTTAAGTTTCAAATCTCGGACTTTTGTTTGCAGACTTTGAATTCGGAAGACTTCTCAGTTTACTCTCAATTTAGTCTCATTGCTGTCTAAGAAAACTAGTTGAGATGTTTTTAAAGACTTAATGATGTATATAAAGAATTTGATGAGAAATGTCTGCAGACTGTGATCAGATTCACAAGACTTTGTCTTTGTTGTTCTGATGTCTTTTCCTGAGGAGCAAAAATCGTTGCTCTCCAAGTTGCTGCTAATGAGAAACAATTGAACTATTAAAGAGATTTCATTAGTGTTTTCCCTTTCCTTTTGGGTCTCTTGCATCATAAATCTGCAGATGCAGAGTAGATGAACAACAGCAAGGGACATTGTTGAAGTGTGATTATGTGTTGTGGTGCATTGTGGGAGTGAACGCTGTGGGAACACTGGAGGTGTTTGTGTATTTCCTGCAGAGAAACTCCGACATGGGAACGCAGAGTTGCGCTAACAAAGCGTGGCAACCCCTTACCGACTTCAGAGGCCTGAGGCGAAAATGGGGGAGGGGAGAAGTCAACCGTCAAACACGCAACGCCACCAATCACTGCAGCAAGGAGAACCGCAGGAAGCAAAGCTTTCCGAGTAACTGGAAGGCTCAAATCCAAGCATGCCATTCAGCTGATAGAGTTGAACGTGGCCCGACATGTCGAGGTTTTCACTGCTGGCTCACTTCTGCATGACAATCTGTGGGAGAGTTGAGTAATTAGTAGCTTGTTAGTGTGTAAACACAAGGTGTAATACTCTGACTTCAGTGTGTTTACTGAAGGCTCAGTCATTCTGGAGCAACCTGAGGTGATTGTGCTCGAGGCCGCAATCGTGTTGGCTCTTGTGTCCTGTTTTTGTAGTATAGTATTTGTGTAGTAAAAAAATAAATAAGAATCGGTCATGTCTTTCAAAACTAAAATGATTTGGTGAAGATTTTGAGTGCTTTCATACTGCGCACTAGAGCTGTCAGACTCAAAAAGGAAGACAAAAGTATCATATAAATTGTCCATATGATTAGTGAGGTATATTAGCCATAGCTTTGTCAAGTAAAGTCAAGTCACCTTTATTTATATAGCGCTTTTTACAATACAGATTGTTTCACAGCAGCTTTACAGTGACAACAGGCAACAAAGTTTGTTTCGGCTGTACAGCAGATCTAGAGGAAAATAGCGTCATAGTCCAGCTTAAGTTAGTTCAGTGATGGTTTATTTTGTTGTAAAAAAGTTTTTAATTTAGTTCATTTATATATATATATCCACCCTGGAGAAAACAGGCTCAGTCGGGAGCCAGTTCTCCTCTGGCCAACGAGCGAACAGTGTATGACTATGATCAGGCAGCATTACAGGTCAGAAGTCAGATTGGAACACAACATTCAGAATATTATCCAGTTCCATCTGGTTGGAGGTCGGAGTCTTCACGCCGGTATGGAGACGAGTTTGTTGAGGATCAGTGCCGATGGCTGTCGAGTCGATGAGGCCTTCACAGCGCTAATGAGGCTGGCACTTCAGGGATGCGTTGTGGTCATGTTCAGGCGCAGGTCCACCATCTGATCTGGATACGGCCCAGATCCGGCTGACTTCAGTAAACCTCAGAATAAACAGAAAGACTAACATTAGCGTAGATGCCTTTCTTCTTATGATGTAACGAGTACATCAGGTGTTATAGAAAGTGTCCCCGTTTCCGGCTGACCTAATCTATGCAGCCTAATAATCATTTAACTGATTAACTGATCTGAATAATAGAAATGTTCTGCAAAAAGTGCAGTGTATTTTGTTTAAAACCTCTGTAATGTTCTTTTATTATTATTATTATTTCAGTCATATCACTACTACTTCCTTTAATAGAAACCATGACTAGGACTGTCCAAAGCAGTCATGAATTGCAATATATACAGTAGCCTATACTTAAACACTTCTATTGAAAAGTTTGGCATCAATAAGATTATTAAGATTTGAATCTTTTTCTTCTTTTTTTTTTAGCTCTTGGTCACACGAACTGCATAATCATTGTATGGAAATGAGCAGCTTGGAAATTCTTCCAAAAATCTGGATGAAAACCATGTAACGAGAGTAAATGTTTACGTTATATTGAAATACTTGTGGCAGCTCGTGGTATTTTGTGGTGCACAGGAGCCTGAAGTGATCAGCCCCGTCCCACGCTATGAGGTGTTTGATGTGGCTCCGATTCAACCGAAGCGGGAAACACACCCCGCTCCCAGCAGCATGTGACTCAAAATAGATGCTCATGTTCCTGTTGTGACCCCGTTACCCATCCATGCCTAGGGCGTCAGCGCACAGAGACATGTGAATGTGGCTTTGTATGTGTGAAATACATTCAGATTCCAGTCCGAGGTCAAGCGGCCAGACTGAAACGGCACCGATCTGCTGTTTTCAAATGTTCGTGTCTGATCAATGAAGGAGATTGTTTCTGTATTGATGTGGCTATATTTTGCTGCCTATCCTGCCATCAAGTGGTCAGAGGACACAATTGATATTTTTGCCACGGCTCACATCATAACTGCAGATCTGTTGGGTCTTCAGTGTCACATGATCCTTCAAAAATAATTATAATATGATGATTTGTTGCTCAAGAAACATTTCTAATTATTATCAATGTTGAAAACAGCTTTGCAATGTCACATTTGATCATTTTAATGCATCCTTGACGAACAAAAGGTATTAATTTAATTCAGAAAATTCTTACTGAGCTCAAACTTTTGAATGCTGGTGTATATAAAAAAAAGTAAGCTGAAGATGTGATAAATATGTCAATAAATATTTGTTTATTTTATCCGTAGGACTCTGATGCCACTGTTTGATCCAGACTCTGGACTACTTATTTTGTCTGGAAATGTACGTAACCAGTTATAAACATATTTTTAATAACACATTTCGTTATATATTCAATATTAACATCATTATGAATCGTGTTTTCTCAGGGTGAGAGTGTGATTGACTGTTTTGAGGTGAACACCAGCGAGCCCTTCCTGTCTCAAGGTAACACAGATGTTTTATCTTGATGCTCCTCTGTTTTCACGTTTCCTGAAGCTGATCTCTCTGTGTTGCTCTGTTGCTCTCAGTGAGTCACTGTTTGACGGACGCGTCGACCCGTGGCGTGGCTCTCGTGCCAAAGCTGGCCGTGGATGTGAGCTGCTGTGAGGTTTTACGGCTGATGCAGCTCACGGACAGCTTCATTGTGCCCATCAGTTACCAGGTGCCTCGCAAGGTGAGGACTAACACACTAAATTAAGTTTAAACACATCTGGCTCTGCTGAACCGACAGGGCAAACGTTACTAATGCACTTGGTATGCCCTACACCAATTATGACATGTAAGCTGACAACATGTAACAGGAATGTGATTTCCAACCCACATGAGTAGCGTAAATCAGAATTTGCAATGAGAATCATTTATATGTGTCAGCAAAAGATAAGCTTTAATCTCCCAGTGGTTTTCTGCCAAAATAAAAGTTTTTAAAGCAAATAAATTAAGACAACTACAAAATTTAGTTTTGTATTTTCACTACATATTTTTTATAGCATTCATTTTACTGTTTTACTTTACATACATACATTATTATTATTATTTTAAAATATTTGACTTTTATTAAACACTTTATTATACATTGTTTTTTAGTAAAATAGCATTGTTGCAGTAGTAATATATTTCTTTATTAATTTAAAGCTGCAGTCCGTAGTTTTTCCTCTTTGTCGCCATCTCTGTTTGAAATCTGCAATTGCAGTTATTCACGGAAATATCAAGTTTTTATGTGGGTTGTGGCTCGGCACGGCACAGCTCGGATGAATCCAATGATTTGAGGAGAATGTGTGGCTGTCAGTCACCGCGCCGGTGTGGATACTGTCATTCGCATTCACAGAGTCTACTTGCAGTCAATATATATATATATATATATATAATAGTAATAAAATGAAACCACAAAAACAATAATAATTATTATTATTTTTTTATAATAATAATAATAATAAATACTTTTTTATTTTTAGTAGAATAGTATTATTGCAATAGTAATATGTCTTTGTTAATTTGTTTAACTCTTATAAATTAAATAGAAATACAAGTATAATAATTAAAGTATAATAAATAATAACATTATTAAATACTTGTTTTTGATTTTGCGTACAATAGTATTATTGTAATACTAACATCTTTATTAAATTGTTTAATTATTATTTTTTAAATAATGATAAAATTAAACTATTATTATTAGTTTATAGTCATATTGAATGGGGGGAAATTTTGCCCTCACCTGATCCCACACCTGATGTAAGATCATGTATGTGCATTGAAAATTTTTCTATCTCTAAAAAGGAATTGAAGTACAAAATCCTCCAGTCTGAACATATCTGATGTTTTAGACATTGTGTGTTTTGCGCGTCTCAGGCAGGACAGGACTTTCATGCGGACTTGTATCCGGACACTGTGGGTCACACCGCGTCCATGACGGCAGACGAGTGGTGGAAAGGAGAGAACAAACAGGTCTGTTGAAAATGCAGCTCTGCTTTATTTAATGAGAATTGATTGGTTGGCATTAGATTCCTTACTGAAAATGAGTCAGTATGACAGAAGGTTAGAGGGGACAGAATGAAAAAAAATAATGCTATATTAACTATTTAAGATGTATATATCACTTCTCTGTGACAGTTGGAGCGAGTCAGTCTTAACCCGAGCAAGAGGCCAAAGCCCAGCGCTCCATCAGCTCAGAAGACGCCAGCAAAGGATCTGAGCCGTGACAAGAGCAAAGAGGTTAGTGGGAGTGGCGTCAGGGAAAAAGCTTGCTTCACAGAATGGATCTGTCTGTACTGTCTTTCTCTGTGTTTCTCAGGAGACCTCGACCTCCAGCAGTCCCCTCAGCACCCCGAGCAGCAGTGCCGTCCCGTCCCGCTCCCCGTCCTCCACCAGCGGCCTGTCCTCTGGCTTCATGCCGAGCCCGAGCCCCAGTCAGAGCTCCCGCGCCTTCCAGAACATGCTCGGTCAGTGCTGGACCTGCTAAATTAGTCTGTTACTCAGGGCTTGACATTAACACTCGCCAACCTGACAAATGCAGGTGTATTTCAGCAGTGGTGTGTAACGCAGACACTCCTACTTGCCACTTTGGCGGGTTGAGTTTTATAAATAATATATACCACTGAAAAAGGAAGATAATGCGGGACATATTGAATGGCTCCTCCCCCTTTTCAAATAGCCAATAGCGTTTAGTTTACCTCACAGACTGCAAGTCGTACTTGACTGCACCATGGAAGCGAATCCGAGCGCTGATGATACGTTGGATTCAATAGTAGAGGTGTGAATAAATTCTAGCCATTTCATCCTTAACGGAATAAAACTTGATTGTTTGTGCATCTGAACACACATCTCCGACTCATATTGCTCTGTGACGTGTCAACGGTCGCTTTGGCCAGGTGGTATTTATAGCATAGGGGGCGGAGCTGTAGATTCTAGAGAGCATTTGATTGGACAGAAGATGTGATGAGAAGCTGAAGTCCGCGGTGATATCATAAAAATTTGTGATCATATTAGCTGAAGTGAGGGACTGTAAGTTTGAATGCTTATATCTCCTAAATGCAAATTTTGTCATTGTTTTGGAGCACAGCAGCTTATTCGTAACATATTCATATTAAAAGTTAAAAAACTTACATTTTTATTAATAAATATATATATATACATAAAATTGTCAAAATGCTGAACCATATCAAGATATGATGCTTTGATGCTTTTAGTTGTGCAAATCGCCCAACTCTATTGGTTAATATATTGTGATTGTGATTTGCAGGCCCGAGTTCGAAGTTTCGTCACATCCAGGGGGCCGTTTTGCACCGGGACACCCACATCACCAACCTGCGCGGGCTTCATCTGACTACACCAGGGGAGTGTGACGGCTTCTGTGCCAACGGGCAGCGTGTGGCGGTTCCCCTCGCCATCGCCGGAGGGCAGATCGCTGTATTCGAGGTGCAGTTCTATATTCAGACCTTAGATTAAATCTTAAATCTTAGATTGATTTACAGTAGCTCACTGTCTTCTTCTGCAGCTGTCCCAGCCTGGAAAACTCCCGGACACCGCTCTGCCCACCATCCAGAACACTGTCAGCGTGGCCGACTTCTCCTGGGACCCCTTCGACACACACAAGCTGGTTGTGGGTGAGTTTTCGATTCTAATCCTGGATGCTGATTGGTCAATACAGAGTTACAGCTATGATCTACAGACACCTCAAGGATTTACATGAGGTTACCGGCAGGAGGTGGGCTGATATTTCTTACATTAAAAAAAATCCTAAATACTTTATATTAAATTAAATATGAAGTAAAACATATTACTGTATACTTAATTTATATTATTATATTCAATTAGATTTTATAAAGAATGTAAAAAATAGTATATGTTAGATATATTTCTTTATAAATGTGGTTCAAAATATTTATTTATTTTGTGGTTGATTTTATTGTCTCTGAGCAAAAAACTATTAAACTAATATAAACTATAATATTATACTATGATTTCAGGACATGGAAAATTATGTAAACATGAATTTAGTAGAATGTGGTAATGTCTGTTAATGTTCTTATTAAAAGTTACTATACCGTTTATATTTTACATTTATTTAGTTTTACATATCAGTGACTATATTCTAGTGTAAATATTGCACTTCATGAATTTGCATTTTTATGTATATTTGTATTTTTACTTAATTATACAACTTCTTGATATTAGTACTTTTATTTATATCTACATTTATTCCTTTAGATGTTGATATCCAAAGTGATTTACAGGAAATGATTAAGAAGGAAGTATATTAATCATTGATATTTTAGTATTATTTATTATATTCTTATTTTTAATTAACTGAAAATATTAAAAAGTACTTTCATTTTAGTTTATATTTTTGGCAATGTTACTGTTTAGATTTAAACTGATGTTTTAGTAATTTATATTTCCAGTTAGTAATTTTAGTGCTTCAAATTAAACCAATTTCAGTTGTTTTGCTTAAAGTTTTTCATCTAATATTTATATTTCATTTCATCTTTATTTCAGTTAAGTCATAGTTCACCTCAAAGTCAAAAGAAAATTTAGTTTGTAGCAAATTAATTGTTTGAAGGACAGCTGTGTCTTCCGGCATTTCATCAAAAGAAACCTAATTATACTCTGTCTGAACACTGAAATCTGAATGTCAGCATTGTTCTCTCTCTCTCTCTCTCTCTCTCTCTCTCTCTCTCTCTCTCTCTCTCTCTCTCTCTCTCTCTCTCTCTCTCTCTCTCTCTCTCTCTCTCTCTCTCATAGCCGGTGATGATGCCAAGATCCGCGTGTGGCAGATTCCCAAAGGAGGCCTGACGGAAACCCTGACTGAGCCGGAGTGTGTTCTGCGGGGTAAGAAACCAGCACATGTGACCTCTGAACTGTAATAGCAGTGTTAGATTGATTCTGTAGTGTTTGATTGACATGCCCCTTGACCAATGGCAGGACACACTGAGAAGATCTACTCCATCAAGTTCCACCCCCTCGCGTCCGGCCTGCTGGCTTCCTCCTCATACGACCTCACTGTACGACTGTGGAAACTGGAGACAGGAGAAGAAGTCAAGCGCCTCAGTGGACATCAGGACCAGGTCTGTCTGTCTGTCTGTCTGTCTGTCTGTCTGTCTATCTATCTATCTATCTATCTATCTATCTATCTATCTAAGGTCTGTTTCAGGATGATTTTGTAGCCATGAAGGTAACTTGCTATGTTTTTCCTCAGATATTTGGCATGGCTTGGAGTCCAGATGGGAAACTGCTGGCCACTGTGTGCAAGGATGGAAAAGTGCGTTTATATGACCCACGCAAGTCCACAGCGCCCATCCAGGTTAGTTTAGCATCAAGTAAATCTTATCAAACTTCAAAAGCAAAATAAATGTTTATGACCAAGTTTTCCCGATCTTTGTCCCTGCAGGAGGGCCCGGGACCTGAGGGCCATAGAGGGGCCCGCATAGTGTGGGTCTGTGATGGCAAGTACCTGATGGTTTCAGGATTCGACAGGTACAGTGTACCACAAATTTAGTCATAAATACAATAGAACTGGCACTGTCAGTGTCTGCCTGGCTCTAAAAGAGTTGTAATGGTTTATTTCCTCTACAGTCGCAGTGAAAGACAGCTGTACCTGTTCTCCGCTGAGTCCTTGGCATCCGGGTCTGTGGCTTCTGCACCTGCTGACGTGTCTCCCTCGACCCTCATCCCGTTCTACGATCCCGACACCAGCGTCCTCATCCTCACTGGGAAGGTGCGCGAGTGTGTGTCCATATTCAACATTAATTTACTAATTTACAATAACAGCCAGATTAGTCCAACAATGTGTTTGTTGATCCCTTGGTCTTTCAGGGTGACACGCGTGTTTATATATACGAGATTGTGCCTGAAGCGCCATACTTCATGGAATGTAGTAGTTTTCATTCCTCTGAACCACACAAGGTATGTTGTAATATTCCTCTTGCCATCTGGTTATTAGTGCTATTATTGCAATTACATCTCATCAAGAGTTAATATTTTACCCTAAAAATGACATAAAAATGAATGATATTTTGCATTAAGCAGTGTTATTTTAGTACCATTGATGTTTTTGGTATTGTTGCAAATGTTTTACTGTTCCGGGACAGGGGTTGTGTTTCCTGCCGAAAACTGAATGTGATGTTTGTGATGTGGAAGTGGCTCGAGCCGTACGACTGGGCAAGACCACCATCGAACCCGTGGCCTTCAGAGTGCCTCGTGTCAGAGTAAGAGACCCTCACACCAACACAAGACAACACTGACCTCTAGTGGGCAGGGCATTTGGAGAGTACATAGATCAAGATTAAAGAGGACACATTTTCATATTTATTTAATAGTCTGAAAACTAAAAATCATCATTAGTAGTTTAATATGATATTTTAATTGATATTTCTTGATACCTTTAGCTTGATCGTTTCTGGGCACTTTCTCATGTTAGATGAACACATCTTTTCATCCGTCTTGCCTCCACAGAAAGAGTTTTTCCAGGACGATGTTTTCCCTGAGACGTCAGTGTGGTGGGAATCATCTCTGAGCGCTGATGCCTGGCTCTCCGGATCCAACGGACAGCACCGCAAAATCAGCCTGAGGCCTAAAGACATGATGCCCGGTACAGCTCAACATCAACAAACACCAATCAAAGAATAATGCCTTTCCAAAACTGATATATATAAAAGCTTCTGCTACACCATAGTCTTTAAAATACCCTTCATCATGTCCTTGTTTCAGTGAGTGAAGCACCAAAAGAGGCTCCTGTGAGGAAGTACCTGCCCTCCTCTGTCTATCTGGAGGAGAAAACTGATGAACAGAAGAAAGATGAGGTGTCTATCTATCTATCTATCTATCTATCTATCTATCTATCTATCTATCTATCTATCTATCTATCTATCTATCTATCTATCTATCTATTTATATATCTGTCTGTCTGTCTGTCTGTCTGTCTGTCTGTCTGTCTGTCGTTTATCTATATTTTTTTCTGCCTGTATCTATCTATCAATCACTTGTGTTTATGTATGTATTTCAGTTGCTCAGTGCCATGGTGGCTAAGCTGGGAAACAGGGAAGACCCTCTGCCACAGGAGCTATATGAGGGAGTGGATGAAGAAGAGTGGGTGAGTGAAGAACCGAACACACACACACCAGCTGATTCATGACACTGTGAATGTTCTAAATCCGGTCTGCGTGTGTGTTTCAGGACGACTAACACACAAGCCGTGCCATGTGGTCCAGTCAGGGTGCCAAAGCAGACTTGGGACGGTTCTGCTGAATCTGAATCTGAATCTTGCCATTCCAGGGTGCCAATATAACTTTGAACCTCCTAAACGCTCCTTCAGCTTCACCTCCGATGGCCTGCTGACTCACTCTCACACACACACACACACATACACACACACACACACACACTCCTATCTTCCAGATAATCGACCCGTCATCTCTTTGCATTGGTTTAACTGGAGTATTAATATCTGTTATTAATGGTTAAATATGATTCTTCACACACAAACACATTCATCAGATGTTCATCTCAGACGCATGATGTGCATTTTAAAGTACGACAGGGTTTTTTCTGTGTAATTTTTAATGATGAGCATGAGTTTTGTACTGCTTATTAACTGTATGATGACTGCATGATAAGCACACGCCTGCAACACAAAACCTCTGGATGTTTTCATTGGTGAAATGTGCACTTAATACCATCATTTGACTTTTGAAATGTGGTTAAATGTACAATAATATCGTGGTAGTTTGTAGGATTAAATGTCTCCACCTTTAGGTGCTAGAGACTTTTCATGTTCTTTGCGATATGATATGATATGATATGATATGATATGATATGATATGATATGATATGATATGATATGATATGATATGATATGATATGATATGATATGATGGTTTTTTAATATGTCTGGAGCAAAACTTTCTGTGTACCTCTAATTGAATGAACTGGAGTCTGTTGAAAACACTCCTTTTTAAAACTGGAAAACGGTTTCTTTCTTTCTGCTCAGCCTCACGAACAGTATTAACACAAATCTACTTCATGAGGGTTTTTTCACTTAATCAGGTCTATCTCAAGGCAATACAGCTCATTTTAACAGAACATGTTTACATATGTCAGGATCGTGCATGTTACGGCACTTGTACCACGTGATGTCCTGTGCTTGACATGTGACCATGTACTCACACATTAACGGTTGATATTAATAGATATGTTAATGGTCTGCTAAGTGTCTTTTTAAAATGTGTGCTAATTTTGTTACCAATCGGATGTTTTTGGGATGCTTTTTCACGACGCTTGTAATTGCGTTCATTTTAACCCTTTATAGGCAATAATGTTTTACACTTGTCGATTGGAATGGAATCAAGTCTTGTTGGAATGTTGCCTCTAAATAAAACCACAAAAATATGGAATTGAGTGCTGTATTTAATAATGATAATCACCACAATCATGGTATTAATAATTATATGATTATTATAAATTATTATCATCACTGTCATATTTTTTTTCAACAAATTGTTATAGACACGATTTTCATCTAATAATATAGAAAATGTTACTTCTGTTTTGTTTTTGTTGTTTTATTTTCCAAAATTTACACTTGAGGTATGTTTGAGGTGTGTATAACTTGTATTACTAGAACAAAACCATTAAAACAACCCATAAGAAATTTCAGAAAGAACCCATCACAAATCAAAATAAACTGAACAATTGTTATATTATATTATATTATATTATATTATATTATATTATATTAAAGTGGTACACCATAGCATTCCGAGGGATTCAATTATTAGAGTTATTTAAATAATCTAAATATAGATAATTTTTCAGTCATTTTGAAAACTAAAATTATTATATTTATTTTATTTTATTTTATTTTATTATGGAACAATAACAAGACAAGACATTAATGAACAATAATAGACAGTAATGAGGGTACAGAACAAAACCACAAAGAATACTAAATTATCTTAAATGTTTTACGCCATAACATCTTACATGCAGTAGAGCTTTAAGAGTTCCTCAATGAGGATCAAACTCTTTCTTAAAAATAAAATTATCATATTTTATGGTGTCCGTGTTGCCTACAAACTGACTTCACAACTGTACTCCTACGTCAGCCTATGTCCTGCGTCGACATCCTCCAGCCAGCAGGAGTCAGTGTGTGTCGTGTGTGTGTGACTTTTCTTCGCCGGTTTTATCAACATTGATGGAGTTGCACGTGAAAACGTTCGTCCTCAACTGAAGTGTTTAACGTCAACACAGTAGATCCATCATGGTATGTTCATATATTTATATACAGATTATGGTTGTTTAATGTCGGTAGCTCTATATTTAATCTCAAGGAATGATATCGAATGGGCCATTCGCTATCAGATAGTCTTATGCAACGACCTTGTACTTCATTTTCATAATAATAATAATGTCATATTATATTATGAACAGAACATTGCTATATGAGCGATTAATTCATATTTATGACAGCAGAAGTGATATAAAGAGGCTGGGTATTTTGTGAAGCAATGATGAGATGTGTTGGCTTAAAAGTCGTGTGTGTGAATATATGCTAGGCTATGTATATATATATATATATATATATATATATATATATATATATATATATATATATAATGAAGAGTTAAGATGCAAAAGCCTCTAAGTGCCATCTGAAATTTTCTTCTAAAATTAGCATTTTTATCAAGCTCATATATTTAGGTTCAGTAATTTAACTTTAATGACAATTAATAGGTCATTTTCATTGCCATTAAAGTGAAGTAACTGAACATAAACATACAAGCCTGATAAAAATGATCATTGTAGAAGAAAATTTCAGATGGCACTTAGAGGCTTTTGCATCTGAACTCTTCATATATATATATATATATATATATATATATATATATATATATATATATATATATATAATGTATGTATATATATATATATATACTATTGTTTATTTCATTCAATATTAAACATTATTTATGATGACACTATTTTATAACAACTTTTTATTATGAAATAAGAATGTGTTAGGCCTAGTCATTTATGCTCCTCTGTATGCAATCTTAGGACCCTGTCCTAATGTTTTATGGTTTTATGTTGTGTTTTGTATGTTTTTGTGTTCACACAGGCCAAATATCTGGCTCAGATCATTGTGATGGGCGCTCAGGTGGTCGGACGAGCTTTTGCAAGAGCTTTACGTCAAGAATTTGCAGGTCGATGCAAATTAATGCTGTATTATGTTAATTTATTTTCATATTTCAATATCTTATTAATAATTAGTAGCAGGTTAATATTGTTAACATTTATTGTTCATTAATTTCTCCCCATTTTTTAATTGGTAAATGCTCTTGTTGTTAATATCTTTTTTATTGATCTAATTTTATTTAAAGGGATTGATCACCCAAAAAATACATTTCTGTCATTATTAATACTCACCCTCATGTCGTTCCAAACCTGTAAGACTTTCGTTCATCTTTAAAACACAAATTAGGAAGGTTTATTCTGAAATAACAACCGGCTGGATGTACATTATCCATTACTTAATAATCAGCAGTGTAAGGAATACTTGTGAAATATAACAGTAGTATGTTGTGTGAATGTGAATGCAGCCAGTCAGGCGGCTGCGGAGGCGCGGGGTCAAGCGGGAAGACAGTCTGCGGCTGCGTCTAGTTTCACAGGAATGACTTTACAAGAAGCCCAACAGATCCTCAACGTCTCCACATTAACACCAGAGGAGATCCAGAAGGTAAGAGTCTGTTTCAGCATAATACACTTATTATTACCGTATTCTGTGACCAAATATGGTTTAATTTGATGTGCTTTCATTTTCTCTTCAGAATTATGAGCATTTATTTAAAGTCAATGACAAAGCTGTTGGCGGTTCTTTCTATCTTCAGTCAAAGGTAAGCAATGATGCTGTCAATCAAACTAATCATTTTTGTAGTTCCAGAGACATGTTTGTAGGTTTTTATTAACATCAAGTCGCAGGATAGTGCAAATTAAATGAGGTCAAGAGACATTTTGACACCGAACACTCGAAATATAAAGAAAAGTCGTTTAGATTTAATAAATTGCATTTATTTAAGTTGCGTTCTCATAGTCTTTTTCACAAATATGCACCAAGAGATAGAAAATCTTTTAGAAAATAAAGAAATTAAGGCAATTGAATTCTTACATAATCTAAGGGGTCTTTACACAATACCGTTTTCAACCAAAAACTGAAAACTTTTGATATATTCTGGCCGTTCGTTTACGCAACAACAACGTTTTGGGGGCCTGAAAAATGCTAACTTTTGAAAAAGTGTTTTAAAGTGCACGTTTTTGAAACTAGTGTGTAAACTACAAAAACGTGAATTTGTGAAAACTGTGACGTCATACGCATGTGTATTACGTGTTCAGTCTATAGGTATGGTGTTTCTTTACAAAGTGACATCGCCATCTACTGGCCCGACATGAATAATACAGCATTTTTTGTCCTTTTTCGCTTTGAAAATGTTGTCGCCTGGGCGCGAAAACTTCAGTTTTTAGTAGGGATGTATGATATATCGGCCACCATATTGGTATTGGCCGATATATGTTCATTTTTAATGTTATCGTTATCTGCCTGTTAAGAAAATTTGTCAGATATATTACAGCCGATAAATAATGGATTATTTCCTTCAGCTAAGACACTTCAGATAAGCACTGTTCGCCATGGTTGAAATATGATTGAAATCACTTCAAAAAAGGAAAATATAGGTTACATAAAATGATAACATTATAATTGTGTGCTTGGGACATGGCTTTTAATTGTTTCTGAGACTTTTGTTTTTGTAATCAGGCTCTCAAAAATATATATATATCGGCCAATATATCAGTTATCGGCTTTCAAATATAAAGAATTATCGTAAGAAGCATCCCTAGTTTTTAGTACATCGTTGTCTTGTAAACGTACCCTTAGAAGATTCTTAACCTGTAAAGAAGGTCAAATCTGTCCTTACTGGTGTTCGTTTAGAATCAGCAGTTTGATAAAAACACGCTTGTAATTACCAGTAAATCCAGCGACATCAGAGAAATAACGATGTATTTGTGTTTGGACTCTTGTAGGTGGTGCGAGCGAAAGAGCGTCTGGATGAAGAGCTCAGCATTCAAGAGCAGGACCAGAAGAAACCACCAGAGCAGCAGCAGACATGATCTCCATCCTCACGTCCTCCCACTGTAATTATCACCCAGACCCCCCAATAAAGCCTCTTCTTTTTCTACATCCAACTCTCAATCATTTCTTTATTCATCCGTCACGGTGGATGAGTATTTTCTGGACATTACGTGATGGAATGAAGGAACTTCATCTGGAATGTTCTAGAATGTTGGATCAGGGATTTGTTGGACTTCAGACAGAACTTTTCAACGTATTAAAATATGTACACTACTGTTCAAAAGGCCGTAAAATTGTATGTTTTTGAAAGAAGTCTCTTCTGCTCACCAAGGCTGCATTTATTTGATCAAAAATACAGTAAAAAAGTAATATTGTGAAATATTACAATTTACCTTTTTTATTGTAATTTATTTTAATTTATTCCTGTGATCAAAGCTGAATTTTTAGCATCATCACTCCAGTCTTCAGTGTCACATGATCCGTCAGAAATCATTCTGATATGATGATTATTATCAATGTTGAAAACAGTTGTGCTGTGCTGCTATACTTTTTTCATGGTTCTTTGATGTATAGAAAGTTCAAAAGAACAGCATTTGAAATAGAAATCGTTTGTAACCTTATAAATGTCTTTACTGGCACTTTTGATCAATTTAATGCATCCTTGCTGAATAAAATTATGTATTCATCCATCTGTTCATGTTTAACGTAATGATTCAATACAAGGTGAGCTGTTTTAACAACATTTCTGGCTTGATGTAGTTTACCGCAAAAGGTCATTTAAAACTGTGTAAAACAAGTCATCTTCACTGTAATTCAACTACAGATCCAGAGTGGATCTGTTTCCAGCTATGAAAGATTGGCCAGACAAGGTTAGTAAGTGATTTTATTACACCTATCATGAAGACACATTCATGTTTTAGTCGTGGATGTACTTGTGAAACATTCTTTAAATTTTTTTATCGCCATTTAACATCTTGCTCATAGACTTCAGCTGTGTTCACTCAAGCAGGAATATTGTTAAGAGTCACACCGTAAATACTGTCAGTGTGAAGCAATATACAACAAGTGTTGCCATTTACTGATTAATGAAATTTGGGAATGTTAGATTATCCTTGCTGGTTGCTTGACACATATTACTGTAAAACACACGTGTATATATAAATATATACTCAACGTTTCATCTGAGGTCGTGAGTCCCTAGTCTGAGTTAATACTGTAAACATTTCAGCTTTCTGTACACGAATGTCCCAAACAAAAAAGACGCAGCAAAACACAATATTTTTATATATATATGTGTCAAATGCAAATTTATTAAACATTTGTTTCTTTTATTTTCATTGACATCCTTATCAATATCGTAATAAAATTCCTCTAAAACAGGAGCACACACACCTATGTTGTACCAACTGGAGACTTTTACAGCTCTAAAATTCTGCATGTTCGGCTTCAGAACATGATGCTGGGAAAAATATATATTTATTTATTTATATATATATTTATTTTCATATACTGTATTACATCTACATTTCAACTATAATAAAAGGCACTTGGAAAAAAAATGAAAATACTGATATACAAAAATGTGCAAAAAAGGAAAAAAAATACAAATGTATACTGGCCTTTCCAGGCCATAGTCTTTTTGTTAACCCTTTGTGCATCTCTGCGTCAAGAATTGTGAAACTATTATTAGTTTACTTTAGGAACAGACAAACTTTACTTTTAGTGTGAGCTGATTTTATTTTTTATTTATTCTAATATGGTGCTTAATTTATGTACCGTGTGTTTTTTTTTTTTTTTGTACATCATTTGTGTTTAACTGCATTTAATATTTAAATTTGAATATCTAGCTATGACGTCATCCCTGCCATTGAATGTATTGCTTAAGTCTCTCACATACAGTTGTAGTAACGGGAACGCACCATCATTTTATCGAGGCCTTTGGAGTCTCCTGTGAGAAACAGTGCGTCTGTCTTCAGAGTGCTCAAAGGGTTAAAGGTTCAAACAGCTTATCTGATATTGAACATTGATGTAGACCTTAACAGGTCTGTGTCAGGATCAGCTTTCTCCAGACAACAACATGAGGGGAGGGAGTAGGAGAAGGTGGACAAAGAGATTTCCAGCTTGTTGGAAAGACGCAAGGGTTTATAAACATGCCATTTCCGTTGAACCCTCCTAAATGCACGCGGATGTCAAAGCTCTGCAAACCTGAGAGGATTGTGTTCGATTACTGCACGTGTTTGTTTTAAATGTGAGGGTTTTTGACTCAAACCCTTCCTGCAATCGAATCGATCACCTCCTCCTGTCATTTCTCCCTCTTTCCTCAATTCATCAGCTGGAGAAAGCTGAACATAGAGTAGCGATAGCAGAAACGAAGACATAAAGCAACTTCAACATCAGGAAATGTCACGTCCAAAACAAAAGGCAGTAAAACAAAACAGCATTAATTGTATAGTTTCCACAAACAATAAAAGAAAATAATTATGGAATAAGACTCTTGAGTGTAAAAATGGTCTGGAGAGGAGGGGGGGGGGGTACATGCTTTAAGGAAGTGCGATTATTTCAGTCGGAATGTTTTTACATTCGTTTGTTTTCTAAAACTGTTTTATTTTTTATTTTTTTGGCAATCTATGGGGTGGATAATGGCTGTTATTGAAGGATGCTTTAACTATGTCATCTCTGAAAGACTGTTACGTGCCTGAGTTCAGGAGAGAGGACTTGATCAAGAGTGTTATTTTAATCTGAATGAGGTTTTGATGGCGACAGGCTGATCATTAGTGGAGGATGACAATGACTGCATTAAGTGTCTCTCACTTGACCCACTTCAGGAATTCAATGCACCTCTCAACACAAGCATCAGGACATTGCAGATAGCGTCACTGAAGGTTGATTTTGCTATTTATTAATTCATATAGAATTTGAATATATGATGATTATTTTCTGAACGTCATGACATGCCTTAAAGGTTGTGTTGTATAACTTGATGTTTCTAGATTTGCTCAGAATCAGTTTTGAGTTTTCATTTTCAGTTTGTATGATGCACAAAATAACACATCATGCAACTGGGGAAAATCTGAAGCAAATGGGGTCAAATGTGAAAACGTAGTTCTTGGAGCGTTGCCTTAGAACATGTGTGCAATGTGACGTCAGGAGTTACCCTGAAACTTGACGCTTTGCTCAACAGAGTTCGATCCATTGGAGAAAGTTGATGTGGGTCATGTGAAAGGGTCTTAAATCAAAATGCTGAATAGTGTTTTCTGCACTTTATTATTAAGTCCCTACTTCAATCTCTGGGTATACGTTTAGATTTTTAGCACAGTGATTTAATATGGGACAAACTATGAAAGCAAAGTTCTGTTAAACAAACTAGGCCCTTAACTGTTGCGATACACCCAAACTGGTGAATTGCAAGTGTCAATGTGTTCATTGGGTTGTGGATAGCTGTTATTTTAAACATCCCACTGTTCTGCATCAGCCAAAAGTTATTCGTTTTACCCTGCCAAGCTAGTATACTGCAAAGCAGGATAATACTGTTAAATCTAGCCCTTTGTTCAGCTAGTAGTGTGCAGTACATTTGATGACCAGAAGATGGCACTATTTACAACAATGCCATGTCCTATGGGGCGTTAGCATGACTGCTGGGTGAGTTTGTGCCCTTCTATGACTTAAAACTCAGTCAGTCTGAGCCTTGTGTCTGTAGATCTCTTATTCAGCAAAATAGAGCTAGTCAAGGTTTTCTATTTCCTCCTCCTCAGAGGACAGATTGTCGTACATACTTGTCTATTTTTATTCAATGATGTATGCTTACAATGCAGTGACACAGCTAGCAGCAAATGCAAGGTTCGTCATATAGCTTGCAATAGCATTGAGCTAAGGAAGTTCACTTGCAAGGGATGCAGATGGTGCCTGCTGACTGAGGTGGGACTTGGGACAGTCCGAAGCAGGAGGGTACCAAGTGTACAATCCTGCTCCTGGAGGGCCACCTTGCAGGAGAATTTAGCTCTAGCCCTAATTAAACACACCTTAACCAGCTACTCAGTGTCTTTAGGATAACTAGAACTTCCAGCCAGGTGTGTTGGAGATAACTTCTGCAGGAAAGTGGCATTCCAGGAAAAGGATTGGTCTGAAGGGTAAACAGATGCTGATTGTTGGCAAGTGAACGAGCTGCTCTCATTTGACCTACGACCTCAGCACCTCTCTGCAAACCTGACCAAACCCATACGAGTTAGCCTCAAAGATCTCTAGCTTGCTAAGCTTAGAGGTCTTGTTGTAATGCACGGAATGGCTTGAAAAAAAATACCATACATTTGTGTCTTTAGTGTGTTGCGTACACTGTCGTCCAAAAGTTTCTCTTACACATAAATACACAGAAATTGTCTCTTGAAGCAAGGGCACAGATTCTCAAGTCTGCTGTTTAGATCAGTGCTCTCATAAAAAAGAAAACAAAGTGTATAAGACTTGGGGTGTCCAATCCTGCTTCTGGAGGGCAATCTTCCTGCAGAGTTTGGACCAAGGGTGGGCAACTTTGGCCCTTGAGGCCCACTGTCATGCAGAGATTAGCTCCAACCCTGATCAAACTCACCTGATTGTAATTTTTGTGTAGGTTGTTCAGGTGTGTTTGGTTAGGGTTGGAACTAAATCTGCAGGACTGTGGACCTTGAGGGCCATAATTGCCCACCTCTGGTTTAACCCTAACCATTATCAAACACACCTGAATTAACTGACCAATTAATCTAGGTCATCAGGATTACTTGAAACTTCCAAGCAGGTGTGTTGGAGCTAAACTCTCCAGGAAGATGGCTCTCCCGTAGCAAGATTTGATACCCCTAACCCCTGGCAATAAAATAAGCCAGATTGAGAATGAAATGGAGGTGAATGTTTGGGCTCTTAGTTTCAAACTGTTATGGTGATTTAGTTTCCTTGTTATTACCACAAGAAACAGGTAGCCGTGTCTGTCTGAAGGGTAGAAATTAGAACCGAAGTACTAAAAGTTGAAGAAGATGGCATCACCTCCATGCAGAACTGAATTTGCTTTGTGAAAACGCCCCTCAGGCTTGCCTCTGACCTCTGACCCCTGTTCCACCCCCACCCTTCCCCTGCCGTTCTTCTGGAATGTCATGCTCAGTTGACCACAGCTGGCTTCAGGACCACCTGGCCAGAGGGGATGACAACCCAAGACAGGGGGTCGTGAGACACTCCCGTAGACAGGTTGAGTACGCCACCGTGGATCTCGTCCTCGCCTTCCTCGCCCCTGGTCTTGCCCTTGGCATGGTCCCTGCGCTCCGAGCCCAAAATGGGAACCATGGGCAACCCCAGCGTGGAAGATGAGAAGGTATGAGACAGCAATGGTGACTTGGCTAGGCCAAGTGGGGAACCGCTGAAGGACAGAATGGGCGTCCCCCCAAGCCCAGCTGAAGGGGAGCTCGGGCAGCCCAGCGTGCTCAAGTCCAAGGGGCGGGGACTGAGGGGGGACAAGGGGAGGGAGCCTCCAAGACCCTGCAGACCGTGACCACCCAAAAGAGCAGCGGCAGCACCAGGAATGATGATGTGGGCCCCGCTGATGTAAGTCAGCTCAGATTCTTTCCCCACCCCAGCGATCGGCCCTGGCTTCATCAAGGAGCCCACCCCACCCGGACCTCCCTGATCCTGGGCTACAAAGTGCCCATGAGCCTTGATATGCTTCCTCAAGGAGCTGGGGTCCGTGTAGCGTTTCAAGCAGCCCACCATCTTGCAGTAGTAGGGCTTGTCCACATAGTGTGTGCGTGTGTGTTTGAACCGGTCACTGGAATTGGAGTAGCGCTTGTTGCAGCCCTCGTAAGGACAGATGTAGGGCTTCTCTCCTGAAATACAAGCACCAAGTTAGCCAGGTCATGCAATCTTCATGTACTATCTATACTTTTATCTTGGCACTGACCTGTGTGTGAGCGGTTGTGAATCTTGAGGTTCTCCAGTCGGGAGAAGCTCTTGTTGCAAGTTGGACAACGGTGAGGTTTTTCATTGGTGTGAGTGCGGATGTGGATCAGCATCTTGTACCTAATGAGGCAGACATTACACTTAAGGGTAAGTGTTATGTTAACTCTAAAATTGGCTGCAGTTGCAACATTTTCCCTTCCAAGGAAATGAACCTAAAAAATTGCTTATATGGTTAGTATTAAAAAAAAACTAAAAAAGACTTGTATTAGACCACAAAAATTATGTTAAAATAAGATTTTGTGGATATTATTTGATAAGACAAATACATTCATTAAGAATAGGACTTTTTTGCAGTGTTGTGTATGGTGTATAGTGTATGGTGCATGTGTGGTGCCTGTTGGCGAGTCCCTATATGAAGATTTTTCAGCCTGCAACTACCAAGGGGGCACCAAACAGCATGAAAGACCCCCCAGAATGCAGATTTATTTGTGTAGGACACCCATTTGGCCAGCAGCAGCCCTGGTGGCGGGAGAAGTTGGTGCTCCTCTTGTCATCTCAAGTTGCACTTTCTTATAGTGACCATTTGACTTTCTTTTTATTTGCAAATTTTTTACTTGCTTTTAATTTTTATATTAGTGTATTTAAATGCTCATTTAGTTTAAATATGCATGGCTCCTTTTAGTTTCTTGAATATGCATGGTTACTTCTTAGTTTATTAAATATTAATGGTTAATTTGTGATCTTATAATTTAAAAGGCAAATGTGGTGTTTAAAATGTAAATATAATTGTCATTAGAAACAACAACAGTTTGTTTATTTTTCAGCATGTGTTATAATATAAAGTGTTTGTTTAATGTTTTTCATTTAAATGTTTTATTTCTACTGTATTAATAAATGATCTACAAATCATGATAAAAGCTTCACCAATTATCAAGAAATGAAAACTGGATTACTGTTGTATAGGGTAAAGCTACACACCTGGCGTTGAATCCCCGTCCTTTGCGTGCACACCCCTCCCAGTGGCAACAGTACCCAGAATCCTTCTCAGGCTTCACATGGAAGTCGTTGACATGATCCACCAGGTCTTGCAAGGAGTCAAAAAGCAGGTGGCACTGTGACATGATAAAACATGCACTATGAGCTCAGGTGAAAAATACACTTTAGCATCTGCGTTGAACTGCTTCAATTTCTCACCTTCCTCCAGCGACAGGCCAGCTGTTCATCTGCGGAGAGGTCTGGAGAAGCTCTTGTGTCCCTGGGCTGCCGAATGAACATGGAGGAAGGCAGGTGAAGCCCTCCTCCTCCTCCAATGGGCACAAAGAACTGAAACGCTTGAGATGTGGCTCCTCCCTCCACGTAACGGATATGAGCCGAGTCCTGCGGGAACCAAGCGAGAAAAGGCAAACATAATTCAAGCCTCTTTATCTTTTTTACAGCAGGACAGTGAATCTAGCAATAGTTGTTAAACTGACAGTAACAGGAGCTACAGGAGGTCCGTGTTCTGTAATTGTCCTCACAGCAGGAGACTCTTAAGAGCGTTTTGCTGGATGTGGCAGCGCATTGTCCTCGTGTTTCTGCCCCCAGCTGTGCTGATCTGAACACTATGCTCAACCACAAATTTTAGACTTTATTGAGAGAAGCGAGATGGCAAGCCACCAATACTACAGAATAATACACAGAGCTTTGTTTGTTTTTTTGCTCCCTTAGGGTGCTTTTACACTGGCAGTTTAGTTTGAAACAGCGCACGGTTCGCATTAATAACTGGTAATGTGAAAGCTGTCATGCGGACCTGGGAGAGCCCTGGGGTGCCGAACCGAAGACTACCTGTAGGAGGTGGTCTGAGATCGGTTGCACTCGAACTGTGGCTCGATCGTGTGAATGTGAAAGCAACTCGGACTTGGGTGCGCACTTGTTCAGGAAGGTAAGTAACCTGTGCATGCGTATTAGCTGATGATATTAGCCGACATCCTTAGTTCAAAAAAACACATGTACGGGATGACAGTGGTGATGATTTACCTTGGATACAAGTGAGATTGAGTCTGCAGTGTAACTATGTATATGTAACCGGTCCTACTCGACCCGCTCTGAGTGGGATTCGAACCGGCATCTCTGACATGGGAGGACATGACAAGGACGCTAAAGAGCGGAGTCATCTGTCACTAGTGCCCCTCTTGAGACCAGGGAAGTGCCGCCTTCAGGATGTGATGATTTTGTTCTCTTCAGCTTTATTTGCAAATGTTTTATGCAATATTCCAATTTTGCGCACAAGTTAAGTTTGCAACTTTGGATGGAAACAGCTTATGGCACAAACGTGCTATATGAGTTGGCAAAGCTTAATGCTTAGTGTTATAGAGATGTGTTCATATTTCTCACCCTACGTGTGAGCAATAGTAATAGTGATGCTTAGGAAGGGTTAATTAGAGGAGAAACAATGAGGACTTTGACTGCACAACAGTGTCGTTGCTGTCTGGGATGGTTTTGGCTATGTGAGAAATGTGCATGGAGAATTGTGTAAAATGAGGCTGATTGCTCTGCTCTTCGGTGGTGCCATTATCTAAGACCAGGCCACTGTTCATCCATTGGCTTGAAGGAGGGGTGGCAGGCATCGGAGACACACATAGGCACAAAAAGCCATGCATCTCGTTCCCAATTCAATTTTGAGTGAATTGAATTAAGCAGAAAGAGCTCTGTGTGGCTGTACCTCGCTGTAAATCTGATTTAACCTTGTGTCCCAGCCGTCAGCCCCACGGACAGAGAAAGAGAGACACTTTTGTGAAGGGACACAGGGGGCATTTGATAAGAAACAACACCACATCTGGGTCAGCGAGGGTAACATATCTGAATGTCTCTGTCGAAGGGAGGTGGAGGACGGGCCGGTGCATGTAATGCGCTTTAATGCTAATGACCCAAATCGAATCATCATCAGAACTGAGTCTTTGGCTGCTTCTTAGTCTCTAATGCTGCTCCTCACCTCTGCTGATTTGCTTAATGAGCAAGATATCTCATTTAAGAAGTAGTAAACCTAGTCTAAAGATCATTATAGTAGATTAAAGGGACACAGCAAAAAAAAAAAAACAGTTAATGAGTTTTTTCATCTTGTATTTAAGTTAAATGTCTACAAATCCTTAAAACAAGACACATGTAAGATTGCATATGAAGATCACTTATTTTAAAACATTTTTATTTTCTTAATGCACTGGCAGATTTTTTTTCTGCCGAAAATACATTAAAACAGTAATATTGTAAGATATTATCACAATTTAAAATAGCTATAAAAAAAATCTATTTTAGAATGTAATTTATTCCTGTGATCAAAGCTGAATTTTCAGCATCATTACTCCAGTCTTCAGTGTCACATGATCCTTCAGAAATCATTCTAATATGATGATTTGATGCTCAAGAAACATGTATGATTATTATCCATGTTAAAACCACTGCTGCTTAATATTTTTGTGGAAAGCGTGATTTCAGTATTCTTTGATAAAGAAAGTCTTTTGTAATGGTATAAATGTCTTTGCTGTTAAACTTTTAACTTGTATTAAAGATACATTCTGTAAAAAGTTATATGAAGCAGTGTTGCGTCTTATTTTTAAGATAATTTTGATTTTGAATTTTATTTTAACTGGACAAAAAGTCAAGCCTTGTTAAAAACCTATGAAGTCATCTTTTCAAATTGTCTGCAGCGAACAACCCAAAATGTCACTTTAACGGATCAGAAAACTTAGTTTTTGCTACTAATAGTACTAGTATATTTAGACATGTTGTGCTCTTCCCTAGTGTTGTCGACTTACCCCGTGGAAAATGTGAGCTGACCCGTTCCCATTGGAAAGATCCGGAGAGCAGGCGGTGTTGCGGGAGGACGGGGACATGCTGAGGTCCACGGCGGGCGGTGTGGGGGTCTCGGACTTGTCCTGCAGGACACCTGCAAACACACATCTCTGTCATACTCCCTGCAATTATATTTTATATCACATTGTACAGAATCTCTCTGTGTTTACCTGTGTGTGGGGAGGCAGGAGACGCTGGAATGATGACTGCGGTACCGTCGTCTGCCATCCGCAGCTGCCCGGCCCCCCTGGCGTGTAAGGGAGAGGGAGTGAGAGTGGGCGGAGACATGGTGCCTCTGTCCCGCCCACCGACACGCCCCCTGGGCACCTTCAGGTCCAGTGGCTCATCTAAGGACAGCATGACAGCATGCGGACCAGAGCCTGAAACCTTTACAGACAGACACATAGAGCAATTTAGGTGAGAATTGAAACGAATCCTGTAACAGTAGGACATTTGTTGCATGAGAGCAGTGAGCAGAGTTGTTGCATTCATAATACCATCATGAATTTCTTGTGGAAACTTTTGGTACTGCCGCCACACAAAATCTCACTGATAGCTCATGTTTTTGAGATTCCAACCTCAAATTTGGAACACAACTTTGTGGATTTGATTTTATTCCAGTTTTAGAGTAAAACATGTTTTTGATATATTTCATATTCAAATTGAAAATAATATTTTGGCCATTTTTCACAACAATCAACGTAAAATTCTGTAACTTTTTTAACTTCCCTTTTTTAAACTTTCACAATAATCTGCCAAGTGTCGTCTTTGAAAAGAGATCAAACATAAGTCTGTGCTCTAAACCATTCAAGAATTATGACAGTTTAAGTTGGAAATTTAATTTTCAGGTCTATGCTCAAAAAGTGAACAAATGGATAAAAAAATTGGTAAATTTTGACCGACATGCGAAGAGCACCAGAGGTTTAAATTGTAATATTTTATCATTTTACTGTACTTTTGATCAAATAAATGCAGCCTTGGTGAACATGAGAGACTACTCAAGTGTACTAAATTGCAAACTCCGCGTAGTGTGTGTCCTATATACTGTGGTGCGGAAATAGTGTGAGTGGTATACAGCTGTATAAACACAAACACACACAAGCGTCCTGAATTTCACCAGAGACATTCATACTTTGCAAGAAAGTTTTGTCCCTCTTGCTCAATGTCTCTCTAAACACCACAAACACACATTCAGCCCCTCTAAAAAACCATCCCCGATCTCCTCACACAATTACTTCCCCTCATTCCCCCCACCTCAAACTGTCCTCACAAAGCACACTGGCAATTACACCCATTACTGCTTCCACATTCCTCCCGTCTCCATGTGAAATACAACATTCACAAAGCTCCACCTTTAACCACAGTTTCACATCTCTTTTTGTCTGACATATATAACATGCGTCCAGTCATGCTGAATGGCTCTTTGAGAGGGTTTAGCTTGTGCCAACATGAGGAAGGTCAGCGAGGTCAAGGCAGCGGGTGACCGAGTTCAACAACCCAGTCGACAGGACCAATAATCAGCAGATAACCGCACACACAGAGCAGCATTATCAACCAGATCTGTGTCTTCCGCCCCACACACACACTCGCGCAACATCTTCTGACCCCGAACTGCGTCCTGAAATGATCTGTGTCCTCAGAAATGTTCTCAAACGCTCCATTTTTTTGGTCTTTGATGGCATGCCAAAGAAACAGACAGGCAACAACTTGCTTAGGAAAAAAAGAAAAAGCTGACTGGTCACAAGAATAAACAGGTTGCGTCACGGCAGGAGTTAATGTGCAATCTGTAGTATCTCCAGCCGTCTGGTGTTTTTTGCAAGAGTCCTGAAGCGGAGAGGTTACCCGTGCGGCGCTATCTCAGACTGGGGTGCGGTTAGAGATGTGATATGTGTGGCATGTTAAGGGTTTAGTTAATGATTTTCACATAATTGTGTCTCAATGCAGCGGTTAAAAACTCACTCTGTGTAGCTCGACTCTATTATGTACTCAGAGCTTCCAGTCAGAATCTAAAAACAGCATTCACAAACACATATTTCTGAACGAATCGGAACATTTAACAAGAAAAAACGTGTTGGGATGGACTTGATTTAATCCAGTAGGATTTGAAGTGTCAGGTGTTTGAACAATTAGAGGCATTGTGGACATTAAGGTTATGGATTTAAGGTTATGAAGGTGAACACTAATTTATTACTAAATAACATGCGCTGATGAATTGTGAACAATAGAACCAGGAATGTAATACAAATGTATAATTTAATTTCCAGTGAACTCAAAGATCAGCAGTTTGATTAAAGCTGGACCAGCAGAAGAAGGGAAGACCTCCAGGGAACTTCATACTCCATAAGTCTGGAAATTGTATGTATGTTCAAGTGATTTTGGTCAGTACGATACAAACATTTTGGCAAATTCAACGTCTTTCTCTCAGTTTCACTTCTAGATAAAGAACGGATGTTTTTTGCGCAAACCTGTTGCTAAATGAGTATATTCTGACATCGCCATTCTTCAGTACACTAAAATGTGGCTAAAAACATCATACAGGGATAACATTCACAATGAAAACTAATGTTCAATACCAACTACAGTAGCTTCCTCCATGATTCCTGAGCTCCCACATGGTTCGGTCAGAAGTTACCGAAACAAGAGCTCCTCACCCTGGATTCAGCTCCATGTGTAAACCATTACTAGTCCATGCCTAAGGCCAGCTGCAATAAATCATCTCTTCCTTATTTTAATTATCCCCCCAAACCGTCCACGTCCGACCCCCCTCACAATGGTACGATCCAAACGTTTAAGAGAAGATTCTTGATGAGGAGGGGGAAGTGGTTTGGTTTTTCTGCTGAAAGGGACCAGGTGATAAATGGCTCTGAGGAATTAGACGGGTCGGGGTTGTGTACTTTTTCACAGGCTACAGATTTATAGTGCTTTATCATACAGCTTCATAAACACCTTTAACAGCATAAGTTCGTCATGCCTGGATCAGCCACATCCCATCTGGGGTTAAAGATCAACCAGTTCGCTTCACAAATGCAATCTTTTGTATAAGAAGGGATGATAAAAGCATTTCATCTGGCATATTTGTTTTTTTTGAGACACACTTTTGCTTACATAAAAACATGTTAGACTAACAGTACTTCCCCCAAATGTTGTCCCAACTAGTTTATCAGAGTCTGAACAAATTGGCTTAACATGCAGTGCAGCACAAGTTAATTAAATGTTTGTTGTTAATGTATTTACAGTATTCTTCAACTGCAAAAATAAAATGAATTACAAAAAGACTCATTTTTATTATTATTTTTGGTAGTTATACATTACAACATGTACTTACTATAGTAATAACAGTAAATTATGCATAATTACAAGTAATTGACCCTAAACCTAACCCTAACTCTATAGTAAGTACATATAGTTTATTAATATTACTCTGTACTTATTTGAGTTAGTACAATGTAACTATGTCATTGAAAATGAAGTGTAAGCGTATTTGTTTGTTAAAAGTAAAGATAAATTAACTTTTACTAGCAGATTTTTTCCATTTGTTTTTATACTTGAAGCAAGTGAAGAAAAACAGAATAGAATACAAATATTTTATCTGAAAAATAGGACACAAATATTTGTTAAGAATTAAATTTTTTTGCCGTTTGAGGCATGTATTGAAGTTTGTCTGTACATTTTTATATGGTTTTGAAAGATGTCTCTTATGCTCACCAATACTGCATTTATTTGATCAAAAATACAATAATAAATCACACAAAAAACAGTAGCATATAACAGTAACTGTGATGTATGATATATATAACTGTTTTCTATGTGAATATATTGTAAAATATAATTTATTCTGTGATCAAAGCTGAATTTTCAGCATTATTACTCCAGTGTCACATGATCCTTCAGAAATCATTCTGATATGATGATTTGATGCTCAAGAAACATTTTTCCAATCTTTTGTAACATAAATGTCTTTGTTGTCACTCCTGACCATTTAAATGCATTTCTCTTGTTGCAGAGTTCACTTTAAGTGTCATATAAAACTATATCCAAGAAAATGATGATTACTGTGGCTGTATTTGCCTTGATAATAATTTATTGGCTGAACAAGACGTCTAGCATTTAAATAATTATCTCATTTAAATGGGCAAAACAAATAGTTTGTTAAAGCATCATGTCGCCTTGACTTTGTTTCTCTTGCAGTGCACATGTGCTGACTGGAGAAGGTAAATGTTAGCCTTAGATGCTAAGCTATATCTTTCAAGCTTTATACATTGCAGGTTTTGTTATGTCTACATCATATATAAACACTGCATTTCTTAGTTCACCTCAGAAAACCTCTGAACTAACTCAAGAATACAAACGGCCGGGTTAACTTTGGCCGAGGAGGTTCAGTGGTGAGAAGGAGCCAAGCGGTAGCGCTTGAATGTGAAGTTTTGGGAGGCTCTGCCCCATGCAGACTTCCCCACCCCACCATGGGCTTGGCAGGGCTTTAAAAGGCAGCATTGTCTGTGTCCTGCCACCCCCTCGTTCCTCTCCCCTGCAGAGTAAACACTGAAGGAGAGCGTTTGGAGCGGGACGCTGGGTTCCACATGGTGCGGCGCTGAATGAAATGTTTGTGCCTCCGCTGTGACCCCGGTGGCCACGGGCCTCGCGACCGGACCCCTTCGCCCCCCTACAGAAGTCACCAAATCTGCCATTTCCTGGGTAGGGGTGATGTGGGCAACGAACGGGGTCAGGATAAGACAGGGTCAGCGAGAGGGTATGGGTTTCACCAGCTCTATGAGGTCAAACCTCTAATTAACCCAAGATTTCAGCCCGCCACAGGTCACAGCGAGCTCTGTGGGATCTGTTTCTGCTTTCGGGTCAGGTCGAATGGACATTTTTGAGAGTTAAGCACACTACAACTACATTACCAGTGGGAAGTTTTTTGTCAGAAGCTGTAATTGTGAATATAGTGTTCAGCTCAGTGTTGTTGTTAACTACAGCTACAAAAAAAAAAAAAAAACTACAATAAAGCTGGAATAAAATATAAATATTAAACGGAAAACAAAAACTAGAAATTTTGGCTTAGCAACTAGTAAACCTTAAATATAAATTAAATCTATATTGAAATATTTAAATAAAAACGACAAATATTACAAGGAAAAACTTAAGAAAATTCGAAATGTTTCCTACAAACTTAAATAAACAGGTCTAAGTATAATAAGATTATTAAAAAAAACCCCAATTTTTTTTTAGAAATTAAAGCTATGTAGAAATGGCAAAAGCACATCATAAAATTATCTAATATTAAACTAAAATTAAATTGAAAACAATCTAAAAATAAAAGCTAATTCAACATATTAATAAATAATGTAACAGTATATAAATAGTACTAAAATATCACTGGTTTAGCTTGTAAAGTTTTTTTATGTAGCGATGCAGGTAGAGGTCTACAATCCCACGGGACACAAAGCAGGACAAGTTTTGGATGTGGGAGGGAAGATACTGAGATGTGCGCAGGAATTGGGCGAAAGAAATGACTAGTAAATATAATTATCTAATAATAACAGCACGCAGAAGTCTGTAAATGGAGATCTTAAGCATCGTGTGTGTGTGGAAATTGGACAAAATAGCCTACAGACACTGGAACGAGACAGAATCTGAACCGGACTGGGACTGAAAAATCAGCGTGGACCTCTTCCTAAGGCTTTTGTGGCCGGGAATGGTGCAAAACGTTAAAGTTTCGGTTGGAAGCGGGATCAAATCTAACACATTTTTGGCGAAAGCGGACGGGATCGTGTGGGAGCGTATTGAAAAATCCATCCCGCACTGACTTCTACGATGAGGTTATAGGCCTACGTGACCAAACTACATTTCCCATCATTCTCTGCGGCAATACGGATTGAATAATTGTGCGTTAAAAATACACACATTGCTCTTAGTTTTGTTGCATTAGTGCTAAAAATCTTTCAAAAAATATGAAATTGGCAAGCAAGTTAATTTTGTTCCAACTAAAACGCACATCACGTTGTAACTGCAATTTGGAACTCATAAGTATGAATTTCCCAGGAGGCCTTGCGCCTGGCTGATAGCTGTACTCATTGGTGAATGGCGGCTGGTGTGCGATTGTGTGTTTTAAGAGCCAGCTGTTGGGTGTGAGTGTGAAACGCATGTGTTTTTGAGCGCCAGTTCCTTTGTACGGAACTGTGGGTGTAATTCTATATCCCCAGCGCTCTGGCCCTGGGAGGTCGTCCGCAGGAGAGCTCTTTCACCCTGACAAACACACACAAACCAGACATCGGCTCACATCCCGACATCCAAAAACCTTGAATGAGGTTTCTAATATCACAAAAACATGTAAAAACTTGTTTGAGCTACATTCTCTCATCACTGTCACAACAATACACAACAAAAACGGCCTTGCAGGTGGCCAAGGACCCCGGTTCACCCTCCATCATGTATATAGTACATAAAGACAGCATTGGTTTTAATGCATTTGCGATATTAATGCATCTTCAGTTCTTTAATTTTTGTGACCCAAGAGTTACGGCTAGGGTCAATCCTTTAAGACACCATATATCAACTTAATATGGCATACAGAATAGTCTAAACTATTTTAAAGGGCATTTACATTAAAAAAAAGAAACCGCTCTGAAATTCCCAGTAACTGAATCATTATGCGTGTAATTTGGTGGAGAAGTGTTTGGATTTGATCTGTATTCATAAGGCTACCCACACACTAATTCCATGTCTGCATTGGCATTAGTACCGCTGCATTTTGGCTGGAGTTAATGAGCATGTGGCCAGCTGGTTGAAATGTTGGTTGTTAAACGCAGGCGGTCAGCTGGTCGTGTGTTTTAGTCATCTGGATGTGTCCGCAATCATGAGTTCCCCATGAGAGACCACCTGCAGGTGATGAAACCTGCTGAAATTCAACACCATTGCTAAAAAAAAATGCTCTTCGTTAGAAGTTTTCTTTTTCTCATAGATGTCCCGCACCTGAAGGGCTGTGTCTAGACCTGCTAGATGGTCTGGCTTGAGGGTTTAATGTGGCCACGAACAGGGCTCCAACAAACCCCTGAAGATGCAGGAAAAATATTTGTGGGTTGATGGATCACTCCACATCTGTGAGGCATTTTTAAAGTTGCCTTTTTCTTTGCAGATTTTTAGGGCTGGGCAATGATTAATCATATCCAAAATAAAAGTTTGTGTTTACATAACATATGTGTGTGTACTGTGTATTATTATTTTGTATATATAAATTAGGGCTGTGAAACGATTAATCGCGATTAATCGCGATTAATCACATCCAAAATAAAAGTTTGTGTTTACATAATATATGTGTGTGTACTGTGCATAATTATTTCGTATATATAAATATACACACATGCATATATTTAAGAAATAGTTGCTTATAGATACTGTGTGTATATATATATATGTATAATTTGTATTAAAAATAAATATAAATATTTTATATATAAATTAAAAAAATATTAAATATTCATGCATGTGTGTGTATTTATGTATACAAAATAATTATGCACACACATATATTATGTAAACACAAACTTTTATTTTGGATGTGATTAATCGCGATTAATCGTTTCACAGCCCTAATATAAATACACACACATGCATGTATATATTTAAGAAATATTTGCATATATATATAATGTTTATATATTCATATATAATTTATATTATATGTATATAAATATTTTCTTAAATATGTACCGGTACATGCATGTGTCTATTTATATTAACAAAATAATAATGCACAGTAGGCTACACGCATGTATTTTCGAAAAACAAACTTTTATTTTGGATTCGATTAATCGTTGCCCAGCACTAGTTATGATACTTATAATGAATTACAGTATTTAACAATAAATGTCTATACTCTGAGGGTACATTTACACTACAATGATGTACTAAAACTTTTCGTGTAGAGAGGACAGCGAATGACCCCCGTTCACACGGACCCGCAAGAACGACTAAAAACGCTGTATTATCATGCCAGGCCAGTAGATGGCGATGTCACTTTGTAAGGAAACAACGCGCCCCTAGACTGAACACGCAATACACATGCGCATAACGTCACCTTTTTCACAAATTTGCCTTTTTGTAGATTTCATGGAGACATAACTGTACCGTTTTTAAAAAAAAATGCACTTTGAAACCCGTTTTTCAACACACTAATCTGAAGAACCTTTAATGAAACAAAAAGAGCCATTGAACAGCCTTGTACAGCCAAAAAGGTGTGAACTGCGGAGAACCCCTTGAGGAACCTTTACTTGTATCGCTTTAACCATATTTGTCTCTCTCCATTCCTGACCTTCCCTGAGGCAGACTGACCCCACCTCTCCTGACGCACACACACCCAAACCATAGTATGCGTCGGTCCACCCCTCCTCCCCATGGCTCGCACACATAACACAGAGTCCCGAAGCTGAGAGATTTTTTCCTGCCGCCCCTCCACCTTCAGCCAGCCGCCTTCTCAGACAGGAAAACCTCAGTTTCCACTCCGCCTCCACAGGGCCCCTCTCTCTCTCTCTCTCTCTCTCTCTCTCTCTCTCTCTCTCTCTCTCTCTCTCTCTCTCTCTCTCTCTCTCTCTCTCTCTCTCTCTCTCTCTCTCTCTCTCTCTCTCTCTCTCTCTCTCTCTCTCTCTCTCTCTCTCCATCCTTAGATTTTCTTCTCCCACCCCTGCTGTTTTCCCATCATCTCTCTCCCACCCTGAAAGTGTTCTTCTCCTTACAGTTCACAGGGTGCACAAACGGATGGCCCCTTTTCTCTCCCCACCTCCTTATTTTTACGAAACACGCCAATCGATCTGTTTTCCTCAAAGGAGCTCCCGCCAGTGCAGAGCTGTGTGCCCCGTTTCAAGTGTCTTCCTGTAAAAAAAAATGCTTTTGAGAAACGTACACGACGTTATGTAATAACCCAAAACGGAGAGGGAGGGAGAAACCGATAATGGATGAAGGAAGGAAAAATGGTGAGGAGAGAGCCACATAAATCCTGGAAGGATCTGAGGCGAGCGTCAGCGGGGAAGGCTGCCAGGCAGCGAAAGTGGGCCGACTTATAAAAAAGTGTGAGAGTAAGGGAAAAAAGGAGGAGAAGAGGAGAGATAAAAGATGCAAAACACAGCGCAATGCTCTGTTTCTAAACCTAGTGAGCTTGCTGTCTATTAACTACATAAGCATGGGCTTATGACTTGTCAACATCACTATGCTTCCGACAACTCTTTCAGCCTTTGTTTAAAAAAACATTTCCTCTGAAAGTTTGAGTTAGAATAGTTAGCAAGAGCGTGATCGTAAACACAATGAAGACAACCTCTGTAGTCACAGCTAGACACTTCACTGATGTATTTGATGTCATAGAATAAAACGTCAAAATATCTTGAGCTTTTGTTCACCACAGACCTTATTTCAGGCATTTACCCAAAAACTCATTAACTGATTGGAACCATACATGGCATGCTAAAATAAAATGCTAACCCGTTTCCAAGTTTTGGCCTAGAAAAATACATCATCCCTGCAGCCCTCTGTAGATTAATGTTAGCATGCTGCTAAGCTAACCAGCAGTAGCCTACTCTAAAAGAAATAAAACAAGACCAGCTTTAACCAAGCTAACTTAGTTTTCTGCTATCTCAACATGGCTAGTCTGTTGTTCAGCTGTTTAAACGGGTCTCTCAGCCTGACCAGCTGACAAGTTACCAGTTTGTGTAGATGAAACTAGCCTGGTGGCTAGCTTAGACCGACAAAACCACTTTAGCAAATTAAAGTTGCTTTCTTGTAGCGGCTGCTCAAATACTGGGTAAAGTTAGTCAGATTGTTGTAAGAATGTACTATTTACCCTGCATTAGGCGTCTTTCGCAGGATCGATGAGGAGCAACTGAATGTGGCGACCTTGAGATTGTGCGAGATACTGAAAGATAATGACAACTTTACACAGCAGCTTCACAGCCGCACAAAATACCACTCTTAGTATGAAGCACACAAAATATTTGATAGTGAGTTTCCATTAGCTTATTTGTAACACAATACTGTGATAATCATTTAAAAATGAAAATACTGTGTACAATTATTGGGTAAAAATAAAATACATTCAGTATTGAATGAAAGTGTATTTAGTCTATATATAGAGCTTGTAGCAACGCATTCTGAGATTGCCAAAGATGCATGCAATGCTGCCCTAAAATTAGCTCAAAATGAGTCATCTTATAAGACAGCATAATAGTTTTGCTTATATCCTTCCCATTGGGAGCATGCATATGATGCCTTAAAAAGCTGTCTTAGGGAGCTCACTAGGTTTTGGAGCGGAGAGAAGCAGGCGAAGTGAAGGACTGCAACAGGAAGCTTCTTGCCAGCCTATTGATGGCTCACGGCCAGAAATCTCAGACATTAAGGAATTCCTCACAGAGGGTTGGGAAGGAGGCAGGGAAAAACAGAGAGAACTGCGTGTAGGAAGGGAGCACGACCTGGGAAAGACCCAAAAGGACCAAAAAAGAAGCGATTAAACACCGCTTATGCCAACCAAATGATCTCCTAAACGCACTGTGATGTTGTTATGGTGTCGACAGACAATGAAAAGTATGACTTATAAAGCGACCTGATTTAACATCATAACAATTCTCTTAGCTTCTGTGTCTATCATAACTCACTGAAAACAGATGGTTCATTTTGATTAAATGTTACTAGGCCAAAAATTAACAATGAAACGTATGAACTGTTCATAATACGATCCAAAACATGCGTTTATAAAATAGAGGGCCGATATTCATTTCATGCCGACTTTCAAATCCTCATGACGTGCTGTTTGTAATCCATACTTCAAAATTTGCCCATATTTCACAGTCAACCGGATATGTAAATGAGACTAAATGTAGGGCGGAGCTTTTATTTATTCTTCAGGAATTGATTGGATTGTGGAAAAGTGGGCGTGGCATACCAGACAGGTAGTTAAACAAGTCAGGTGTTCAAAGGGGAGGGGTTAAAAAAGTAAGAGGGATTTGTGACATCATCCGAAAAGTTTTAGAGGCGGAGCAAGTTGTTATATTTTGAAAAGATTATGAATAGTATATAATCATGAATAGTATGGCCATTTTTAGGTCTTGTTTTTTTATGAACTGGCATTGCTTTGAAAAGGATATTTGCAAACATTCTAAATTCTCCTTTTGCATTCCACAGAAAAATAACAGTAAAAGAACACAGAATCTTCAAGAGGGGGTAAATACAGTCAGTTTCGATTTAATGTTGCTCTCCTGATGCGTGTTTGTTTATTCTCCAGCAGACTAAACGTCACTGCAGGACTCGAGGCGTGTGAGGAGCAGGGGCAGTTTTGACGGTTTTACATGCTGCATTTATCGTTCCCGCAGTAAACACAGGCGAGGGTGGGATTATGAAACACAAGCTGACCTGACTTGACTTGGGGGTCTGATCTCAGGGGTGGAGGAAGGGTCACGCTCAGGGTTTTTGTGTCTGTCACAAGATATAACAGCTCTGCTACATGCTGTTCTGTATTACTGCCTGTCCTATCATTTCCCCCCGTCTGGAACAGTCACACTTTGTCTCCTAAGCTCATGTTTCAAACCAGCTTTAAACATCATAATAATTCTTGACTCAATTACTCCACATGGAGTTTCATTGTAAACATTTTGCTATCAAGTATATAAGATATATACAGGCGAGGATTAATGTTTTGTACGTATTTGAATCAGTATTTGGATTTTAGGACATATGTTTGTGGAGCGTCTGACGTGTTTTTAGGGCGTTGTTCCATACATTTTTGTGAGGGCATGTATAGCTTTAAGGAAACAGGAGGTATTGTGGGACGACGTGGGGTTTAGATCTTTGGATTTGGCAAAAGAAGCGTAAGCGCCTTCCAAGCAGCAGGGAACTTTTTTATTAGACTCTCATAGCTGAGTTCTGACTTTAAAGTCACCATGAAATCAAAACTGACAGTTCTTTTTTTTTTTATGGAATATTGCAGTAGTTATTATAAATGATTTATCAGTGCACATGATTGTTGTTGTTTTTGCCCACAATCTTGAATCAAAATAACTTCCCCTCCCTCTATGCAGCTCATCTCTTCTCTGATCATGTTTACTGGTGTGAGGGCGGGGCAGTAACCTGTCACTCACATGATCCACTAATAGCAAACCACAACCATCCAATCAATTCCCAATGGACAAAATCAAGCACCGCCCTACATTTGTTCTTGTTCGAGAAGACATTTCACTCAGATATACGCCTCAATAGGGAAGAGAAGACTTCTGACTTTAACATTGTCCAAATATATGTGTGTTTGTGCATGTGCATTGGGCTATTTGACTATTAAGTAATTTTTTACATCTAATTTTACATTAATAAAATAATTAAAACATTTTTTTTGCATTTTTGTGTAATTTCTAGTGAAAAATAGGTAAAAAAAAATCCTTTTCCAAAATAACTTAACAAGCAACATTGCATAAGATGTGTTTGTATCTTGAATGAAATCAAAATATACATGTTTTACAATCCACAGTCTTAATATCCAGTATTTTTGCATATGTTAACTGAAAAACGGCCCAAAAGACTACTTAAAAAATGTGTAATGCAGTGTCTGATTAAAAAATCAGTTGCAATTTATTACTAAAAAAGTCAGTTCATTGGGCAGCTATTTTATTTGTAGGTAATACCCATACCAATACAAGTAAAAATTGAGAAAGATTGTAATTCTTTAAATCACACTAAACAAGTGGAGTAGATCCACTCACCGTTAATGAATCCCTTCTCTTTTTTTATTAATAAAACAGACATCTTCATCTATTTGATCAACACGTGCTGACCTTATTGATGAAGACCGATCTGACAATCCGAGTAAACGAACTATGGAAAAGCAAGTGGCTTTTTAAATGAAACGCTTGATTGATACATCATTTTGAGCGTTACGATTTCTCCCATTCGTTTCCTACAAATGCTCCCCTTTTTACTGCCTCTGATTTCTATTTTCTTCTCATTTAAAGTGGGTTGTGTAGTGAAGGAGGGGATTTCCCTTAGACTTATATAACGTCACCTAAGTTTAATGAAAATAGTGGGAAAAAAGGAAGTAGAGAAGAAATACATCATTTCTAAAACAATGTTGCATGATGAATCTGGAATCATTCAGTTTTTTCTGAATGGCCGACTGCTCGATTTTTCTTTGTTTAGATCTTATCCTAATTCACAATAGCTCTTTAAGTATCACCACTTTCAATTAACATGGCACTGTTATGTCATTTGTTATGACCAGCGTACGAAATGGCACTTTTTATCCCTCGACTATAAAGCTCGTGGCAGAGGACCACACAATTAATGCGCCTTGGCAAGAGAGAGAGAGATATGAGATTTCATCAGAGGCAAGCTGTGCAAATGCAAAATACATTTTTGTAGCTCACAACACCATTGCCTTACAATGCAGCACATAAACCTGATAATAGTGCCGTTTGAACTGAAATCACAGAGCCAGGAGTGGAAGCCAAGGCTAATACTGAACAAACAGCATAGGATCAGTGAAACAAAAAGAAAGATGAGTGATTAGGCATTTACAGATGAATCACTTTTTGGCAAATGATAGCAGAATCAATGCTGAATATGTCGATAAACATCCACAAACTAAAGCATCATTTGCAGTTTTTTCGTTCTATTTTACAATACATACAGAGTACGGCTTGAATTTGGTATAAAAGCAATCCATCTTTACTTAAAGCATTTATTGTGTATATATAATGCATTATAAAAGTTTTTTTAATGCATTGTATGATCTCATGAATAATTGTAACCACAGTTATAATACATTATAATAATATAACAATCATTGTTACACCTTTAGCAAGAGTAATGCTTTAAAACACATGACAAACAACCAATTTCAGATGCAACAAAGGAATCTGCAAATATAATGCATTTTAACTTTGGTTACAATTATTTTTTATGAAAAGATACAATGCATTATAACGTACATTATGAATAATGCATTATACATAATAAGTTTAAGTGTCGTCCATGCATTCGCTATTGATTGATGTTATTGATTTGCTTTATAATTTGCTTTATTGTTGAACTGATTTTGCTCCATAACTAATGAACACACACACTGTTATTGAACTAAACTGAGTCAATGAGAAACTAAACTGAGCTGAATAATGAATAACACATTTTCTTTTTAGAGCTGATTTGCAGTTGAAATTGTATTAGTTTCATTTACATTTATGCATTTGGCAGATGCTTTTATCTAAAGTGACTTGCATTGCGTTCAAGGTTCACATTTACATTTGATCAGTTCTTGTTTTCCCTGCATTGAACCCAAGACCTTGGCGTTGCTAGCGCTATGTTCTACTGTTGTGCTCAACATTAATATTGCACTACATAAATAAATGTGTCTTGACTCGATAATGAATGATTAGTAACGTTGAATTCTCCCGGTCACATTTAGTGTAATGCATATTTCATAGCTGTTTATCTCTGAATAAACTGTCTTCGGAGAGCAGCTCTTTCAATCTTTGTGTCTCTTGCAGACTAGAGTTGCTCTGTTCATGAAAATGTTAGCTGTAATATCCAAAGGGTATTATATTTTCACAATAGAATATATATTTTTTTATATTCATGATATGTTTTCTTATACGGTAGTGGCCAAAAGTGATGTCTGAAGGGGATGATTGTTTTTAATTACCCTATAAGTTAAATTAAACCATCAAAATATGAGGAAAATATTTTCTATTTTTAAATATTTAAATATGAGATAAAACCAAAACCTTGGTTAAGATATTTATCTTTTTTTTTGTTGTTGTTGTTTTTTTTTTTTTGCAAGAATGGCAGACTATAGCTACAGGTTTTTTTTTTTTTTTTAATATAAAAAAGCTCACAGGAGAAAGCATTCATTGACATAACCAGTTATTTATATTTCATTGGTTTTCTCTTGTTTTTGCATGTGTTCATAATTTCTTTGTCTGACAGCCTGGCCAAAAATAATGTTTGCATAACTTATATTGTCGAGTTTCATTTTTAATTTTAATTTAGATTTTATTAATTTTGTTATGTGCATTTGTCGTTTCATTATTATTATTTTTAATTTAAATAGTTTTAATACATTTTTATTTCATTTTTATTTTTTGTTTCAATTTATCTAGTTCTGTCAATTTGACAGTGTCAAATCAATTAATCACAGCTAAAATACAATTTTGTGTGTATATATATATATATATATATAGGGAATGGAATCGAATTTGGGTTTCGACTGTGAGAAAAGTCTCTACTTTCTCTCTCCACTTATGTAACAAACCAAAAACATCTATCAAAGAAATGGGGTTGCTAAACGTCAAAGTTGTTAAGCCGACCAATCTCAGGCAATTTGTCTAAATCGGCATTGGCCAGCCTTTGACTTGTTTTTTTCCCCAACTCTGCATCATTTCGGTGTCTCTTTCTCTCTCTCCTCCTTTCCCCTCTCCCTCCTCTCCCTCAATCCATTTTGATTCCTGCCGCCTCCAGCCAGTGATGCAATCCGCAGACTCCTGCGTGCAATAACAGGGCCTGGAGAGTGCTAGCAGGGCAGGGCGGTCTGCATTTCTCTCGCCGTCTGAAACGAATAAAAAGTGCATTGGGAAGAGAGCACCAAAGAGTAGGAAAAAGAAAAGCAGGGGTCTGGAATGGTGAGAGCCAGACAGAAATGAGACAGCTCATATTAAGAGCTCATTGTTTGCTTGTGGTTAGTATTTCTTTGCTAATTTGTGCTTTTAGGATAGAAGTAGATGGTTTTTAGCATTCAAGCATGAGGGTGGCCTATTTGCTTTTCTTCAGAGGTTGAGGAGCTTGACTTACTCTTAAAGTCCCCCTGTAGTCAATAATTTTATCCCTTAAAACTCATCTTTGATCACTAAAATGACATATTTAAATGTTTTTTCCTTCAAATTCTTCATGTCTTAAAATAGTTTGAATGTAACTCTACAGCCTCGCCTCATTTAGTATACGCGGTTCTATGAATATGCAAATGAGCCCCACCTCCACTCACTCACTCCAGCTCAGAGAGCCACTCGTTGACGATCAGACGTTGATCTGATTGGTTACAAGGTACAAGTTTGTGACGTCAGAAACACCAGCGATTTCAAACCGTGTTTTTGAGACTGTCTTTGGTTCACTGCAGTTTTAAGGAGAAAATACTCAGCAATGGTGTTGACTTATGAATTTGGACATGGTTTGTCTTAAAACACCACATGGACATATAAACAACATTAAAAACTTGATTTTCTCCTTAATAGAAAAGAATGTAATCTCAGAGAAGTGGAACGCACAATATGGTAAACAAGACAAGATCTATCCCTGACTACAACGTTCTCTAGAAAATACATATCCTAGTCTGCAGTTAGCTTTACTTTACTAAGGGATAGTTCACTCTAAAATGACATTTTACTATTTACTCACCCTGGTATTCTTCTAATGCCATATGCCCTTCTTTCTGTCATGGACTACAAAAGGAGATTTTTTAAAAAACATCCTGCTTGCGCTCATCCATATAATGGCAGTGAATAGTGCCTAGCAATTAAGCTTGTTAAAAAAAGATGCAAAAGTATCACAGAATGATCCCATCCCATTTCTTTAAATTACACAAAAATGATAAAAAAAATTAAATAAAATGTAAAATATTATAGCATATAAAGAAATAATACTAAAATAGAAAAAATAGTCCAACTGAAATCAAACCTTTAAAGTGCATGTAAACTATAAATCATAAGAATTCCCAAAAGAATTCCCTACAATCTGGCTGTTTGAGGGAAAAATGCGTATTTTTTCAAGACAGAAATGTGTCAGTATGCTTGCCGGCTCCATGCAGTTGAAGCAGAACCCATTCTCTCCATTTTTCTATTCTACATTTCTGCAGTGAACTGTTGAACTTCTAAAAACAGCTTGCAAACGGCCTTTGACTGCACAGACCCCATCTCTCCACTCACTGGTGAACTCTAACAGACCTCAGCGTAGATGGAGAGTGCGATTATGGTCAGTTTATGGTGTTGTTTGTGCATATTTCTGTTGATTGTTCCTCAGATCCGCCCCCTGACTCGACCTAGCCCGCTCGGCCCTGCTGAGACAGACCTCCCCTGGAGGCGGCGGAGGGAAAAAGCATTCGAGGTCAGCGCAGGAATGCCGGGGGATTGGCACCTGGCTAAGTCCTGGAAGCATACACACACACTCTCACTTTTTCCACTCTCTGCTGAGACTCCACGTGGAACCTACCTAGGAAAACACAGCATTCCTCTGCGTGCAATCAAACAATATTCTAAAGTCACCACACAGCCTGTGCAGACATGCAATAGTCAGATGAACAGGTCAGTGAGTGCATGAAAACTTGAGAACTGTTAAAGATATAGTTCAACCAACAATTAAAATTCTGTCATTATTTAATCACCATCATGTTGTTCTAAACCCATGCTGCTTGCTTTCTTTTGCAGAAAACAAAAGAAGATAATTTGAAGAATGTTTTGGCTGTTTTAGCCATCTGACCAATCAGAGCAGACTAGACCAATCACAACAGACTGGGCAATCTGACCAATCAGAGCAGAGTAGACCAATCACAACAGACTGGGCAATCTGACCAATCAGAGCAGAGTAGACCAATCATAACAGACTGGGTCATCTGACCAATCAGAGTAGAGTAGACCAATCATAACAGACTGGGTCATCTGACCAATCAGAGCAGAGTAGACCAATCACAACAGACTGGACCATCTGACCAATCAGAGCAGAGTAGACCAATCACAACAGACTGGGTCATCTGACCAATCAGAGTAGAGTAGACCAATCACAACAGACTGAACCATCTGACCAATCAGAGCAGAGTAGACCTATCACAACACACTGGACTATCTGACCAATCAGAGCAGAGTAGACCAATCAAAACAGACTTGGTCATCTGACCAATCAGAGCAGAGTAGACCTATCACAACACACTGGACTATCTGACCAATCAGAGCAGAGTAGACCAATCAAAACAGACTTGGTCATCTGACCAATCAGAGCAGAGTAGACCAATCACAACAGACTGGGCCATCTGACCAATCAGAGCAGAGTAGACCAATCACAACAGACTAGGCCATTTGACCAATCAGAGCAGACTAGACCAATCACAACAGACTGAGCCATTTGACCAATCAGAGCAGAGTAGACCAATCACAACAGACTGAGCCATCTGACCACTCAGAGCAGAGTAGACCAATCACAACAGACTGGGTCATCTGACCAATCAGAGCAGAGTAGACAAATCACAACAGACTGGGTCATCTGACCAATCAGAGCAGAGTAGACCAATCACAACAGACTGAACCATCTGACCAATCAGAGCAGAGTAGACCAATCACAACAGATTGGATTATCTGATCAATCAGAGCAGAGTAGACCAATCACAACAGACTGGGCCATCTGACCAATCAGAGCAGAGTAGACCAACCACAACAGACTGGGCCTTCTGACCAATCAGAGCAGAGTAGACCAATCAAAACAGACTTGGTCATCTGACCAATCAGAGCAGAGTAGACCAATCACAACAGACTGGGCCATCTGACCAATCAGAGCAGAGTAGACCAATCACAACAGACTGAAACATCTGACCAATCAGAGCAGAGTAGACCAATCACAACAGACTGGGTCATCTGACCAATCAGAGCAGAGTAGACCAATCACAACAGACTGAGCCATCTGACCAATCAGAGCAGGGTAGACCAATCACAACAGACTGGACCATCTGACCAATCAGAGCAGAGTAGACCAATCACAACAGACTGGGTCATCTGACCAATCAGAGTAGAGTAGACCAATCACAACAGACTGAACCATCTGACCAATCAGAGCAGAGTAGACCAATCACAACAGACTGGACCATCTGACCAATCAGAGCAGAGTAGACCAATCACAACAGACTGAGCCATTTGACCAATCAGAGCAGAGTAGACCAATCACAACAGACTGGGTCATCTGACCAATCAGAGCAGAGTAGACCAATCACAACAGACTGAGCCATTTGACCAATCAGAGCAGAGTAGACCAATCACAACAGACTGGGTCATCTGACCAATCAGAGCAGAGTAGACCAATCACAACAGACTAGGCCATTTGACCAATCAGAGCAGACTAGACCAATCACAACAGACTGAGCCATTTGACCAATCAGAGCAGAGTAGACCAATCACAACAGACTGGGTCATCTGACCAATCAGAGCAGAGTAGACCAATCACAACAGACTGGGCCTTCTGACCAATCAGAGCAGACTAGACCAATCACAACAGACTAGGCCATTTGACCAATCAGAGCAGAGTAGACCAATCACGACAGACTGAAAGAAAACCATACAGGTTTGGAATGACATGAGGGAGAGAATATGATGACAGGATTTTCATTTTTGAGTGAACTAACCTTTACCTAACTTTAAATACACATGAGATTGTCCAGAAACTCAAGATGTTTGAGGTCTGTTTGAGATTGTCCTGTCTAGAAAAGCAAAACCGTGCCTCAACACTTTGGGTGGGGTGGCAAATGTCTGGGCGTAGAGCGAGGGTCTGGCGTTCCCTTCCAGCTCACAGCGTTAACAGACTCCGAGCCGCAGATTTACGGGAGCTGACGAGCGCATGGAAACGTTGGGCAACGACCTTCTGCCATATTTCAGTTCTCTGCAGCGACGCCGAGAGCGAATGTCATGACAAGCGTGAGCTTAGCCACTCGAGGGGCTCTTGCTTTTATAAGAGGAATAAAACATACAGCAGGAAGGCTGCACTTTGAGTTCGGGCCAACACTGGGCGCAGTGGATATACTTCAAACTTCGGGAGGTGCCGTCTCAGACTCGCACTCATTTCCTCAATCTGAATATTATAGGAGGCAAAAAAAGCCCATGTACTCACTGCAAAAAAAAAATTCTAAGGCATGTTTATATGTCCTATTTGAACTAAGGCCTAATTCTAGCTTAATCTAAGCCCTGTCTGTGAAACCAGGCCATTGAGTCTTGTTTTCTGAAAAAAAAAGATCAAAATTAAGTGACTTTATGCTTAAAACAAGTACAAATATCTGCCAATGGGGTCAGAAAAATAATCTTGATTTAATTAAGTTATTTTTTCTGCCCCCAATGGCAGATATTTTCTTTCTTGTTTTAAACATAAACTCACTTAATTTTGATACATCTTTCAGAAAACAAGACTTACCTCAAGTCATTTTCATCTTGATTTAAGAGTGATATCAAGATAGATATCATTTACATATTTGTACTGGAAAACAAGTCAGAAATATTTTTTTTTTGCAGTGTGGCATAGGCGCAGGAAGCAGTTAAGCCGAAATCAAGCGTAATTTGATAGATATGACTCTTAGCCGCTCGGCCTCGAGGGACGTCAGTGGTGTCAGGATCCCGGCGGTGCACATGATAGAGTATTGTGGTGATTTTTTAATTTGGCCAGGATTCCTCCGGCATGTTGATGGACACCTGTGTGCCGGGCTGGAGGCGACGACGGGAAGGTTTCTGGGAACGAGGAGCTGTTCAGGAGTGAGAGGCTGGGCGGGTGTTCAGATCTCGAAACCAAAACACACTGCGGTGGAAAGAAAACAGGAAGATGAAGGAACTCAGAACAAAACAATGTAATTAGATGACAAATTAAAGTGATGTTAAGTCATGCTGGTGGTTGTTTAACCCAGAAACATTTCATCAGCCGAACCTCTGTGACCTAAAATATTGCACCTTCTGAGATTTAAGGGTAATATTTGAATAATTTAACAACACATTTGCATATTCATGGTTTTCTGATGTAGGTTAATGGTAACATGATATGCAAGTAAGCAATGTTTTTATAGGGTAAAATGTGAGCTTAAATTAATATTATATATATTTAGTATACGCGGTTCTATGAATATGCAAATGAGCCCCGCCTCCACTCACTCACTCCAGTTCAGAGAGCCACTCGTTGACGATCACACGTTGATCTGATTGGTTACAAGGTAGTTTGTGACGTCAGAAACACCAGCGATTTCAAAGCGTGTTTTTGAGACTGTCTTTGGTTCACTGCAGTTTTAAGGAGAAAAAATTAAAACACATTTGCTTTTTTCATATTACGTTACTGTTTCATTCAGAAATCACGTGATTAATTATTTTATTTAATTGACAGCTTTAGTTTTTAAAAGAAATAAAATAAAACAAATCTAGTATTGCGGAAAATATAAAAATATAGTTGTTAATCTGTCTTTCCTAAATTTATGAATAATGGTTTGTATTTATGTTTTAAGTCTTTATTTGGGGTTATACTGTACATCTACAAAATGTAACAGAAGGTAGAAAAAATTGTCAATACATATTTAATAAATATTTAAGATTTGTATTATTATACGTTTAGACTTTTAAAATAGATTTTATATATTATATTCATTTTAATATTATTTCTTTATTTGTAAGATAATAAATAATCAATTTTAATGCCATATTTTTGGCAAGACAATATTTTAATAGACAATATATTGCTTTTGCTTCAGTACAGTAACAATATACAGGACGATTATTTAATTTTGCAAACAAAAGTTGTCTGTTTTCTCAAGCACTAGGCCTTTATCCATGAAAATATATGTCTGCCTTCGTTCTTTTCATCATATTTGGGTTACTTAAAATCAAAAAGTAAAAAAAAAAACTGTATTGTATACCATGACCCAAACCATCTTCGAGCCATGCATCTCAAAACCACCAAATGGTCCAAAATGACCATGATGTGGCCCTGAAAACCTTAAATGAATGTTTATTGCAATTTAAATAATTTTTGCAGGAAGACACAGTGGACGTCGTTGCTGATCTTCTACCTATTTTCCCTCTCAGGCACCTGCACACACACACTCTCTTTTCTCTCTGCCTCTGTTCTTTTTCCTTCTGTGTCTCTGCCAGCCTCACTGTGTGCCTGTGTTCTCTCGTTCCCCTCACATGGGGCGCCTGTTTTCTCAAAGCAAGACCGCCCTCCCCTCAATACTCCCCCCCTCCCATCCCTGGCAGCCAGACAAGGTCAACATGACAGGATTTTCCCCCTCCTTCCCTCTTTCTCTCACCCTTTATCTCCCTCTGTTTCTTTGACTCAGCTCAGCTGAGCGGCAGGCTCCTCCAGAAACAAGGGTCTTTCATCTTCAGTCTTCATCAGAGAGAGCAAACAATGGACAGAGCGATAGATAGGCAGTGTGAGTAGTGTACCTGGAGAGGTATCATCTCGGTGTGATGGATGGAGTGAGATTTTGGTGTACAATGGGAACAAAACAAAAACAACAAATAATGCAGCGCAGTTGTCTGTGGATAAATGTAGATTTCAGAGGCTAGCAGCTCAAATTAGAGGCCTTTGTTGAACAGAATGTGTACTATGGTACTGTACCATTTATATACCATGGTATTCACATGGTACTCCAATCAAGAGTCAAAGAATAACATGGTATTACCGTTGTGGTACAATACGGTTGTTGATGCATCAAAAGTATACGTTTTAGTCATGATGATATTTCTAGAGATATAAAATTAAACAATACAAAGAATATCACAGTGATTTTCCTGGACTTTTTATTTGGCAATTCAGACTCATTTTAAGTCTCTTTAGGAGCAAAAGCAGCGAGCTGAATTTATTAATTCACCGTGAATCACTTCAAACTCATTTTAGAGTCAACTTGACTCTGATTCAACGATTCGTTTGCATCAAAAACAAGTAGTATATAGTATATGTTGCTAAATATTGCTGTTTAGCATTGTTTGTTGTTATATTGGCGGATATAAATGAAAACGATAAATTTTTCTTTTTTTTGACTTTTACCTGTTTTAGTTCTTATATTAAACAATACTAAACATTCTGAATCTACAAGTACAGTTTAGTTGGTTTCTTTAAATTGACAGGCATTTCAAAAAAGGCAAACTACAGCTCCAGATTTTATTTTACTATGCAAAAAAATGCTTAGAAAAACAAAAAGCTCACAGGAAAAAACATATTTAATACAACAATATATCAGTTATTAATATTTCATCTCTTGCTTTTGCATGTGTTGATAATTTCTTTGCATTATCACAAATTCAGCAATTGACTCCAACAACAACTGCACAATATTTGAATAAAGGGAGAAGATGTCAGTTTTCGTAAGTCGGACACCGACTATTGCCAAGCTCCAAGTTTCCAAAACCAGGTTCAATTCCTCTTGAGTAATCAATAGTGTCTCTTAATCTCATAAGTTGTGTTGCAGTGCACAAACAAAGTTGCATTGAAGCTTTTACAGTTCTTGAACTTGTGCGCTTCTTAACCAAATTCTATAGAAGGAAACACTCCCGTGTTTCATGGTAGAGTACAATCTGACAAAGACTTACGATTCACTGTAGAATATACAGAAAGTACCAAAGATTCCCATTCAACAGTCTCAGCCGTGTGCCAAAGTTAACAGAGAGATACGAGAGCAGTGGGACAGGAGAACTGGAAAAGAGTTGTATCCTCGGATCACTTTATAATGAGGCAGAACGCATTAACGTTAGCTTCATCGTTCTTTCGGGCTCAAGACGTGCCACTCGTGATGTACAACTCCAGAGTAACTGTGGGTAACAGGAGATCATGGAAAGAAGGCGGCAGTCCCGGACTCTCGCACACATTGACGGGAATGGATTTGCCCGGACACGGAGCCAAGCCCAGGCCCAGACTTGAGAGAGCCTTGTTACTCTTTCTGAAATGCTTTAACTCCCTCCCTGCCCTCTTTCTCTTCTCATACAGCTCAGTCTTATTCGCTTATTGTGTTCCAGTTGCGTTATTGTGGCTGTACTGGAAGATCCAGGCTGTTGGCTTTGCAAGTAAATAATAATAACCAGCTGTGCCTCCAGTTTAACTGCTGAAGCCTTTGGCCCGGTATGATCCAGTGCGCAGCTTATTGCTAACAGCTTACAGTTGGAAAACAATTGTGGTGATGTGGCTCTGCAAATTCAGAGTCATGCAGCAAAGGCTTAAACCATTCTCACGATTCTTGGACTTTACGAGTGGTCGATCCGACCAGTGTGAGTTATTCAGTAGCTGATGCCGATTTACGCAACCAGCCAAATTTGCACACACCTTTTCATTCTTTACTAGTACTATATTTGCCATCTAAGAAGAATAGTCAAGTCCTCAAAGTTTGGAATTCAAGTGGAAGTTTGGGAATATACTGACCAAAACTCTCTAATAAGAGCTTCTACTTTGTCTAGATTTAAGCTCTGCTCACCCTAGACATTCATCAACCAGCTTATTCAATAGTGCATATCAAGAGGTGCATCATGGGATGCACTACTGAATAAGAAACAAGCACTCTTGCTGGCTAATTTTTCTTCATTATCTGGTCAATTTCATAAATGCTTAAAATGTATAACCTTTGACCTAAGGATTTCTTTTGGGTTTCTTGTCCTGTTCTGTTCATTTTTCTGTCAAACTTCCTCTCATTTTGTTGCAGTGGTCGTGAGAAGAAAGTATGTGGCTGAGAGGCATTAAAGAAAACAGAAAGTGGAAAGAAGTGAGCGGTGTGGACGCAGTCTGTTTATTTTGGAGTGGTTTGCACCAGAGCCCAGGCCATTGGCGGCTCAGAGACGCAGGGACGGGTGGCGTGGACCATCCTCCCGTGTCCCGTGAAGGTGAAGTGGGGGGGAGAGAGAGAGCGATGGGTCCTCGGGCTGGGGCGGGACCAGGCTCTGCGCAGCAGGGAGGACATGAGCGAAGCGTTCCAAGAGGAAACGGTGAGGCCACGCTGTGATTAGTGGTTGCAGTTTAACTGCAGAAAAATGCATGGTCCAAGCCCAGCGAGAGAGGGTGGTTTCACTGGTCTCACCGAGCCTCTGACTCAGGGTCTCTCTGTACTGGACTGGAGCTCTTTACTCTATCTCTTTTTCACTAATGATTTTAAAGCAGCATTTTGTGGCATTTCCAAGCATTTAAGAATGGGGTTTTCCAGAATTACAATAAGCATTTAAATTTACATTTAAGCATGCTTTTATCCGAAGCGACTTACAAAAGACGAACAAAAGCAATTTGTCATAGAGCCAACAATACATGTTAAATACAAATATAGATAAGTCTTTTCACAGACTTTGACGGCAAGTTTTCACATCGTAAATCAAGCAAAGTATTTTATATTTTCATTTGTTTTTAAATTTTATTTGTATAACACTACACTTGACGTTTTCTTACCTTACAGAGAACTAGTTAACGCTGCTACATAAATATTTCTAATAGAAATTTAAACGTGGCCGAGAGAGCTCAACACACTGCAACTGAAGAAAACACATGCAAATAGAAAAAAACACCCCAGCAAATTAAGAAAAAATTATTTCATCAATTCATAATTTTGACGACACATGCTGCAAGTACTCACAATGCAACCAAACAAAGAAACGCAAGCAAATACAGAAACGCAAGCAAATACAGAAACGATCTGAAAATACTCACAACGCAACCAAACACAGAAACACAACCAAATACAGAAACATAATCAAATACAGAAACACAACCAAATACAGAAACACAATCAAATACAGAAACACAACCAAATACAGAAACACAATCAAATACAGAAAAGCACTGTAAATACTCACAACACAATCAAATACTGAAACACTGCAAATATTCACAACACAACCAAATACAGAAATGTGTTTCAAATACTCAACGAAACTAAATACAGAAACTTGCTACAAATACTCACAACTCAACCAAATACAGAAGCGCTGTTCAAATACTCACAACACAACCAAATACAGAAACAAACTGCAAATACTCACAACACAATCAAATACAGAAACAAACTGCAAATACTCACAACACAATCAAATACAGAAACACCACCAAATACAAAAACACAACCAAATACAGAAACACACTACAAATACTCACAACTCAACCAAATACAGAAGCGCGGTTCAAATACTCACAACTCAACCAAATACAGAAACAAACTGCAAATACTCACAACACAACCAAATACAGAAACACAACCAAATACAGAAACACACTGCAAATACTCACAACGCAACCAAAGAAAAAAACCCAACCAAATACAGAAACGCAACTAAATACAGAAACACAACCAAATACATAAACGCACCTAAATACAGAAACACACTGCAAATACTCACAACGCAACCAAAGAAAGAAACCCAACCAAATACAGAAACACAACCAAATACAGAAACACACTGCAAATACTCACAACGCAACCAAAGAAAAAAACCCAACCAAATACAGAAACGCAACTAAATACAGAAACACAACCAAATACATAAACGCACCTAAATACAGAAACACACTGCAAATACTCACAACGCAACCAAAGAAAGAAACCCAACCAAATACAGAAACGCAACCAAATGAAACGATCTGAAAATACTCACAACGCAACCAAATACAGAAACACACTGCAAATACTCACAACGCAACCAAAGAAAGAAACCCAACCAAATACAGCAACGCAACCAAATGAAACGATCTGAAAATACTCACAACGTGAACCAAATACAGAAACGCGCTGCAAATAATCACAATGCAACCAAATACAGACACGTAACCAAATACTGAAATGCGCTGCAAATTAGACAACTAGATTAGGAGGTGTTGAAATAAGTAAAAGTTGCTTTTGTTATTTATACAAACTATTTTAAACAAAATAAATGTTTACAAAGGAAATAATTTTAGAAAGCACTGCATTCCGCTACTTTATTGTTTTTCATCTAGAACCCAGAATGTTTCCGCAATCTCTGATCGTTTCAGTTAGGAATTCCACGTTCCAGGACTCTTTCTCCGGTCTTTGTTAAATTCCCAGCCGCACTGACCTACCCAGACCCTCCTCCCACCTTTTAGCAAATGCTAAACATTTATTCCAAGTGGATGTCAGCTGTCTCTGTCCTGAACTAATGCAGAAGACCATCTGAAATTCCTATCACCGAAACCATCTCATGCTCTCAATACTCTCAATTCCATTGCAGAACTCTCCTGAGGTTGTAAATCTAGCCCACGTGGAGGATCACGGGTGTCGTTGTTAAGGCTGAATGCACTGTATGGGTTGTAGCCTCTAAATACCTAAAGGGTTGTCCAATTGTGGCTTAAAAATAAAAAACAATAAAAACAATAAAGCAAATTACTTGGTGCTACTATATATTTAACAACCAACAGAGACACCCAAGAATGTACTTTTGGTGTGAAGACTAGCAATTACGAAGAGAAAATGGCACAAATAAAAAGTAACCGTTCACTCAAAATTATAAATTGTCATCATCTACTCATGTCTTTCCAAATCTGAATTTCTTTCATAAGATGTTATGCTGAATGTCCAGAGTTATCATAATGTTGACTGTGACTGACAAAGTCCAAAAAATACTTGTGCACTATAATTCAAGTCTTACTATGGCTTTGTGTGGAAACGGATCACTTTGAAGTGAAAATATTCCGTTTTAGCTCTTGAATCTGATTGAAGCTCAAATATAAAGGTTCCAAACTGGGATTTTACGATGCCATAGGCAAATCTTTTTTGGTTCCTCAATGGACCTTTCCGTGAACAGTTCTAAAAAGAACCATTTTTTCTTAATATATATAGTCTACATATATAGTAATAACCTTTTCTGCTACAAAGAACCTTTTGTACATTAGAAAGGTTCTAGATGTTAAAGTTTCTTCATGTAACCATCAATGCCAGTAAAAATGTTTTTTTTTGTTTTGTTTTGAAGAGTGTGTGCACCAAGTTTAGCATCAATGATTGATCATTGGCTCTCGCATATCTTGTCCTTGACTTCAAACTTGGCATGACAAGTTATGACTTTCTGTGTTTGAATAAAATGTGATAATTAACCCTTAAAAAAGTTGTTCCAAACCTGTATGACTTTTGTGGAACTCTAAAGAAGACATCTGGAGTCCAAACTACACTCCAACTGGACCCCATTGACTTTCATTGTATGGACTTAAACTTTTTTTTCTCGAAATATCTACTTTTATGTTCCACAGAAGAAATAAAGAAAGCCATAGGGGTTTGGTACGACATGAGGATGAGTAAATGGCAGAATGGGTGAACTAACCCTTTAAATATTGATCTGATTCTCACACAATGCTATCATATAGGACTTTGAATATAGCGCGCAAATTCTATGGAGTTTTTTTGTTCTTTATTGAGTTTTATAGACTCAGCGTTTGATGATGGTGCTGGCGTTCCATTGATTCATGGGTAAAACCCTCCCAAACATCTTCAAACGCTAGCTAAAGCCAAGCACTTCTTTTGGTCTTTTGTCAAATGTTGTGTTTAGGCCTTGCAACGTGCACGCATAAGAACGTGTCCTAAGCCTCGGCGTATTCTTTCCATTTGGCCCCACGTTTGAGTAAAGACCAGACCGGGGGCCCCTCTTTAGTCACTGAGCATTAGAGAGCGTAATGGGTGTAATTCACAGAAGCGCTTCAGGGTGGGTCATTTTTGGCAAACCATCCTGAGCATCGAGAGGAACAAGCGGTATATTCACTGGCCAGACCCCTCACAAAAGTACGCCAAAGCCTCGGTGTGCCAAGATCTCAGATTTCTGCAATGTTCAGCTCTTGCTTTAGCTTGAGGAGCTTCACTTCATATGTGAACCAGAAGTGTTTTTTTTTTTTCTTAGAGCATATCGTGAAACAGACAGTCCTATCGCAGAGCTGTCGGTTCGCACCGCGAAAACACAAGTCAACGCCAGCACGCACAGCTGGAGCCGAACATACGGTGAAGTGAGGACTCGACGGCAATAATATGAGATGTTTGCACTGCAGCATACGGCAGAAAGCTGTGCACACACACACACACACACATGAGAGTATGAGATTGACTATCTGTCAGGTTAAAGGACTGGATTTCACTCAGGAATGACATCTGGCAAGATTGGGTCACTTTAGGGACATCTCGATGCATTTATCAAGAATATGAACAGTGATTTTACGTAATTCTAAACAAAAAAGCAGGTTATAAAACATAACACGAAGAGGTCAGGTGCCATGCAAACCATTGCACAAACTACACAGGCTTGGGTTTAAATAAAGGCAATCATTAATCTCAAACGCATGCAGGTAAACCAGATTTAATCAATCCGCCCCATGCACAACCTTTATTGCTTTTTGTCTCATGGTGTGAGATGCCCCTCTCAAAGTTGGTTAACTATGTCCTGGCAGGCATCTTCTTTATCAATGGCCCCATGTGTAGCAGCCAATGAGGACGGGCTCCGTTCCAAAACACATCTCAATGTGCTCACAATTAAGCGCAGGGACACTGGAATTGCCTAATTGGATGATGGCTGCTTTATGTCCAGGCCTAAACCACTATGGACAATAACAGTAACTTTGCCAGAATGAATCATATTCGGATGCAAATACGTTAGCTTTCCGGTCTATGTTTCACGCATGAGTCCTTCCACAAAAGAAGCATTTTATTTGCATCAGTCAAGCACTCCAAAAGAAAACAAGCTCATCACATGATGCTAGGTTTACAACGTGCTTCAATCCAGACAGGCTGTCTGCTATTGAAGTGCATTAGTGGAAGCCCCGTTTCTCATTCTTTGGAGGCGCTACAGGCGTCAACTTTTGAGAAATCAAACAGACCGTGGCATAACACACTCTTGGAAAATAGGTCAGGGTCTTTATGCTACCCTAACTGACCGTGCTCAGTGGACAAAACTAAATATGCATGCTTATATTGGCACGAGATGAGATCAATGATGTAAGGTTGCCGTGCCATCCGAGTTCATTAGACTGACTTACCTTCTGTAAAAACCTCCTGGATATATGCTGTTGGCCCGGCACTGGTCTCCACCTTAAACTTTCCAGGGGGAATGTTTGCTCCAATTCCTTTGGGTTGCAAAATAATGCCTCGGTTTTTTTAAGGAAGGCCCAGCAGATGTCTGCAGAAGGACCTGTAAGACACTGTCACCAGTGGCTGAATAATCTACTGCTGTCTGAAACCATCAGACTGTTGTCTGGACACACATGACAGTGTTCGGAAAAAGCAGAAAACTAAAGACTTGCGAGGAATAAGAAGCCGTCAATCCAGAGTGAATGCGCTGGATCGATAGTTTATGTCAGTTTCAGGCCATGAGAATATTCTCATGAAGCAGAAACCCGTTGAATGCATGCGTGTCAACACCAAGAACAGTGTCCGTACTGTTTTTTTTTTTGTTGTTTTTTGTTTTTTTTATCGACCCTGGAATGACAGCTTAAGAATTATGCACTGTAAGAAAGAAAAAAACACACACAAACAAACAAAAATGGATCGTGGTGATCGTTGTCTTGACATCAAGGTGCATCGCTTTCTGGCGGCGCTGGTCCAGAGGGGTTTTTAATGGGTGGTCGTGCGCAAAGACGATGGAGAGGAGACGTCCCCCTTTTCAGCTTCGTGTCCGGATGGTGTGTCGCCGTGTCGGGTTTGCGGTTTCCTCAGGTCGTTTCCAGTCCTGGGGCCTTCGCGTTGTCTTTGGAGACTGTGAGCGGTGAGGTGGGTCTCCAGCACCCCGGACGCGAGCCTGTCCGTGTCTCCTCTCCTCTCCTCGGGCGCAGCGGGCGGAGGGATCAGCCCTGACTGACTGTGACTCTGCCAGCTCAGCGCATGTGTGCTGCTCCGCCCCATCCAGACAAGCCGAGGAGGAGGAGGCCGGCCTGGGCTCACATCCAAACTAACTCCCCTCCCTCCCTTCCTCCCTCCAGCGCTCTCAAGATTTTTATTGGCATGGTAATAAAGCTTTTTTTATCACCGAAGCTTTAATAAACATTACCTCCTTAGACCCCTTTCCTTAGATCTATTCATTTTGGTCTAGAATAGTGGACGCTCTTAATTCATTTCTTTCAGATAATTCATAATATAATATAAATTAAAAACACTCTCTTTGTTTCTTTATTGGTGTTATATTATATAAAACACTTGAGCGAATATATAATCATGTTTAAAAAAATGTTTTATAATAGGTAAATAATATTTGCTACATGTTTTCTATAAAATCTAATACAAAATTATAATAACAAATGTAGAACTAATTGTATAATGATACTGATATTCATATCGTCAGCTGCATGTGCAATTTATTGATTTTGATTTTTTATTTATTATTTAAGTCAAAATATTTAATCAAATTAAGCATCTGATTAGGACAACAAACGTCATTTTAGATATTCAGATAAAGTTTCTCAGTCACTTTTTTTTACAGCGTGTATATGTTTTTGTGCGTGCGTGCATGTGTGTGTGTGTGTGTGTGTGTTATTTGCGCCTGCATGTGCAGTTGCTGAGGTTTCTTCTTGCATGTAAATTGAGCTGAAAGGGCATTTTTATTTGTAAGTAGGCTATAAACATTTTGTTAAACTATCTATATTATTATCTTCAGATTCCATGTCCATTACAGTTGGACTTCACTAATAATCTGATACTGGGCCTACATAGAATAACCTCAGATTCTCATCCTAATGGTTTAAAATGAGTTATTCTACCCTTGGTAATTAATATTTTCTTCAGAAAATATACCTCTTGTGTATGTATTCCCAAAATCAGTTTTAATTGTAGTAGAGCTGAACTAGATGACCACTAGATGGCACCTGTCTAAAGCTGCACTGCTACTCAACATGAGCTCCATAAAACAGCATTGTGTAAAAGCTAAATAAATAAATAAAATACATATTAAATATGAATCTCTCAATAAGCAGCAGTTTTAATGTATTACAATAATGTTGATTTACTGTAAAAAGCTGCTAGCATAAAAAAAGCTTCTAGCATATCTATTATTTAAAATATTTCATATTCTTTTCATTTCTGTTATATTATATGTTTTTCTCAAATGCTTGACAGATTTCCAGGCATTTGAATAATGTTTTGTCAGCTGCATAAAATGTGTTTCTTATGGTAGCCTAATATCTAAAAAATATTATAATTTATTATTTAAGTCAAGAAATTTGATTGAATATGCCTGAATCAATCTGACTACATTAGGCTATACACCAACAAAAGTCGGATAAGGCTCCTCAAAGTCACTTTTTACAGTGTGTGTGTGTGTGTGTGTGTGTGTGTGTGTGTATGGGTTTCCTAAACCTAAAATCTAATCAGATTTTATGCATAATTATTCCCAAAACACACTGAATGTTCCAGTCCTGGACCACAAAAACAACAAATCTTGTAATGGGCCATTTGGTCAGACTACAAACAGTATTTGTTTAAAACTATATATATATATATATATATATATATATATATATATATATATATATATATATATATATATATATATATATATATATATATATATATATATATATACTGTATATAGTACTGGTCAAAAGGTTGGAAACATTACTATTTTTAATGTTTTTCTGTTTTAATGCTTCTGCTCACCAGGGCTGCTTTAAAAAAAAAAAATCAAATATACAGAAAATATACAGTATACATATACAATATACAGAAACATTTTGAAATATTATTACAATTTAAAATAATGATTTCCTAATATACTTTAAAATGTAATTTATTCCTGTGATCAAAGCTGAATTTTCAGCATCATTGCTCCAGTCTTCAGTGTCACATGAACCTTCAGAAATCATAAAATTATGATTTATTGTCAATGTTGGAAACAGTTTAATACTGCTTAATGTTTTTTTTTATAACCTATGAAACTTTTTCAACAAAAAACAAACAAACAGCATTTATTTAAAACAATTTTTTTTGTAATAATATACAATACTATTCAAAAGTTTGGGGTCAGTAATTTTCTTTTTTCTTTTTTTTTTAAAAAGAAGAAGAAATTAATACTTTTATTCTGCAAGGATGTATTAAATTGATTTTTTTTTTTTTTTTTTAAAAAAGGTGATAGTAAAGATTTATATTGTTAGAAAAGATGAATAAAGGCTGTTCTTTTTAACTTTTTATCCATCAATGACTCCTGAAAAAAGTATCACGGTTTCCACAAACACAACAGCACAACTGTTTCCAACACTGATAATAACTTTAACATATCAGAATGATTTCTGAAGGATCATTTGATGATAATAAGTAATGATGCAGAAAATTCAGCTTTATACATCACATAAATAAATTACATTTTAAACTATATTAAAATAGAAAACCATTATTTTAAATTGTAATAATATATATATATAAAAAATTTAAAAAAACATTATTTTTGATCAAATAAATGCAGGCTTGACCAGGATAAGAGACTTTCAAAAACATTAAAAATAGTAATGTTTCCAAACTTTTGACCGGTACACACACTCTCTCATATATATATATATATGTGTGTGTATGTATATATATAGCTACATATTATAAAATAATGCATTTAAATAGGCCTGTTTTTTTTTTTAGATATAACTATATAATTTTTTTGTAATACAAATATTATTTTACAATATTATTATGAATAAAATAGCATGTATAATTATGTATATTGTATATAAAACAAGTGGACGTATTTTGCGGTAGCAAATGAAACTGTGATTTCCCTGGTCTCGTGCACGCGTGTTAATGCGCGTCCGCGTTCTTGCCCTCAGCATGTAACAGTCACACACAGTAAAGCACATTTCCGGGTTCTTCATGACCGCTCCCATTTTGTCTGTGTGTGTGATTTGTGCTTCGAGTAAGCGATTAGGTAACTCCTCTTCCTCCTCCTACAACTACAACTTTCATGCACCCAAAATGGTGTTTGAGTGTCAGCCCTCTCTCTCCTCTCTCCTCCTGCCAGCAGTGTCAGCTGATCCCGCATGTTTCACCCCCCAGTCAAAGAGAACCAGCCTTCACACACACCGAGAGCAAGAGCATCATTCATTAACAATTGCATTGTGCATTGATTCTTTTAACAAATATAAAGCGCGCTTACTAAAGGAAATAATCTTTCGCAACAGATCCAGATAAAATTGGCTAATATATTAATATAATAATATTTTAATGCGTTGAAATTTTACATTTGGTACAAAGCTCGCTTACAAAAAAATGATTACAAGCACTGATCATTTTAACAATATTGTAGCATTCTGCACAGCGCGTTGACATTGTAGGATCGTGCTTTCAAATACAAAAATAAAACTGTCTATTTAAGCTATATAGCAATGCAAGGCATAAATTAATATTTTAATATTCATGCATTGATTTCGCTATAAAAAGCTCACTTACTAATACATGCACTGACTGATTTATTAATCTTAACATAAGCATTATGGTGCTTATATGCATAGTTCATACTCATGAAACAACATATTTGTTTTTATTTTCTATATGAATATGTGCCTATATGTGAGTGAGCAATAATGCATATAAGCAATAATGCACTTTGGATATGCACAGTAGAAATGCGCGCACGAGGCAGATATTTAAATGCATTTAAATGAATTTATTACAGTGCGCTTTCTGTCATGCAATAAGCGTGAAACAGTCCAGCTGATTACTGGTGAATAATATGCTCGCTGTTGCAATACTCCTTTGTTTACATGCAAGTCCCCCCGTTCGGCGGAAGGAGGCTTTTTGGTAGTGCAGGGCTGTGTGTGATTCCTACCAGCTGTTTCCCGCCTTGAAAGACATCCGATCAGCTGCAAACACACACACACACGCACACATGCAGAAGGAGGGAGGGAAAGAGAGCAAGCGAGCGCCACACACACACACACACACTACGAGGGAACCCCATCAGCTGGAAGAGTAGAGTAACCTTACAACTCAACACTCATCTCACGCGCTCATGCCCGAAATCAGCAGAACGCGCTTCTTATTAAATGACAAATAGACGGTTTTGTTTTTTAAATCAATAAAGTACAAGAAGAATCGAGGAGCCAGAGCTGGAGAGAAGAGGGGAAGCATGGAGTATTTCATGGTACCAGCTCAGAAGGTGCCCTCCTTGCAACATTTCAGGAAAACCGAGAAAGAAGTCATAGGGGGCTTGTGCAGGTACGTGAGACCCTCTTTAAATCATTGCGCTCGAGACGCACACATATGTGCGCGATTGTTTAATCGCGCGCCAACAGCGGCAGCACTACTACTAGAGTAACATGCACGCATGATTTCTGTGTTATTGTGTACATGCGCCCATCTAGTGGGTTAAGACAGGACGTAACCCGCGCGAGACTCGGTTTTCTAAATTTAATTCATCTCCTGGGGGTCTATGGAACCCCCTCGGCTTGTCAGGTCAGTGTTACCTGTGTAATATCTCGGCGAAATCGATACATTTTGTGTCTAACAAACACAAACCACGTGGTTGCATGCACACACACCACGCTGCTGATCTCGCGCGCGTGTTTAATGTTAGAAACCGCGCATAAGTCGTTACACCCATGAATCAGTCGTCATGCATAGAGGTTTATAGGGTAAAAGTGTGTTTGGGTTGAAGTTCGCGTGTTCTGGTGTGTGTTTTAGGGGCTTAAGTTATTGTGGGCAGTGCGGCCATGCTTGTGGCTCGTGCATTTGGCGTCGTCTGTTTCTCAATGCAACTAAATGTTAAACGTCTCCAGACTGCCATTGCTCTCGAGTGTCTCCGATATGAGGTTGAAATAGGCGTAACGCGCGAGAAATCTCGCCGTGCGCGCGGTGTGAGAGAGATCAGATGATATTTGGACTCTGCGTCGCTGCTGCCGCATGGACGGAGGAAGCGCGAGAGCGAGGCGCATTGTTGTAATGGCGGACCGTGTCAGCTGTGAACACGATGTTTTTTATTTAGGCCAGCGACTATGGTCGTTATCTCGCTTGATATTTTAGTTTCGGCCCACTGTGAATTAAATGTGAGGTATTTAGAGGTTAGTAAATTAATAACTGGTGTTATTTTAATAAGGGGGTGTGTATGCTGTTGAAGGAAGGCCCCGTCAACGCATCTGCGATCCATTAGCGCAGGGCGTTCTGGGAATTGTAGTTTTTCCCCGATGTCGATTGGCATACAAATGATGTCTTCAAAGGGGTGGTTGTTCACGGTGAACTTTGCAGCTCTTTTTACAGGTAATTCCATGTTTCTTCAGTGTATATCAAATGAAGGCTTCCAAGGTACTAATGATACACAATTATTTATACAAAAGTCCAAAACAACCAAGGTAGTTGCCTACATGTTGTTACCTTTTGTTTGTTTATTTGATTACAGGGGCACTGCACATTAATGAACATGGCTGTAAATGTGCCAGAATCTGACACACGTTATTTTTCATCTGTAGACCCTTGACAGACTGTTAAAAAGTCACCCTTAAAACAAGACATTAATACATGTTATTATGGCGGTGAAATTATGCTGTAGTTTAAGTATATCTAGTACACTGGCTATTTTATTTTTTTATTTTTGCTTAAACCATGTTTAAGTTGTCAAGCAAAGGCAATTATTCCTTCACATAATTTCAAAGCGGTCTCAAAACAAAGTCCGGGATGCATTAAATAATTTATTGTTATTTTATAGCATTTAATTTGTGTGTTGTGATCTAAAACACCCAGACAGTAGTGCAGTAGACAGTAATTACTATTTTATGAATTCAATCTTGTCCTATCACTACTATTATTGTATGATGAAATCATGAATTTAAATTATTATTATTGCAAAGTAATAAGTTATTATTATATATTAATTTATTTTTAATAAGCAGTTTTAATTCAATATTTTATCGACAGTTTTGCATATTACTTTAAGTTCTATATATATACTGTATTTTTTATTGTAATGGAAGCTTTAATTATGCCAATGCAAGTTCTCTCGCCTCACACTGAAATCAAAATTCTCTTCTGACCGTTTCATTTTCATGCATAAAAGAAGCTGGGTCACATTCATGTGTACGGCTGGAAACGGCTGATCTGACCGTATCTCTCGTTCCACTGTTGGCTCTTGTTGTGATTTTGGCATGGGATCTGTTTGCCGGGTTTTGAGCCGCTTGGACGTAAGGAAGCGAGCAGGGAAACCTCTCTCTCCCCTCATGTGCGCCTGCACAATTGTTCCCCGTGTTTGTCCTCACGCAGCTGAGGCGCTGCTGATAAGAGAGGCTTTCCAGAGATACCCCGTGAGATGCCCAGACAGGGAGGAAGTTCAATTAGGGTTTGATTTCCTCGGCCAAAGCACGCATGTGATCGTGTGAGGCAGAGATTTCCAGGGGCTTGAGTTTAGAGACAATGGACTTGAATGAGCATTCAGGAAAGTCAATATTTTCTACCTTGCACTCTAATGTTTCTCTTTCCCATTTTTGCATCCTGATTTAAGCCAAAGGGGGTGGGCACTTTGTTGTTTTATAAAAAATATATTTTTTTTAACATTTAGTCAACTTTTATTGAAAGTCAGTATTTATTACTTTACACTCGTCTTATACTCTTAATGTTGCATTCTGTTTTAGGGATGTAAGCAAGGAAAAAACACTTGGCTGTTTTGTGTTAGAATGTTCATTTTTAAAGAAATCTTTTAACTTAATTCAACTTTTATTGAATCAGTGTTTAAATTTAATTCCAAAACAAAACATTTTGCCAGGTTTCCTTAACAAAAAGTACTATAAAATAAAAAAACAACAACATTGTAATACCCACTATTAGTGTTCTTTGAAGTAAATTATAGCACTATTTAAATAACAATGTTTCAATATGGTAATCAAACTTCCATTTCTTTAAGTGCTTTACGACCTCATTAATTAAAGGGTTAGTTCACCCAAAAATGTAAATCCAGTTGTCATTTACTCACCCTCTTGTCGTTCCAAACCCGTAAGACTTTCGTTTCATCTTCGGAACACAAATGAAGATATTTTTGATGAAATCTGAGTTTTCTGCGTGACCTCAACTTTAAATTTGTAACAAAACTTGGTTAGACATATTGCTTATTTTGTAGCAATTTTACAGTTCAAATTAGTTTGCAAAATATATATTTTGTATTAAATTATAAATGTTTATTTTGAGTACATTTGCATTACAGTAACCATAGACTTCCATGGCCTGGTTTCACAGACAGGACTTCGAATAAGCCTGGATTAGGCCTTAGATCAATTAAGGCATTTAAGTGGCTTTTATAGATGTGCCTTAGAAAAAAACATTACTGGTGTGAATCTTGAGACAAAACAGTGATGCTCAAATATTTTAAGATATATCAGTGCAAGATGCTTTCAGTTAAAACCGCTTAAACGTGCATTTTAGTGTAGGACTAGACTTAAGCCTTGTCTGTGAAACCAGCGGTTTATTTATTTCTACCCTTCCATTTTTTGAAGTGCTTTCACTTCTGCAATAATCAGCCGAGTGTCTTCTTTAAAAAGAGTCCAAAGCATTCACTATTTAAATTCAGATCTATGCTCGAAATGGTTAACAGGTTAAATGTAATATTTATACCTTTTCATGTAATATTTATACCTTTTCATTCATTTGCAGAAGACTAAAGTGCAGTGTAACATTTCTTCTTCACAGCTTAGCAAACATTCCCCTCACGCCAGAGACGGCGCGGGACCAGGAACGGCGTATTCGGCGGGAAATCGCCAACAGTAATGAGCGCCGGCGCATGCAGAGCATCAACGCTGGCTTCCAGTCCCTGAAAACACTCATCCCGCATAGTGACGGGGAAAAGCTAAGCAAGGTGAGTCCGACAATCTGGGAAGAGTGTTGATCTCAATGAGTAGTTCTCTTAGAAATGACAATACTTTTACTCACCCTCATGTTGTTCCAAACCCAAATGAGTTTGAAGCTTTAAACAAGGATTGGAAAGCAGTCCATATCACTTACAATGCTAAATTTCTGAAGACATCTGATAGTTGTTTGAAATTTTCTCCTCCAGTGAGTTGGCAATGAGTCATTGAGCTAAATCAGATCAGTCCAATGTGTGAATGAATCATTCAGAACAGTTTTGTGAGCCAGGGCTGTTTCTCCCAAAAGCATTGTATGTTGCCATTGCCACCAATGGTCTCTACGATTATCTTGACTTACAATGCTTTTGATTGATTGATTTGTAAGTTAATCATTTTTAAGAGTTGTATCTTTTTAGAGACCTTTTAAAACTAGTGGCACTTCTACTGCGGATGTTACGATTTTCAGTGAATGTGCGCCATTCATGTCTTTTGAACCCATACGATAGCTTTTTTTTTTTTTTTTTTTTTTTTACAGACTGAAATTTAAGTCATTATTGCTGATCTTCCCGTCTGCTTAATTGCATTGGGAAAGGTCTGCATGAACATTATTTTCTGATTAAGGTTAAACAGGTTTGCAAGAGCATGCAAGTAATGACAATGTTCATTTTTGGGGTGAATGGTTAGCAAACATTCTCATTTAAATCTAGATTTGATCTCAGCGTATGTGCCAGCCCAAAATTAAAATGTTAATTTTCATTTTCTTTGTTTTATGTGTGTGTGTTTTTGAAAGAAGTCTCTTCTGCTCACCAAGGCTGCATTTATTTGATCAAAAATACAGTAAAATTGTGGAATATTATTACAATTTAAAATGACTGATTTCAATGTGAATATATTGTAAAATGTAATTTATTCCTGTGATCAAAGCTGAATTTTCAGCATCATTACTCCAGTCTTCAGTGTCACATGATCCTCCAGAAATCATTCTGATATGATGATTTCAAGAAACATTTCTGATTATTATCAATGTTGAAAACAGTTGTGCTGCTTCATATTTTTGTGGAAACCTTTTTTCCAGGATATTTTGATGAATAGAAGAAAGAAAGTTTCTAACATTGATCATTTTTGATCAATCAACTCATTCTTAAAGCATTCGTGCTGGATAAAACTATTAATTCTTGCTGACCCCAAACTTATGAATGGAAGTGTACTTCTAGCATCCTTCACATTTTACCAGTACATGGATGTAATGCAATCTCTTTCTCTTTCTCAGGCTGCCATCTTACAGCAGACGGCTGAATACATCTTCTCTCTGGAGCAGGAGAAGACACGGCTGTTGCAACAAAACACCCAACTCAAACGCTACATACAGGTGAAGCTCGTGAAACTGTCTTCTTCATTGCATATCCTGTATCTTCACTCCTCTCTCTCTCTCTCACACGCTTTCCTTCCTGGCGTCTCACATTTTCCTCTTCCTCCCCTCAGAAGGAGTTCAGCGGCTCGTCTCCGAAGAGGAGGCGTGCCGAGGAGAAAGATGAAGGGATCGGATCCCCAGACATTCTGGAGGAGGAGAAGGTGGAGGATCTGCGGAGAGAGATGATCGAACTCCGACAACAGCTGGATAAAGAGCGCTCCGTGCGCATGATGCTGGAAGAACAGGTATATTTGTGGCAATTTTTGCTGCTTAAGTTTTATCTTAAGCAACAAACACGCACTGAACACACACTGGGTGTGTGTGTTCAATATTCACTGCTGTGTGTGTGTGTACTTGGATGGGTGAAATGCAGGGCACAAATTCAGAGTATGGGAAACCATACTTGGCTACACGTCACGTCACTTTCACTTCATCTGTCTGAATTAGTACATGTGGCAACTTATTGGTCTATTTTTATCGTAGCGGTCAAGTAAAAAAAAAAATCAGCTAGTGTTAGTAGTTTTTATTGTTGTTGTTTTATAAATAGATATCTATCTTATTATATTGGTTCTCATATATCTGTGTGTATGTTGTTTATTTAAAATAATACTCTTTATCGTTCTCTGTATATAAATATGTAATAGATAGATAGATAGATAGATGCATAAAAGATAGATAGACATATAAATATGCTTAGATTGATAGATGGGTGGATAGATAGATGCATACATAGATAGATAGATAGATAGATAGATAGATAGATAGATAGATAGATAGATAGATAGATAGATAGATAGATAGATAGATAGATAGATAGATAGATAGATAGATAGAAATATGCATATATACAGGGTTCCCACGGGTCCTTGAAATCCTTGAAAGTTTGTGAATCTGAAAAAATGTTTTCAAGGCCCTGGAAAGTTTTTGAAAATAAACATACATAGAGACAGGTCCTTGAAAGTGCTTGAATTTATTTCGATGGTCAGATACACGTTTTCCACCGTAATGGTTCTGTCGCTGTTACCACTTGTGTCCATTCTCAAAACGTATAGTGCTGCGCGGATCGCGGCTAATCCGCGGGTCGGGCGGGCCAAGTAATACAAACATTCCATTCCACTTAATCGAAGGTGGATGACAGATAAATCATTAATGTGTTGAGTTTAATAAAAACACGGAACTCTCATCACGGTAAAATGCAATGAACGTGCGTAACTCTTTTACTTTCGTTTTCAACAACGTAATTCTCTTCAGGGAAAACCAATCAAGGAAAACATATCAGGGCTCGACAATAACGCTTGTCCGGGACACGTGTATTTTTTTTTTTTTTTTTTTGAAGGGGAAAGTGAAAGAGAATTGTAGGCCTACTACTTGCCCGACCGGACAAGTGCCCTGATTAAAACAATTTTTAGTATAAAAATACAAAATAACTAGGGAATCACCGAAAACGTGAGGATGATTCTGTTTTATTTAATTTAATGTAAGTGGTGATTGATAGCCTATAGTTGATAATAATATAGGCCTACTACCTAACCTACTGACGGTAACAATGTTGCGCAGTTGAGGCTCGCACAGTTATTTATAACACTATAGTTAAGAAACAATATATAGGCTAGCCTAGGCTACACACAATCAGAGAGATGTTTTCCTGAATGCCATCAACATTGAAACCGAGACTGATTTCATAACAGTTCAATAAACAAATAGTTAAAATTAAGTCACTTACATTTTAAACGCAATGACTGTTTTTGTTCTGTTTCAGCAGCGAAAATAGTTCCAAACAAAGATCACAGCAGAACCATAGCGCATCTCACAGCAACACTTGTTGCATTACTGAATGATTCAGCGTTTTGAACAAATCGGTTGAGTTAAAGATTCAATTACCCATTCATAAACTGCCTCATTCTGAATGAATCAGCCGTTTGAACGAATCGTTTGAATGAATGACTCAATGACTCGCTCATTAAGACGGTCGCCTGCCGCCTCCTACTGGCAGTTTAGTTTCATGGTTTCATAAAGTATCATTCTTTTCAACATTTCTTATTTGTATATTCAAAAATATTTTAAATAATCTAATTTAAAACAGTTCAATGTCAGTTATTTAATTTGATTGGTAAAAGCCTAGTGTCTTACTATTTTAATTGAATATATTGATCAAATTTAAGAATTTGAAATGAAAGATGGAGCATACATTTAATAAAATTAGGGGAAAAATGTCCTTTATAAAAGGTACAAAAAATAGTGTTTTCAAACAGTGATGTAATGAAACATTGACAATTTAAGTTTGAAGGGAGTATGCATCTTTTTAGGCTATTAAGGAAATGTAATTTTACCAAAAGAAAAACTTTTATTTTAAATAAATGTTCATTTTAAAGCAGCCTATTCAGTGTGATGTTACCATATTATCATGCTTAACACTGAGAATTTGAACAATTGTAATGTGATGATCAGATGCAGATATCTAAATCAAAGAATATCGGCGGTTTGCGCGTGGATTATTTATTTTTAACAGTGGATTCGGGTGACTCAAAGTGCACCAGATTAATGAATTTATCTTTAAAATGTACAAAATTTTCTTATGGGGGGGCATGCCCCCGGACCCCCCAAGGACCCCTTATTAGGATTTTACCACCTCCGCCTCATTTTGAGCCAGGAAAAACCCTGGATACGTTAAGTTTTTCTGCATGAAGTAGGCTACTCTGTGTTGTACGTTGCCATGACGTTCACACGCGCATGAAACTACCATGGTACCTCAACGTTTGTTGTTGGAAACAACAAATGTGTCCCCACATTAAGTCCTTGGATTTGAGGGTATTGGACCTGGAAAGTCCTTGAAAGGTCCTTGAATTTGAAGTTGACCAAGGTGTGGGAACCCTGTATATAGACAATAGATAGATGCATATATATAGACGGATAGATAGATAGATAGACATGCAAATATAGATGGATAGTAAGATAGATATGTAGCAAGAAATACATGCACACACATATCTATCTGCAATCTTATTGGCTCAAATTTAAAAAAGGATATGCTCAAGAAAACTGTAGGGATTTATCAAGTCCTAAATTAATTGTAAACACCTTTTAGCTTATTTTGATTATATGCCATCTCCCATTACAGAGGGTGTTCTCTTTTATAATAGATTTTTGTCATTGGTATTTGACAAATTTCAATAGAACTCATTAGGTTGCAGTTTGATCCGTCGCTCAAAGTTTTGCTCGACTTAATCTCTTGCGTATCTGTATTGATCGTGGCCCGGTGCTGTAGAGTTGTCATCTGTGAAATCCGTTATCAAACTTTTCTTTTGCTGCATCGGTTCGCTAAAATTAGCTCGCTTTAGTCTTTGCATATTTAATGAGATTTCACAGAAGGTGCACAGCTCCCCTGAGAGCATGAATCGTTTCTGAACATCACACTTGAAGTGCAAATTAAACCCCAATCTCTGCCGCTATCCATGAAACTCGCTGAAGAAACTTCCGCAGGCAAAAAAAAACAACGTATTAAGAGGAAACACTGCTCTCCTATACCTTCTAGATATGTGCTGACCAAGGGTCTCTGTGTTTCTGTTAGATCCGTTCGTTGGATGCCCACTTGTACCCTGAGAAGCTAAAGGTGATCGCACAGCAGGTCCAGGAACAGCATGTGCAGTCGCAAACTCTGCTCCGCCTTCAACAGCAGCAGCAGGAACAGCTGGGAAAAGAGACCAGCACCCCTGCTCGCAGCCCGCTGGTCAGACAGACTCGCTTTCTCGCTCTTATCACTGATGCACTAACACTGACTGACAGACTAACCGTCATTCAAGCACAGAATAAAAGAGAGGCCCTCAGTTTTGCAATGCACCATGTCAAATTGAGTTTGTACGAGTTGATCTGATGTGATGATCCACTAGAGGGCATTAGAAGAGTTAAAGACCACATCAAATGACATTTAACTTCTATAAAGTGACAGATTTCTGAGTGACGCAATATTCATTTAATAATATAGGGCGGGACTTCATTTTACCCATCATGTAATATTATTTTTGTCCTTTTTTTAGTGTTATATTTATGTGAACCGAGAAATATTTTACAGTAGTGTTGAGAAGTTTTGGGTCAGTGAGATTCTGAAATTAGTACTTTTATTCAGCATGGACACAATAAAATCATAAAGAGTGTCAGTAAAGACTTTTACAACATTATAAAAGATTTGTTTCAACTAAATGCTGTTCTTTTGAACTTTCTATTCAGCAAAGAGTCCTTAAAAAAAATTCAATCCGAAATGTGTCTTGAGCATCAAATCATCATATCAGAATGATTTCTGGAGGATCATGTGACACTGAAGACTGGAGTAATGATGCTGAAAATTCAGCTTTGATCACAGGAATAAATTACATTTTACAATATATTATTTTAAATTGTAATAATATTTCACAAAACAAATGTAGTCTTGGTGAGCATAAGAGACTTCCTTCAAAAACATTTTTTTAAAAAAAAATCTTACTGACCCAAACTTTTAAACTAGTGTAAGATTTGTTTCTCTCTTCTGCTGAATTGTGCACAATAAGACCATAAAAATCTAAGAAAGTAAATGTATGCATGAATAAAGTGTAGGTTCTTTGTTCATGGAAAAGTTGTCCTTAATTTGTTGTCCCACTTTATTCGTCAGGTGTTTTCTCCTGCCACGCCGCCTGCACCCACTCATCACGCCACAGTAATCGTCCCCGCCCCTGCGCCGCCCCCCCCTCCCCATCATGTCACCGTGGTTACCATGGGCCCCGCCTCCGTGATCAACACCGCATCCACATCACGACAGAACTTGGACACCATTGTGCAGGTAAAACACAAGTCTACCCAGCTCCAGGAAAAAGTCATGAATGAGATTTAACTACTTATATGTGGCTTATTGGCCATATATGTTTTCACAGACACTAAAGAACGGCACCCGAATCCCTTTAAAAGTGAGTGCAGCGCTACAAACAAGCATAGAAAACCTGGAGCTTTAAAAAAAAATGCATTATGAATCACAATTCCATTTTAATTTTTTTTTTTTATCAGAAATTTTTTTTCTCCCACATTATGCAGTGTTGTTACTTATCTATATTGGTTAACAGTTGTTGCTCAGACTAAAGGCCCCGATATACTCACGGCAAAGTTATTTTTCGTTCTTCGTTTAGGGCTAAATTGTAGTTCAAAATACGTGAGCAGCGATATACTGTTATCGAACATCTGACGCCGCCCACTGCTGAGAAAGTGTGCTGCACGCTTTCCTCTCAATAACACAATAAAATTGATAAAACAGCAAGCATATTTTTAATAAAGCATCTGATCATAACAACATGGATATGTTTGCACGAGCTCTGCAATTCAGCACTCTGGCAAAGCCACGTTTATTTATATAGCACTTTATACAATAGATTTCTTAAAATCAAGTAGCTTTACTTTATTAAACATGAAAATAAGTGTCAGTGTCTCGTTTCATCAGAAGCACAACTTCAGTGTGTTCATGTTTTCACTCATGGACGTCTGATCTCGACTCACTCAACAGGAGAAATGAAACGAGCCTCTGCACAAACCTACCTATTACGTAATCGCCACAGACCAATGGGGAGTACAAAGGCGTTTACCAGCCGGAGCAAACTTTTCCCAGCAAGCTGTTTCGAACTCCCCAAACAAATTTCATTTTGGCTTGATTTTGTTCAAAATGATGTGCGTTCTTCAACTTCGCTTGACGTATATCGGGGGCTTAAGGATGTGCAAAACTATATATTTATGACTCGTTTTCAGCCGGGTTAAACTAAACAATTTGTCTGTCAAAAGTAGTTCAGTGATACCAAAAATTAAAAAAATGGCAGTGACTGAACGCAGTCTTGCTGCTTTTTAGTAGAGTCAGTGTGTTTATTTGTTGAATATCTGTTAATCTATTTTATCTTTTTTAACTCTTATTGCACATAACCATTGTAAACTTCACAAAAAAACTGAGCCCTACAGATCAAGCAAGGGATTTTGTTAGCATGGGAATCCTCTCTGAGTGATGTTGACCAGTTTATCTATTTCATGTAGTACACTTGCTAATATAAGTGTAAAAGTCTTGGTTTTTTTTAGAAAGTGTGGGAATGGCACCAATTGACGGGTCTTTGAGGCCTAATAGAGCGCTTTAGTGATGACGTGTATTTGTTGGCCAACTTATCACCCTGGTTCCCTTGACAAAAACCCAATAGGATTTTTCCATTGGCCTTTGGATTGTTGCAAAAAATAAGATATCTGTGATCAACAAAACTTTATGATTCTTGCATTTGTTTTGTTCATCTTGATAATTCTCAAATGAACACAACTTCTATGAATTTTGAAGCCTAAATGCAATCGTATTTAAACATTTGCTAAATCGAACTACGCTGCGATCAAATGACTTCAGCGTTAGCTTTACTAGGCTTCCAACAACTCTTTCTGTCTTTATTTAAAGACTTGGGCCAGTCATGGCCTAATGGTTAGAGAGTCAGACTGGTAACCCGAAGGTTGTGGGTTCAGTTCTCAATACCGGCAGGAAATGACGGAGGTGACCTTGAGCAAGGCATCTAACCCCCAATCACTCCCCGGGCGCCACAGCAAAAATGTGTGTGTCTGTGGTTTGCAGTGTGTGTCCACTACTTATTGCTCCTAATGTGTGTGCATTTACTTGGACATGCAGAGAACAAATTCTGAGTATGTGTTACCAAACTTGGCCTTCTTGTCATCTCTGAGTTATAATAGTTTAAAAGAGCGTGATCATAAACACAATGAGGCAGTAAAAGCAACCTAGTAGATGAGTTTGCTTGTTCGACACGACATTTCCTTTTCAACCTCTGTGGTTACAGTTAGCCACTTGCTAGCAACCACCTTTTTCAAGAGAAAGTAAAACTTTATAAAAATCACAAGATGGTATTAGCCTACTGATGTAGTTTATGCCGTAGAATAAAAAGTGAAAATATCTTAAGCTTGTGTTAACCACAGACTGTATTATAGCCATTTAACCAAAAACCCATTTACTTTGGGACGATTTGCACGGCAGTGCTTTGTTTCTGGGGTTTTGGTCTACAAAAATACGTCATTCCTGCAGTGCTCTATTACATTCTGTGCAGCTTCAGACCTCAACTAGTCTGGCCCTTTTTAGATCATAACACGCAACTGAACAGCCAAAAACATAATAAATCAAAGTGTCACCTTAACAGTTTCGTCCTGTTTTCCCGCAGGCCATCCAGCACATCGAAGGCACGCAGGACAGGATGGTCGTGCCCGAGGAGGAAAAGCGCCGGGCGGTCATCGTCACCCCGGGTCGCGTCCTCACAGATACCGGAGACTCCGACACCGCCTCTGACAACGAAGGATCTGAGGACTGTTAACTGCCCCGGTCACCCCCATCCCCATATCCACCCCACATGTAACCGGGGGCACGGAGAGGGGTGAGGGGGGTCTGTGGAAGGGCCTCCGCAGAAATACTCTTTCTTTCTCTCTCCTCTCTTCCTGTCGCTGTCTTCTTTACACTCGCATATGGGACTCACAGACTCAATGACTTGAAGGTTTTTTGGGGGGGGAAAAACGAAACAAAAACTGAAAGGAAAAAAAAAAGAAAGTTTACAGGAAACGTGCCGCAAATACAGAACGAGCACGTTTATGTATACTCACGCAGTACACTATAACTCCATAGCACTCTGGTAACTTGTTGATACATTCATATGATACAGCTCTTACTCATACTCCGTCGTCTATAGTTTCACCAACGCACGCTCCCAGGTTAGCGATTTTGTGAGGGGAATCACAAAATCTGTCAGAATCTGCCACAGGTCTTCCAGGCCTCTGCTTCATCACTTCCTGTTCTCCTACATCACTTCCTGTTCTCCTACATTCTGCCCATAAGAGGGCAGTAGAGTGTTCTGATTGGAGAAATCCCATTTCTGCACTACAGGACATCTCATCTCTCAAAACAAACCCTTTGCCCCACTATCCCGCTCTGGCTGCGTCATATTCCTCTTTCCGTTCTGGGGAGGCTTGAAGCATCACTGTGAGCCAATGAGACTTCAGAAACCTGTTCCACACCATGGCTTCCGAAAGTTTAGAGGAAATGTTACTTTTCTGTTTTTTTTGGGCGTAGACACGCCTCTAGTTTTCCCATTTGCTGGCGATTTGTCAAGTTCTCAATAGCGTGACAATGACTGCCACTGCTCAGAGGGGCTTTGTATTGTGCGCACTTTTTAAATTACGCAAAGAGGGGGGACTTTGTGCACTTATTGTCGCTCACCTTTACTGGGCTGGGTTCCCAGTACACACGTTGGTGTAGGGTGAAGCACTCCCTCCGTCGCGTCCAAACGCCCCCCCCACGGTCCGGTCTTTAAAGTCGTAATTTCAAAATTCTGGCCGAATTTTTTTTAATGTCGTTTGTTTGTCAAATGAATGGAATAAGCTAACCGCCAGGTACTCGTACCTGCGAGGAAATTTGTGTCGCTTTTAGCACATTTGCTAATATAAGCGTTTGAGGAAGTGTTGGAAATAGCACTACCAGGGTTGTCGTGGCCCGATTTCAGCCTATGCAGCTCTTTTGGTTCTCGCCCCCCCCTTTGAGAGGAACTTCGTGGCCACTTTGGCCTTCTCCCAGAAGTATTGTCATGTCCGTTTGTCGTCCAAGTCGTGTCAGATGCTCTCTGCGGCGTATAGTGAGAGTGACTAGCCCGTAATCTTGTGCTCTAGCTCTATGCACTCTGCTCGCTTGAATGTTTTAGTTTCCCTGTATTTCCTGGCGTTCGTACGCGCCACAGATAATCACATGGACAGCAAGGTGGTGCTACTCCTGCTTGAACTCTCCAGATAAGCCAGGGCTGTCCAATCCTGCTTCTGGAAGGCCATTGTCCTGCAAAGTTTAACTCCGTTCCCAATTAAACACACCTGAGACAGGTGTGGTATGGGACGAGTTGGAGCTAATCTCAGCAGGACGTTTGCCCTCCAGGACCAGGATTGGAGACACCTGGAATAAGCCATGCGATACTGTGAACTCTTCATGCCCCTGGTGGGACTGAGAGATGTATCCCGTGCCGAACAATGGCCAGTGGCTTGCCTTAACACAGCTTCGGTGTGCACTGTGAGGCACAGAGGCCTGCCTTAAGCTTTAGCCCTGAAGATGGCGCTAGAGAGTGAGACGTAACACGCCCCATGTTCATCTCTTCTCGCAGTTGATGTTTCCAAACATTCCAGATCAATCTACCGTTGTGTTTTGCATTGCGTTGCCGGCGCTGAAGTCCGGCAAGATTTGGCCATAGAGGAAGATGAGAAGTGTCTCTTCTTTTTTTTTTTTTTTTTTTTTGCATTCGAAAGAGTGCATGTCCCCCTTCCCTTATGAAATATTACAGGGAATCTTTTTGCTGCTGGACAGATTGTGTTTTTTCCTTCTGGCTCTGTGGACCTTGTTATTCATATTGCGGTGAAGACTACTGGGAATCAGGGCTTCCAGAAGAATGGGATGATCTAATATTGGCAGATTTTTTTTTCTCGCGCGCTTTTTATATTTGGATAATGGTTTGCTTGGGTCATAGAGACTAGTGTCCTGCTTGTGCTGTCTTTTGTTTTTCACGTTAAGTCTGTAATAACGGTTTTGTCTTTGCGAAAAAGTCTCTTTCGCCCTCCCGCATTTGAACATTTCCTCTACCGAAGCCACAGGGTGTCTATTTTTTTTTTTGTGTGTGTATTTTTTACTCACAGAAATCACTGTAAGAAAATCCTGAGGACATATCAGAGGTTGGGTGTGTCGAGTGAAACGGGGGTGATTTTATGAACCTGAAGCACTTACTGTAGTATAACGAGGAGTGACTCTTATTTTCAAAGAGACGTTCTCCTCGACCGAAGCTCTTCTCGCTGTGATTTTTGAACCACACGGCTGTGTTTAACCCTCAACGTTTGTCCTGGCACACCACATGTCCTCTGGGCCGTCTCCACAGTCTCCAGACTTGTCCTGTCTCTCATCTTCTCCCTCTTTTATTGTCTGTCATCTTTATTTTTTTTGTTTCTATTTTTGTTGTTTCTCTTTATGTGGGACAGTCAGTCCGTTTGGTTGAGAAGCTATTGTATTTTTTTTTTTAAAAACTGGGGAAAAGAGGCTTGTGCCTTTGTAAAAACAGAATAATAAAGTTTGTACTTTGTTTTTTACAATTTCTCTGTGTATTGTGTAGTTATTTATTCGTCTTCTATATGAATTATACAGGACTGTCTGCATTACACTCACGTTAGTCATTAACATTATAAAAGGCTCTGTAAAAGAAAACTGGACCCCCTATTGAGCCGAGTTTCTCCCAAGGTTTTTTTTTTTTTTTTCTCCGGTTCCTTGCCACTGCCACTTTAAGAAATGTAATATTCAGTAATGTTATGCTTTTAACTGCACTGATATTATTGGATGAGAACACAATCTGAACTGAATTGAGTTGGATATAAAACTATTGCCTTTTGTAGATGTGCTTTTTTGCTGAAACTGAGTTTTTCATAACTGATGAATTTTAATACAGCAAAGGCCCGTTCACACCGATAACCAATAAGGCCACAGAGAAACAATATAGCTGGAATCACTTTCACAACGATTTTCTTCCAGCTGATGAACAATAAAAACATTGACAAACGGCAGTGTGCGCTTATACTAAACATTATTGTGCGTTTAAGTGGATGAAGATATAGTTAATTATAGTTATCGTTCTTGGTGTGATCACTCTTATTTTACTGTTTTTTAATTGTGAAGCTGCTGAAATGATCTGTATAAAGTGCTATTTTATATATATATATATATATATATATATATATATATATATATATATATATATATATATATATATATATATATATATATATATTACAACATATCGAGTAACAAATCATTTCAACTTTAACATTCAAAGCTATATTTTTAAATATAAGAGACGTGTTGCTGTGGCATTTGGGTGCCTCATAAATAGAAAGACAAGCTTATTTCTGTCGGGTTATTCTGACTACTGGAGTGTGACGTACATGAGCAAAGATCATAAACCCTGAGTGCTCGAAGAATGTTTTATGATTCCCTCGAAGATGTTAACATGTGCATTGTCACATCTAATCTAGATGTCACATCTAAAACTAAACCAATTTGGTTTCGCTTTCATAGTTTTCACTCATTGTTATGGTTTCAGTTTTAGTTTTGGTCAGTGTTAATGCACAAAATGGTATCATTTTAAAATGATGTAAAGGTGTCATTTTTGTTAGCAGTCCAGTGTTACGGCTGTTTTAGTGGTATGTTTGTTTATTGGGTGGGTTAGATTAGAATTTAAGTTTTGGTTTCACTTTATTGTGATGTCTCTTTAACATTCTGTTGACTAAGTAAAGTTGCACCTACATGTCTACTAACTCTCATTAGAGTGTTAGTAGAGTATTAGTAGACTGTTAGGGTTAGAATAAGTTGACATGTAGTTGCAAAGTTACTTATAGTCGGTAGAATGTCTGTTGGGGAGCATCCAGCATCACAATAAAGAGTTAGCAGATATTAAGCAAAGAGTCTACTAATACTCTAATAAGAGTTAGTTGACATGTAGTTGCAAAGTTACTTGAAGTCAAAGGGGACCATCAAAATACAGTGTTTTGGAGTCCTAAAATGTATTTTACTTTCATTTTTTACTTAATGTCTTTCACCATGTTTCTGGTCCAAGTTCACAATGAGCATGTCTGGAGGAGTCATGCAGTTCATTAGTTTTAACTGTCTTATTAGTAAATTGCTCATTTATAATGGATTTGCATAATTGTTCTTAATCCCAGACTCTAAGCAACAGAAACAACCACATGTTTGCTTCACTTTTGTCTTTTACAAATGAATTGTGCGTGTACATTTTACAGTGTATTCACAGGATTAAAGAAGAGAGAGTTCATGTGCCTGTGAAGTGCTCGAGTCGGTGTCTGCGGTGTAATGATAAGGCGTTAATCTCCGCTCTCCGAGGAAATGATGATGCTGACTTTTACACCTTATTCCTGACTGTCAACTCCTGTAATCCTACCCAGCACGACAGCCAGTGACTTACAGCGCCGCCTCGAGCCTGTGATCGGGGTTAGTGGGAGTTCGTTAAATAGGACAAAAGTTTGATGACCAACAAGCTGTTTTAATCCGTACTACCACGTTAATTGTGATTAAATTCCTAAAATGACTTCTTTAGAAACATGGAATGCCATGGCACAAATAGTGTTGTCTTGTTATACCTCTTGTACATCATTCCTTTTCAGTTGCCAAAATCAACACCAGCTGATGTACCCAAGCGCTGGTTTTGACGTCACCACCGTGACAGCTCTGCTAAAAGAGACAGTCAGCTGCTCTGGTCCGCCTTGTTCCGACACCTATGCTACCGGCCCCCTCCGTATAGTCCCGTCTGTAAGACCACCCTCTCGCTGGCGCCCTCTGACCTTCTCAGCCTGGTATATATAGCCAGACCGGCGACCAGAGGTCTCCTGGCAGCCAACATGAAGGTCTTAGTCTCGCTCTGCGTCTTTGTGCCCCTGCTGGCACTGGCCACAGCAGGTAAGAACATTATACTGTTTGCAATAGCTCAATAATATGGACCCGAGATTAAGTTTACTTGTCTGAGTCCCAATCCCCATCTAGTGATTTGAAACATTTAAGCTCGGTGTGCAAAGGAAAAACTCAAATGGAATCAGAGATGGAAAGTATTGCATGTTGGTGTGTCATATCTAAATGGTTGGTAGAAACTATAAACCTCTTGAATGAGTTCCTAATGGTAAAACTCTGGACCAACGGAGCATGTCACCATCTGCTGAGCTATTTAAACCTGCAGCGTTCAATAATAACTCTGGGCAAGGATGAGTTATTTTAAGACTCGGCATGTATGATTTGACAAAAACGCCTGAATGCTAAACAAATAAAAATTTACGATTCCAGATTAAGTTCATAGAAGCTCTTGAGTAGCTGATTGTGTCATAGTAGGAGAAAAGCATGGGGTTTATTCTCGTACGGTAGGCATTTTAGCCCATGCATTGTGTGTCAGCTGTTGTGAGGCATGGCACCAGCTGATGGAAAGAGCTAGAAGGCTTGTTCGGCTTGAAGCGGCGACCGGCGTATGACATCAAAGTACCGCGAGAGCTCTCGATGTACTTTGATGGCGGTCTGCTTCGAGTCGAACGAGCCTAGAGTCTTAAACACTTGCTGTATTCCAACTTCTCTCATATTTATATGATGTCTGAAGTCTGAGGTGCTTGTTCACTTTTTTATTGGTTTTATTGACTTGCCAACGTGAGGCGGCTAAATCCTCTAACCGCTCCATCCCAGAAGGTCTTGTCTTTTAACCCCAGGCTATAATAATCCAGCTACTCTAGCTCTGGATGTATTTTCCGAGGGCTCTGGCAGCCGTTTTACCCTTGTTCCGTCCTTGGGTCTCCTCTCAGGCCCGACGTGGGCCTTTCGTGGGCCCAGGCTGCCGTCAGGTGTCTAAGATTGGAAGTTGTCCTGTAACCGGAGACTGTCTACTATAGATTCCCCCATCGTCCTCTTCCTCTCTTCCCCTCCCCTTCCCTTCAGCGCTTGTCTTTGGATCCAGCGTGCAGCTGCTGTCACCCTGACACAATCGCAATTTATTTATTCCCAGCCACTGGCCATATAAGGACGTGCATTATCTCAGCAGGAGGAGCCGCGGCGATCTACGCCAGTCCCGCACCGTTATTGTGCTAGTTGCCTCAAATGGACAAAAATGTGGCTGATTAGGTGATTATCCTAGCATTGTGGAATGGTAAATCTTATTGGTGAAAAAGAGTGTTTTATTCTGATTATGGGCTGAATAAAATAAAGCTGAATTTTTAAAGGAATAAATCAAATAATTTTTACACTTTCGCTGGTGCAAATCGAAGTTTATCTGTGGAAACTTGAGTTTTGCATGAGAGCATTAAACTTGGTCATCATGCAGTCAAAAAAGCAAGCAAGTTTTACCATGACCCATGCTGTGATACTGTTGTCTTTGACTGTTTGAATCCACTAATAGGCTTCATGAATTTGGTTTTGGTTCTAGGGTTTGCTTCAATCTTGATTGACAGGGGGTGTGGCTTAATTAGTCAAAACCTGATCTAGGTCCAGTTGCTTTGTATTAGGTCAAAGGTTTTACGACCTTATGACATCGCATCTGTTCGCCTTCCTCTCCTTCTTCCTATTTAGCCACATCAAAATGTCTTATAGGAATGTTTCTTTGCTGGCATGGTGTTTGATTGCTGAAATAATTTATCGAACTGGGTTTGAATTGCTTGAATGAGCATAAAAGCACCTTTTTTGGTTCCCAAAAGAACCTTCCAGTGAACAGTTCTTGAACAGAATATTATAATAATCTAAAGAACCATTTGTTCAGTGGAAAGATTCCATTGATGTTAAAGGTTCTTAATGGAACCATCGATGCCAATAAAGAACCTTTATTATTAAAAGTGAACCTTGAGTAATGAAGGAAGTCGTCTCCATTGACTACGCATTTGATATGGGTGCTGGATGCGAGTAAGGGCTCTCCCCACGTTTCAGCACTGTAGTACCGCAGGCATGTGGTGCCCCTGCTCTTTAGGGACTTCCCTCTGCCTGGGATTGTGGGACGGGCAGCCAAATGCTCATTCCATAAAAAGGCCAATGCGACGTGGCTTTACAGAAACGAGTCACGCTTTCAATCCCCTTTACCCCCTCGGTTCCATGTGATGTTCTTACTGCGTCCTATAACTCTGATACCCATGATTCCTCTGTGGAATTACCGCCCGGATATGATCCCGGTTCTTGGATTAAAAAATGTGTCGCCTCTGCCATTTTGTGTCACGCTATTAAAAGCTTTGCAGTAACAAGCTAAAAACAGCACACAGAAACTTTTGAAATATTTTCTTACTACAAAATCGTTCTGTTAAACACGTTTCACTGTCAAATCTGAGTTTTGGTCTAGTAGATGTTAAAGGACACTCATTTTATGAATATCTTTTTTAACTGCTAATCCTGGAAGCTAAGAAACGCACGTCTGATTGACAGAAAAGGGCCTGTGAGACTCCGCCTCCTGGTTCTTTCTAAAGCATGACCCATTGTGGAGCTATTTCTGTCATCAAGTCAGACCAGAACCTTAGCACCTGTTGCTATTCATGTCTCAGTGATTTGCCATAGACAGACAGATAGATAGATAGATAGATAGATAGATAGATAGATAGATAGATAGATAGATAGATAGATAGATAGATAGATAGATAGATAGATAGATAGATAGATAGATAGATAGATAGATAGATAGATAGATAGACAGACAGACATGGACAGACAGATAGATAGACATGGATAGATAGACAGACAGACAGACAGACAGACAGACAGATAGATAGATAGATAGATAGATAGACAGACAGACAGACAGACAGACAGACAGATAGATAGACAGACAGACAGACAGACAGACAGACAGATAGATAGACAGACATGGATAGATAGATAGATAGATAGATAGATAGATAGATAGATAGATAGATAGATAGATAGACAGACAGACAGACAGACAGACAGACAGACAGACAGACAGACAGGGATGGATGGATGGATGGATGGATGGATGGATGGATGGATGGATGGATGGATGGATGGATGGATGGATGGATGGACGGACGGACAGACAGACAGACAGACAGACATAGATAGATAGATAGATAGATAGATAGATAGATAGATAGATAGATAGATAGATAGATAGATAGATAGATAGATAGATAGATAGACAGACAGACAGACATGGACAGACAGATAGATAGACATGGATAGATAGACAGACAGACAGACAGACAGACAGACAGACAGACAGACAGACAGATAGATAGATAGATAGACAGACAGACAGACAGACAGACAGACATAGATAGATAGATAGATAGACAGACAGACATAGATAGATAGATAGATAGATAGATAGATAGATAGATAGATAGATAGATAGATAGATAGATAGATAGATAGATAGATAGATAGATAGATAGATAGATAGACAGACATGGACAGACAGATAGATAGACATGGATAGACAGACAGACAGACAGACAGACAGATAGATAGATAGATAGATAGATAGATAGATAGATAGATAGATAGATAGACAGACAGACAGACAGACAGACAGACAGACAGACAGACATAGATAGATAGATAGATAGATAGATAGATAGATAGATAGATAGATAGATAGATAGATAGATAGATAGACAGACAGACAGACAGACAGACAGACAGACAGACAGACAGACAGACATGGACAGACAGATAGATAGACATGGATAGATAGACAGACAGACAGACAGATAGATAGATAGATAGACAGACAGACAGACAGACAGACAGACAGACAGACAGACAGACAGATAGATAGACAGACATGGATAGATAGATAGATAGATAGATAGATAGATAGATAGATAGATAGATAGATAGATAGATAGATAGACAGACAGACAGACAGACAGACAGACAGACAGACAGACAGACAGACATGGATGGATGGATGGATGGATGGATGGATGGATGGATGGATGGATGGATGGATGGATGGATGGATGGATGGATGGATGGATGGATGGATAGATAGATAGATAGATAGATAGATAGATAGATAGACAGACAGACAGACAGACAGACATAGATAGATAGATAGATAGATAGATAGATAGATAGATAGATAGATAGATAGATAGATAGATAGATAAATAGATAGATAGACAGACAGACATGGACAGACAGATAGATAGACATGGATAGATAGACAGACAGACAGACAGACAGACAGACAGACAGACAGACAGACAGACAGACAGACAGACAGACAGACAGACAGACAGACAGATAGATAGATAGATAGACAGACAGACAGACAGACAGACAGACAGACAGACATAGATAGATAGATAGATAGACAGACAGACATAGATAGATAGATAGATAGATAGATAGATAGATAGATAGATAGATAGATAGATAGATAGATAGATAGATAGATAGATAGATAGATAGATAGATAGACAGACAGACAGACATGGACAGACAGATAGATAGACATGGATAGATAGACAGACAGACAGACAGACAGACAGACAGACAGACAGACAGATAGATAGATAGATAGATAGATAGATAGATAGATAGATAGATAGACAGACAGACAGACAGACAGACATAGATAGATAGATAGATAGATAGATAGATAGATAGATAGATAGACAGACAGACAGACAGACAGACAGACAGACAGACATAGATAGATAGATAGATAGATAGATAGATAGATAGATAGATAGATAGATAGATAGATAGATAGATAGATAGATAGATAGATAGATAGATTCTTAAATTGATTGATTTCCAGCTGAACAAAGCTGGATTTTTGCTAAATAGAAAATATTTTATGCTATATTAATATTGCAATGTTTGTTATATAATTTAAAAAATATTTTTAATTTAAAATGTATTATATTATTAATATACTATATTATTGATATTGTAATCATAGTGTATCATCAAAATACCTTAGTGTTTATTTTATATACAGTATATATATATATATATATATATATATATATATATATATATATATATATATATATATATATATATATATATATATATATATTTATTTATTTACATTTATATATTGTTTTACATTTATATATTGTTTTACATTTATAACTCTCGCAACATTTATTTGTAACATTACATATGTAAATGTATTAATATTAATATAGATTAATATTATATTAATATATTATTAGGGTATTCGTACAACGTACTGACATCTCATAATACCATGGTATTGCCATTTCATACCATCACTGTATTCTGGTGCTTTCTCCAGTTACAGCATTGAACGTTTGATTTTGTGAAGTTTAGCCGTGTGTGTAATGTAATACGTTTAATCCCACAGCGGCTTTTGTTCAGCTGGAAATCCCTCTGGCCCACAGTAAAGGTTGTGTACACCTCTCCCTAGCTGCCGGTAAATCCTGAGGGTTCAGATGGGCTCGAGGCTCACCTCCCTAATCATGTTCACATTAATTCAATTTACCTCCTGCATCTGCCAGGCAGAAGAACATGATCATGAGGGGGTTTCAGCATAATACACCAAGGGAAACATACCTAAGAGCCGCTGGAACTATAGCTACTAGATCTTATAGGTTGCTAGTTAGGAAAATGAAGCGCATTTTTGTGTTGATTGCTCTATACAATCACCTGCAGCGTTTGAAGGACCTCCATCTGTGTTTATGCTATAAACCGCCATCATAAACACTGAGAGAGATTTCCTAAACAGATCATTGTTTAGACACCTGTAAGGTTAGCCGATGATATTAAACCTTGTTTCCTCCCTAAGCGTGAATGTGTGTATTTGACCAATAAGCCTCAGACTACAGTAGTCCGATGGCATTCCAGCAGGATGAGCTATAGCAACAGCTGTGTTTTTTCCAAAGCCTCTGTTGCTATGCGACAGGCTCATTGGATGTCCGTAGACCCATGACAGATGCTGCTGGTTTGCGTATTCGTCCTTCCAGTGTGTACAGGGTTAAATTAAAGCTAACCCCCATGGACTGACATTGTGCTTTCCTGAAGTGGATATTTTTGTAATTGTGCCGGGACTATATTAGGTGCTGGAGCTGCTGTAGTGTGCGCACTGTGCAGCCCGACGGTCATTTAACTCGTTGACAGCCTTTGAGGAGATATTTAAAGGGGACATGTCATGAAAATCTGACTTTTTCCATGTTTAAGTGCTATAATCGGGTCCCCGGTGCATCTAACAACCCAGAAAACGTGAAAAATGACAACCCCAGTAACTTTGTTTTGGTAAGCATGTAAAAAAATAAGCCGATCAGATTTCGCTCCCCTTCTGATGTAGGAAGGGGATCTTATTCTAATATTACCGCCCCTTAATCTGCATGTTTCCACCCACGGCGCCACCATTTGGTTTCGCGAGCGACAACAGTGTAAACAGTTCGTCGGTTCGAGCAAAGCATGTAAACTGTTCTGTCGTTGCTGCACAGACGAGCACTGAACACTATTTGACCAAAAAATGTCACAGCTGTCTTATAAAGACCTCAGAGAACTGTGTCAACTTGTGTAAAAGTTAAACATGACGGTACATGCAAATCGATGAGCGAATCAATGTAACTCAACAACAACTATAAAAGTATCCACTAACCATTCAGAAACGTCCAGGTCCATGTCTGAGATTTTTGATGAGGGACACTATTCGCGTGTTTTGTTATTGCCAGAGTTTCCGAAGCTCTGGTAAAGGATCGGCTCTCTTCTGAATGGAGGCGGTGGGAGCAGCAGCTCATTTGCATTTAAAGGGACACACACAAAAACGCCCCGTTTAAGCTCACACCCAAAAAGGGGCAAATTTGACAAGCTATAGGCCTAATAAATGATCTGGGGGATATTTTGAGCTGAAATTTCACAGACACATTTTAGGGACACCATAGATTTATATTACATCTTGTGAAAAGGGGCATAATATGACCTTTAACAGATTTGATGCTATGAGCTGTGTGGATATAAACTTTGCCCGCATGAAAATATTTTACACAGCCGCTAATGTCCTCCTCAGTACAAAGGCGGTCTTACAACTTCCTTAGGTGTCATGACCAGTAAGCTATATATTTTTTGACTGTATTTTACATTTCCTAACTGTACGTCATTAAATAATCTAATATTTAGATTATTTAATGATCTAATCTAATATTTAGGCCTATATGTAGCTGCAAGATTAATAGTTAAAAAATTGCGATCTCGTTCCTAAACGACAATGATACAAATCTGTGTTTGCGCTGATTCACAGTCTTTTCAACATCACAGCATGGTTATGTCTGTCACATATATTTAAATAATCACAAAAGTAACTGGGATGAAAGTTTATAGTTCTGATACACTGATGTCTACGGTAACAAATTAACAAGCAAACCGCCTTTTGAAAGTAACTTGACACTTTAAATAAATAAAGATTGTATCAATTACATTGTTAGGCCAGTAGGTGGCGACTAGTGACTGTAAAAATGTGTTTGTCGTTGAATCATTCATTCAAGAGATTCATTCAAAAATGCTGATTCATTCAGTAACTAATTTTGCTTCATTTCCTGTCTCCTGAGATTCTAATAATAACTTTTATATTTTTTATACTAAATTATATATATAAAGTAATTTATTGACTCACAGTTAGGAAATGTAAAGTATGTATTTATAAAGCTTGTAACTAGTTTTTACTGTAAAGTTTTGGCAACCACAAATATTTATTTATTATATTTATTTATTTTCATCGGGCATAAACAGTAATTCATACCATTTTCTTCAACATTTTATTATTCTGTTTTTTTTTTTTTTACTTTTTCTTTGTTTGCCATTTATCTATTTTTTTTCTTCTTTTTTTCATATATGAACAGATTTTTACCATGGCATATTATCTGTTTTCCCTTTGAAATGACTGTAATAACTGCATTTATCTGTAATAATCAGGCGCCCCTCCAGACACACATACACACACTGTTCACAGTTCATCCATTTAAACGGCACACCTCTTCACGAACCTTCCTCTGTTTTAGCGGCATGCTGAGCTCAACATTACAGGGCTGTATTTTTAGCAGCTTGCCTTGGCCAGCGTCGGCTGAGCACTTGTGTGCTTTAACTAGCACGTTGTGTCATCACAACAGGCCTGAGAGCACCATCTGTTCCTCACTCTTTTCCAGCTCTGGCTGAAGCATTGGCTGGGAAAACGTGTCAAGTGCTTAGCTGGAGAATCTGACCGCGGCGAGGCATTGTAAAGTCTACAAAAGCTGGAATATATATATATATAAAAGGTCATAAGAGAGCAGCTGTGGAAAATGTAAAATAACGTTGTTTTGTCTCTTGGAAAATTCATCTAATACCAGCTTCAAATAGTTGCTTTTACATTGTTTCTGGCTTCTGGTTTCTGGTCGGTCATTTATGTTTGTCAGCTTAGCCAAACTTATATATATATATATATATATATATATATATATATATATATATATATATATATATATATATATATATATATATATATATATATATATATATAATTAATACTTTTATTCGGCAAAGATGCATTGAATTGATCAGAAGTGAGAGTAAAGGCATTTATAATGTTACAAAAGATTTGTATGTCAAATAAATGCTGTTCTTTTGAACTTTCTATTCATCAAAGAATCCTGAAAAAAAAAAATCTTATTCTTTAAAAAATTAAAGAATATGAAGCAGCACAACAGTTTTTAACATTGATAATAATCAGAAATGTTTCTTGAGCATCAAATCATCATATTAGAATGATTTCTGAAGGATCATGTGACACTGAAGACTGGAGTAATGATGATGAAAATTCTGATAATATTTCACAATATTACTGTTTTTACTGTATTTTTGATCAAATAAATGCAGCCTTGGTTAGAAGAGACCTTCAAAATTTAAGAACTTTAAAAATGTGTATATATGTGTGTGTGTGTGCGCAGTATATACATACTTTTATAGTTATATTAATTTCTTTATTATATTCATTTTTTGCTCCTTACTTGAATATTGCAATTTAGTTCAATTCTATTCAAATTCGGTTATTTATATCAAACAGAGGTTTGACCAGCCTGAGATGAACTCTGGAGGTTTCTCCTGGTAAGATGTAAGCAGATGCCAGGTCATTCAGAAACCTGCTGCCCTCATCCACAGATGGTTTTTATATTTGCTGCAGGTTGATTAAGCATATATTACTTGGGCTGTCAGTTATTTCCGTCGAGAGCCAGAGAGGAAGGCTGATGCATGCCTAAGTCAGGTTCAAATAAGCAAATGAATGCCAGTGGACACCCGAGAACAAAATGAATACGCCGTTTATCTGTGCAGGCCAGTAGGGGGTTTGTGGGAAGGGATGACAGATAAGGTGGACGGCATGCAAACTGGACTTCTAGAGCTTTCCAGGCAAACTGCATAGTAACAAGTACTTGACATGAATCACATTAGTTTGTGCTAAAGATTATGGGAGTTTTTGCAAATAGCTAAAGTTAACAGGTCTGCTGTTTGGTGTCTTGCTTTAAAATTAACAATTAATCTGAATTTTGGTGATACACACCATTCTAAAGTTTGCGGTCTGTATGGATTTATTTTCTTCTTCTTCTGTTTTTAGAAGTCTGCTCATCAAGCCTGCAAATACAGTAAAACCAGTACAATTTTGAAATATTATTACCATTTCTAATACCTGTTTTCTATGTGAATATATAGTAAAATGTAATTGATTCCTGTGATCAAAGCTGAATTTTCATCATCATTACTCCAGTCTTCAGTGTCATGGTCCTTCAGAAATCATTCTAATATGATGATTTGCTGCTCAAAAAACATTTCTGATTATTATCAATGTTGAAAACAGTTGTGCTGCTTCATATTTTTGTGCAAACCTTTATTGTTCAGGATTCCTTGATAAATAGAAAGTTCAAATAACTGCATTTATTTGAAATATAAATATTTTGTAACATTAATCAATTTAATGCGTCCTTGCTGAATAGAAGTATTAATTTATTTTAAAAAAATCTTACTGACCCCAGACATTTAAAAGTGTATATTATTCTGTTTCCTTACACCTTCTATAATGAAAAACTTAGCATACAATATGACTGGAACCAATGTTTGTTCATAAGTATCTCCATAATTAACATTAAGAATGCATGTCTTTAGCCTATATGCACGCAGTCATTTAAAATACACTTTTGATATCAACTTAAACTCAACTTCTAAACATATAAGATAGGCTATATGATCAAATATGGTACTTCAAAAGATATCATAGTACATCATGTGTGGTAGGATTTTTACGTGCCACTAAATTGTGATGTGTCCTGTAGTAAACCTGTGCAGAAAACAGTGCGAGTACTGCGATACAGTGTGTGCTCTGGGGTTCATAAGGGCAACTGGCCACTGCTGGTTATTTTTAGGATGAGGGGTCTGTTATCGGTCTTATCAACAGATAATCCAACCATTTGGTAGCCATGTGTCCATCACTGAAGCTCCACTTGTTATGAAACCAGGGAATCCCCCATATACACCAACTCCTCCTGTTATGAAACCAAGGCTACGCTTGACCATTTATTTTTTGGTCTGAAACTCTCAAATAAGACTGATCTAAGTCAAACGATGCGTCTGGATTTTACATACATTTAGCGACCATTTAAGAAAAGTACGTTCTATATAGTATAAATAGTAATAGTGTGTAGTTTTGAATGTAATTTAGACGTACTACATTCGCCATGTTGTCATTATGTGACCTACCAGTGTCAGTTACAAATCCTCTCACGTGGCCTCATGGGATGGTAAAGTATGGCAAATGGTGCGTTCAAGTCATCTCGTATAGATCGTATTTACGAGTTGAACACACTTGAACGCCACCACAATGTCGTAAATACCAGTGGGGAGCTCGGGATTTTCTCTAAGCTCCGATCTGTACGAGTTGGGGGCATGTCAGTGATTAACATGGCGGAATACACAATACGTAAAGGTATAGCTGTGATATTGTCAGGCTTTTCTATTTACAGCGCAGTTAGCTAATCGCCAACACAGAATATGATAGTATTATAATATAACAATGCAACATGTAATGATGTGTTGGCAGTGGCTTCATAAATTAATTAAAAACATAAAAATACAAAGTATACCTGATGCACATTTCTTTGTTCTTCATTTTCTAGAACAAGAGTTTAAGAACCTTACTGTATTTTTGTGTAATTAATTAAGAGAAAGTACTTCGCCATTTTGCTCCGACGAAAGTGACTTGAACGCACATGCCGTTATAAGCACGACTTCCCACCTCGTACGTACGAACTTCCCAGGAGGACTTGAACGCACCATAACGTACATCGTACATGACATCGTATGCCCGAGAGGTGCTGTGAGTTCGAAAACGCGCCCACGTTATTTTCGAACGCGGAAGTAAATATGGGTCCAATTTCCGGTTTTTGTGCGGCACTTCCGTTTCCTCGCTTCCCTGGGCTAACTAACGATATCGGTCGCGAAGGATTATGCAGAGTTGACAGAAAAATGTTACACATGCCGTAGCAGATGAATACGACAAAGAACTAAAGCCCCGCCTCACCCAGTTCGGGTACCGGACCTGGTTGAAACACTAGTCATGCATCTAGCTGGCAGTTCCAAAACTTCGCCGGCGCCTTCAGCCCCGCCCTAAACACGGTCGAACCAACGCTGGACTAATATATCGATGGAGGTATTTTGTCATGTCAAATGTATTAATAATGCCATCTGAATGCAACCAAAGCACAGGATAGCAATAAGTAGGCTAGATGGCTATTGTAAATCATACAAAATAAATGCCATGATCACTAGATTGGATACAGGGGTTACTTTGATTTTGTTTCTCCTTGGAGTTTTTATTGGGATTCAGCCAATGAGAAGTGCCGTAAACCTGAATCATCAGTGTATCAAAAATGTATTACGATTTCCTCAAGAATATGAAGCAGCACAACTGTTTTCAACATCGATGATAATAAGAAATGTTTCTTGAGCAGCAAATCACTGTTTGATTTTCTATTCAGATTTGTTGCTCTAAAATAAGACTGATCAATGACTAAGCCAATGACTTTTACATTGTTACAAAAAAAATACATTGCTGTTACAAATGCTGTTCTTCTGTTCTTTCTATTCATCAAAAAATCGTTAAAAATGTATGTTTCCACAAAAAAATGAATCAGCACAACTGTTTTCAACATTGATAAGTTTCTTGAGCAGCAAATCATCGTTTAATTTCATACTCAGGTTTGATACTCTAAAATAAGACTGATCAAAGCCAAACTGTCAAAACCAAATTGAAATGTATTGTTAAACAGGAAATGTAATGGATGTTGTTGTGTTCCCCTCACCTCCTTCCTCCGAAAGAGTCGTGCTGCTAATATGAGAGGAACTTGTAATGAATGGCAACGCTGGTAAATATAAATGTGGAGACATGGTGTCTTCCCATTAGACTCCATTTATGTCTTCGCTCCTGATAACAGCAGCCTGGCAGGAACACCCTGAGGCATTGTGGGTAAATATCTATGAACAAGAGGGAAGATTGTAGCATGAATATCAATATTGTGACATTAATAGTACAGCAATGCCCTGATGAGAAGTGTGCGAGACGAACGCTGACAGCAAATAACCGCTACGATAATGAAAGCATATTCATTAACACAGGCAGCTATTGCTGTTGCCTGTGTTAACTTGTGTTATGGATATTAATGAAAGCTCTGATTACGTGGTTTATTGAGATTGTGTGGTGCTATTTGCTTATGATTCTTTTTGTCTGAAGGACAATATGTTTACATTACAACGATGTACTAAAAATTGAAAAGTTGCGGGGTTTTTTCACATACAGACAACGTTGTCAAAATGATCCCGTTCGCATGGATCCGTGAACACGGCTGAAATGCTGTATTCTGCTGCCAGGCCAGTAGGTGGCGATATCACTTTGTAAAGAAACACTACGCGCCTGAACACGTAATACACATGATGTCACCGTTTTCACAAATTCGCGTTTTTGTAGTTTAACGGTATCGGTTTCAAAAACTTGCACTTTGAAACCCGTTTTCAAAAGTTTGTGTTTCCAGGCCCCCAAAACGCTGTTGTCGTGTAAACGAACGGCCAAAAAAAGGAATAAACGGCGCATAAAAAGTTTTCCGTTTTTAGTTGGAAAAGGTGTTGTGTAAATGGCCCCTAAAATGGGTGAAAAGTTTTCAACGGCAAATGTGTAAATAAATTTGTTTTTGAAACTGTAAATGAGAGCCATGACCAAGTAGTTTTATTTAGCAAATAAATTAGTGCATTTATGGTTATATTTATTCTAAGACTAATTACTTTAATTCATCAATGAATCCTTAAAGAAAAAAGTATTTAGCAGCACAACTGTTTTCAACATTAAAAATAAATGTTTATAAATGTTTTTTGAGCACCAAATCATTTTATATTCAGATTTGAAACTCTGAAATAAGTCTGATCAAAGTCAAAGGCAAAAAATAAAATAATTTCAAATAAATGTTGTTCTTTTGAACATTCTATTCATCAAAGAATCCTAAAAACGTATCAATTTCCAAAGCAGCACAACTGTTTCTAATGTTAATAATAATAAGAAATGTTTCTTCAGGACCAAATCATTGTTTGATTTTATATTCAGATTTGATACTCTAAAATAAATTTGATGTTACAAAAAATTAATTCTGTTTGTTTGAACATTCTATTCATCAAAGAATCCTGAAGAAAAAAAAAGTCACTGTTTCCACAAAAATAATTGAAATCATTGCTTTTACAATCTGAGGCAGCAATCACACTCTCATGGTCAAATTAACTTTTTACAAGGTGTTTTAAAGTCTGTAAAATTCTTTGTAAATCCAGCGGTACAGCCATCAGCTCACAAATAACAAATAGCTTGTCGATGCACCTTGGCTAAGATTAAAGAACGGTTTTATCACAGGACACTAATCGCAGAGACCTCAGGAAGATCTGCTGCAGTATATTATGCTCCGGTGTGGCTCGCCGGGAAAGATTTCCTCAGGCTTCAAATCAAGTTTTAACGTGTGTGTGTGTGTGTGTGTGTGTGTGTGTGTGTGTGTGTGTGTGTGTGTGTGTGTGTGTGTGTGTGTGTGTGTGTGTGTGTGTGTGTGTGTGTGTGTGTGTGTGTGTGTGTGTGTGTGTGTGTGTGTTTCTCTGCAGAGGAGGAAGCCGTTCTGGAATCCATCCTGAGAGACAGATCTCACATTGAGGAAACTCTGAGGCTCGCAACAGATGATAAAGCAGGAGATTATGCTGGTGAGGACATGATACACACATAAACACATCGTTTTATTTCAGTTTACAGGCTTTCACAATATGTTGGCAGATGAATGTTGTCTTTAACATTGGGTTGAGCAACATTTCACACTAGCCTGCTGAAAAGAAAACAGCTTAACCACCTGGTTTAAACCAAGAGTTTTCAAACTTTTCAATGCCAAGGACACGGAAATATGAGGATCTGCTTGCGAAACTCCCATTCCTAAAAAAAGAAAATGCCAGCTAAATTTATACTGTAGAAGAAAAATATTAAGAGTGACATTATAAAGAAAACATATAAGCTGATTCTGAAGCTATTTTTAAAATCGTATTTCTACCCGTAATTATTAGTATTAATTAGTAATGTTAGTGTCTAAACCTGAGAAGAAACTTTTTCAATTCAATTCAGATTTATTTGTGTAGCACTTTTCACAATAAATACGATTTCTGTGAGTAAATATAAAACTGGAATGTTATCAAATTGGTAATGTGCTATTTTTTTTTATTAATAAACAAAAATGCATTAATATTAATATAAAAGTAACATCATAAGTTAATGATAACATTTATAAATGAATAGAATTTCCCTTTTTTTTTGGACCTCCACAACAAAAATGTTTTTATTATTGGAAATAATGCTGAAATACAAAATATATAAATAAATATTAGTCGAAAAACTTAAAAAATTAGAAATGTTACCTTGGTAAAGTACTCAAAAATAATAATAAAATAAAGCATATATATATTGTATATATATACATTTAAAAAGATGACAATCACATAACAAAGAAAAGTTCATGAAAATTAAGACTAAAACTGAAAATAAAACTGTATTCAAAATATGAATAAATATGCTATAAATAATACTAAAATAACACTGCCTGGCATAGTTTGTAAACTGCTGGTTTAGTTTTGAAAACTAAAACTACAATACCGATGCTGTTTGAGGAGGCGACTTTTAAGTAACAATCAGATATTATAATTTGTTTTTACAATCTCACCGGCATTTATCTGCCACAAAACAATAACCCTGCTAAAATGAAAGAGAAGACAGCTACCTCATGAGCAGCTTGTAGGTTAGGAAGCATGAAAACTTGTTGAGTCATTGCTGCTTGTGAATTGAACTTGTCATAAACGAGTGCAACAATGGATTATTTAGTCCACGTGTCATATCAACTACCAGGAGAAAGTAGTTATCTAACTCAGCGGATCCGTTCCAAACTCAAGTACTACCTCAGAAAGGCACGTAGATGTTTCTAGGTTTGTTTACATTGCCGTCTCCTCTCATTTCCTCCTTTATCCACAACACCATCTGCAGTCTTTCCTCTCTCTTGAGCTGGACGTCGTACTCAGCTTTCGCTCTGTTTATTCTGTGTTTTCATCCTTCAGCTGCACTGCAGAGGCTGAGAAAGATCTACCACAGCTCCATCAGGCCCATGGAGCAGGCCTACAAGTACAATGAGCTGAGACAGCATGAGATCTCAGGTACCACCGCTCTCCTGTCTGTCTGCGTGTTTTTGTATTTGTATTGTATTTGAGTTGCATATAAAATCTCCATCCATTTGGATTACACAGTTTTAACATAAACATACATAAATTAAAACAGATTTATTTCTTAATCATGCTTGAGCCACATCTTTGGACGTACAAAGATGGCACACTCATATTACTAATGAACAGTGTTGGGGAAAGTTACTTTTAAAGTCCTCCTGTAGTCAATCATTTTATCCTTTAAAACTCATCTTTGATCATAAAATTACATATTTAAAAGTTTTTTTTTCCTTGAAAAAAATGTCTTCATGTCTTAAAATAGCTTGAATGTAACTCTACAGCCTCGACTCATTTAGTATACGCGGTTCTATGAATATGCAAATGAGCCCCGCCTCCACTCACTCACTCCAGCTCAGAGATCCACTCGTTGACGATCACACGTTGATCTGATTGGTTAAAAGGTAGTTTGTGACGTCAGAAACACCAGCGATTTCAAACCGTGTTTTTGAGACTGTCTTTGATTCACTGCAGTTTTAAAGAGAAAATACTCAGCAATGGTGTTGACTTATGAATTTGCACATGGTTTGTCTTAAAGCATATTAAAAACACCACATAAACTACTTTAAAAACTTGATTTTCACCACAGGGGGATTTTAAAAGTAATGCATTACATTATTGCGTTACTCCATTAAAAAAATGACTAATTCTGTTATGTTAATTCTGGGCTTGCTTGTTTGTTTTTAATAACAAAAAAAGTTATATTTTTGACAAATGTAAAGGCATTTTCACACCAAAAAGAAACAAATAATAAGCCTCATGCTAAAGGAAATGCAAACCAACGCTGTAGAGGTCAATAAATTGGAAAACAAAGTAAAACTTGTGTTACTAAGTTGAAAAAGTAACTCGGATATTTTCTTGTAAAATTAAAAGTAATGCCTTACTTTACTTGTTACTTGAAAAAGTAATCTTTGATTGAACTTTGAACTTCTTGACTTTTAGCAGTATTTTATAACGTCAGACTATAAAAATATGGCAATGTGGTAAAATATCCAGAATAATGAGTGACAAGATGTAGACGTTTAGATTTAATATTTTTATTTAATTTTCCCTGACTAAATTAGGCCCTTTTTAGACCTTAAATTTAGCTTAATATTAAGTGTCAGAGTAATTTATTTATTTATTTGTTAATTTATTTTATTATTATTTGTATTTATTTTTTATTTATTTATTTTTTACTATTTATTTAAAAAAAAAAATATTGCATAAAATATTTCCATTTATTTGGATTACGCAGTTTTAACAAACAAACTAATGAACGTAAATTTAAAAAATAAATCACAGCATAGTTTATTATTAACTATTTGCTTATATTTGGTTAAAATATGGCTACCTGCGGAACAAGCAATACTCCATTAGTAAAAATGTATGCAATTGAAAGAAATTGGATTTATTGATGATATGATAAATATATAAACCTTTATTTATGTTTATTATGAATATCACAGAAATCGATGTGTTTCTTACCCATTTCATTTATGTATGATTATGTATCATTAATCACATTCAATTTAAAAATTTGTTTATGATAAAACTGTGTGATCCAAATGGATGAACATTTTATATACAATTCAGATACATACATTTATACCATGGTCTGGGTGAATACTCGATTCTGATTGGCTGCAGGGTGTCCATTAATACCTGATAATGGACACCTCGTCGGGCATTAACCCTTACGTAATGTACATTTATATACATTAGCACTATATAAATGTTGATTGGTTCTTCATCGCCATTATATCATTCTCCATCATCCAAACCAAACCACTGAGCATTCATCATCATATTCATAAGGAAGAACCCAGGGGTTGCAAATATGAATGTCTTTAACTGCTGATGCGATAATTGATCAGTAGCTTTGAATTACCAGTCCTAAACTCACCACCAGGGGCGCTACTTGCGTTCCTGGCCCTGTAATTGTCGCTTGCAGTTACTGTATATTTAAACATAATTTCCCTGTGATCAGCAAATGTGGTTCTTTCATATAAGTATTTCATTTCACTCACAAAGCTCCAGATACATCAGAGCTGGTCAATAAAATACCACTATGAACATAAGCTCCAATACGCTGTATTATTCAGGCCAGGCCAGTAGATGACGATGTCACTTTGTAAAGAAACACAACGTGCTACACATTGTTGCACTTTACACGGAGACGATAAAGTGACGTTAACGCGACACCATTTCCAACTAAAAACGTACAACTTTTTATGCGTTTTGGCCGTTCATTTACACAACAACAGCGTTTTGGGGGCCTGAAACTGCAAACTTTTGAAAACAGGTTTCAAAGGGCAAGTTTTTGAACAGATACCGTTATCGCTATCGTAAAACTACAAAAAAAGCACAAGCTGACATTGTGGGTCGTTTTGACAACATTTTCGCCTGTATGCAAAAAAAAAAAAAAAAGCAAAGGAAAAACTTTTCTGTTTTTTAGTACATTGTCATGTAGCCTTGAACTTTTGAAAACGTTTCCAAAGGTTTGTATTTTCAGGCCCCCGTTGTCGTGTAAAAACAGTTTTCTGGTTTTAGTTGAAAACAGTGTCGTGTAAACCTTGGTTAACAACAATGACCCTGCGCTGGACACGAGGCGTTGCCGTATCTGAGTATCGTGGCGTCTTTGAGCCGACACACGTGTGGTTCGTCATTCCACAGCTGTAGAGCTGGTGCACATCCAGACGCGGTCGAGGGGGGCCGGAGACACTGGAAGAAGGAAAGAGAGAGAGAGAGAGAGAGAGAGAGAGAGAGAGAGAGAGAGAGTTAAAATAGAAAACACAAGGCTTTCTTATTACTGCTTGAGGAACGAAGGCTCCATCTGAAAGCAATCATGAGTTTCTCAACAGTCCTGGCTTTATATAAGACCTTCATGTGCTCGAGTCCTCACAAGTCTGTACAAATGTCTCATGAAATACACATGAAATATCCACTGTGCAGTTTTCTCTGTTTCTAATTATTTATACAGCGATAGCTTATAAAGAGGAGGCTCTGCAGGCATAAATAGTTTTTGGATGATTGAACTTTTGACTTGTTGACTTTCAGCAGTCTTTTAGAACTTCAAACTTTAAAAATATGCCAATATGTGCTGAATAATAAGTGACAATATTTATAGACATTTAGATTTTAAATGTATAATTTTCACCAAATAAATTAGGCCGTTTTTAGACCGTTAATTTTGGATTTTGCTTAGTATTACTATTAATTTTCTGAGCATTTTTTTTATTATTAAAAAAAAAAATTTACAATAAACATCTTTTATGTTGTTGGTAGTGATTACATTAAAACAAATCCAACAGTGACATATTCATAATTTTCCTATGTATGCACATGTAATAAATGTATGAATTATGCATAATTCATACATTTATTACATGTGCATACATAGGAAAGTTATTAAACATTTAAAGGCTAAAGACACAATACAAAAACATTACTGTGAAGTTTCATTTTGTTAATAGGAAACAAAAACTTTTAGTCTATTGACCTGAAGATACACTAAAAGTAGTTTGAGATTGAAATGGAAGAGTTCAGATCAACAGCGTCCAGTTCTGATTGTAAAGTTTGGGTGGGTGGGTCGTGTCCTCCGTCTGAAGGGTGCCGAGTGAGTGTCCTGCTAACCCCCGACTGAACACTGGGATCCAGCTTGCCCCCTTGTGGTTCAGCATGGTATTTAACCCACACACTCACCACAATAATGCAAGACTGACTCTTACACTTGTGAGGAAGGAGAAACAAGCTATCCAAATATCATCTGCGGGTCAGCGTGATCAAAGACTGCTGGTGGGGATCAAAGAGAGATAAAGCATCACATCACATGAACACTAGTGCAATAGGGGTACAACCTACATTCTGTCATGCAGGAGGATTCTGGGTACAATCATGTTGTTGTTTCCCACCCAAAAATTTGACAACGCAACAGTAAATGACTGTGGTAATTGCAAAAAAATTAAGAAATCATATATTTGGATCATTTAGGCTTTTAGAGATTGCACTGTTATAAATAATACATTAGGAACGTGTTTATTTATTTATTTTTACAGACAGAAATCTTGCAGTTTTACTTGAATTTATATTTTACGTTGATTTATCTTGTAAAAAACAAAAATAATTGGGTCAAATCTTCTGCAGAAACTATGCAGGCCACATATCCACAAAATCAAAATCCTGCACACCACAAAATCAAACAAATAAAACTTATATTTTTCATAAAGAAAATTTAGCCTATATTTAGAACAATTCCGTTTTTTTGTTTTTTTTGCTTTTTTGCTTTGTGACATTATTCTATGATGAATAATTGTCATTACTGTTATGCAAAAAACTACTGTAAAACAGTAATAAAAATATTACTTTTCACAAATAAATGCTGCCTTGTATAAATACTTTTCCTTTCCAATAAAATCTTAGTATATATTATTATTGTATATATTATTGTATATTGTATATATATATATATATATATATATATATATATATATATATATATATATATATATATATATATATATATATATATATTATTAATGTAATTTGTCACATAATTTTTATTTTTGCACTACAATAATAAAGGCAAAATATTACTTTTTACATGTAATTTTAGGGTGAAATATGAACTCAACATGTTCTTGACAGGTTTCTTGATTATATATATATATATATATATATATACCATTTTAATACTATTAGTATAATCTAATCATTTTGTATTTTTTTCATAAATGTTTTTATTTACCTACTTTATTTAACTTGTGTACTTAATTTTATTCGTTCATTTATATGATTCACCCATTTATATATTATATTTTATATAGATTTTGTCTTGTACACACAATGTAATAAAATATTTATTTATTTTAGAAAGGTTTTGTGAAATTCACCAATTTATATATATATATATATCTTGTTCTACACAAAAATAAAATATAATATTCATTCATACATTCAAAAGAATAGAATTTGTGTTCAGTAGCAGGACGGTCTCTTCTAGAGATCATTGTATCTGGACGAGCATCAAACCTCACCCACACAAATCTCAGCTCATCACATGCTTCACAAGGAAAAGTGTCTCTCTCTGTCCTCCTCCTTAACCTCTTTCTGTGACCCCTTCACACCCTCTCTCTTTCTATTTCTCCTCGTCCTCTGCCTGCACTTTTCCTCACACTTGTCATTTTCATCCCTGTCTCTTCCTGTCCTCCCCCCGACATCACCCGTCACTAAACAGCGTATCCTGGACGCACACTGGGGGACTCTGCCACAGGTGGGTAACGGGGCACTTCACTGCATGGCACCGCCTGCATCGTCTCTGATCATCTGCCCAATTACCAGCAGCTCTCAATCAGCACTAATTACTGAGTCCACATTCAGCCACTGTTCACAGCACACTTTCATAGAGCTTTTTTTTTTCTTTATGAGAATATAAATTAGTCTTTCAAATCATCCAAAGGCACATGCCAAAAGTTCAACCAGCAGATTTGGGTGAAAGTCTATAGATTTGGTTCAGCTATTTTTCTTCATCCGACTAATCAAACTGTCTAACTGAATTAATTCTGAACACTAATCGAAGTCTTTGTCCATGAGGATTTTATGAGAATAATTTTATCATCCTTATTCCTGTTATCAAAATATAGCGACGTGGGTTGCACAAGTTTTTATTTTATAACATCGTTCTGTGGATTGGTGTGTGAAAGAAACTGTGTTTGAGAAATGAATCTTGATGTATCTGTTACAGATGTACAAAAGTTTGGTGTCAGTAAGACAATTTTTTGAAAGAAATTATTTTATTCAGCAAGGGCATATTAAATTGATTAAAAAAAGTGACAGTAAAGACTTACAAAAGATTATTTAGATCTATTTAAAATAAATGCTGTTCTTTTGAAATCCCTATTCATCATAAAATCCTGAAAAATTGCACAAAAACCTTGTTTTCAACATTGATAATCAGAAATGTTTCTTGAGCATCAAATCATCATATCAGAATGATTTCTGAAGGATCATGTGACACTGAAGACTGGAGTAATGATGCTGAAAATTCAGCTTTGATCACAAGAATACATTACATTTTAACATAATATATTACAATAGAAAACAGTTATTTTAAATTGTACTAATATTTCACAATATTACTGTTCTTACTGTAAAATAAATGCAGCCTTAGAAAGCAGAAGAGACTTCCTTCAAAAACATTAAAACATCTTACTGACCTCAAAACTTTTGAACAGTGGAGATGGCTGCGTCTGAAATCACAATTTCTTGAGTATAGGTACTTATTTTGAATAAGTAATTACTTCACGAGCGCTACATATGAGTGTGTGTAATATGAATGTAATCCGGACGTACTACATTCGTCATGTTGTCATTATCATGTGACCTACGGGTCAGTTGCGTCGCTTCACTGCCATTCACAAATCCTCTCCCGTGGCCTCATAGGACAGTAAAGTGTCCATCGCATGCAAACTTCAGAATCCCATCGGAAGTAGTAGGTCATCCGGGTACTTTTCCCTACTCTTTTATGTTTACTTTGAATTCTGACGCTTCTTTTGTCACATACTGTTTTTCACCTACTATATGGTAGGGAAGCATGTGATTTCGGATGCAGCCAATGTCTGACGCTATTAAAAATGAGCCAGTGATGTTTAATGTTGTATTGTTGCGTGGGTATGAATCATCAGACAAAACACTGAAATTATACAAATTACTGGGCAGAAATGCCACAAAACAGGTTGTGCAAATTAGACAAGCCCTAAAGACAGTACACAGCCTACTGAACAGCCTGTACTTCTGAAATTGCATCAGATTAAATATATAGCATCTACTCTGACTAAAGTTATCATATCAGTGTTGGCTGACTACAACAAAGATCACTGTAAAAAAGTGAGCAGTTGACTTAAGTAAAAAAACAAAATTTTGTAAACCTGTTGCCTTAAGATAGTATATAAACTTTATGTTAAGTAATGTGGAATTGTCAAGTTCACATAACTTATTTTATATTAAGGCAACGGGTTTACAAAATTTTAGGTAGGCTAAGTGAACTGAACACTTTTTCAGTAATCCTACACTCTTAAAATTAAAAGTTCTTTAAGAGTTTTTTGCAGCCATTCCATAGAAGAACCTTTTTTGGTTCCCCAGAGAACCTTTCGGTGATCAGTTCTAAAAAGAACCAATTTTTCTTAGTGTGAAGAACATTTTAACAAGCCTTTTGAGCTTTATGGATGTTAAAGGTTAACCGATTCCAATAAAGAGTCTTTATTTTTAAGATTGTGGAGCGTGAAGGTTTGATGCTGGCTCTCAGGATTTGTTTAGTATGACTGGACTCAAACTCACAGCTTCTGTGCCGCTCGCGGAGCTCCTCGACCTCTACACTGTGTAGTGCTGAGGGGCCTTGAGTGATTGTGTTTGCACTGTTCTGGAGCACTTCAGAGAAATGACATGTTCTGCAGTTAATCAAGATGAAATTAGTTTCTCTTCCCAAAGAACTCTCATTCTGTCCTCACTAAAAGCGGCCTTCATTCCTTCATCTGAGCTCATTCTTTAGACATTTTCTAATGAAAACAGATGGGGAAAAAAGTTCCTGAGCATCAAATTCAGCTCAGATTTCATTCATTTGAGCATGTTTATATTTGTTTGATTATACATACTGGATTTATAATGCTGACAGTGACATTTCATTTTACAGATCACATTTGAGGTTAATTTCCTATTGATTTTATTAAATATTTTGTTAAGAACTATTAAAGTTGCTGATCACAAAAACACATGTTCTGTATCCTATTTAAATGTTCATTTTCTTTTGCATATTTAAACTGATTTGCATAATTCGAGCATTTAAATAGGTGAAGTCATAAACAAATGCTTTTGTGTATTTTTCATCAAAAATGAAACTGCACTCACATGCAAGTTTTAAATGACTTGATTAAGCAGCACAACTGTTTTCAACATTAATAATAATCAGAAATGTTTCTTGAGCAGCAAATCATCATATTAGAATGATTTCTGAACACTGCAAAAAATGCTTTTCTTACTTAGTATTTTTGTGTTGTTTCCAGTCCAAAAATCAAAAAATTCTTAAATCAAGAAGCATTTACTAGAGAAGTAAAACTACATAAGAAATTATATTTTGTTTTCAGATAAACAGAAAGTATATTAAGTGATTTTTGCTTAAAACAAGCTAAATTATCTGCCAGTGCAGTAAGAAAAATAATCTTGTTTTAAGATTATGTTTTTATTAAGTTTTTTTGAATTAAGTTTTTTTTTCTTACTGCACTGGCAGATAATTTAGCTTGTTTTAAGCAAAAATTACTTAAGTTACTTACTGTTTATCTGAAAACAAAAAATAATTTCTTATGTAGTTTTACTTCTCTAGTAAATGCTTCTTGATTTAAGAATTTTTAGATTTTTGGACTGGAAACAACACAAAAATACTAAGTAAGAACAGCATTTTTTGCAGTGAAGGATCATGTGACACTGACGACTGGAGTAATGATGATGAAAATTCAGGAATAAATTACATTTTTAAATATATTACAATAGAAAACAGTCATTTAACAAATAAATGCAGCCGAAGAAATATTTTGAAGAAACTTTCAAAAATATTAACAAATCTTATTGAACCCAAACTTTTGAATGGTAGTGTAAAAACATTAGACTTAAGTCAGATGGCATGTTTAATTTGATGCTAATGAAAATGAGCCAGTGAGGGAGAGAAGTACAATCTGTCTAATGTGTTATTGACTGAAGATGGAAGGAGCAACTGTGATTATCTTAGAGATTCAAGTTCATTATATTATATAAGTTAATTCATTTTAAAGCGTTCTAGATAACTAGTAGGAAGGTTTTTGATTAAAGGTACAGGGTTCAACAAAAACACTCCCACATAAAGGTTTGGCATGGGTTTAGAGAATGCCACATGCATCCACACAACAATGTAAAGACTTATTTTGGGTCCTTAATGATTTTGATTCACTTGCACTGAACAATGCTGCATGGCGCATTCATCAGTCTTAACGCTTGCTGTTTCTGCTGCACACAATAAACAATTTCCAGGAATGTGCACCCAAGTGTGATGGTACTTTAATTTCTGAGGTCTAAAGTCAAAGAGAAATATCCAAATAAACAAAAACCCAATTACCAAGGGTTTTGGTAGGAATTTTAAAGGGATAAAAGAACCTTTAAAGGGATAGTTCACCCAAAAATGAAGTTTTCTCAAGTTGTTCCAGACTTGTATGAATTTCTTTCTTCTGCTGAACACAAAAAGAAGATATTTTTTGGATAGAAATTCATACAGATTTGGAACAACATGAGGGTGAGTAAATGATGACAACATTTTCATTTTTGGGAGAACTTTCCCTTTAGGAATCAGGAACGAGCACCAGTAAAGAAACCCTCACAAAATGATGGAGACAAAGTTTTCAATAATGACTAATTAATAATTTCATAGGTAAATTTGCTATACACTCTTAAGAAATAAATGTTCCAAAAGTGGGGTTTCACAGCGATACTGTAGAAAAAGCATTTTGTTTCCCAAACGATCCGTTCAGTAAAATCTAAAGAAACTTTTTCCACTATTAAGAACCTTTTGTGCAATGGAAAGATTCCATAGAAGGTTCTTCATGGAATCATCAACGCCAATAAATAACCTTTATTTTTAAGAGTGTATGCATATTATGATTTATTTTTGCGTTCATTCGTGATTTGAATTGTGATTCTTGCTCTTGGTCTCATTTTCTTTCTTTTTTTTTATACAAAACTCCATTATTCTCCAACTCTCTTTCTCAAACAGATGGAGAAATCACCTCCAAACCCATGGTGCTGTTCCTTGGACCCTGGAGTGTGGGCAAGTCCTCCATGATCAACTATCTGTTGGGTCTTCTGGACACCCCGTACCAGCTTTATACAGGTAAGCTGCCGTCTGTGTTGCTTGTCAAGTGGTTTTCATTGGTTTACTGTTTGATTACAAATTTACATCATCGACTCACATCTTCTTGTGTTGTTCCAGGTGCTGAACCCACTACCTCAGAGTTTACCGTCATCATGCACGGCGAAAAGATCCGCACCGTGGAGGGCATCGTCATGGCTGCCGACAGCTCTCGCTCCTTCTCCCCGCTGGAGAAGTTTGGCCAGAACTTTTTGGAGAAGCTGGTTGGCATCGAGATGCCCCACAAGCTCCTAGAAAGGGTCACCTTCGTGGACACACCGGGAATCATCGAGAACCGCAAGCAGCAGGAGAGAGGTACGAGTCTTCTCCAGCACCTCCACTGATTCCTGTTATTTCAGGGTCCCTGCAGGTCCTAAACTCAAATGTAAGGTCATCAAAATTCTTACATATATTAATTAAATGGTATAAGAAAGGTCTTAATTAACATGTCTTAAATTTGGGGATGGGAAAAACGGGAATCGCGATACGACTTAATGTGATCATTAAACTTTAAAAGGCTTTGATTTAATTCAATACATGTGAGCGTTGTAAGTTTCAAGTTCTACATCAATGTACATTGCACATATATGCTAAGCGATTGCTATAATTTACTGTTAATGAATCATGATGGTGTTTATATTGTAATATGCTGTAGGTGGTTGTAAGAGTGCTTAAACATAGACATTTTATATTCAAAATAAGTCCTGGTGTATTTCAAGCTTGTTTATCCACCTTATTTTACAAAGCGGAAGTAAGCTATTTTCTGTGAACGTGCCAGACAAAGAACATTATTTAACACATTCAGTGTATAGATCTGACTATTTTTGGCACAATAACCTCTTCAATGTCTTTCTTTAAACATTATTATGATGTGAACAAAATCTAATGTCGCTCGACCTCTAATTCCTACGGAGCCCCTAAAGGGAAAAAAAATGAGATGGGAGAAAAAAAAATTATTCGGCAATGCTTTTGCCTTCTCTCGTAAATGTTTTGCGTTACTCCGAGAATCTTTGCGTTCCCTCGCAAAGAACACAAACGATTTAGCGAGGGAAAGCAAAGGTTTTGAGAGAGAACGCAAAACATTTGCAAAAAAATGCAAAGTTTCTCAGGGAACGCAATCAATCACGCATCATTTGCGAGAGAAAGCAAAAGCATTGACTTATTACTTCGCCTCCAATCTCATTTTTTTCCTGGCACCATGTCCCCTTAGGGGCTCCGTAAATTTGTATGTATTGATATATCAGTATATGTATAAAAATAGAAATTAAACACATCTAGAGTATTTTAAACTCGCATTTTCTCTGTTTGCCTGATAAGCAGTATTAAGTCCTTGTTTTTTTTTTTTTTTTTTTTTTTACAGGTCTTAAAAACCTGTACAAATTTAGTTTTTAAAAACCCTATAGATACCCAGAATTTAGCATTTTAATTTATGATTCGTAATTAACTTTTCAAAATTTCTTCCCTCACTTCAAGGTTACCCATTCAACGACGTGTGCCAGTGGTTTATTGATCGCGCAGACCTCATTTTCGTGGTTTTCGATCCCACCAAGCTAGACGTTGGTCTCGAATTGGAGATGCTCTTCCGGCAGCTGAAAGGTCGGGAGTCCCAGATCCGTATCATCCTCAATAAGGCCGACAGCTTGGTGACCCAGGACCTCATGCGTGTCTACGGCGCTCTGTTCTGGAGTCTGGCGCCCCTCATTAACGTGACCGAACCCCCGCGTGTCTACGTCAGCTCTTTCTGGCCCTACGACTACGCCCCGGACACCAGCCGCGAGCTCTTCAAACGCGAGGAAGTATCCTTGCTGGAAGACCTGAACCAGGTGATCGAGAACCGTCTGGAGAACAAAATCGCCTTCATCCGCCAGCACGGCATCCGCGTTCGCATTCACGCTCTCCTGGTGGACCGCTATGTGCAGACCTTCAAGGAAAAGATGAGCTTCTTCAGCGATCCCGAGCTGGTCTTCAAAGAGATCGTGGACGATCCTGACAAGTTCTACATTTTCAAGTCCATCCTGGCCAAAACCAATGTCAGCAAGTTCGACCTGCCCAACCGAGACGCTTACCGCGACTTCTTCGGGATCAACTCGGTGAGCAGCTTCAAGCAGCTGTCCGCCCAGTGCTCCTACATGGGCGGTTGCCTGTTGGAGAAAATCGAGCGTGCCATCACCAACGAACTGCCCGCCCTGCTCGGCAGCATCAACTCCGGCAAGAACCCGACCCTGTCCTCCTGTGAGGCCACCGGCTGTGGGGAAAAGCCCAAGAACCGCTACCGGCGAAACTGAGAGAAGAAAACCAGGCGGGAGGGAGACCGAGGAGGAGGACAAGAGAAGGAAAGGAGGGACGTGGAGCGAACAAACCGTGGAGGAGCAGTGGAGCTAATCCTGTTCCTGCCACGGGTCCGTTTCGAGTAAATGGAGACGGATCTCACAGGACTTTTTTTTTTTTGCGTAAAGAGGTTGTGTGTGGGGGCGTTTGAGGGCAGGGGACTCTGGGATTGGGTGGAGGGGAGGGTCTTGTGAAGTCTTGAGGCGGAGATTCTTGTGAATGTGAGGAGAGCGCGCCAAAATAGCTCTCCTCTCTTTCCGCACTACTTTTATAAACTGTCTGCAGTTTTGGAGGGAAAATGTGTACTCATGAAAAAAAAAATGGCTGACACACTTAAAAAATGTAAAAAATAGCAAAAATAAAATAACCTGAGACTGAAAATGGGTATCAGCTGCCTTGAATGTGAACCACAAAGCAACAGTGATGCAACAAGAAAATTGATGAATATACAGTCAGTTCCCTGGTCGTGCATTTTTCCAGTGTCTTTTGGGTTGATTTGTTCACCTTTATAGGTTAGTGACTATGGATGATTACTTCTCTCTCCTGAGATATTGATAAGCTAATAGCATTTTTACATTGCATGTTATGAGACAGAGGGGTTTGGTTTCTCTCACATTTCCACTTATCCACTTTGTATACCACAATAAAAAACAATCTATTTCCACAACAGCCAGGTCTTATGTAATGGTTGGGGTTTTGTGTGGAAATATTCACATTGATCTAGATATCTAGATAGACATTACCTCAGAAAGCTGCATTTTTATAGGCTCTAAGCTTAAGTTATGATGTATGGTAGTCATCAGTGCAAACCGTGCAGTTCTGGGAGAGACAAAACTGCAATAAAGTGTTATTAACTGAGCTGTTTGGTTTTTGGGAGTTGTTGGGTCATCATTCTGATCTCTTAAAGACCCGTCTATTCACTGTTAAATATCAAGGTCACTTTTTGTTTCCACCTCCAAAAATAGACACGAGATGAATCCTGGTGTCACTGTCAGAGATTTTAACCGCATGTAAGTGTTGAAAGATGCTTGGCTGTATCCTTAGTGTTTTCTGAGACAGCTGGGAGATCATGGGGGGTCATCATAAATGCAGCAAGCTCACAAAATATGCAGAGTTGAGTGCAGTGCAGTCCCTGAGCATCATGTTATTCTGACAGCAGGTGGTTTGTTTCAGAAGGGGCAAAATAAGTGATGTTTACAAGTCTAAACCTAAAGGTGTGGTCATGTTACATCAAGCAATTTATGAAGCACTGCACACACAGAAGTCACTTTTAAAGCAGGTTTCTGTTGGTCAGGCAAATTCGCGTGACAAATTTGAACACGAGCGAAATCTACGAAGTTCCACTCACACAAAATTCCTGATTGAAATGACTGTAATTCGCCCGCGAAATGTCTCAGACACATTACAGCTCGCAAAACTTCCTGAACCGTTTGTGCAACACTCACAGCAAGTGAAATCAGTTTCTTGGAATCTTGCTACACTCTCAAGTATCTTAAAACTATTCAATAGAAATTAAAGTCTTTTCAACACTTCTAATTAGCCGCGAGTGAGTCTCCATATGTTGAAGTTGCAGTAGTCGTCCACTAGAGTGAGCACATAATGTGAAGAAAATGCTATTGCATCATATTGACGTGAGGACGAAAAAGCACAAAACAACAGAAACTGAACTGAACATGTCATGAAGTGAATAAAACCTGAAACATTATGATCTATTATGATAACAGTAGCAGTTTATGTTCACATAAACACACTCAACAGCTGAAAATGAACGAGCTGAGAAGAGATTTGACATTTTGATTGAAACCTCAACCATGCAGTGGAGAGATTTTATAATTATGGGATCAAGTTAACATAAAAATATAAACTCTATTTATAACATTTCTGGTATTTTTTTCCACCAAATTTGATAACCATTTTGGTCAAGTGGTCAGTGTTTAGCTAGCATTGTTAGCATGGTAGAAAGCTGCCATTTCTATAATGCTAACGGATAGCTTTCTCCATTATTGACCTCATTGATTTGTAAAGGTGAAGAAAGTAATGTTAAAACCAACAGCCTATCCAAATAGCTATTGAGGCATTGTTTTTTGTTGTTTCTATGCATCCTTTCTAGAATAAATTACTGACAAATGAACAGTAATTCATTGTAATGTAAGTTTAATGAAGGAGACTAATATGGCACTAATGGCAAAAACAACAGCTTTGTATGTCTATTCCTGTAAACAGAATGGCACTGTGGGTTTGATTCCCAGAGAATGCATTAACTGATCAAATCTATACTTTGAATACCATGTAATTCACTTTGGATAAAAGCGTCTACCAAATGCATAAATTATAAAGATTTGAAAAAGAAGTACTTTTTACACAATCCAGCAATCTAGCACATGTAGCTGGTTATGGGTTTATAGAAAATTGGGTTGCTGATGCCTTTCATGTTGATTTTAATGAACTGATTGTAATCAAGATTTCCTCATTGTACGCCTGTATCTATGTTATTCTGTGTTTAACTCATTGAATAGAAGACGTAACAGCTCATTTTGCTGCACTGCTCGAGGAACAAATGTGCAATCTGGCCGTCGCATTCAATAACAGAATGAAGCCAGTGTCCCGTCGCCAAACATTATTAATCTTAATGAGTTAATAATGGGGTCTGTGCGCCTGTGTGAGGACACAGTCCAGTGATCACATATTTCAAAACAGACTGTGCTATATTCCCCCCAGAGCGAAGGAAGCCCCCACAACATTAGGGGACGCTCTTAAAGCGTGTGAAGTCACACTCACACATACACACATTTCAGATCGTAGACTGAAGTTTGCCTTGCGCTCAGATGTGATTGGAGAAGAGGTCTGGAAGCTGCATTGCAGCAGCTCGGGGTCGGTCGTGACTCCAGCTCAAAGGGAGGTGTGCAAGTGCACTGTAACGGGGGACTGGGTAACATGTTCAAGGGAATGGTGTTTCTCAAGGCTGTTTCTCTAGATTTCAATCATTGTAAATGAATCTCATAACGGAAAGATAGAAACAGATGTTTTATTGGGGGAATCTCATATTTCACCCCAAAACAATCTATTTATATTTTGGTAAATTAAATTTATTTTTAAAACCATTATTTGTTTTGCACTCTGACACTAATTTTATCAATGCAATTTTTTTTTTAAATCAATATAAAGGCAGCACAACAAATATCAAATACATGATATTTAAGATATCTATATAAGATATGAAGACTTCAGATGCATAAAACTCTTAAGTCCGTCTGACATTTTTCTTTTAAATGTGCATTTTTATGTTTTTAAGTGATATTTTCGAAAAATGAGGCATTTCAATAACTGACTAGCAGTCTTTTCATTGCCATTAAAGTGAATTACTGAACCTAAACATAGGAGCCAAATAAAAAATAGAAAAAATAAAAATGTCATATGGACTTTTTTGCATCTGAAGTCTTCATATATTGCATTACAGTTATAAGAATATGATATATATATATATATTTTTTTTGTCTATTGAGGAAGAAATGTATTTAATTGTCATGAAAATACTGATCCAACATGGTCCACTTTAATAATGGTCCTAAATTATGGTCCTTCATTTTCTTCAAGGAAAATATCAGTTAATTTTTCACTGTTGATTTTGGGATGAAATATAACCTGGACATGTTCTTAAGAGGTTTGTGTGGATTGGAATCTTAAGAATTCCATGACATTCTTTAATTTTCCAAAGATGTTTTTCCCCCCAGAGAATAATTTACACTACTAAGAAGGATCAGTGTACTTCTGTGAGAAACCTGCCCAACCCGGTCTGCGCTAGGGACACACACAGCTGCAGTTCTCCAGGGAATTCCTTTGAAACAGTCTTCCGAAGGTTTTTACGCATCTTAGCCACACGCTGGCTTCCAAAACAACATAATCACTTTGATTCAGCCACAGCCACTGCTGTGCCGTGTGAGGACAACACGGAAACCGAGCAAAGAGACTATATTAATTAAAACATGCAGATTAAAGACTTATGGTTTATTTTGGGAATAATTTCATAAACTGGGATCAACGTTTAATTACAAAATTGGTGGATTTGGTGATTATTACAGAAAACATTGTGGAAAATGTTTAATAAACCCCTTGGCGCAAGCAGAGCTGACCTGAAATCAATCAATCTGTCTGTCTGTCTGTCTGTCTATCTATCTATCTGTCTGTCTATCTATCGGTCTATCGGTCTGTCTGTCTGTCTGTCTATCTATCGGTCTATCGGTCTGTCTGTCTGTCTGTCTGTCTATCTATCTATCTATCTATCTATCTATCTATCTATCTATCTGTCTATCTGTCTATCTGTCTGTCTGTCTGTCTGTCTGTCTATCTATCTATATATCTGTCTGTCTGTCTGTCTGTCTGTCAATCTTATCTATCTGTCTGTTTGTCTGTCTGTCTGTCTGTCTGTCTGTCAATCTGTCTATCTGTCTGTCTGTCTGTCTGTCTGTCTGTCTGTCTGTCTATCAAATAAACAATAAAAAGCAACACACAGACATATAAGATAAGATTTAACGTGTTTATATCTAGAAGTGTCAACGGTAAATTGGTCTGGATGATTTCATATTGCTCTCAATATGACAGCTGTGTCCCCCCTTTCCTGCATTACACATCAAATTGATTGGAACCCCCCACCCCCTTTTCTTTTGACAGCTCTCGGTGACGCGCTCGGACGCGAACACTGCGGTTTGAGAACAGCCCACCTCCATATGAATGCGTGCTCGCCTCCCTTCTGTTGTTCTCAGTCCGGAGCGTGCACGCACACGCACGCGTTTATCCCCACCTCTAAATGTATTTCCAGCGTCTGTTGGATTTGCACAGACACCGCTTCGGATTGCGAATACAGATGGAGATCTTCCTGATGTCTGATGGCCACCGGCGCACCCGAGCCGCGCGAGAGCACACAAGTCAACTATGATACGCGCGAGACACTGGCATGTGTCAGGACTGCCAAGCTGAGCTCTGATGGGGAAAATAGAGGAACCGGCTGAAAAAGAGATTTGTTTGGATATCACAGGAAAAGCTGCCCGTGGAAATGAGTCCTGAAGAGAAACCAAAGAAGCACTTTAGCACTGCGAGTCTTTGGAGAGAGAGAAGTGCAGACTTTCTGCCTCTGTGAAATAAATGGAAACTTAACTGAATTCTGACCAACAAGGTGAATTCATTCTTCATTTGAAGCTCTGAAGTTTTACATGCACTGATATAAATGGCTTAAGATGATTTCAAGCAGCCTAACCTGAAATAAAATCGAAGTGTTTTGAGACTAAAGGAATATACTGGACATTTAGTAATTTATGCACCTTGAATTATACGTTTTTGTGGCGTTAATCCATATGTGCAATCTTCATGATTTTTAATCCCGTTAATTCGGAATAGAAGCGCCCGCAAGATCCGGACTGGGAACTCAGGAAAGGTCGGTGCTACAGGCAAGGAAAGAGAAACTAGATGATTTTTTTCAAATGTGTTTTATGTTTTTGACAGCAGTGACGCTTTTGTGCCCTTTATGTCCGCTTGACATGACGCGGAGTCCCCAATGGACACGTATTCTGAATCTAAAGAACAAAAGAGGGGGGAAGGCTTATCTTTAGGAAACCGGTTTATTTTTCTTGCGTAGTGAATGATGCTGAAACAAATCATGTTTTTTTTTTTTTAGTTTGGACACATGGGCTGATCTGAGATAGGCTACTCCTCTCCTTCTTGCAGTTTGACTTTTTGAATGTTTGTGTATTTCATCAAGGGTGTTTGGACTTTATAATGCATGAACTGTGGTGGATATGAGAAATGCCATGACTTACTAAAAGCATGCATGCTGACAGTCCTTTAAATGGCTCATTTATTGTGAAAATTGTGCATGTGGCATCAGAATGGAGTTAAGAAGTTCCCCAAGGAGTCAAAGCAAACAGTGCTTGACTTAAGCCTTCGTTTTTGTGGTGTTATTATGTAACTTTGATTAACTAGTGGAAGAAAATTTTGATTCACTTGTAGTAAGTTGAACGATTCCATGCATTTTGGATAAACCTCTCTAAACCCATGTGCGTCAAGAAGGACAGAAAAAAAGAGGAATGCGCTATTGACGTCATGAGGTGAAATAACCAAACTTAAAATCCTGGAACTGTCTAAATGCATGAGTAAACCATTTGCCATCTAGACGTCAGAGTTGTTTGACTCAAATTACTTGATTCTTTTTCCATCCGTGCACCTTTTTTTTTGCATTTATCCCTGCTCGACTCTGATCTGAACAGTATCATGGCTTCTCCTCAACACCAACATCTGTTGTATCACAACAGCGAAGTAAGCTGTGAGTCCAGTGGTGATGGTGCTGTGTCTGTGCGTATCAGCAGCACTAAACCGCACAAACAGCAGCGTGGGAGTCTGGGCGCCAGCGCCATGTGTAGTGTCATTGGGGGCTCCAAACATTGCAAGTACAGTATTTCCTCCAGCTGTAGCTCGGGCGAATCTACTATCCGCAAGCCGGTGATCAAAGGCCTCAGGTCTCAGAGGAAGATGCCGCAGCTGTTTGAGAGGTCGGCTGGACACTTCTGGAACCCCAAGTTCGACTCGAACATTCTAGAGGAGGCATGCCGCGAGCGCTGCTTCCCTCAGACGCAAAGACGTTTCCGCTGTGTGCTGTTTTACATGGCGGCCGCCAGCCTCCTCTGGGGGTTGTTCTTCATCGCTAATGCTAACCGATGTGAACAGACTGCCTTCTTATTGCCCACGGCCTCCTTCCTACTCCTCTGTTCGGTCCTGTTCGTCTTCACATTCACCCGCTTCTACACCCACTGCTACAATCAAGCCTCGCTGTTGCTCATTGTAGTGACATTTGCCCTCACTCTTGCACCTCAGATCCAAACGTCAGGCTTTAGTGACTTTAATATGCCTCCTTTGAAGGATGAAGATGATGCAGGCAACTTCAGTGGCGCCGAGGATAAAAACCTGACGTTTGAAGCCACCCGCAGTGGAGGTCCAGTAGCGCCCTGTTTGTCCCCAGTTGGCACCTTCTCTCTAGGCATGGAGGTGCTTTCATTGCTCTACAGTTTCCTCCATGTCCGTCTTTACGCTTCATTACTGCTAGGCCTGCTCTACTCTGTGCTTTTTGAGACACTTGGCTGGATGCACTTGATTCAAGCCAATGGATGGAGCAATTCCACTGAGGAACATTTGGAAACACTCTACTGGCTGATCCCTGGAAGAGCCATTTTGCATGTCTGCGCCCACATCATTGGTATTCACCTTTTCATTATGTCTGAAGTGCGTTCACGCAGCACGTTCCTCAAGGTCGGCCAAGCTATCATGCATGGGAAAGACTTGGAGGTCGAAAAGGCCCTGAAGGAGCGGATGATTCACTCGGTGATGCCTCGTAGGGTGGCGGATGAGCTTATGAAACAGGGCGATGACGAGAATGACAATTCGGTTAAGCGCTACTCGACGGGAGCGGCTATTGCGGGTGCCTCCAGCCCTAAGAGCACCAAACGCAAGAAGACCTCGATACCTCGGGGTCAGATCATCTTTCGGCCTTTCAACATGAAACGCATGGAGCCGGTCAGCATCCTGTTCGCCGACATTGTGGGATTCACTAAGATGAGTGCCAACAAGTCGGCGCATGCCCTGGTGGGACTCCTCAACGACTTATTCGGACGCTTCGATCACCTGTGCGAGCTCACATGCTGCGAGAAGATCAGCACGCTGGGAGACTGTTACTATTGTGTGGCCGGTTGTCCCGAGCCTCGAGAGGACCATGCTTACTGCTGCGTGGAGATGGGGCTTGGGATGATCCAGGCCATTGAGCAGTTCTGTCAAGAGAAAAAGGAAATGGTCAACATGCGTGTCGGCGTCCACACGGGCACCGTGCTCTGCGGGATCCTCGGCATGAAACGCTTTAAATTTGATGTCTGGTCCAATGATGTCAACTTAGCCAATCTCATGGAGCAGTTGGGTGTCGCCGGGAAGGTTCACCTGTCGGAAGCCACAGACAAGTTCTTGGATGACAGCTACTTGCGAGAAGACGGCCGAGTCACAGAAAGGATCGGACCTAGTGTGGTTGCAGATCAGCTTAAAGGTAAGATATGCATTTCAGATGTTCTAATGACTAATATGATGTACATGAGCATGCAAAGGTGTTGCTTTGCTCAGCACTGTGCTTCGTCTTTGTTGCGAAACCGTGCCTCGGAGGACTGAGTGTGACACGTTTGGCTCATCTGGCTGTTAAAACTTTCTAAGCTGCTTTGAAGCTCTCTTCAGTCTGTGTATTGTCAGTGTCTGTAGGGTCTACTTGTCAAAGTGTTTTGTTGAATCTTTGCCTCTACAGTTTCTGTGACATTCAGTTATTGGAGCAGATTTTTTAGTCATGCTGTCTAGCCATTTCTGCAGCCTTTAGGAAGAGATTAATTTTGGTTATTTGTACAGTATTTTTTTCTTGAAAAAAACATTAAAATTCTGTCACCATTCACTAACACTCTTGTTGTTTCAAACCTGTATGAGTTTCTTTCTTCTGCAAAACACAAAAGAGATATTTTTTACCTTTGTAGAGAGAGAGAGAGAGAGAGAGAGAGAGATTCGCTATTTACATGGCAGATTTTGCAAGTGGAAAAACTGAACGCTTCTCAAGCAAGGAAACGGATTTGCTCGTGCGTGAGGTTAAAGCGTAAGCAGATCATCTACGGGACAAAGTGTGGACCCGCCTATAGGCGCATATTACTAACGCGCTCTTTAAATAACAAAAAAAAGATTGCGCCATTGACTTTAGACCAGGTTTTTGTTGGTCAATGGTGCAGTCTATTTCAGTTGCCTCAAAATAGCAACGCGCCAACAATGCGCCAGAACACACCTCGTTTTCAGACCAGCAGCCCATGGGCGCACAGATGAGCGCAAATGCATTTGCTATTTAAGCAGGACGTGAAAATGATAACTCTGTCGGCTGAAACTAGCAAAAAACACTTGAGTCGTGCCTGGCGCCATATTGCGCCTAGTGTATGATAGGGCCATATGAGCGAAAAACTCATAATCTGACACAGTGACTATCGCAACAGACAAAAACTTTGTGTAGTCTGAAGCCGGCATAAGGAAACACACATCAAAAACCAACCCAGGATTTTTGACATCTTTATCTGCCGTGCTTGAATCGAAGCGCTGAAGGATCCCAAACGGCTGTTTGTTGAGTGGATATAATCACTTGGTGAAACTGAAATTGCTGTGCCAGAACAAATCTCCGTGCTGTCACTGCATCCTCATGCGGTAGCAGTGCGCGTGTCCAGCAGGTCCTGCGGGTCAACTGGAAATGATGGCGCATCTGTCGCCCTTGAGAGCCTCGCTTCATTTTGCTAGCGTTGCTTGCCAGCACTCCCCCTCAATCAGACAGGATTTGAGTCTCTTGAGGAACCAAGCTTCTTTTTTTTTACCCCGTCATTCCTTCAGCCTTCATTTAAAAGAGTAAAATGGCCTCCTTAAGATGGTCCCATGGCGCCTGTTTCTGAATATCTGTCAGTTCCTCTCTCAGTTTATCTCCTTCATTCTCTATTTTGTGTGCCACTCTGTACTGTAGTCTTTCCAGTGGATGGTTTTGCTCTGAGTTTTTTTTTTCTTATTTCAATTTTATGACTCAGAACGGTACAGCAAGGGCAAGTGTAACATTGCATAACAACCTTTCTTTATCAAACACCACTGAACTCTCTGTTGAATTCTCTGCATCTCATTTCGCACGGTTTAACACACGCTGTACCCGCGGCCTGAAGCTTTAATATATGACTTCCTCTCTTTAATCATCAACAAAATGATTAAAGGGGCGACATTCTTTTCCTCATATCTTATATTTAGTTGATTACCCCTCTTCAGGCGTTTACCCTTTTTTCCCCCTCTCGTTCACTGGCTGAAAGCTTAAATTTCCCACTCCGGAGAGTATTTAGTCCAGTGCCCAGGATTTATATTTCCCTCATGGATTTACAGGCCCATTGAATGAGCTCTCCGTCAAGCGAGTCTTCGACTCCAGACCGGCAAAAATCTTCCAGCTGCTCGCAGTAGCTGTGTAAATCAGGGAAGCAAAGTAGCGAGCTTGTGTGGAAACCTGGCAGATCCGAGAATGGAGACCGTCCAGGTCTCGAGTAAATCACACCGACCTGGACGCTAATCACAAAACTGCAGTCTCCCTTTAGACGCTGATGTTCTTTTGGATTGAACATGTGTTTAAATGAAAGCATTGGCTCTGATGCTCTGCTGACTTTCGGAGCAAGTTCTTTCAATTTACTGGTGAAATCAAGCTGCGGAAACCAACAAAGACACAGCACACCTGGGTCATTCCCACTGTGCAGTGCGTGTTCATGTCTCTGTGAAATCAAGCCATGAAACCAAGACAACATCAAATCTAAATGCAAAGCTTTTAGTCCTTGTGTGTTAAATGTTTAGGGTCGACTATTAACTAGGTGCTTATTGGCATGCATATTACTTGGAGATTGGTTGTTTATTAGTACTTATAAAGCACATATTGACGCCTTATTCTGCATGACCATATTCTACTTCCCTTAATCCAACCCATTATGTAAACTAAACGACTACCGTACTAACTATTAATAAGCAGTAATTAGGAGTTTATTGAGACAAAAGTTGCAGTTCATTTTTAGTTAATAGTGAGAATTGGACCCTAATCTAAAGTGTGACCTATTGAAAAAAAATAATTAACTTTTACAATTCTAATGAAGGAAAATATATAAGTAACTTTTTAACATATTTCACTGCTTTTTATGCTAATGGCCTGCTAAAAGACCAAATTAACTTTATATACATAACATTATATACATAAATTATAAAGTTATATACATTATATACATACATTTTACCATATATGTAAATCTTATTTAGCTTTCTTTCATCACAATATTATAATCCATCTAACATGGAAAAACTTGGAAATGTTTTTATGAACCCCCCCCCCATGTCCCCAAATATCTCCTTCCATCCTGCCCCCTTTTGTAAATTCAAACAAAAGCCCACTTATGACATCATCCTGGAAGTGACATCATTTTGGTGGGAAAACAATAGCAGTGTGCATTAGCAATGCATTTTCATGAATGAGTTGTCTCACTATAAAACATCCAAGTTTCTCTCAAACGAACTTCACTTTATTTTAAATTTTTAAGACTTGCAGAGGTTACTGCATAACAGGAACAACCCACCTCTAACAGGAAACATGAATAATAGGAAAACGGATTTGAAGTTAATGGAGAGGGAATGATAAATGTGTACTTATTTAGTAGCCTCAAGTGCACTAGTCAAGAAAAACAATATCCTGACCTCACACACTCTAGCTCTGAAATATTGTATTGCTTGCAAGCCACGAATAAGTCACTGTCGTTTCCACAATGCCGTCTGGTACACGTCCAATAAACCACAGTCTGCTTTATAAATAGCAAAAATAAGAATAGTCTTAACTGTTGCTCTGGATAAACATCACTCTTAGAAGAAAAGGTTATATATAGAAGCTAAAATGGTTCTTTCAGGCGCTTCATGTATGGAATTTGATCATTTGATAGATTTAGTTTTAACTAATTAATTTTGTTTTTAAATAATTCAATGTTATGAATCAAACAGCTCGTAAACATACTTTATACTAGAAAACCTGATGAACATGAAAGCATTATACCACAGGGCTGCCAACTTTTGAGTTTAGCTTGGAGTGAGATTTTTTTTTGTGGGGGGGGGGGGGGGGATTTGCTATTTAGTTACCAAAAAAAATTTGGTAACTAAATAGAATTTCATGAAGTTTAGTGACAACATGTTACAATGTTTACATTGTACAATGACTGGTAGTAGGCTATACAGTTTTTATTATTGCTTGACAAACATTTCAAGATTTCAATTCCATTCTTGTGATTTGATTCCGATTTTGAATCAATATTGACTCATTTGGATACATGTTTATTTTAAATTTTATTTAAAAAAATAATCTCACCTAATGCTGTAAACATAGAAGGCCTAATCTGCTGGTATTATTAAAGGTTAAAAATAACAAATTAAATATAATGCAGTTTTTGTTATAATAACAATTATTTAATGGCATAAGTAAAAATATAATAAATATGTAATATAGTGCTCAGCAAAATCTCCTCTCTAGCTATTTTTTCTATTCAATTAACATGGTCATTAAATGGCTTTCCTGAGGTAAATGTAACGTTATGTGACATAATGTTCTCCTGCTGTTATATATTGACCTCTTTCAGTGGTTGAAAAATCCACGAGTGGTCGATATTATGTATACTTTCGGTAAGTTGTACTGTATCTTTAAATAAAAAAGTAACAGATGATCGGTTCACGTGCATTTGAACTGATCGAGGCGCTCAGCGATCTGTCACGTCACATTTACAAGCGCCAAACGTATTTTTGTCTGAATTTCGTAATAAAATTGACGGAATCTAAGAGCTGAGAATTAGTTTAATATTAAAAGTACCCCTTTGCTCCGCAATTTTTCTGTGCGTGAGAAAATGGATGTGTGGCGTGAGAGCGTGTGAAAAGTGTCAATTGCGTGAGTCTCACGCTCAATGCGTGAGAGTTGGCAGCCCTGTACCATCATTTAAGATATTTCTTCTTATATAGAACCTTTGTGGCAGGGTTTCTTTAAGATTGAGTCAAGAACCAGGGTTCTAACCCCAATGAAGCTCTCTTCCTAAGAGTGAAGACCAAGGCATCGCCCAAGTGAGGAGGAGGCCCGAGCAAAAACAAGAGCGTTTGGGGGCGATTTCTGAGAGATTAAAGCGTTTAATAAAATAACCTCTTAGCACAAGTGTTCTTGAGTGTCTCGGTGGCGTGTATCTTTGTGTCTTTCACATCCCGTACCCTCTGGCACTTCCGACTTCCCACTGTGTGAGTGTGTGCTCGCATTTGTGTGTGTGTGTGTGTGTGTGTGTGCGCAGGCCCCTGTTGTGTGGAGTGTTCATTTGAGTGGAAATGGAGGCTATTTTTGGCCGTTTCCCTGGAAAGGACCTGACTGTGCCCTGTCCTCCCGTGGTTTCGGAGAACGATGCCACCTCCCTTAACGTCGGGCTATGCAAACGGTCGTTTTGTCAGGCATTTCAATTTCCACCAAAGAGAGAATATGGGTCATATCTTTGTGGCCTACAATTTTTCATGTGAACTCAGTTTGAAGCTTGTTCTTCTACTTAGCTTGGTTATTTTCAGAGTAGCTTTTGCAGCAACAAGCTTTTTTTCCAATAAATTCTTCCCTCTCTTGCATGTTTGCTTTGGAAAGTCCCATTCATTTTAGTGAATTGGTCCATTTATATGGAACGTTTTTGTCAATAAATGATTTATGAATCAAATAAGTTCTGTGACATTCTCAGTGTGGTTGTGAAATTCTTTGTTTTGTTTTTAGTGCTAAGCTATGCACAGTTTTGCTGGTTTTACTGGTTGTATTGGTGTACATACATGCTGTCACCTTAACTGAGCTACTTTTCTTATTGTAGTGTGGAACAATTTTATTAATAATTTTACTTAAAGTAGTTTAACTGTATGAGTAGCTTGTCAAAAGAGAACTCCGGTCAATTTTATAAAAATGATGTTTATTCAGCCAGCGCACATACCTTTATTTTCTTCCTGTTTTCGGTCGGAGGCCACAGTAGTCGATTGTCGAATTCACGCGCATGATCATAGGTAACTAAACCTATGCGCGTGAACTCGACAATCGACTACTATGGACTTCGACCGAAAACAGGAAGAAAATACAGGTATGTGCGCTGGCTGAATAAACATCATTTTTATACATATCTTTTACATCTACTGCAGTCAGATTCACCCGTGATCACTCTGAAGGAATCACTCACATTAGCTGTGCACTTGAAATGACACATCAAGGATGTTAAGAGGCTAAAAGCAGGTTTAAAACTTGCCCCATTGAAGTCAACAGGGTGCAAATTTTAAAAATAGAATAACTCGGTGTAGGCAACACCGATTCATGTCGTTGTTCTCTGTACTGACAGCACTCCAAATTTTCCAAAAAAATTAGGAAAATTTTCCAGAGTTCTCCTTTAAAAGACAATTTGGTTGCGGAAAAGTTAAATGCAGTTGTTCTTCGGTAAGTTTTTAGCTATAAATAATCTTTTTTTTTTGGTTTAATTAGTAGCATTTATTGTAAATGTATGTATGTTAATAATTTTGATTGCTATCACAGTGTTGTTGTAAAACAGTTAAATGCTGTTTTTCTTCACTAAGTTTTTAGCAGCCAGCTGTATAAATGACGATTTTCCAAAATTTCCAAAGCCACATAGCATAATGCAGGTGCATTGTAAATGTTTTAACTAATCTAGGCCTGTCACTAACGATTATTTTGGTAATCGAGTAATCTTATAATTATTTTGACGATTAATCGAGTAATCAGATGATATTTTTGTGGTAATAAGCGAACAATAGCCTTTAAAATGACTTAAAATGCATATATAAAAACAATGAGACTCCAAAAAGTATCAAGTATCAAGGTTCAACAAGCGTAATCAACTCATGCACATGATTAAATACTTGTTTAATATTGTTTAAACAACATTTAATTCAAATGCCCACTTAATCTAGCCTGGGTTTCCCCATAATGCCTTGCTCGCAGCGCGATTTTATTCACAAGTCTCAAATGAGACTTGGTCTGACGTTAGCCAGGCTACACTTAATCTTTCATATTTTGCCAGTTCTTTGCGATAGAAATGCAACAGCCACTGTAATTTCTTAAACAAGAACATGTGCACATCAAAACATGCAAACTCAGACCGAGGGTTTAAACTCTTATTTTGAAATCGTTGTGAACAAGCGTTTTAGACTCTGTGTTCCCAAATGCATGTTTTTGGAAACCCAAAAACAAGCAGCACATGCAGAGACTGAGTTTGTGTGGAGCAGCATTTACTGTGAATGAAGCCGCTCTGAGACGCTGGAAGAAACGTGTAAATAATTAAAAGTGTCGTGCTTCACTCTGAAATATAAAATTCAGCCCACATTTGGCAGTTTTGGCGGGTGAAAATGTCAAGCCCTGAGTAGGAGTAGCTTGTTAAGAGACAGTTTTGTTGCAAAATAGTTAAATGCTATTTTTCTTCATAAGTTTCTAGCATTCAGGTATGTAAATGGTTGTTTTTTCTGGTTTTATTAATTACATTTGTGGTAAATCTATCTATTTATTGTTGATTGCTTATATCACCATGTGGTTGCGAAATTGTTAAATGTTATTCTTTGCTAAGTACTCAGCATTCAGCTATGTAAATTGTCATTTTTGCTAGTTTTATTAATTGTGTTTAGTGTAAATGTATCTGTTTAATTATCTGAATGCTTTATCCCCTCAGTTGAGCTATTTTTTGTTTGTAGCTTATAGGGTAGCTAACTATAACTATGTTAAACAACAAAGCTTTACTGAACCCTAGTGATTTAGTGCTTTAGTAGTTTATGATATGGTTTCAAAGTAGCTTCCCTGCACTGGTCAAGTGTTAGTCAATAACATGCCTTGTATGTGTGAATTTGAAAGTTGCAGAATGTTAATTGCATATCAATCAATATATTGTCTGTGAATTTCCATAAACTGATCTCTGTGTCATGAGGGTGACATGAGGGTGACCTCTTATGAAATCATAGAGCTCAAAGAGCAACATTGCAGCCATTTGCATGTTGATAGGACGTTGGTAAAACATTGCTATGGTATTCTAAATGATTTTGTGTTTGTCACTCTTAGAAAAGAAGGAAGTTCTATAGAAACTTAAAGAGTTCTTTCAGGTGCTTCATATTAATTTGCACCGGTTAGTTACAGAAACACAGTTATACATGTAGGAACAAGCCACCAGGCTTGCGTTTACCAAAAACATCGTAAGCCTATATTGATCGTAGAGACCACTGGTGGCATTTGTTCTACAATCAACTTAAGCTTACAATAATTTTGGGAAACGCAAACCAGAGTCTGAAATCGCTCCCCCATACCCTTATTCACTATTCCCTACATTACTCCACTAATATAGTCCACCTGTAGGAGTGAATGAAAACAAGTGAATTCGGACACTCGTCCATCTATCGCTGTTTTCCATGTTCATGGAGTAAGTACTGTATTTGTAAACTGTGTTTTTAAAAAAGGCGAGTGCCTGTGTTTTGTTATGGCATGTGTTCAGCCAATCAAACTCAAAATAAACAAAAATCGGCACACTGCTACTTATGCTCCCAAAGATTTATTAAAAAGAGCAATGTTTCGACCCAAAGGGTCTTCGTCAGGCAAGCAACAATCATAGACAGATACAATGTAATTAGTTCATTTATGAGGTCAGGTGTGATGGTTCACATTGATATAAATTGTATCTGTCTATGATTGTTGCTTGCCTGACGAATACCCTTTGGGTCAAAATGTTTTTTTTTAATAAATCTTTGGGAGCATAAGTAGCAGTGTGCCGATTTTTGTTTATTTTGATGATTCATTTTGATTGAGCACCTGCCAAAAAGTGTCTGGATGTGCACACTATCTCTTTATTGAATTCAGCCAATCACCATACACTTACGTCACTGGTAGTTCCTATTAGACCCTACTCTGAAGTAATAGTTATCCTCCCAACAGGCGTTCCTTGAACTAAAATCATTCCCAGTTCCTGTGGTGTGAACACAGCGAAAAGTGGGTACTTCGCCAATGGTTATAGGAACTATGAAAATGTCCCTGTGGTGCAAAAGATATGGGAACCTTTTAGGGGTTCCCATCATTTTATGTATTTAGTTTTAATTAATTTTGTTTTACTTTGATTATGCATTTCAGACATTTCATAAAACATTTTTGGCATAGAGGGATCTTTAAATTGAGCCGAGAACCCTAGAGTTCTTTATTAAACTCTGATTAACCTTTTTTCTAAGAGGAAAATGAGGTTGCTAGAGTGTTTTATATGGTTTCTTACTTGATTCTCTTGTTCAATTATATTTTTCCATTTCCTGAAATCCACAGTTATTTTTCCACTCTCAATGGGTGTATTTTCGTATTCCTTATTCAAGTGAGTCAGATTGTACAATCAGTTTTGTAGACATAAAATAACTGGCCATTTGTTTCACCAAACCTTTGCAGATGTTCAAATCAAGGGTGTTAAAATGAAAACCCTTGATTAATCATGTACATTCTTCTCAGTTCATCTGCGAATGACTCATTTTCCATTCATTTCACTTTCATGTCGTTCGTCTAATGGAAGTGTGCATGTGTTACTGTTGAACAACCTTCAGTTTGACCTTCACAGAGCGGAATGAAGGCAGTCCGGTGGGAGAGTGAAGGAGGCAAATCATGTGTTTATAGGGTAGAAAAGAGGTGAAGTTCCGTGCTATTTCTCCCAGAGGGATTTTGGAGAAATCTGCATAAATTAACATATATAACCCAGAACTTCAGTCATATATTCAGAAAATTCAAACTGCATGCTTTCAAGAAGAGAGCGTAGGTTGTGAATTGATCAACTTAAATGTGTTTGTTTATATCAGTCTTTTATCATGAAGTGGAGATTTTGACATTGTTTTAACCATGATGGGGTGGTAGTGGGTGTAGTGGTTAAGGACTCTTGACTGGTTGCATGAGGGTTGCTGGTTCGATCTTAGCAAAGAGCGAGATGTGAGTTAGCACTAGTTATAGATCGCTATATATCGCTTGGTTAATTAGCTAATGTTTGGCCATTTTGAGATAATCATACTTGAGTAACGATATAGCTTGGAAAATTGACAGGAGTGTTCCAAAATCTATTGATACACAGATTTATTGAATTGTCTCATGCAATGGAGACCAAAATTCTGAGAAATAATCTTTTTGTTTTTTTAAAGGGGTGGTTGATTATGATTTCACTTTTTTAACTTTAGTTAGTGTGTAATGTTGCTGTTTGAGCATAAACAACATCTGCAAAGTTACAATGCTCAAAGTTCAAAGCAAAGGGAGATATTTGCTTTTTTAGAAATCGCTTTTTAAGGACTACAACAAACGGGTGGTAGGGACTACATGACATGCCTCCCGGGTTGGTGACATCACTAACCCTAAAATTTACATAAACCCGCCCCCGGGACACGAGTTATAGATTATCAAGACAGAATATGCTAATCAATGACTAGAAGATAACTACACATAAGCGTCATAAATTCATCAACTAACCATTTAGAAATGTCATCTACATGTTGTCACTTCTTCGTGAGTCTTTCCATGATTGTCTGACTTCGGTTTGAACATAAAAGACTAAAAGTTTTTGAAATTTTCAGTGCATGTCTGTGAGAGTGCAAGCTGTTGTAGCTCCGCCCTCTGTGCCGGGAGCAGCAGCTCATTTGCATTTAAAGGAACAGTCACAAAACTGTGTTTTGCTCACCCTCAAAAAGTGACAATTTGAACATGCTATATAAAAATATCTGTGGGGTATCTTGAGCTAAAACTTCGAAATACACACTATGGGGACATCAAAGACTTATTTTACATCTTGTAAAAAGGGCATTATACCACCACTTTAATACATTTCAAAACATTACAAATGAAACTATGATACTGATCAAAGGTTTTTGGGGCGGTGGGGTTTTTAGAAGAAGTGTCATTATTTGATCAAAAATACAGTAAAAACAGTAATATTGTGAAATATTATTTCAATTTCAAATGACAGTTTTCTATTTGAATATATTGTAAAATGTCATTTATTCCTGTGATCAAAGCTGAATTTTCAGCATCATTACTCCAGTCTTCAGTGTCACATGATCCTTCAGAAATCATTCTGATATGATGATTTGATGCTCAAGAAACATTTCTGATTATTATCAGTGTTGAAAACATAGTGTTGTGGAAACTGCAATGTATTTATGTTCAGGAATCTTTGATGAATAGAAAGTAAAAAAAAATATATATATTGGACATATAAATCTTTTGTGACATTATAAATGTCTTTACTATTACTTTTGATCATTTAATGCATCCTTGCTGAATTATAATATTAAAAACACATCTTGAGCTTCAATGGAAGCAAGAACATCTGACCGTCTGTACAAAGAGTCACATGATCAATGGCACTCTTTTACTTACATTTGATTAGTCAAGAAAACATGACGCAGAATTTGAATCTGAAATATTTTTCTTTTTATCTTATTAATTATCATGGTTTATTTGTGTTCATTTTCTTCAAAATCCTATTTCTTGCAGTTTATTTCCAGGTTTAAAAATAAATATCAGATTTTTCAGTGTGGTCTCAGACTTCTGGACCCCATCAGTATTATATTGTCCATATACTGCGTCCTAGATATTGCACAGCATTGAAAACCCACAGCGGCCGAGCGCTAGTTATCACCATTGTGCTCTTGAGCGAAGCACTTAACCTCAGATCGCTCCAGAGGGGACTGTAGTGAGTTCTGTGACAACAACCGAGAAAAGACAGTTTCTCTTGTATTGGTCGTATATCTCAGTGAATGTAGAGACAGTTCATGCAGTTTTCTAGTTGTTAAGAACCAGGGTTATTATAGTTAACTGAAACTAAACTAAATGAAACTAAAATAAAATGGTGTTACTTGAAATAAAATAAAATAAATGGTAAATAAAATTATAATATTATAATAATTCTAATAAAATATGGTACTTAAAATTAATTTCAGCCAGTTGCCAAAGCAAAAAGCTGAAAATTAAACTAATTCCAAATATTAATAAAAACTATAATAGTATGCAATATTTACTAAATATGTAATATGTATAATATAAAATAACTTAAAAACAGAAACAGAAACAGAAAATAGTAATAAAAACATTTTAAAAAGACAAAGAAATTTTAGAAAACACCTACAATTATTTCAGTGCAGTTAGTTGCCAAAGCAACGTTTCTCAATTTCATTTAGTTTAACTTGATGTACTTAAAATAGAAAGTACCATATAGACATTTTTTTAAATGACAAAAAGGCAAAATTATTGAAACTTTAACATTGAAACATACAAAAATAAAAACATCCAAAATGTTAATATGTAGTATGCGCTAAATAGTAATATGTACCTGAACAACTGAAGTGTAAATGAATACAAAAATATATAGACATTTAAAAAAAGCTTTTTAAAATTACAACACTGCAAAATTACAAAACTGCAACAAAACTAAAGTTAAAACAAGTTAAAATTAAAACAAAATCTAATTCAAAATATTAATAAAATATTTTTTATTTAATAAATTAATTACAAACAATAAAAAATCTCAATTATACTAAAATAACACTATATTAGGTTTTCATTGTTTTACAGATTTTTACTTGTATCACCTTGTTTTCACGTATTATATTCCTGCCCCCCACCCCCCATTTTCCCATTCATTATTCATTACCATAGTCATAGATTATGTTCATCACCTGTTTCTTGTTGAGTTGCTCATTATCTGGTGTATTTAAGCCCCGAGTTTAGTTCAGTCCTTTGTTCGATATTGTCGACGCTGTTGCGTTAGTTTGCTCCAGTGATTTCTCCTATAATAGAGTGTCTGGTTTCAGATTATCTTCTTTTTTTTTTAATAAACTACGTTTTGGCTGCAAATTGGATCCCTCTCCTTCTCCTCTTCCGTGCCCGTCCTGCACGTAACCAGAACAGGTTTGTCTAGTTAGCATGGTTCAGTTAGCTCTAACTGCACCATCAAAGCACAAAATGATCATCTAGCTTTCCCCAGGTATTCCTCATGACTGGTGAGACGGAACTAGGTGTTTTGGTGTCAAGGAGTGAGTCAACAGGGAAGACAAGGTAACTTTAGTTCTTTCAGCCGCTGCTATGACAGCTAATGAGACAGCCAAGAGTAAATACATCCCGCTGTGATGCTGATTCCCAGCATGACAGAGCTGCACTTTGATGCCAGACTGTATGGTGTGTCAGAAGGTGACAGGAGGGACTTCTGTTCTGACCTATTGACTCAAAGTATGTTCTCATAAAGCCATTAATAGAATGTGAAAAACTCAAAGTGGCAGTGTTGTTTCTCATTCTGACGTAGCCTCTTTCCTCTTGTCCCTGCGGTGCGGTGTCTGCTGGAGCACTAGCAAAGCCAATGTTCTGCAGCAGAGAACCAGATGTTATCTGTCACTTAGCGGAAGCTTTTTAACCCTCAATGTCAGTCTCCCTTGAATGAATGACCTGTGATTGAGTGTCTTGCTCAAGGGTACCATGATTATATGAGAGAGCCGCACTTCGGGATCCGCTCTAAAGCCGGGAAGGTTAGGACCTCTACCCTATGCAAGACTCCAAAAACATAGCGATACATAGCCTTCAGTTTCCAGATGAACACTAGTAAAACACCAACAAACTTTATTATGTTTTTTATTATGTTAAATTTTAGAATGTTAAATAAATTGTTAAATTTAACATATTATGTTAAATAAAATAAATAAATTTGATTTGATTTATTCTTTTTCACTCTAGTTTTTCATCTAATATTTGTGGAAGCTTGTTTCCGCCACAGAATAAAACATTTTAAAAGATAATTGCGACTTTTTATCTCACAATTGCGAGTTTACATCTCGCATTCTGACTTTATTTCTCAGAATTGCGAGATATAAAGTCAGAATTACGAGATATAAAGTCGCAATTGTGTTATAAAGTCAGAATTGCAAGAAATAAACTCACAGTTCTGACTTTATAACACGCAATTGCAACTTTAAATCATGCAATTCTGACTTTATAACACGCAATTGCGACTTTATATCACTCAATTCTGAGATAAAAAGTCAGAATTCTGAGATGTAAACTCGCAATTGTGAGAAAAAAAAAGTCAGAATTATGAGATAAAAAGTTGCAATTACCTTTTTTATTTATTCTGTGGCGGAAACAAGCTTCCATAAATATTCGTGTTTTATTTCAGCTAAAAAAAATGATTTTAATATGAAATAATGAAATAATATGAAATTGTTATTGTCATTTTAGTTTTAAAATGACAATAACAACACTGTTTTAAATATATTGAGTCCTCTAATTCTTTTTAAAGTAATTCACATATTTTAAGATTGAATATCATCAAAATGATGAAACATATTGAAATTCTTTTGTTACATTGCCCAGTTCAAATTCTTAACCAAGACCATCTGCTAACGGATGAATAATTCATAAACAGAACAGTTTGAATATATGGTTCGTCTCTGGTGATGCCAGCACTCGTGGTGAACTTTTAGTTTCTGTGTAAATCATTCATAATAAAAACCATTTTAATGGGTTAGTTCACCCAAAAATGAAAATTATTCCACAATTTACTCGCCCTCAAGCCATCCTAGGTGCATATGACTTTCTTCTTTCAGCCAAACACAGTCGGGAGTTATATTTAAAAACATATCCTGGCTTCCATAATTTATAATGGGAGCTAATAGTAACTGAGATTTGAAGCCCCAAAAAAGTGCATCCATTAAAATTTCTTGTTTTAGACTTCTAATTCATGACCGGTGTTTTGTTTTGGTCTATCCTCTGCGTTCGTCAATATGTCATGCGTCGGGTCAGAGGTCACTCTTCTGCCGGAACTAGACTCACGTACGGCCGTTACCGGAAGCCAGTGATTACAGTTTATAAAGTTATAAATATGGATATTTTTCTTCCAAAAATGCATCACTTCACTTCAGAAGGCCTTTATTAACCCCCTGGAGTTGTATGGATTACTTTTATGATGGATGGATGCACTTTTTTGGCCTTTAAAATCTCGCCCCCCATTCACTCCCATTATAAAGCTTGGAAGAGCCAGGATATGTTTTAAATTTATCTCTGCTGGACTGAAAGAAGAAAGTCATTTACATATAGGATGGCCTGAGGGTAAGTCAATTATGGGATGATTTTCATTTTTGGGTGAACTAACCCTTTAAGGAAATTCTCATGTTTTACAGATTATTTAGACATAGTACTCGGGTCCCATGAATCAGCCTCATTGAGCTGTACTGCTCATGAATGAGATATTTGGCTTGAATCTGCATCATTTATCTTTCATCAGTAGCTGCTATAACAAGTGAGCAAGAATCCAAAAATGAATTATGTACTGTAGCGTACAGTGTAGCTTTGTTCATAATTAGCTGTCATTGTGTGTTTAATGACCGTGGAGAGTTTCTCCGTTACATGAGATTTCCTGTGAGGAATAAGCCGTGAGCGTGTTCCTTCCACAACTCAGCATAAAAGTCCACCAAAAATTGCACAAAGCCTTGAGTCAGCACAACACTCTCTTTATCGTTTAAGACAGACATTTACGGTCCAGAGAGATGCAATATTAGCCGACCAACCTGTTCTCCAGTTCAGCACCCTAATCTGACAGTCTGCAGGGCCTGTGAATTTTAAAGAGGACCTGTTATGCCCTTTTACAAAGTCTTGATTTTGTTTTTAGGGTCTACTTGAGTAAGACTAAAACATTATTTTTCACATATTCTCCATTATTGCAGCTCCTCTCTTCTCAGTCTGTCAGTAACACTCTGTTTAGTTTCTCTCTCTGTGAAGCCCCTCCTTCTGAAAAGCTCAATGTGCTCTGATTGGTCGGCTGGACCAGTGTGTTTTGATTGGTCAACCACTTCGAGCATGTTTCAGAAATGTCACGCCCTTTACCATAATTGCGTGTTTCAACACACTACTAACTAACTCAACCAGGGGCCTGTTTCAATAAGGAGGTTCAACCAACTCTGAGTTAACTCTGAGTTGACTTACCCTGAGATGGGAAACTCTGAGTTTTTGGTTTCAGAACAGCTGAAATGAGTTAGTTCAATCAACTCTGAGTTGACCTACTCTGAGTTAAGCGCGTGCACCACAACTATAAAAAGCCATTATCAATGGAGCGCAGATATTACGAGTCACCATGGCAACAGCGCCAAACAAAAAGGAATTACTGTTATACAGTGTTGGGTGTAATTAATTACCAAGTAATCTAAATATTGTGATTTAATTAAAGGGATAACTCTTAATTCTTCTGTAATTTAAAATAAAATCTGATGTAATTACATTAAATAGGCTACTGCATAGACTATAGAGAACAATTCTGTATAAAACAATAGTGGATTTAACATACATTTTTAAAAGGTATATTTTTTATGTAACCTTCTCCCTCTACACACTTTGGTCAATTCAAGAATAGTTCATGCAATTGTATATTGTTTATTTGAAAGCATTAAAAGTGCAGTTTCTTGTCTCTCCTTGTATTGTTCAAGTGGTTGAGGTTGACGTGGGATTTAGTAATTAGTAATAAATAGACCAATACTTTCTAAAGATAGTAATTATTACATTAATCTAATTACACTGTTGAAGATAACATTGATAACTATTTTAGAGTAACTTACCCAACTGTTATAATATCAGAGGTGAAACTGGAAGAACAGTAGGCCTATGTTATTCAACCTAATTTTAATTTTCATGTGGAGCAATCCTGCAGGCATTAAAAGAACATGGCAGCATCTGAAAATTAAATATAAAAACATAATTCAATCAGGTAAGGCTTGAGCATATCATGGGTGAAGGCTACCTGACTTTACAGACATTTGACATTAAATAACTAAGTAGCATCCAGTGTCTAGCAGTGCAGCAGCATTTTTGGCTGAGGGAATTCCAGGAGGGACTTCAGAGCCAGTCACTCCCAAAGATCCAAGGGCCTTCATAAAATGTAAGAGGTTTACATATGTGTTATTTTTTAGATAGGCTATTTTTGATATTTCCATTTATTTTACTTTGAGGTTGGGTTTTTTGTTGGTCCCAACAGATTCTGATGGTAATATCTGATCAACAGAACCTGTCCCAACAGAACCCCAGGCAGTTGTAAGTCACCTACTCAATACACCAGAAATTAAATAGTGTTATAAAGTGCACTCGACCAAATGCTCATCTTCACAGGACGATGAGGATAAATATTTTCTGCTGCCACAGAGAGGCCTACATAGGTAATGTTAATATTATGTGTCTACACATCAAACAATCTACCCATTCAGATTTTTTCACATTTTTATGTGGATAATCTAAGTTTAAATCTAAGTATAAACGGGTATTCTTATCTCTCCCCCAGAGTGTGGATGAACAGCAGGAGGATGGTCCATCAACTTCTGTTGCACAGATGAACACATTTCAGTGATTTACAGTAAATGCCACAGTTTAATTCTGTAGAATTTGTTTATAACTACATTATGTAACTCTAATCTACTACTGTATTTTCAGTTGCCAGTTAGACTTCATCTTATTAAAAAAAAATAGAAAAAAACTGCAGTAAAAATAGCAATATTTTATTTATTAATAAAATATTAATTTTATTAATAAAAATGTACTGAAAGAATGAATGAGGTGTTTAAACACCGCTTCCCCTTTAAAAAAGGGGAGGAGACCGATATAAACTCTGGGTTTACCGAAGAAAACCTGCTCCCGACCAGGTTAGGTTCAGAGAGTAAGTTACCATGGTAACTGACTCTGAGTATAAGTTACCTCTCTTTCAGAAACAGGCTTGACTTACTCTGCTTTCTCAGGTTTAACACACCTCCCATTCTGAAACAGAAAACGAGTTTCCCTCATTTCAGGGTTAACATACTCAGATTTTTCACTTAACCTCCTTTCTGAAACAGGCCCCAGGCCTCGCTCCTTTATTTTTGCGTATACCTTGTGAGGGAATTATTTAAATGAGGAACATTGTGACATGTTTGTTCCCAGAAGAGTCTCACAATGAAGGTGTTTCAGGGAGTTCAGAGACAGTGTTACTGATATAGAGAATAACTCCCTCTGGAGTGACTTTGTGCTTTGTAACTTTGCAGACCTTTTTCATGCTCACACAGCAACATTACACACTAAAGAAAGCTGAACATGTAACAATGCATAATAGGCTGAGGGTAGATAGTGAGCAGGTGTGTCTGATGTCTCGAGTGCAGTGATTTGAAAGGCATTTGTGTTAGACGACCATAAGTACTCTCACAGGAAACCTGAGTCACCTAAAGGCGATCGGATCCGGTCAGAGCCAGCTGGAGTCTGAGAGACGAGCCTCCGCTGCCATATAAACAACTTGGATTGTCTATCACTGCAGATCAGAGGTCAGACGCACTGATTTTGATGCCGATGTGGCTGGCGGTTCACCGTCGGTTGGGCTCAGGTGTGTGTGGCAGCTGTCGTATACCCATGGGTCAGACTGTCTGCCTGATAATACAATTTTGATGGGAGTTCCTCATTGTTTTGTGGTTATCCTCTCAAAAATGCTATTATTTTCCGTTCCTTATGATGGTTCGCTGAAAATAATGAGAATAGTAGAAGATTTAATGAGTTCAGCTTGCTTCAGTGCGTAATTTGTCTTGCACCGTTTGTGCTTCAGACATGAATGAAGAGAAAATAATGTGGAAAAATTAATTTCAAAGCAATCAGACCAGATTATTTGCTTGTCAAGTATATACAAATGCTTAAATAAGCAAAGTTATAACTTTTCAGAGAGCTTGTTGGTAAGATTTAAAAAAATATTTTTTGAAAGAAGTCTCTTCTGCTCTCTAAGGCTGCTTTTATTGATCAAAAATACAGTAAATTTGTGAAATATTATTACAATTTAAAATAACTGTTTCTATGTGAATATATTTTAAAGTGTAATTTATTCCTGTGATCAAAGCTGAATTACTCCAGTCTTCAGTGTCACATGATCCTTCAGAAATCATTCTAATATGATGATTTGATGATCAAGAAACATTTCTGATTATTATCAGTGATGAAAACAGTTGTGCTGCTTAATATTTTGTTTAAACCAATATTTCTTTCTTTAAAACAAACTGATGAAACTAAGTTCTGTGGCTAAGTTTTTTTGGTTTTTGTAGTCATTTTTTTACTAGTATGTTCACATGGCTCTCGTATTAGTAACAATTAGGCTTGTGAAAAGAATTAGGCTTCAGACTAGGTCAAACTAAATGGATTTGAGTTGAAGCGGGAAAAAATCTGTTATGATGGCAGCTTCTGCACAGGGAAACACTACTCGCATTTTCTTTAGAAAGTGATACTAAAACTGCATAGTTCAACATGAATCAGTGCTGGAGAGAAATTCTCTACATGTCTGTTCAAGTGTCTGTAAACATCATGCATGGAGTCTAGAGCGTAACAGGCTTCATTCTGTTTAAGTAGCCTATAGATCCATTTGGTGACAGATGCGGCTTGACTGCACGTGGGTTTCTGGTGTTTTGAGAGAAGGTGACAGCATCTCACTGTAATGAATGGAGTAAATCACCACAAAGCCATTACTGCAGCACATCGGCTCCGGCCTGTGGGAAGCCTACGCGTTTGACCCTTCTCACCTCATTTATTTCCACTGTCCTTCGGCTCAGGGCTCTCTAAAGTCACTGATATCTAGCCCGCCATCTCTTTAGAGGGAATTGAGGTGGGTGTCGTTGCTCGGATCTGAGCGGAGGATGGATTTGCTTTGAAACTTGTAGGTTGCGTTCAGGTTATGTTGTTTGTGGGCTGTGTACGAGTGGACTGAATTTTGCATCGAAACATCTTGCACAAGCATGCTGTTTGTATTTATAGTGAAAGATATCGTTTCATTTTATTCAGTAAGGATGCATTCAATTGATCAAAAGTGACAGTAAAGACATTTATAATGTTACAAAAGATTTATAGCTCAAATAAATGCTTTCTATTTATCAAATATATATATATATATATATGTGGAAACTGATATATAAATAAATATATATATATAGTTCATTTGGAACTGTTTCAAAATTGGTTGTAGGATTAATTTGATTTTTTTTTTTTGGGGGGGGGGGATATTTACTGCTGTTTATCACTTAATTTATGAAGTTATCCTGTATAGATTATGTATTATGTATCTACATGTTTTTTTATGAACTGTGTTCCGGCACCTCAGACAAATTAATAAAAAAATAGATGAATTAATATTAGGGCTGTTGAACGATTAATTGCATCCGAAATAAGTTTGTGTTTACAAAATATATGTGTGTGTACTGTGCATAATTATTTTAGTATATATAAATATACACACATGTATATATTTAAAAAAGAGTTGCTTATGTATACTGTGTATATATATATATATAATTTGTTTTATATATAAATATAAATATTTTAGATATAAATAACAATATTTTCTTAAATATATACATGCATGTGTGTGTATTTATATATACAAAATAATTATGCACAGTACAAACATATATTATGTAAACACAAACTTTTATTTTGGATGCGATTAATCGCGATTAATCGTTTCACAGCCCTAAATATCAATGATAGCGCGATTGTTAGGCTATTGTTAAAACATGTCGCGTGCATAAAACATAATATCACAAACGCCTTCCCAAACACGCTTCTCAACGTTATGTTCTCAGTCACGGTTCTCCTGTCTGATTTGAGTGCATCTACGCCGGTTCACGCATGCAGACAAAGTCCTTCCTCCCTCCCCGCTGAACGCCAGCGATTACTAATGCGTGAAATGCACTCACGGTGGTTGAGCGCGGTAAAGTTAGTTTTAGATTCGATATTTTCTCTGGCCACTGTTCTATAGGTCAGTCGGCAGTCTTACATAGATATCAATAGCAGGATTACTTTTAACATTATGTAACCATTGTATATCGACATGAAATATTCATTCAAAATCATCTACATGCGTTAATGCTGAATATTTATACAAGGGAAGTCTGCCAATTACACCAACTGCTGTCAATGTAGCATATAATTTGTAATATTTCAAATTACTTGTATTATTTAAAAACCGATGTCTTCAAATTCTAAAGCTTGTAGAAGGTTCCTATTGGCAATACTGACTAAAGGCCCGTTCACACTAAGGACGATAACTATAAAGATAACGATAAAGATATAATTCTAAAAATCGTTCTCCATATTAAAGAATAACAGAGTTCACACCACAACTATAACAATAAAGATATGAGGAACGATATCGTTAGGATCACTTTCAGAACGATTTTTTTCCAGCTGTCGAACGATAAAACACTGACAGCCAATCACAATCCATTCTAATTTAAGGGTCTCGCGCATTTAAAATGGATCTGGATCATCCGGGCGCGCGCGTGCTTAGAATAAAAAGACCGTTATCGGTCGTTGGTGTGGACGCATATATAGTTATCTTTATCGTTATCTTTATATTTATCGTGCTTGGTGTGAACGGGCCTTTAGGCTAGAGTTTTCCTGGTAGCCTTGAGTAAATTAACTTGTCTAAGAAAATGATTCATAAAACACATAAATATTAGTTGAGCCTGTGTTTACTTTCTTCACTGACACAGACGAAAATGAAAAGACTATCAGTCAAAGTTTAGCTTTAGGAGGGGAAGAAATATGGGAGGATAAGGAGACTGAGAGAAAAAGAAAGATGAGGAGAGAACAGGTACTGACAAATAATCTACTACCCACTGACATGGTTTTAAAGCTATTTCTTATCCATTTTTTGGCCTTCAAAGGTCTTAAATTGCACATATGTAGGTCAGAGAAATCCAAATTTTCTCGGGGGAGCATGCCCTCGAATCCCCCTAACTTCCTCACAGTGTGGGCTGGTGTGGCTACAGTGCCAGGGCTGAATTTTTGTCCCAGTCCGCCCCTGACAGTTGCTGTTCTAGCCAGAGTAAGTGGAAGTTGCAGTGGAGTTAAAGGAGTCAAAGGTGAAGTAAGCTAATGTCAAAGTTACATAATTGTGGGTGTGATTTATTTCTGTTATAGTTGTCTTTAGCCATTTTTATGTTTGAATTTACATTGTGAAAAACAAGGTTGTGTTCCATATTGTGGTGTTCAGCAATATTAACATAGTGTCGTCGTCTTTACAGTGTAGATCGATCAAAATAAAACCATTGAAATATCAAGTAAATAAGTATTGTGATACTTGGTGCCACAGTGACACTCTTGTCCCAAAAAGTATTGCTATAGCACAATACTCAATGTTGTCCCACCACGGTGAGTCATTTTACCTGTTGCACCTACATAAAATTTGAGGGTTCCCCCACCTGCCAAATCCCAATTTAACCACTGCATATATACATATGTATGTATGTATGTATGTATATACATCAAATTTATTTATGATCGCTCATTCTTTTCCAAGTGATCTTGCAGATTTTGCCTTCCTGCAGGAACTCAATGTTCTTGTGTTTTTCCCTCAAGCCCTTTGAGTTTTTCAGAGCTATTCGGGAATCCGAACGCTAACGGCTCCATTTCTCCACATCGCTCCTGTGTGGGATCCACAAAGCATCCATGCGTTCCTCCCTCGGGGAACGTGTCTGTGGACTGGTTGGTTTCATCTGAAGTGTCTGAGGGAAATGAACGTGGGTGTGTTAAATACAGTCAGCTCTTTGTAAAGAGTTACTTAGCTATTCTCCTCAAGTCTTATCCCGTATTGATCCTTCCCAGATTCCTTGTGCGTGCGCACACACGCTCTTCACCTGCTAATACCTCGTTAGCACGCTCTGCGGGGCGGTCGCGTGATGGATGGTGGTGTGAATGAAAAATGAGATGCTATGGAGGGAATGTGGTCCACATAATAAGCATGAAATTGCACAGATGTGTGGGACTCAGTACTGAAATACCTGGAACATGGAAAAGCCATAATGAAAATGACATCTTGAGACTTTGCCCATAAGACTGTCCTTCTCTGTGGCTCTTTTTAGCATTTTTGCATTTCAATTAATATTCATTATGAATTGGACATGTCAGAAAGAGACCGTTCTTGTTTCAATGAGTCAGTGAGCATTTGACTCGAGAACTACTCAGACCAATTTGTGAACAAATTGTTAAGTCTAATTCATGAATCAATCATTTTGTGAACCAGTTCAATTAATTAGCTGAAAAGGTCTGATTCATTAACAAGTAATTCAGTGTAATTTGTGAATGATTCATTTTGTGAAGGAGTTCAACCAATTCATTGAAAAGGTTCAGTTCTATTTTATCCCTTAAAACTCATCACCAAAATGACATATTTTAACGTTTTTTCCTTGATGAAAATTCTTCATCCCTTAAAATAGCTTGAAACTCTTCACCCTTGCCTACACTGTTGCTTTCCCAGGGAAAGCAATAATTGATAAAAATGTAAATGTGTACCTTGAAATGCAATGTAAATCGCTTTGGATAAAAGCGTCTGCCAAATGCATAAATGTAAATGTAAATGCCTCATTTTATATACGCGGTTATATGAATATGCAAATGAGCCCCGCCTCCACTCACTCACTCCAGCTCAGAGATCCACGCGTTGACGATCACACGTTGATCTGATTGGTTACAAGGTAGTTTGTGGCGTCAGAAACACCAGCGATTTCAAGCTTTGTTTTTGAGACTGTTGGTTAACTGCAGTTTTATAAATACTCAGCATTGGTGTCGACTTATGAATTTACACATGGTTCGTCTTAAAGCAAATTAAAAACATCACATAGACATATAAACAACATTAAAGTCCGCGTGAACCGGAAGTTGCAAACGACTTTTCTCCAGTGTTGTGACGTATTTCCCAGTGAAAAGGAATATTGAACAGAGGGCAGGGTTTTACTCTAGCGCTCCTCCTCTCCATCTCTGCTCATAGCAGACTAACGGTTTGAGGGGAGTGGTTAAGCGTTTCCCAAACCAAGCCGTCAAACATACGTCATCAGGGAAGGTCCTCCAATGCATAGGGGAGGGACATTTTCAGATTTTGATTAAAGATTACGAAGCCAAAAAAATATTTGGTGTGGATTGACTTGCATGGATGAATTGTTCACCACAAAACGATTAATTTAGGCAAACAAAGTAAATATGGTCAATTTTGATTTCATGTGGACTTTAAAAACTTAATTTTCACCACAGGGGGACTTTAAATCTTAACACTTCAAATTGTTCATTGGAAAGTTCATTAATTTTACTATCACTCATACTGGGATCAGTCTGATTTGTGAACAAATTGTTTAGTCTAATTCATGATTGAATGATTTTGTGAACCAGTTCAACCAATTAATTGAAAAGGTCAGATTTGTTAACAAATTCTTATAAACATCAAATTGTTTATTGGCAAGATCCGGCTTCTTCATGAATCAGACACCGCTCAAGCATCAATTTTGCTATAGTTCATAAGGGCTGTGGGATTTGAACAAACCTCTAACACTCAGCATGTAACTTATTTGTGCAATGGACATGAATTACATGTTTTTTTCTTGGTTATGCGGACGTTGCATTTGATCATTTTGCAAACATAATGTAAACGTTACTTTTGAATGTTCTCTGAACGTTTTGCATTGTCATTTGGTGCCAATATTGATGCAGAAATGAGAGAAATCTCATTAATTCTGTGCAACCTCACAGTTGAAGAGGTATAAACGGATGATATTATGGGCCGCGGCCTCCTCTGTCTCATGGAGGTTAAACCTCTCTGGCTCTCCTCCAGAACATTCACACGTTCAGGGGGATTTCTCAAGGATTTCCCACAGATTTCCCAGCGCTTCTCCTGTTTGTGCAGAAATGCAGGCGTTCTTCACACTGTCAGGCTGTCTTCACTCTTGGTGGTGTATTTAGTTCGAGGTCTCATTTGCTTTGACATGCCGTATAATTTACACACGCTGCTTGTGCATTCCTCCCCATTGTTTTCTTCTCTCTCATTCTCTCCTCTTTCTAACAAACGCCAGTTATTTGCCTGTCACATGTGTCCTTTTTCTTAAGTGCGCATGGTTTACCCCTGTCTAAATGGATTTATACTGCAGCTTTTTGAATTCTTCATTTTGATTGGTTTATAGACATTCTGAGATGTTGATGAACTTCCATTCAAGGCAGTGCTAGATTGATATAATTCGCACAGATCCCTTGACATATGTTATACAAATCCAGGCTTTGTTTTGTTGATCGTTCCAGCTGATTTCCGTGGTTACGAGAAAAACAGTATTTTATGTCCGAATGCACAGTACTCAGTAGACGAAAAGTCCCCGGATGACCTACTTCCTCCAGCGGGATTCTGAAGTGTGTATACGATGGATACTTTATTATCCCATGAGGCCACGGGAGAGGATTTATGAATGGCAGTGAAGTGACGTAACTGATGCTGGAAGGTCACATGATAAAGACAACATGGTGAATGTAGTACATTCCGATTACATTAATAACACACACTCACAAAACATACTTTTTTAGCACTCGCAAATAAATTACTTGTTCAAAATAAGTACCTATTCAAGAGTGTATGCGATTTTTGGTCACAGCCAGTGATGATGTTGGAGTAATATTTGCAAAATGAATTGTGATTGGTGTACTTACTTATCTGTTTGCATACTGAATTTTGATTGGTCTACTTACTCATATCTGTTTGCATACTGAATTTTGATTGGTTTTTACTCATATCTGTTTGCATACTGAATTGTGATTGGTTTTTACTCATATCTGTTTGCATACTGAATTGTGATTGGTCTACTTACTCATATCTGTTTGCATACTGAATTGTGATTGGTCTACTTACTCATATCTGTTTGCATACTGAATTGTAATTGGTGTACTTACTCAAATGTGTTTGCATACTCAATTTTGATTGGTCTACTTACTCATATCTGTTTGCATACCGAATTGTGATTGGTCTACTTACTCATATCTGTTTGCATACTGAATTGTGATTGGCCTACTTATAGCTGTTTGCATTCTGAATTGTGATTGGTCTACATACTCATATCTGTTTATACTGAATTTTGATTGGTCTACTTACTCATATCTGTTTATACTGAATTGTGATTGGTCTACTTACTCATATCTGTTTATACTGAATTTTGATTGGTCTACTTACTCATCTGTTTGTATACTCAATTTTGATTGGTCTACTTACTCATCTGTTTGCATACTGAATTGTGATTGGCCTACTTATATCTGCTGGCATACTGAATTGTGATTGGTCTACTTACTCATATCTAGGGCTGTAACGATACACCAAACCCACGATTGGTGTATGATTTTTATTAAAACAATATTTTTTATTAAATAACATTTGTAAAACCTATACAAACTGAACACCAAAGAACAAGATTAACTATGCAAATTATTAACAATATAAATAGCCATATATAAAATAAATAAATAGCCAAAGCTATAACACTTCTGTTTTCTTTGTAACAAAATACTGTTGAAAAACAAACAGAACTAAACTCCATTGTGGTGATGATTCGAGCATGTTGAAAATTCTCATTCAATCAAGTTCTCTTACATTTACAAAGTAGGCTAAATTAAATGGCTACTGTTTCACACTGAGGTAACTGAGGCTTACTGCCTGTGCTGCAAACACCAATCAAACCTTACAAATTGAGGTAAATTGTGTTTTTTTTCTTGCTTTTCCCCAGTCTTAAAGTGAAAAAGGTAGTATTTAATTGAATACATTTATGGTGAGATTACTACATTTTATTTAATTAATCGCATTTATTGTCAATCTGTTTTCATTTTGACCACGAACCATGCGCTGTCACTTTAATTCAGCGCGTGCAGCACAAAAGAAATACTCGTTGCGGAAACGATCGCTGCACTGCTCTATACGCACGGCAACTGGAACGGGTCGACGGACGGCAACCGCGTGCAGTGTGTGACCTGGGTAGGCTACGGAAAAAATATGCACCGCATACGGAGTATGTGTGAAACGGCCGTTACTCTGAGAGTTGGAAGGGGTGTGTCGCGATTTTGCCTTCTCACACCGCGAAACTGGATCGTGGATCCGAGTGTCGCGATTTCGATTTCATATCGCGTATCGTTACAGCCCTACTCATATCTGTTTGCATACTGAATTGTAATTGGTCTACTTACTCATATGTGTTTGCATACTCAATTTTGATTGGTCTACTTACTCATATCAGTTTGCATACTGAATTGTGATTGGTCTATATACTCATATATATTTGCATACTGAATTGTGATTGGTCTATTTACTCATATCTGTTTGCATACTCAATTTTGATTGGTCTTTACTCATATCTGTTTGCATACTGAATTGTGATTGGTCTACTTACTCGTATCTCTTTGCATACTGAGTTTTGATTTTTTTTAAAGTTTGCTCTTTCTTGCATATATTAAGCCAATTTAAGTCACTCTCATAATGGTCCATTGTCAGTTATGTCATTATCATTGTACTAGATAACAAATGTAATTTTCAAAGAAAGATAGCACAAGCAAAACACTTTATTTAAAAAAAGCTTGTGTAGCAAGCTTTGGTGGTCATGGCATCTGTCAGACAGCTCTGAAGAATACTTCAGGTGTTGGATTGGATTGGATTGCATATACTCAGATCATGATTTCAGAGTGAAACTGCTTCATTTATTAAACTGCATTCTCTGTTGTCACCTGAGCTTGTAGTGCAGACCGAACATTTTTCACAATGCTCACAACAACCTGTAAAAAGAGCTGGCATCCCTTATCTACCCACTGTTGCACTTGTATATGTTTTTTTTCCTTTCCTTATCTCCCAAGAGGCCTTGCTGCTTAACAGCCATGGCCGTGCAGGAGAGATAGTCAGAGCGGTGCATTCAAGGACAGAGAATTCGTGGTGTGTGTGTGTGTGTGTGTGCTGTGATGATTGTGTTTATGAACTGAGCATCAGCATTACTTCAGGACTCCTTGCGTGTAATCACCTTATCTTTGCATTCTCAGGAGCAGCAACCAGATCCCCAATGGAGATCTATAAGCATATGGAGAGATAGAGAGCATTGAGCGCTCTAGAGAACAGAGCTGATATTAAATGGAGAAAGAGGCCTCGTTGTTAAAATTAAGTGGCCAATATTAGCATTTATTACATAATTAGCATTGTTCTGATTTCGCTTGTACTGGAAGTAGGGCTGCTATACAATATATAATGCTAAAAATTAATGCTTTGAATTTCTGTTCATCAAAGAATCCAGAGCAAATGCATCACAGTTTCCACCAAAATATGAAGCAGCACAACTGTTTTCAACATTGATAATAATCAGAAATGTGTCTTGAGCATCAACTCATCATATCAGAATGATTTCTGAAGGATCATGTGACACTGAAGACTGGAGTAATGATGCTGAAAATACAGCTTTGATCACAGGAATAAATTACATTTTACAATATATTCACATAGAAAACAGGTATTTTAAATTGCATAATATTTCACAATATTACAGTTTTTACTGTATTTTTGATCAAATAAATTCAGCCGTGGTGAGTATGAAGAGATCCCAAACGTACTGACCCTAAACTTGTGAACAGTATAGTGTATGCTATTATGTAAGGAATAATTGACAATGGGACATTGAATTATTCCGCTTATACTACGGTTACCACACCTCAAAACATTGTTCAGATGATGTATTTCAAGACGTTTGTCAGACGTTTGCCTTAAAAAGCTCTTGAAGGGGCCGTTCACAGAACGTGTTTTTCCATTCCAATGCGCTATATACTTTTCCATTGTTTCCATTGGAGAAGATGGAATAATGCTGCTCGTGCAGTTATTGTTTCACGGTAGCAACCGCATAGTTTTCAACTATACATAGTCAAAAACAAACAGAGAACATTAGTAATCGCATGGCAACCGCCTGGCAACCAATCACAACGCTCCATTGTCCCTGACTTTTGCAGGTGAAAGCATTACACAAACTAACATTTTACAGTATTTGTTTTTATTTCATATAGACAGATCTTGAAAACTTGAAAGTACATAATTAATTTTTTTATTATTCGATGGTGAGACCACCAGGAGAAACTAAAAGACGCAGATATGACAGCTAAACTGTTTGTGTGCAGTGGACAACACAGCAGATTTATAATGACAGAAGTGTCGCATTTATTATTTTAATGGCAAGTAGTTTGTTTAGCCTTCAACATCTGCCTACACTCTCAAACATTACGAGCGCTAGTCCAAATAAGGATGTGTTTTCCACAATGCCTGCCATGTTTACCGGGAAATGGAGGGAGGGCCGAACACAAACAACACTTGACTTGACTGTTTGAAGAGGAGAGGATTTACTGACACTGAGAAGTAAATGAAGTTCTGCTTCTCCTCACACTCAGTTCAAGGACTTTTAATGGGGGGTTTCTCTATTGTCCAGAGGAAGTATGTTTCTCAATCATAGCTTGTAGGAGACTTTGCTGGATTTCTCTGCTGTTTCTCCCAGTAAAATAATAAAAGTTTTCTTCATGAAGTCTGTTGTTTCCCCCCATATTTTAGAGACTGCATTTTTAAAGCAGTGCTAAACTCACAATGCAAGTTACAGATACATGCAGGAAGCAAGAAAGAAAGTCCATACGATTGAACAAATGATGACTCATTCATGGGTGAACTACTCCTTTAATGATATTCCCAGCCTGCCCTTTATGGACAAAACAGTGCTGGAGAAACTGAGAGAGAGAAGGAGAGAATATGCCGACAGCCATTATTATTAGCTGCCAATTAAATGCACACACAGTGTGAGAGGCTTTTATTCCTGTGGTTGTGACGATCCCCCACCGAGCGTTGAGGAGCGTTTCTGCGCTCTCATGAGAGAGTGAACTAAACCTGCGCTCAACATCTGCAGATGGGATAAAATCCACTCGGTCTCTAAATATAAGCATTTGTTTAAACTGACTCGCGCACTTTCTGTTTGCTACAAGCAGCATCAGCAACATAATGCAGTGTGTGAGGCATCTGCTAATACAAATTATTAAAAAAACAGACCTTTGTTTGAAAAGGTCATGCTAACCTGATGGAAAGACCATCTTATATGACTTTTTTTGCTGGTCCAGACTAGATTATGCTGGTTAGTGCTAGTTCAGCATAGATGTGATATTTACCACACCCTAAAACGAAATTCAGGGTCCCTATTTTGACGTATATCTGAGTGAAATGGCTTCTCGAACAAGAACAAATGTAGGGCGGGGCTTGTTTTTTTTCATGTAGATTTGATTGGATGGTTGTGTTTTGCTATTGGTTGATCTCATGTGAGTGACAGGTTGCCCCGCCCTCACGCCAGTAAACACATCATCAGTGAAGAGATGGTCAGACATTTCTCAAATCATGTGTCAGATACAGTAATGTTGTTCGTTTGTAAGGTGCGAAGGCTTGTTTAACGAACAGCCGTGCGCACTGGTCACTATCTCAGTAGCGATCTGTCTTTGCGATCCAGCAGGAAGTGTTCAGATCCAACGGTTGGCACAGCCATCACGAGCCCTCCTGCCAGCCTTGCCCACCTGCTCCAGTGTTCAGCCTGAATCCAAAAGAAACGAAGAAGACCAGAGCTGTGTTTTGAATTTCTATTTGAATTGTGTTAGCAAACCGAGAGAGAGAGAGCGAGAGAGAGATCTATATATTTTTTTCTTAATCAAAATGTAATATTTATTTATTTATTTTTACATTTGTTTTTTTAAACTAAATGTGCATGTCTAAATTAAAGATGTTCTGTAGTTATTTATGTTTTGATAGAGCTAATAGGATTAATGCTCGTGCGACTGTGCAAGTCAGAAATTCCTCTTCATTCCAGTTCAACATCCTGGTTTCTGTCTTTGATTTTATGTGTCTGTTCTCATTTCATGCTGAGCTGACAGACTCTCTCTGCCTGGTCACGATGTGGGGAGAGTTGCAATTGTAAATATTGATGAGATTGTGGAGTATAGCAGTTGTCATTGGGTAACTTTTGAGATTGACCCGTTTTGTACTCTGGGCGGTTTGGGGTCAGGGTCTTTTATTGTCCTGTGAATATGGCTGAAGAGTTTAAGGGCGAGTGGACAGACAGAAATGGTGTGAAGTGGTACTTTCATGTGCGCTGTACTCTTAGGGACAAAGCTGTTGTTGGATATTGAATGGAAACGCAGACAGTAGTGGGGGTGAGTTGATGGGATTTTCATCATGTTGGCCTGTGGGAAGAGAACTGGCTACTTTAAACCCACACAGAACACTATGAGCAAACTGAATGTATGTACCAAAGTTAAATGATGCAAAAAGAAGAATATCATAGACTTGGAGAAAAAAAATCACATTAATAATGCAGCTCATGCAATTCATGTATTAGTAGAGGGCAAGATTTTCAGTAACAACCTACATTTTTGTCTTTTCCTCCCTCAAAGATATTGTATGATTTCAGATGACTTTTATGAGGTTTTTATAATGCTTTTGATTACCCTTTTTGAATGGTAACCAGAAAATGACAATAAAAAAAATTTAAAGAGAGAGATTTTGCACTTTATGCTGCTGTTTCCCATACAGCAAAAGCTTATAACCAGGGGCTGCCAAGTTTAGATACCGGTATTAAAACAATAAAAATACATTTGTGTAAAATTACTTACAATTGTAGGGCTATACAAGGCCAATTGTAGGCCATATAAGCTATAAGATATGAATGAAAAAAAAAAATATGAATATAAAATATATATATATATATAAAAAAAAATGTGTCGGGGGGGGGGGTCTTGTTCTTGTTCAGTATAAAGACAATTATGTTAGAAAAGATTTCTATTTCAAATAAATGCTTTGAACGTTCTATAAATATTAAATAATAAATGTAAAAATATATGTGAAAAGAATATGAAGCAACATTGATAATAATCAGAAATGTTTCTTGAGCATCAAATCATCATATTAGAATGATTTCTGAAGGTTCATGTGACACTGAAGATTGAATTCAGCTTTGATCACAGGGATAAATTATATTTTAGAATAGAAAACAGCTACTTTAAATTGTAATAATATTTCACAATATTACTTTACAGTTACAGTACAATAATTACAGTAATAACAAATAAATGCTGCTTTGAGTATAAGAGAATTCTTTCAAAATATATTGAAAAAAAAAAATTCTGATCCCAAAATGTTGAACAGTCTATATTTGAATGAACTTCATTGTTGATAAACTTTGCATTTAAGTAACGTAACCTCTCCAAAAGAGCTGTTTTTCTTTTGCTTCTGCTGATGCCTCTTTCCACACATGATTTGACATAGAAAAAACAGTGAACACAGGTCCTTTGCTCCGTAATGTACGGTATATGAATAATTAAAATTTTATTCATGAATGTACAATTTTTAAGTGTCAGAATTAGCTGTGATAAAAATAAATAAATAAATAAATAAATAAATGAAAGATTTTATTTATTTGAGTTGATCCAGCAGCTTAAATGGTGTCTATAGGATTTGGCACCTTATGCATGCACAAAGTTGCTGTTTAGAAATGCTGATTCAGTGGGCCACTTTCCGTATATGTAACCTACAGTGTTTGCGAAAGCTTCGCTCCTGAGGGAAAGCCTAAAAAAGGCCCATGTATCAGAACTCTCTGACACACTTCTCTCTCTGTCCGAGGAGGAGGATGTTTTTGAAGGCACAGACGAGTGATTGATGGGGCTAAGTCGGGACTTGCCCCAAATTCAATACGATCGATCAGTCTGTTACTCGGCTGTCAGAGCAGCGCCGCGTTAAAGTGCATCGCCTCACCTTGTGCGTGAGCGAGCGATCCAGAGCATCCGTTCGAAATAAATGACTTGCCATGTTAGAAACCTTTGAATAGCCCTGCGATTCATCTTGACATCACTAAAGGAACGACAACTGAATGCAGTTGCTCAAGTCAAAGCGTTCTCTGCAAACTGTTGTATTCCTGTAGCCTAATCTGATGTGTTTATGTTGATATTCAAAGATAAAGGACATTGAATATTCAAAAGTAACATTCCCATGATGTTTGCAGATTGATAAAAAAGGAATGTTCCCTTAACGTTCGCATAACCAAAAAAAAAAAACATTATAAAAACATTTAAAAACTGGACGTTTTGAGCATTTATAGAAATTATTTTGATAACTTAATGGGAACGGCGATTTATTTTTAGCCGATTTTCTACCCGCTTTGTATTGTTACAGTGTCGGTAGTATATGTAAATGAACAATGTTTACTCGTTGTCCATGTTACCCCGGACAGAGAAAAATCATGTTTATTTGTTAGCAAAAGTCCGCCAGATGACGTTATACAGCATTGGTGAAAACTAAAGATTGTACTTCCGCATTTTTGTATCCCTGTCCACAGACGGATCGGCAGAGGGTTATTAACAGAACAGTTATTGTAAGGGTAGGTTTATCACTGAAAATTGTATTATACTTTGTCTACTCTTTAAACAGCAATATGGTAAAAATGGAAGACTATGTCAACGGGTTTCTTACCTGTGCCTTTGCTTCGACGAAACTGAAGGAATGGCAGTTCTCTTACGAGAGTTCTCTCGTACTGCGTTCGTAGAACGCTGCGGGAAAAGTCTCTTTTCACGAAATACTGAAGCAAAATTATCCTTAATTTTCATATTTGTAAAACGCATTGCAGCAGTGCACAGCCATGGCGAGACGGCTCGCTCACTCATTGGCTGTTCTGCGGCAACTGCATGAGCCTATCGAGCGAGGGCTGATGCAATATCAGACCAATGAGAGCGCTTCGCGCGCTCCTCGTCACATCCCGCCGAAACGGGTGTGGCCATCCCCTATAAAAGGAGCTCGAGTAGGCTGATTCAACTGATTTTCATCTCTTCAGCGAAGCTCACGCATCGCTGGATCACGGAGAAGCAAGCGTCGTCGAGGCAAGCTTTTCAGCGGGACGAGCCCTCGAAGCCGCTGGCCTCGCCGCCTTCTACTGCCGTACCTGCTGCGCTTTCCGGCGCTTCATATCCTTTATCTGCTCTGTTTTGTGTATGTGTGTGTGCAGTGTTCCCGAACACTCACCCCTAAAAGAGCCGCGTCTTTTTCAAGATGCCATCCTGTGGCTCGTGCCGAGCCCTACTCATCGAGGGAGACCGCCATGTTATTTGCGTCTTCTGTCTGGGCGAAGAACACGCAGCGCTCGCGCTCGCTGACGGCGGCTGCCCTCACCGCGAGCTTTTGCCGATGGCGACTCTGCGGACTCGCCTGGCACAGTTCTCCGAGCCTGCGCCCCCCGCCGCGTTGCCGCGCCGTAAGAAGCGCCGCTCGCAGCGGGCCCCGGAACCCACCTCTTCCCGACAAAGCTCGCCGGCTCGCCCGCCAGCTTCACCGGCTTCCCCCGAAGCACTTCCTGATGCTCAGCGCCCGCAGTCTGCCGCCGCTTCATCTGAGGAAGTTGTTTCTGAAGTCGAGTCGGTCGAAAAGGATTCCTGCTCTCTGCTAGCTTCAGGCAGTGAAGACTGGGCGAGCTCTGCGGATCTCACGCCTCCTGCCCGAAAGCCGTCGGCTAGAGCTAGCATCGAGAGGGAGCTCATGCGAGTACTCGCGTTGGCCGCGGCGAGCCTCGGCCTCGAGTGGTCTGCACCGGAACTCCCCTCGCGCACCCGGCTTGATGGTAGCTTCCTCCCTGGTGAGCGTTCTTCTCCTGTGTCTAAGCCCGCTCCGTTTCTTCCTGAGCTTCATGAAGAAGTGGCGAAGGCCTGGAACGCTCCCTTTTCTGCACGAACACGTTCGTCTGTATCCCCAGCATTTTCCTCCCTGGATAATGCTCAGGATCGAGGCTACCTCACTCTGCCGCCGGTGGAACAGGCGATAGCAGCCCACCTTTGCCCGCCCTCTGCTGGACGGCGGACTAAGCCAGTGCTGCCGTCGAAAGCCTGCCGCATGACGTCGTCGCTGCTCGCGCGGATCTTCTCCGCCGCTGGGCAGGCGGCATCGGCCCTGCACACCATGGCCACGCTTCAGGTGTTCCAAGGCGATCTCCTCCGCAAACTGGACGAGATAGGACCTGAAGCTATCTGCATCACGGACCTGAGAAGCGCGTCGGATCTTTCCCTCCGCGCTACCAAGGCTGCAGCACAAGCCATGGGACGCTGTATGGCTTCCGCTACCGTAGCCGAGAGGCATTTGTGGCTGACGCTCACGGAGATGGCTGATGCAGAGCGCAACGCGTTCCTCGACGCCCCGCTATCCTCCGCTGGCCTCTTTGGATCTTCTCTCTCCGAGTTCGTGGAGAGATTTTCCGAAGCCCAGAAAGCGTCACAGGCATTCAAGCACTTCCTACCGAAGCGCTCCAGTTCCGCAGCGGGCCGTGAGAAACAGGCCCCTCGGAGCTCACAGCCTCAGCCTCCGGCCGCCCCCTCTCAGCGACAGCAGCGCAGCTCACGCCCTCGCTCTCGCTCTACCAGCCGCCGCCCCACTCACCGCGGGCCGCGACCAAGGGTTGTGTTGAAGCCGGAAGCCCCAAAGAAGTCCTAGCACGCCTAGGGAAGCGCAGGTGTGTAAGCCCCGTTGCGACCGGGCCCTCACCAAAGCGCACCGCTGTCTCAGTCCCAGGAATTGCGACTGCTTCAGCGTTCTCAGCAGAGCACAAGCCCGCACAGCTGCCCGCTTGCCTGCACACAAAAGCCGTTTTTACGGCTACCCAGATAAATCCCGAAAAGAGTGTATTTTCTGGTGTCCCGGCCAAGGCCGATGGTGCTATAAATGTAGTGTTGATGCCCACTTCCCTGTGCCCATCCCTACACACAAGCACAGCCCTGCACACAGGGCCCGTACTCATAAGATCGACGCAGTTCGATCGCGCCACAAACATAGTCAAAGTGCCCACTTCCCAGTGCCCACAAACGCTATGTCTGGCAAGCCACAGGCTCCCTGTAAAAACGGGACCTGTGAGCACCCGCTCTGTTCAAGCAGACAGCGCGGCCAAAGCAGTAAACGTGCCCGGTCCCCGCCCACGTTCACTTGTAGGCTGCATGAGTCCCATGAGACCTTCTCAGACCTCCCTCGTTCAGATAAACACTGTAGCGGGGTCGAGGATGAGCGTGTTGCCCGCTGTATTATGCGCGCTCCCCGCCTCAAATGTCACAGGCGTAACGCCTATGCTAGCGCGCCCCGAAGCGCCGCCGTCGCACAGCGAACAGAGCGCGCTTCGCATCCAACCCCTAGCCGGCCATGCAGACGCATGGGCCGCGCTTCCAGGGGTTTCGGACTGGGTGCTAGACATTATAAAGAGAGGCTTCTCGCTACAGTTTTGTCGGCGCCCTCCACGCTTCACAGCGCGCGTCGAAACTACGGTGAATTCAGAAGTAGCACACCTGCTTCGCGCCGAAATATCAAAACTGTTGAGCAAAGGGGCGATACAACATGTATCCCAAGCTCAAAGCGAAGGGGGGCTATACAGCAGATACTTCCTAGTCCCCAAAAAGGACGGTGGTATCAGACCCATACTAGATCTAAGACGACTAAACAGAGCTTTAGTGAAACGCAGTTTCAAAATGCTCACAACCAGCAAAATCCTCGCGCACATTCGCCGAGAAGACTGGTTTATGTCGATAGATCTAAAGGACGCGTATTTCCAAATACAGATAGCGTCACGCCACAGGCGATTCTTGAGATTCGCCTTCAAGGGTCGGGCTTACCAGTATACAGTCCTGCCATTCGGCTTGTCCCTGGCACCCCGTACATTTACGAAGTGCATGGACGCAGCGCTCGCCCCCCTCAGACTCAGGGGCATGCGAGTGCTGAACTATTTGGACGACTGGCTGATCATAGCTCAATCACGATCTCAGCTCGTGGAGCACAGAACCATGTTACTCGATCACCTCGAGAATCTTGGTATCACGATCAATTGGACGAAGAGCTCCTTGAACCCCAGCCAAACTATTTCGTTTCTGGGCATCGTTCTGGACTCTCGTTCTATGACGGCGCGGCTGTCGCAACAGCGCGCGCTGCGCATACAGCACGCAGCGAGGTCCTTCCGCTGCGGTGCGATTATCCCGCTCAAACGTTTTCAGAGGATGCTGGGCCTCATGGCCTCAGCATCATCAGTTCTCCAGCTGGGCCTGCTTCGCATGCGCCCTCTGCAGTTCTGGTTGAAAGCGCGAGTGCCACGCGGAGCGTGGGCACTCAGCCGATTGCGCCTCAAAGTCGATCAAGACTGCGCAGCAGCCCTGAGACCATGGGCGGCGGGCGATTGGTACCGTTCAGGTGTAAGCCTGGGGACTTCCTCGAGAGTGAAAGTGGTGTCTACGGACGCATCCACCTCGGGATGGGGAGCGCTGCTCGAGGGCAGGCCGTTCTTTGGCCTCTGGTCAGAACGAGAAAAGCTCCATCATATCAACTGCCTGGAAATGCTAGCAGTTCACAACGCGCTGACGCGCTTTTGTCCCCACATCAAGGACCAACACGTCGTAGTCCGCTCGGACAACACGGCCGTGGTGTCCTACATAAATCGCCAAGGCGGCCTCGGTTCCAGTTCCCTTTACAGGCTGGCCGAGCGCCTCCTAATATGGGCTCAGCGCAACCTGAGCTCGCTGAGAGCGGTGCATGTGCCCGGGACACTCAACCTGGGTCCAGACAGGCTGTCCAGGAACAATGTTCCCACGGGCGAATGGTCTCTACACCCACAAACAGTCCGGCTGTTGTGGCGGAGATTCGGCAGAGCGGAGGTGGACCTATTCGCGTCCCCAGAAAACGCTCATTGCCCCGTGTTCTTTTCAAAGAACGACAGCGCGCTGTCCCACAAGTGGCCGCACTGCCCGCTATACGCGTTTCCCCCAGTCTCCCTCCTACCTCAGGTGCTGGAGCGAGTCAGGGAAGTGAAATGCCCAGTACTGCTTATAGCACCGTTCTGGGACAACCAAGCCTGGTTTCCAGTCCTGATGCAGTTAGCAGACTCCGCTCCATGGCCAGTGCCATTGAGGAGAGATCTCCTCTCGCAGGCCAGGGGCTCGATTTGGCACCCACACCCAGAGCTGTGGTCCCTTCATGCGTGGACGTTCAACGGTTACCCGTTAGCCTCACGGATGGAGTGCTGAACACCATCACTCAGGCTAGAGCGCCTTCCACCAGGCGGCTTTATGCCTCGAAGTGGTCGGTTTTCTCCAGCTGGTGTACAGCTCGGGGCCTGTCACCCCTCGATTGTGAGGTGACGGAGGTTCTCTCCTTCCTACAAGAGCTGTTGGATAAGGGCAGATCCCCTTCCACGCTCAAAGTCTATGTGGCGGCTATCGCAGCGTGCTCGACAGCAACGCCAGGCCAGTCACTGGGTAGGAACGATTTAGTCATCCGCTTCCTCAGGGGAGCTAGGAGGCTGAATCCCCCCAGACCTCCCTCAGTCCCGGTGTGGGACCTTTCTACGGTCTTGGCAGCCATGAAAGGCCCCCCCTTTGAGCCTATCCAATCTGTTAGCCTCAAACATCTGTCTTTCAAAACGGTGTTTTTGATGGCCCTCGCTTCGGTGAAGCGCATAGGCGATCTGCACGCGCTCTCTGTGAGTCCAACGTGCTTGGAGTTTGGGCCCAATGACTCCAAAGTCATACTCAAACCTAAGCACGGCTACGTGCCGAAATCCCTCAACACTCCGTTTAGGGCTCAGGTTATTTCCCTGTCTGCCCTGCCGGGGTCAAACGAGGAAGGGGACTCGAGCTGTCTTTGCCCCGTTAGGGCGTTAAGAGCTTATGTGTCCCGCTCCGCTGCCTTCAGACAGACGGAGCAGCTCTTTGTCTCGTTCAGTGGACGTTCCAAGGGAGCGGCTGTTTCGAAACAGAGCCTGTCCAGATGGGTGGTTGACGCCATAACAATGGCTTATACTACCAAGGGCCTTCAGTGCCCGTTGGGCATTAGAGCGCATTCCACGAGAGGCGTTGCCTCATCGTGGGCCTGGTCTAGCGGGATTTCCTTACTGGAAATATGTACGGCGGCGGGCTGGGCCTCGCCGTCTACATTCATAAGGTTCTACAACCTAGAAGTTCCCGCCTTGCAGGCCAGGTTGTTTTCGGTTTAGCCGTATCAGCTGTCTACCACGACACTGATTTCGCAGGCGCACAACGCCACCGAATACTTCACCGCACTTGCAAGCCAAGTGTTTTCGGCGTATTCGAGTCAGCTGTCTAAACACGGCACTGATATCGCAGACGCACAGCGCCGCCGAAGTTCTCTGGGCAGAATTGTGTAAGACCCATGTTTTCCCACATTAGCCAGGCTCCCTCCTGCCTATGTGATGTTATATCGCGTCTAGAACGCACCTATTTGGGCGAAAGTGTGTAAGTCCCACATTTCCCACATTAGCCAGGCTCTCCCTGCCTATGTGACGTTGTATCGCGCTTAAGGGCGCATCCATTGGGCGAAATTACGTAAGACCCACATCTCCCACATCAGCCAGGTTTTTCCCCTGCCTATGTGGCGCTGTTTCGCGCCTAAGGGCGCATATATCTGGGCAAAAATTTGCGTAAGACCCACATTTCCCACATTAGCCAGGCCTCCCCCTGCCTATGTGATGTTATATCGCGTCTTAGGACGCAGCTATCTGAGGGTGGTTGTCCCCCCCCCCCCCCCTCCAGACTCTCCGAAGTCTACCGGGTGATTATGCACTGTATACCTGGACTAGCTTCCAGTGGTCGGTGTTTTCTCATCCCAGCACGCACGGCGTCTTACAAGTGGTTCCCGCAGCGTTCTACGAACGCAGTACGAGAGAACTCTCGTAAGAGAACGTACTCGGTTCTCTCTAGAAGAGGGAACGAGTACTGCGTTCCCTGCCGTGCGCGCGGTTCGCTCTGGTTCGCTTCGGCAATGAAAACCAGTTGAATCAGCCTACTCGAGCTCCTTTTATAGGGGATGGCCACACCCGTTTCGGCGGGATGTGACGAGGAGCGCGCGAAGCGCTCTCATTGGTCTGATATTGCATCAGCCCTCGCTCGATAGGCTCATGCAGTTGCCGCAGAACAGCCAATGAGTGAGCGAGCCGTCTCGCCATGGCTGTGCACTGCTGCAATGCGTTTTACAAATATGAAAATTAAGGATAATTTTGCTTCAGTATTTCGTGAAAAGAGACTTTTCCCGCAGCGTTCTACGAACGCAGTACTCGTTCCCTCTTCTAGAGAGAACCGAGGTTACGTTAGTAACCGAGTACGTTTCTTTTAGTTTTTTTTCCCTCCGTTAGGCCTAAAACACTGTGCGTGGTCTTAAAGTTTGAAGTTGACTACAAACACAGAGGTTTTTTAGATTTTCCATTGCAGCGTTCTCTCCATATTTAGCTCCATCTTTAGCTGCTGTCTACAACATGCTGGATCCTTGACTGGAAACCGAAAGTAACTCACTCCCGATAAACGTTTACTCTTTGAATTTTTGCACCCGGAAACAATAGTCAACACCATTTTAAGTTTGTTAAGAAGTATTTCCTACTAAAGAATGGCTGTATTTGACTCTGCCTGGTAGCGTATCTATAGCGGACTGGTGGGAGTGGCCTTGGAAAGCAAAATAAGTACTGAAGCTTTTCTACCTATTTGGCAAATGGGAAGACAACAGCCTTTTTTTCTATTTTCTCTATAGCCAGGTAGCACTGATTTCAAGTTTATATGCCTTTAAGTTCAACAATGTAAGCTCGGCCTGTGATCTCGATTCAAACACCCACGCAATCTTATTCCTAAATGACAACGATTCTACTATGTCTATTAAGCCTTTGACAAGTACGATCACAGTGAACATTCAAATCTGTTTTGGCACTGCCGCTGATCCAGAGAGAGCAGTTGTCATGTATAGGTACGAAACGCCTTCACAGTGTTCTGTTAGAGTAATTCAAATATCACAGTATAAAAGAGTATAAAAGTAAAACTTGTATAAAAGATATCAAAATAGAGTAAATCACCTTTTGCATGTCACTTGAAGGTTCAAATAACGATTGTATCTATTAGGCTATATCATTACACCAGTAGAAGGCGACAAGTGACAAATGTATTTGTCATTAAATCATTTATTCAAGAGATTCATTCAAAAATGCTGATTCATAATGATTTTTAAACCCAAAAAATTGTGATTCTCAATTTATCCAGAATCCTACCATAGCTTTAGGTAACAATAATGATGGAAAGTCTTTTGCACTGGAAAAACTGTCTATCCAATCCTGTTTAAACATTCATTGTATGCATAATAAAATCATGCTTTAAGAAAGTAAATTGGTTAGCTTTGATTTCTTGTTTCTGAAATAGTGGGCTAAATGGAAACTGAATTATAGTAAAGATCATCATCTGTGGCAGCTTTGTCTTCTCTTAGTCAGGCTCTGGCGTTTGGCTCATTTGTTCTCGCAACCTCAGGCAAAATGTCAGTAGCATTGAAACAATGAATCATAAAACAGTCTCATTTAATGATAAAAGATGACCGGCGACAGCAGGCAGTGACAGCAGGGCGTGATTCAGAAACATGGTTATTGCTAATTCATTCTGAGCTGTCGCTCCATGTCTTCAGAGTGAATATTCCTCACGCTCAATCTATCAGAGCGCTTATGAGAAGCAAAAATACTGCAGGACAGAGATTACTTTAAAGCCACTTTCCACGGTGTCCATAGTTTACCTTAAAAAAAATATTCCTCCAGTGTCCTTCTAAACCTGCATGATTTTCACATAAGTGATCCATACAACTCATGCATTGTATTTCCAACTATTATAACAATCAACTGTGAACATATAAGGATCTACCGCCAATCTACTGCAGTTGATTTTGATATTCTAGGTATTATCAACTGGCCGGAATTTTGAGATCGCAATAGACGTGCGGACTATAATGCGTTAAGAGCTCGATCAAGTACTGAAGAGCTAAACCATGTAGTGCTTTGGAAGTAATTAGTAATATTTAAAAATGTATATGATGTTTAATAGGGAGCCAGTGCAGTGTTTACAGAACTGGGCTAATATGGTCATACTTCCTGGTTCTGGTAAGAACTCGAGCTGCTGTGTTTTGAACCAGATGGAGTTTGTTTATTATGCGTGCAGGGCAACCACCCAGTAGAGCATTACATTACATAACTGTTCCCCATTTGTCATTAAAAAAGCATATGTCATAGTTTAGATATATTATTAAGATGGAAGAATGCGGTTTTACAGATGCTAGAAACGTGGCTTTCAAATTAAAGATTGGTATCAAAGAGCACATCCAGGTTCCTAACCGATGACGAAGACTTGACAGAGCAGCCATCAAGTGTTAGACAGTATTCTAGATTATTATGTGCAGAAGTTCTTGGTATAATAATTAGAATCTTTATTTTTTCAGAATTTAGTAGGAAATTACTAGTCATCCGGTCCCAGGGGTAGAGCCAAGGCAAAAGTCCAAAACCAGAGCAGAAGATCGAAACCGGGTGAGCAAGCCGAAACAGGATTGAGTAAAGGGACTATGCAAATCAGAGGGAAAAACAAGATTAAATAAACAGACAAGGCATGTAAGCTAGAAACGACTTGAACAAGACAGGTTTTAGGACAGTAGTTACGGATGGTAACCAAGACACACTGGCAGAGAAGCAAAGGATGGCTGTTTCTCAATTCCAAGAACGCAGAGAACGGACTTGCCAAGCTTCCTTGGAAGAACGAACTCGGAACCGGCCGCAATGACTTCTGGGACACCAGGCGAGTACTAGCTCAAGTCTGCATTCGATGCATCCTCTGTATCAAGAACACATCCGGGTTCTTTCATGCGTCCTCTGTACTTGCGTTCTTGAGAATTGGGTCTGAACTTCGACAGTTATGATAACGTAAAACGAGAACACAAGGACGCAAGATCGCTGAAGAACGCATATTGAGAAACACCCAAAGAGAGAAGCATAACTAGTGGAGAAAATCAATGCAAAATGGGAGACAGGTGTGTGTGTAAGGAGAGCGTGATCACTGATTAGAATGAGGTGCAGCTGTGATGGCAACTGAGAGAAAATGACAACCAAGACAAAACAAACACAACAGAAAGGCTGATGATCAAACCAGAGTCCTGACACTCCATACTTAACTTGAGATCGATATGACATCTCTTCATTTACTGCAACAAACTGATAACGGTCAGATAAGTAGGATTTGAACCATGCTAATGCAATTCCACTAATGCCAACATAATTTTCGAGTCTATTCAAATAAATGTTGTGGTCGATGGTATCAAATGCAGCACTAAGATCGAGTAACACTATTATAGAGATACAACCTCAATCGGATGGTAAGAACAAATCATTTGTGACTCTAATGAGAGCAGTCTCAGTACTATGGTACGGTCTAAATCCTGACTGAAAATCCTCGCAGGTATAATTTCTTTCTAAAAAGGAACATAGTTGTGAGGATACCGCCTTTTTCTACTATATTTGACAGAAAAGGTAGACTCGAGATCGGCCTGTAATTGACTAATTCTCTTATAAGTTAAGAACCTGACCGTTTAGCTCTGTAAGAGCTATCATACTGTGCCCCCCCCCCCCCATTTTCCAGATTGTTTTTACACCCCTGGTTGAGTGTTAATAGCAATCATTATAGATTAAATTAAGTATTTTGCACCACATTTTTATTATCAGATCAAAGAATCATTACCTTTGCCTTCATGCTTCATGTCATGCTGCCTGTAATTTGCTGAATGGTTTTACTGTTAATCAGTATATTGAATCAGTACATTGTGCAGCCCTTCTGTATTCAGTACTTATGGACTCCCATGATGAGCGCCTGCTGTCAGGCATATGCAGTAAAATCCCTTGAAGTCCCTCGTTTCTGTTTCCCCTCTTGCTCTGAGATTGAGCTCTTTTATTGAGCTGGGTGTGAATTGACTGTCTTGTCGGCTCAGGGTTTGGAGTACGTCTGGAGATGTGACCCGCTTGTCTTCTCTGCTCTGACTGTTTTAATTATGTGCCAGTTTTTTGTGGGAGGTGAGGCTTTATTGTCTGTTAATTACGTTAAGATGGATCTTAGATGTTCCTCTCACTCATAATTGCTTTTTTCTCCTACGCTCATGATTGAGTGGCAGGGTATGAATAGAGCTGAAGGAGTAAATCTCAGGAAGAAATGTCCAGGTCATTTTTCACCCCATACTTTAATTGCGTAAAGAAAATGGAGCCTATTTTTTATTGTTTTGTATAATGATTATAGACAAAGTTTTTATGGTAAAAAAACGCCCCAGACATTTCTTGACAGCTTCAAGAGAGTCTCATGCATGTTTTAGGATGTGTGTGCTTCAGCTAGTGTGACGGAAGCTCTGGCCTTGTCACTCATTCAGAGTCAAGCATTTCTTTGTGGCTTATACACAGCAGTGTGTCCCTGAGAGAAGAGGAAAGCTGCTCACAGTTCCTGTGGTTTTGATCGCTTTGGGGAAAAGTCGACACATTAGTGGTCCTTAGTGTTTTTCTGTTTTTAGTGTTACACCTCTGCATGGGAAAAACGCTCAAAGTATCTAAGATACTGAGCTACTAAAAGTTAATGCTTGGTTAGTTGTTTGACATTTTTCCAAAGACAAATTTTTCCATACTGTATATGTGTGTGTGTGTGTATGTGTATTTATATGTCAAGTCACCTTCATTTATATAGCGCTTTTAACAATATGGACTGTTTCAAAGCAGCTTTATAGTGATAATAGGAAATTACAGTAACAGAGATTGTTTTGGCTTTACAGCAGCTCTAGAATAAAGTTATTGTCCAGCTAAAGTTAGTTTTGATTGATTCACTTCCATTGCTAGTTATTAACTTAGGGGCCGTTTACAACACCGTTCTAACACACACACACACACACACACACACACACACACACACACACACACACACACACACACACACACACACACACACACACACACACACACACACACACACACACACACACACACACACACACACACACACACACACACACACACACACACACACACGTATATGTATATAATCACCCCCCCCCCCCACATTTTGTTGCTTTGCAGCCTGAAATGAAGACGGACACAGTTTTTGTTTTATCCAGCCGTATTTACTCAGTGCAACTTATACATCCAAGTGAAAGATATAACACCAACATGTCAGGAAAAAAAGAAATAAATAAAAAAACAGAATCACTGAGTTGGAAAAAGCATCACCCGCATGTGTCAGTATTTAGTTGAACCACCTTTTGCTTTAATTACAGCCTTTAAGGCCTGTTCACACCAAGTGCGATAACTATAAATATAAAGATATAGTTCTAAAAAAAAATCTCAATATTAAAGAATATTTTAGGACAATTTTATCCAGCCGATGAATGATAAAAACATTGACAGCCAATCAGAATCCATCCATTAAAGCGTCAGACAAGCATGCGCTTAGAATAAGCAGAGCGGTATCGTCCACTTTTGTGAACGCTAATATAGTTATCTTTATAGTTATTGCCCTTGGTGTGAACAAGCCTTTAGTTTGTTGGGATATGTCTCTCCTAACTTTGCACATCTAGACTTTGCAATATTTGCCCACTCCTCTTTGGAGAACTGCTCAAATTTAGCTACATTTGATGGTGACAGTTTGTGGACTGCAGTTCCACAGATTTTCAATGGGGTTTAAGTCTGGCCATGCAAGGACATTCACCGTTTTCTCCTTCAACCACTGTGTGGTCAGTTTTGCTGTGTGCTTTGGGTCATTGTCATTCCCATTGACAACTTTCTGGTAGAGGGCAGCAGATTTTCCTCAAAAATTTGATGGGGTATTTTGCCCCATCCATTTTTCGTTCTATCCTGACAAGTTCTCCAGTGAAACACCCCCATAACAGGATGTTACTATCTCCATTTGGATGGTGAACTGTATTGGATTTCTGCCAGACATATTGTTTGGTGTTAAATAATTAAGTTTTAGTCTTATCTGACCACAACATATTTTTCCATGTGGCCTCAGTTGTGGCAAAGCTCAGTCATGACTGCATGAGGAGTGGCTTTTTTCTTGCAACCCTCCCAGACAAGCCACATTTGTGGATAATTTGTGATATTGTTGTCATATTATAACCACTCTTTGTCATAAATTCCTACAACTGTTGGTTGTACAGTTGCTGTAGGCCCCTTGGTAGCCTCTCTGACCAGTTTCCTCCTGGCTCTTTCATCCAGGGACATCAAGGACTGAAATGCTCAAGGAAAGCTCTTTTCATGCTGAGCTCATCAAAATGACACAGTTGAAAGTCAAATGGTTGTGTTTGCATTGAGAAGGTGATTAGCCACACCTGATTTAGGAGGCATTATTTTTTAATTATCATGGGTTTGTTTTTTAATTTTATCATGGGTAATGTACTTTTTCCAGCATTAATTCTGCTGTTAAACATGATTATTTTAAAAGTACTAATAATGTAGGCTAATGGCTTCAACAGAAGCAAAAACTATAGATTAACAACCTTATAGCTCACTGTATGGCCGTCTTTAATCTTTTATAAGTACTATATTAACTCAACACCCCCGGTTGAGTTAATATAGTAATCACCCCCCACCCCCCAAGACTAGTCTGGACTAAACTGCATGTTTGAACTGTCTGAGAGCAATATATATTACAATATATCAATGCCATTGTTTTGTCTCAAGATTCACACCAGTTAAGGATTTTATCTAAGGCATCTTCATAAAAGCTACTTAAATGTCCTAACTGAACTAAGGCCTAATCCTGGCTTAATCTAAGTCCTGTCTGTGAAACCAGGCCATAATAGATTAAATTAAAGTTTAACTCTAAAGGGTAAATCGACTATTTTTGACTGACAAAATGCCGGCGGACACAGCTACAGTGAGTTGTTCAAAATCTTTCTTTTTAGTAAACTCTGTGTACACAATGTTCTCAATGCTCGAGTTCATGTGTAGAGCCCTGGTGATACTTTGAGCAAAGTTTCATGTTGTGTCGAGCCACATTATAGTGTTTTAAAAATAGCGATTTTTTTTTATGCTATCATGGAAGTGCCCCATTCACTCCCATTCAAAAGGCAATTTGACATAAAATACGGTCAAACTTAAAAGTGGCGTTTCCATTCTAATAATGCTTTTAAACAAAAGTTTGCCTCGGGTAGATTAGCAAAAAGACCCTAGGTTGCATTTTGGCGTGAGTTACCCTTTAAGTATTTTGCACCACATTGTTATTATCAGATCAATGAATCATTACCATTGCCTTTATGCTTCATGTTATGCTGCCTGAAATTTGCTGAATGATGGTATTTTACTGTTAATTAGTATATGATCAATATTGTGTAGCACATCTATTTTGTAAAAGTAACACTATTATGATGTATCTACCCCCCCCCCCCCCCCACACACACACACACACACACATATTTTCCTCCAAGGTTTTTTCTTCGAGGTCATCATCTTGGTGAAGTGGCCAAAATGAAATACAGACGCTTAGTCGAAACATTGACATCGGCCCAGACGTTTTTAGTTGCTATGCTGTCAGCCGAAGCTATCTGGCAGTATTTTGCCGTAAAGTGACTCTTTTAGCTGTGGCTATAAAACACTTGACCTCTCACAGTCGATGTTTCTTATTTATTCTTCCACCATCAAGCTTCCCTGTGGATTTTATTTGTATCTCCAGCTTCTTTCAGAAATGTGATTAATACTTTTTATTATAGGCGCCTTACATGAATCTCAAGAACACCTTACAAACATAATAAAACAATCAACATTAAATAACAAATGATCTTCATTACAGCCTGGATTCAAAAACAATCACATGCTTTCAGCAGGCGTTTGTGTTTCACAGAGAGACTATGAGGATGTTTCATCATTGCAGCGCCTGTAGATTGATTTGACCTTCTCAGTCAAATGTCTGATTGCTTCAGAGTCAAACTGATGAATGGAGAATTAAACACGTAAATTATCACTGAAAAATAATGTATTCTTTATTTACCCTGATGAAAACAGCCTTAGGTCGTGTGTCCACCAAAGCATTTTTTTCACGCGGCTGGCGTATTTTTCAGTTGTTTTCAATGGGAGCGCCGCGTTTTTAAAACGCCATGAGCGAAACGCTCAGCGCTTCAGCGTGAAAAAGACGCTCAGCACGAGCACGTCCAATCACAGTGGAGGAGGGGCGGGACTAATACCACACCAACCAATTGCCACATTCTGCTTCAGCTGGCTAAAAACGCTTTGGTGGACACACGGCCTTTGGCACTTGATGTCATTCTGGTTTGAACTGGTCAAGGTGGTTTGGTTTGCTGGTTTTAGTGTGGTATTTGTCAGCTGGGAGACCAGCTAAACCAGCTTTTTAACCAGGGTTGACTAAGTCTTGGTTGTACTGACCTCTTATTTCCCTACCAAATCACATGGTGTTTGTGTTGGTTGTATTTCATTAAGCTCAGCCATTTAACCTGGTTGGTTATTGTTTGAAAAACTTTTTTAATTTAATTTATAAAATTGAATTGCAATCTGGAAATGTTGTCTCTGTCGTGACAAAAAGTGTACAGTGTGCACTTGACAGAAGCTACTGTGTGTTGCTGGAAGTGTCTCTCTTCACACACCATGTGTTTGCTCAGAATTGATTGATGAATCCGTTTGAGTGCTGTCGACGCAGGTCAGTGTACAACGAACCAAAGTGATATGGACAAACACTGCTGGGACTTGATGGTCGCTGTGTGTGTGTGTGTATGTCCTCTACAGGCCTGAAGACGTTTCTGATATCTGGGAGGAAGGTGAAGCACACACAGTGGAGCTGTCCTCCGTCTGCTCTGGTGAAGAGTGAGCTCAGAAAGTCTCTCAGCGTCACGTCCTTCAGTCCTGACGTCACATCCTCAGCCTGCGCTGTGACCCCGAGCCCGGACAGAGCTAAGGTCAGTGTGACAGACAGGCACTCAGTTAACCCGCTTACAACAAAGTTCATGATCCTACACAATTATAAGTGATGTTTTAATGTGCAACCTCATAATCACGTCGCAGGTCATTGATTTAGTCCCCGCTGTCAATGACAATATTCAACGGCCCTCAAAGAGATTTATGGTACTTCTGCTGTAATGAGTAAACCTTTTTTTATTTACAGAAACCTTGAGGGAATATATTAAAATTATGAAATAACAAATCACATTCTGAAATAAATGTGGAAATCAATGGGGAAATCACATTATGAAATCAATGTTTTTTTCCAAAACACATTGGGAACAATTATTTGCCCCCTTTTATTAAATACTTTTTGCAACCTCCTTTTTCCAAGATGACAGCTCTGAGTCTTCTCCTATAATGCCTGATGAGTTTGGAGAAATCAGAGATCAGAAACCATTCCTCCATACAGAATCTCTCCAGATCCTTCAGATTCCCAGATCCATGTTGGCGCTTCTTCTCTTTAGTTCAGCCCACTCATTTTCTATAGGGTTCAGGTCAGGGACTGGGATGGCAATTGCAATATTTTTTGGCGCTAAACACTTAATATGGGTTTGGTGCACACAGGGATAAAAAAAGTACCCCATGAGTAAAATGAAATACTCTGCTCTATCTTTTATGCTGTGGGCCTAATTTTCTGCCAGAGGTCCTGGACATCTTGTTCAGAGACATGGCATCATGGATTCAATCAAATACCAACAGATAAAAAATCAAAACCTTATGGCCTCTGCTAGAAATCTTATAACGGGCCATGTTTGGATCTTCCATCAGGACAGTGATCCAAAAACAAACATCAAAATCAAAACAAAAATTGGTAACTGAGCACAAACCAAGCATCTGCAATGGCCATCCCATTCCCCAGACCTGAACCCTATAGAAAATGAGTGGGCTGAACTGAAGAGAAGAAGCGCCAACATGGATCTGGGAATCTAAAGGATCTGGAGAGATTCTGTATGGAGGAATGGTTTCTGATCTCTGATTTCTCCAAACTCATCAGGCATGGAGAAGACTCAGAGCTGTTATCTTGGAAAAAGGAGGTTGCAAAAAGTATTTAATAAAAGGGGGCAAATAATTGTTCCCAATGTGTTTTGGAGAAAAAACATTTATTGCATAATGTGATTCCCCCCCACTTTCAATTCTTTTACTTCAATAAAAGGTTAGATTTTTGCATTTAAAATAAATAAATAAATAAATAAATAAATAAATAAATAAATTATCAAAAGGATTAACAATGCAGATTTATTTTTTTACAGCCATCTTTGATCATATTTACCAAGGGGGCAAATCATTCTGACCAGCACTGTTCATCCATTCTTTTCTGATTATATCATTACAAATCTATCTCTGAATATTGGAGTCAGTTTGTCGGGTGTTTCATTGGGTTTCATTTTATGTTAATGCACAATGTCTCAACGCATGCTGCGTTCTCTCAAGTGTTCTCAGAACAGCATTATTCCTTTTACTGATGAAAAGTCCCTGCTGGAAACACACCATGCTGATGCATTATGTGAAACACTGCAGTGATTTAGGCCATGAGGGATCGTAATGAGCACATCAATAAGTGAGTGTGGCCAGAGCAGTGATGAGCAGTGATCATAATGTGCCTGTGTGAATTGCATCCACCTCTCCTTTTAAATTTGATCGATCAGTCACATGCACAATGCATTCATCCAAGCAACCGCAGCCTTTGCAAGAGATACTCTCGTCATTGCACTTTAATACTGATGGGACCTTCAGTTTCGAGGGCAGGAGAACCGCTGCTCTCTCCTCCTGTGCAAGAGTCCATCTGTAGTAATTATTCATCTCCAAGGGCACACATTGCTGATTTTTAAACCCCTGCATATTCAAACAGCAAATGTTAAATGGCATACGCAACAGATTTTTGAGCTGCTTGCTAAAGCTGCCATCACTACTACTGACTACTGATATTTATATGCATGAAAGTAGTCTGTTATAATGTTAATAAAGATCTCCTTGATTAACTTTACAAGCTATCAGAATTTCAACTTACTTTTTAGCCATATAAAATATAAGCAGCTGCACCAAATTGCATATTTTTGCTCAGTTTGGGCCTCTGAATAATCTTTAGGTGTTTTTTCTTCTGAAGTTTGAGCTCCATATTCTCAATAGCCTACCGAGCCATACAAGCCTGATGCATCAGAAATGATTCTCGACAATTAATATTAATATTTAATTACAGTTAAATGTTCAATGAACTGTTCTATTTAAATAAATAAAACAAATCTGACTATTTTATCTTTACAGGGTTGAACACCTAGCAGTGCCATAGCAATCACTTAGCAATGTGCTAATAAGCTACACACTAGCATTGTGAACAAAGAGCACTGACCTTTCCATGTGGAGCCTTGTTTCTAAGTTTAGTTTTTTATTGACTTAAACAGTAAGTGAAGTGTTTGACTCGGCTCTGTTTGTCATGTTTTTCTGCTTCTCTCCCTCAGTCTGCCTGTCCCTCGTGTAGCGTGTTAGCTTCTGAAGACGGGTCACTTCACAGCAACAGCTGCACAGATCCTGACCACAAAACCATCAACAGAAAGGTGTGTGTGTGTGTCTTATCTCAATGAGTAGAATTTAAAAATCCCCAGTGTTTAATTTTTGTTATGCCTAGCTAAAACTGCATCGTTTGGTGCAACTTAGAATATACAATGGAGTTTCAATAAATAATGTAACAAGGAAATCATTTTATACAGGAAAAAGAGCCATTTAATTTTAATTAAAATGTCCTGCTATATTAGATTAGCTAGTCGAGCAATGCTTCATTGAAGGCTACATGATATCGCCACCTATTGGTTATGATAATAAAAACAGAAATCATTGTAATATGCAGATTTGCTGCTCAAGAAACATTTCTTATTATTATCAATGTTGAAAACTGTTGTGCTGCTTCATATTTTTGTGGAAACCATGATACATTTTTCAGGATTCTTTTATGAATAGAAAGTTTAAAAAGAACTTTTAAAATATAAATCTTTTGTACGGATATAAATGTCTTTACTGTCACTTTTGATTGATTTAATGCATCCTTTGATGAATATCTTACTGACCCCAAACTTTTGAATGGTAGTTTACTTCATAATTGTATTTAATATTTTTTGTCTATTAGTAAAAATTACCATTGAGAATAATGAATATAACAAAAAATGTATAAATCAAGCAAATTAAAGGAAAACATCTGGACACAGTAATGAGAATTACATGAATGAGAATTACTTTTTTTTTTTTTTTTAGATAAAGTGTGGCCTGGATATGTGTGATATAATGTGATATAATTGATATATATAATTTTATGTGATCACCCATAAAGGTTGTATTTGCATTGCCAGCTTGTGCATAATATTGGTTATAACCATAAATGTGCATAAATGAGGTCTTATTTATTGACATATTTGAGATCGTCTTATTTATCGAAATGCTCTCTTGTTAAAGATAACTGTTTTTACAAGTTTACCTTTCTTTAGTGTGTAATGTTGCTGTTTGAGCATGAAAAAGGTTTGCAAAGTTACAAAGCACAAAGTCACTCCAGAGGGAGTTATTCTCTATATTAGTAACACTGTCTCTGAACTCCCTGAAACGCCTCTATTGTAGTCTTGAGATTCTTCTGGGAACAAACATGTCACAATATTCCTTATTTAAATAATTCCCTCACAAGGTATACGCAAAATAAAGGAGTGAGGCCTGGTTGAGTTAGTTAGTAGTGTGTTGAAACTCACTGTTATGGTAAGGGACGTGACATCCCTGAAACGCACTCGAAGCGGTTGACCAATCATAACACACTGATCCAGCCGACCAATCAGAGCACACTGAGCTTTCAAAAGGAGGGGCTTCATAGAGAGACAGAAACTCAACAGAGCATTACTGACAGACTGAGAAGAGAGGAGCTGCAACAATGTCAAATATGTGAAAAATAATGTGTTTTTGAACATTCAAGCATGAAAACCTACTCTAGTAGACCACAAAAACAAAATCAAGACTTTGAAAAACTTTCATAATGGCTTTCATTGTTTGTGTCTTCTGAATCTTCTTCAGGGACCCCAAGGCAGGAGTCCCAAGACCCTTAATGGCCTGTTAAGCCCTCATCTGGAGCAGCCCCTGACCCACAGCCAGACGTCCCTGTGCGAGATGCTGCAGGAGAAGGAGAAGAAGTGGCCCGGAGTAGGAGGCATAAGTTGCATGGGAACGATGGACCACTCCGCCCTCATCCCACTGCGCTCCAAAAACTTCCGTGAGAGGAGCGACGCTCACTTTGTGGACGTGATAAAGGAGGACAGGTAGGAAACGACAGCAGTGAGGACGTGGCCCGCTGGGACAAAAATGTCAGACAAGATGGAACGTTATTGTTTAACCGGCACCAGTGGAGGTCATGCTGTTCCCAGAGGGACAGTTGATGCACTTTGATGTAGTGTGCTGTGATGTACTGTGTGTGTCCTCCGGTCCTGGACAGTCCATTTTTCTTGTCTTCCTCTATAAATGCTAACAATGTACTAAATAGTTACATAGTATTTTAGTGCAAAATTAGTAACCATTATAATCCAGTTTATCTAGATGCTATATGCGCAGATATAGCTGAAGTTGCCCTTATTCTACTTTTTCAGATTTTACCTTTCGTATTGTGCATTATACTGTTGCAGTATATGTATTGTATTGTAGCTGTTTGTGAATTTAAAAGGTCTGCAAAATTTCAAAGATCAAAGTGCAGATACATGGAGTTATTGTCTCAGATTCTGATACAGATCAGATGCTGCCAGATACTGATACTGCCTGAAACGAGTTGTCAGTAATTATTGTCAGTCTCATTTCCTGAAGAAACTTGAGTATGTTTGTAACAAATTTGCCAGCCTATGGTCTTCATTGGCTTGCCCGTGAACAATTACTGTTCATATCACTGTATATCAAGTCCTGAGGAAGCCGCTGGAGCTGAAATTCAGATTTTCTAATGGGCATTTGGTTTCAGACACGCTCACAAGAAACTGGACCTTCTAACCAATCAGAGTAGAGTAGCCTAGATCAGTCACAACAGACTGGGTCATCTGACCAATCAGAGCAGAGTAGACTAATCACAACAGACTGGGATTTGACCAATCAGAGCAGAGTAGACCAATCACAACAGACTGGGTCATTTGACCAATCAGAGCAGAGTAGACCAATCACAACAGACTGGGATTTGACCAATCAGAGCAGAGTAGACCAATCACAACAGACTAGGTCATTTGACCAATCAGAGCAGAGTAGACCAATCACAACAGACTGGGATTTGACCAATCAGAGCAGAGTAGACCAATCACAACAGACTAGGTCATTTGACCAATCAGAGCAGAGTAGTTCTCAGAAAGAAGGGGTTTAAGAGACCAAATCCTTTATTGAACCATTTCAGACACTGAGAAAAGAACAAGATGTGATGCTGCAATGTATATTATGAGAGAATTAAAGTGTTTTACTTGTTTGTTTGTTTTTTTGCTCTTGGATTCATCTAAACCTGTTGTAGGAGACCTCCAAAACTAAATTAGGGACCTTTTAAAATAGCATAATAGGGGCACTTTAAATATCTGGGTATTATTTTTATGGAGGTGGTCAAATTGACCCTAATTGGATTCACTGTAATTCACCAAAAATCACACTATCGAAAAGATAAAATAAAATAAAATCTGGTTTTAACAGCAAACTTTTAACATTTATACTTCTCATACATTCTTTTGATTTTGTTTTGAAGTATGACCAGGATGTGTTTTCGTGTGATTCACTCATAAACAACTCTGTATATACAGTGAGGAAAATAAGTATTTGAACACCCTGCTATTTTGCAAGTTCTCCCACTTGGAAATCATGGAGGGGTCTGAAATTGTCATCGTAGGTGCATGTCCACTGTGAGAGACATAATCTAAAAAAAAAATCCAGAAATCACAATATATGAAAATATTTTTAACTATTTATTTGTATGATACAGCTGCAAATAAGTATTTGAACACCTGTCTATCAGCTAGAATTCTGACCCTCAAAGACCTGTTAGTCTGGCTTTAAAATGTCCACCTCCACTCCATTTATTATCCTAAATTAGATGGTAAATGGTAAATGGACTGCATTTATATAGCGCTTTTCACAGACCTATGGCCACCAAAGCGCTTTACATATATGTATCACATTCACCCATTCACTCACACATTCATACACCGACGGCGGCGTCAGCCTTGCAAGGCGCCACCCAGCTCTTCGGGAGCAGTTGGGGTTAGGTGTCTTGCTCATGGACACCTCGACACTTGGTCAGGTAGAACCGGGGATTGAACCACCAACCTTCCGGTTTGTAGACAACCTACATGAACCACTTAGCCACTGCCGCCCAGTGTGCTTCGGGTACCCCATACAATAAGTAAGAATCCAACTACTAACATGGCCAAGACCAAAGAGCTGTCCAAAGACACTAGAGACAAAATTGTACACCTCCACAAGGCTGGAAAGGGCTACGGGGAAATTGCCGGTCCACTGTTGGAGCAATCATTAGAAAATGGAAGAAGCTAAACATGACTGTCAATCTCCCTCAGACTGGGGCTCCATGCAAGATCTCACCTCGTGGGGTCTCAATGATCCTAAGAAAGGTGAGAAATCAGCCCAGAACTACACGGGAGGAGCTGGTCAATGACCTGAAAAGAGCTGGGACCACCGTTTCCAAGGTTACTGTTGGTAATACACTAAGACGTCATGGTTTGAAATCATGCATGGCACGGAAGGTTCCCCTGCTTAAACCAGCACATGTCAAGGCCCGTCTTAAGTTTGCCAATGACCATTTGGATGATCATGGGAGAAAGTCATGTGGTCAGATGAGACCAAAATAGAACTTTTTGGTCATAATTCCACTAAACGTGTTTGGAGGAAGAAGAATGATGAGTACCATCCCAAGAACACCATCCCTACTGTGAAGCATGGGGGTGGTAGCATCATGCTTTGGGGGTGTTTTTCTGCACATGGGACAGGGCGACTGCACTGTTTTAAGGAGAGAATGACCGGGGCCATGTATTGCAAGATTTTGGGGAACAACCTCCTTCCCTCAGTTAGAGCATTGAAGATGGGTCGAGGCTGGGTCTTCCAACATGACAATGACCCGAAGCACACAGCCAGGATAACCAAGGAGTGGCTCTGTAAGAAGCATATCAAGGTTCTGGCGTGGCCTAGCCAGTCTCCAGACCTAAACCCAATAGAGAATCTTTGGAGGGAGCTCAAACTCCGTGTTTCTCAGCGACAGCCCAGAAACCTGACTGATCTAGAGAAGATCTGTGTGGAGGAGTGGGCCAAAATCCCTCCTGCAGTGTGTGCAAACCTGGTGAAAAACTACAGGAAACGTTTGACCTCTGTAATTGCAAACAAAGGCTACTGTACCAAATATTAACATTGATTTTCTCAGGTGTTCAAATACTTATTTGCAGCTGTATCATACAAATAAATAGTTAAAAAATCATACATTGTGATTTCTGGATTTTTTTTTTTTTAGATTATGTCTCTCACAGTGGACATGCACCTAAGATGACAATTTCAGACCCCTCCATGATTTCTAAGTGGGAGAACTTGCAAAATAGCAGGGTGTTCAAATACTTATTTTCCTCACTGTATACGCAGTTCTGCGTTGATATATCTCCACACCATCTGCGTTTCTCTTTTTTTCCCACCACAAACATGCCTCATTTCTACACAAACTTTCTGCATGCACATAAGAAAAACAGATGCAGCAGATGAATTCCCTCCACTATCTAATGTTGTTTTCTGTGCTTCGGCCTTGCAGTCTGATGAAAGATTACTTCTTCAAACCGCCCATCAACAAGTTGAGCCACACTTTCATAGACAGATCCCTGGAGTCGGCTTACAGGACCAGTTACCAGGACGAGGTAAGACGTTCCTTTCATTTATCTGTCGCTTTTCATTTGTTCTCACTATGTCACAATGTTTATAACTGTTTTTTTCTCAGTCTGGGTCTGTGATTTAGAAACGGCATTTTTTTTTTTGCGCTGTCTGTACTGCCCTCTGGTGGTCTGTCTTTTGAAATACATGTAAAGATATTATGAGATGTAAAGATGTTATATTAGGCACTATCTCACTTGATTTGATCAATCTTTCTGTTGATTGTCAGGTTAAGACACACGCTCCCGTCCAGACGTTTGCCAGTCCAACGTTCAGCTCATTCCTAGACATGCTCCTGTGCTGTTGTGTGTTTCTGGCTCTCTCGTTGGCTTGCTTCCTTCGACCACTGGTTACCCAGAAGCCCCTGCCCACACCTGCCCTTATAATGGCCGCAGTGGCAGCTGTGCTTGAATGTTTGGCCCTAGTGCTTGCTATACGGTGAGTGTGGAGATTGTGATCATTTAGTCACCCTCATGTCATTCCAAACCATTGGAATTTATTGGTTTTCATGAAACATAAAAAGTTTAGTTTAACTTGTTCGCTGCTGTATATTCCAGATCAAATATGGCGTAACACGTCATTTCTGTTTTTGAGGAAAATATTTTTTACAGGTTTGGAATGACATGAGGGTGAATAGAAATGTAATTTTTTGGATGAACTATCTTATTAAAACTTGCCTGAGTGGATGAGGCCAAACAGTTTTGAAAAGAAGGTTTTACTTGCTCTAAATATTCAATTGATCAAATTTTATTATCTTTTTTTAATGCATTTCAGAAATGCCTCCATTGCTTGTGATCTGTCAGGTCTGAGTATTTTCAACAAGAATTTCAAGGCTTTTGTAATTAACACATTTTAGAAATATTGCTGCTGTAACAGAATGGGACTAAAGTGAAAATATTATAAAATAATATACTGTATGTGGTTAAACAGCGTTGAGGAATGACACTTTCAGGCTCTGTTTTAACCAGCATGCGGCTGGATCTGTTCCAGGCTGATACAAAGCCATGTTTCATATTCAAATTTAAGAGCTTTATAATCCTTTGGAGGTAAAATAAAAAAATTAAATGCAATTTATTTGCATTCAGTCATGTGCTTGGCAGTAGTTTTTAAGAATGTCTCTCTTTGCAATGAGATTAAATGCAGATAATTGGTTTACTCCCTGGAAATTGTGGCGAGATTTGATTTTACTGTCTGATAGAAATGTCAAAATCAATTATGTGCTTTTTACAGCCAATACATTTTTGTTCTACTGGTCTACTTTTTTTTTTTTCTTCAGTGTTTCATTGTGTATGATGCACTCATTGTATAGACACTATTCCTATGTTTTTGTTCACATCAGTGTGATTTTAGTATCTTTGAGATATTATATTTTTTATTCATATTTCTTAATTCAAATTTGTACATTTTATAATTTTGCTATTCTAATTAATATAAAAAGTTGATATTTTATTTTTTATCTTGTATTTTTATTAATATTTATTTTTTTCTTTCTTCAGTTTAATTTTAGTAAAAGTTTAGTGTTTTTTTTTGTTTTATTTTTATAATTTGAGTAGGTTTTTTTTTTTAGTTAAAAATGTCTGTGTAATTTTTTTCATTATATTTTGAATTTATTTTAGCACATCATGTTAAACTAAATAGGTTATTTTATTTTAAGTAACATGACATTTTTTAGTTAACCTTGGTTCACATCAAATTAAATATGGCGTCTGCTCTAACTAAGGTCCACTATCAAGAAAATCGCTGGCTTAAAAATGTGGGAGTATTTTTCATATTCCAGTATGACATTGGGATGTTTTTCCCTTTTGTTGTTCACAATAGACTACTTCAGTTTTAAAACTGGACCTGGGGAATAGCAGCATAATGTACAGTACACAGTGTATTTGAACTGCACATACTGATACTGTACAGTCCTGATGAAGTGTGCATATCCTTCACAGAAGAGCCTTTTACCTGGACAGCGTTCTGAACTGCACCATGACCCTCCTCTGGGCCATTTCCGGCTGGGTTCCCCGTCACATGATCGGGGCGGTGCTGGTGTCTTTACCTGCCGTGGCTGTGTTCTCTCACATCACCTGCGATATGCATGACTCCATACAGGTGAACACAAGAGCAAAGACATTGTGGAGGCGTTTTCATTTGTCATTTTCTGTGTGTGTGAAAGAAGTTAAAACTTTTATTCAGCAAATAGATCAAAAGTGACAGCCTTGGTGAGAAAAAAAATGCAGCCTTGGTGAACAGAAGAGAATGTTTCAAAAACATTGAAATCTTTCCAACCCCAAACTTTTAAACGGTAGTGTATATAAACATTTTAATGCTTGGAAAGTTTACACTCTCAGAAAAAAAGGTACAAAAGCTGTCACTGGGACAGTACCCTTCAAAAGGGTTCTAATATGTACCATTTAGGTACTATGTACACGTTTGGTACCAATATGTACCTTTGAGGCACTTATGCACTCTTTAGGTACAAAGGTGTACCTTAAAGGTACCGCCACAGTGACAGCTTTTGTACTTTTTTTCTGAGAGTGTTGGACCTTATTGTGTAAATTATCCTCAAAAACACTCTAAAATATTTATTTAAAAAACAAACACAAGAAACCATTTCATATACAGTAACTCCTTTTAGGAGTAGACAAAACGCATACAGCATAGCGTCTTGCAAACACAGTGAATGTGCATGCTGGGGTAAATGCTTTTAAGTGTGCACTTTAGTATGTAAGGTACATATCTATTATGTAAGATTGTATAGATATGTCTGGTGATGTGGTAGAATAGATGCAGCAACCGAAGCACATTTCTGCTGCTCTCAGTCAGGAAAGTGCATATTTCTGTAAACTGCAATCCTGCACACACTCTGCTGCGGGCATGAGCATGTTTAATTCATGTCTAATTCTTTTCCCCAGTTCACCATGTTCACCTGCTGTGCTGTTATAATTGCCATCATCCAGTACTGCAATTTCTGTCAGCTGAGTTTCTGGATGCGTTCAAGCCTGGCGACGCTAGCGGGAATCACCTTTCTCAGTGTGCTCTGGAGCCCTCCATGCAGGTTCAAACTATCACAAATACACACATTATACACTGAACTGCTGCATGCTGCAAAAAATCATACTTTTAATGTGTATTTTTGACTTGTTTTTGGAGAATGAGAATGCATTTTGTCATACTGCACTGGCAGGTTTTTCTTTTACCTTATTTTAAACATGTGGAAAAATATGCCAGTACAGTAAGACAAAATGTTGAGTTATTTTAACTGGAAAACAAGACTTATACTTTCATTCAAAAGTTTGGGGTCAGTAAGATTTGGCGTTAGCCTTTATTTGATCAAAAATACAGTATGACATTAATATTGTGGAATATTATTATTATTATTTAAAATAACTTTTCTGTCGGAATATATTGTAAAATGTAATTTATTCCTGTGATCAAAGCTGTATTCTCAGCATCATTACTCCAGTCTTCAGTGTCACATGATCCTTCAGAAATCATTCTGATATGATGATTTGATGCTCAAGAAACATTTCTGGTTATTATTATCAATGTTGAGTTGAGTTGTTCTGCTTCATATTTTTTGTAAATCATGATTAAAAAAAAAAATCCAGGATTCTTTAGGGCTTTTCACACTGCGATTATCATCGCTCTAAACACCGCTTGTAACCCTGGGTAAATAACGCTTCACACTTGTAATTTAAAAGCAAGATTAGCATCTACACTGAACTGATTCCAGCTGAAAAACAGCCGAAATGTAGCCGGGGGAAACCCAGACAACTTCTGGCAAATTTAGATTTGCTCTGCAAGTAGTCTGGCAAAGAGCTCATTCAAGCCCATTTCTAATCCGTCGAAATCACGGCACCAATCAGAAACGTTGAGGCGGGCTTTACACAATGACGATCGCTCTGATTGGTTTTAGGTCTATCCAATTGCGCCCAGAGGCATTTGAGCGACGTCCGTTGGTGAAGCGCACCAACTTTTAAATGCATTATTATTTTCAAATTGCAAACACATGAGGACAGTCTCCATGAAAGACCCACTGGCAGATGAACGTGCTACTACAATTCTCTCCGAAACGGTAGTAAATTAAATTATATTTAATAGAGGATTTTAACTGTGACAAGATGATTGACAGGGCAGTTTACATGACAGGACGCACGCGACAGATCCGTCCGATAAAGATGACGAAGTAGTCTGTCCCAAAGCTTGCCTACTTTTTTGCTACACATTCAAAAGTAAATAAATTTTCTTCACAAAAAGAGTACATACTTTTATGGCGTAGTGTAACTTAGGCGAATTGGGACGCAGCATATGGCTTTACATGATGACGATCGCTCTGATTGGTTTTAGGTTTATCCATTTGCGCCCAGAGGCATTTGAGTGACGTCCGTTGGTGACGCCCCTTTGGAAATGAGTTATTAATGAAGCTTTGCCAGACCATAACTCAGTTACTACTGAGAATGGTCTGGTTTTAACCAGGCTAGCCGAAATGCATAATTTTCCTGTTATCACTGTAAAGCTGCTTTGAAACAATCTGTACTGTATAAAGCGCTATATAAATAAAGGTGACCTGACTTTTTACCCGGGGTTATGAAACCCTGCTTCCGACCACTGCACTGTTTTTACACTGTTAACTTCGCATTGCGCTGCCAAATTTGTACAGTGTTATAATGTTATGACTAGATTCTTAGCAACCTAAACAATCGCGTGCCTCATATTCTCGTGCTTTGGATAGTCACGGAAACAGCGTATTGTATAAACAGACGTTTTAGTGTTTGATAGGAAAGATGTCAAGTGGCGAAAACAAAACCGTTTGATTCCTTTAATTAAGCCAATTCAGAAAAAATTGAGAAAAAATTTAATTTGAGGAAGTGCACTCCTAGAGATTTTATATGAACAGGTCACTTGCAGCGTTTGTCCAGTCACACTGACACTGACACTGTCACTGTCACTGTAAATATGCGAATAAGGACTTTGACCCGGGGTTTAGGAATGTACAGTGTGAAATGTCAGTTTATGAATACCCAAAATTCATTTTTAGCCCCGGGTAAATTACGAGCAGTGTGAAACGTTAAGCATGATAACCCATGATTCCTTTCTCCCAGGGTTTAAAGTGACCCAGGGTTAACTATTTCAAGTGTGAAAAGCCCTTTTGATGAATAGAAAGTACAAACAGCATAAATTTGAATTAGAAATCTTTTAACTAACAGCTTGCATCTGTCTCTGTCTCTCTCTTTTACTGTCTTTTTCCTTTTCCCATTATGATACATTTACTAAAGACACGCAGTGAAAAATTAGCGCTGATGATAAGGCGTGGACAGGTTTTTTTTTTTGCGGCTGACCTTATTGCATATGCATTTGTAGGAGTTTCCCTTTCAGAGGCAAAATTTATTGGAGGAAAGTATTTAAATGATTCACACAAGGTGATTTACTATGATTTGTGCAAGTCAATTTACTGGTACTTGCGCCATTGTTTGCTGCCCCCCCAAAAAGCATGTCTTAAACTAATTAACTAATTAAACTAATGCTAATTTGCGCTGCTCTTGCTAGATTGTGTTGGTCATATGGAAATGATCCAGCTGCGTCTGTGTTCTTTAATGTGCGTGTCATCAGTAGATCACGCGCAGAACTTTCCACTCTGTGCTTTTATAGGATTGCGCTCTCACGCTAATTTGCCCTGTTTAGTAAATTTGGCCCTTAATATCTTTACTGTCACTTTTGATTAATTTACTGCATCCTTTCTAAATGATTTTGTGATTTATGGTGCTTTTGATTGGGCTTTTCAGATTAGTTGTGTTATTATTCTAATATAATTAAAAGCTAACTTTTCTCTGTCAATTTTTCTTTTAGTACTTGGGAACGTTTATTTTTGAGGTAAGTTTAAGACTACGGATACTACTGTCTGTTTCACATTTGATATTGGCTTTTATGCTAGTATACCACTCAATTTCCCAGTTTTCATTTTTGTTTTACCATTGAAATTGTCTTCCTCTATATCCACGTCACCAGATCCAGTGACTTCAACAGCAGCATTAATGACGTCCAGTCCTCTGTAGAAGATTCGGCCCGACCACAGGATCTACTCGGCCCAGAGGCTTTGGTTGCCTTTTTCCTGTTGCTTCTTCTTGTTTGGTTCCTCAACCGTGAGTTCGAGGTGAGCTACCGTCTACACTTCCACGGGAATGTGGAAGCAGACCAGCACCGCATCAAAATCCAAAACATGCGGGACCAGGCGGACTGGCTCCTGCGCAACATCATCCCGATCCACGTGGCCGAGCAGCTGAAGGTGACTCAGAGCTACTCGAAGAACCACGACAACGTGGGCGTCATCTTCGCCAGCATCGTCAACTTCAGCGAGTTCTACGAAGAGAGCTACGAAGGCGGGAAAGAGTGCTACCGCGTCCTCAACGAACTCATCGGGGACTTCGACGAACTCTTGCGCAAGTCTGACTTTTCCAACATAGAGAAGATCAAGACGATCGGCGCGACCTACATGGCGGCGTCGGGGCTCAATACGCAACAGTGTAGCGACCAGGCCCATCCGCACGCCCACCTGCGAGCGCTCTTCGAATTCTGCCTGGAAATGATGCGAGTGGTGGATGACTTCAATAAAAACATGCTGGGATTTAAGTTCAAGTTACGGATTGGGTTCAACCACGGACCCCTCACTGCCGGAGTCATCGGCACCACTAAGCTCCTCTACGACATCTGGGGTGACACGGTGAACATCGCCAGCCGGATGGACACGACTGGTGTGGAGTGTCGCGCTCAGGTTAGTGAGGAGAGCTACTGCGTGCTCAGCGGAATGGACTACGAGTTTGACTACCGAGGTACCGTCAACGTGAAGGGCAAGGGTCAAATGAAGACCTACCTTTACCCGAAGAGCGCAGACAGCGGACCTGTACCTCAATACCAGCTCTCGGTCTCTCCAGAAATTCGAGCACAGGTGGACGGCAGCATTGGGCGCTCGCCCACAGATGAAATCGCTAATATGATAATGGCAACCAATGCCAGTAAAGTAGGTGCATCTTTCTCCGTGAGTTCAGGGCTTACTGGACAGGGATACGCTGGTAGAGACTTTCCCGAAAAGATTGCTGGAAGCAACGGTACGTCCCAGGCCCAACGATCCGCATCTGCTGTTGGTCTGAATTGCATACCAGAAACCAACCTGAGCGCAAGTCCAGTGGTATTCGATAAACAAGCAGAACCGACTTTGACCTCTCCTGTCCGGGCGGAAAACGCAGAGGCCGATGCAAACAAGGCGGGAGAAATAGCGTACATGGGTGAAATGACAAAACTTTGACTCTAAACACGCCAACAATGTTGTTGCTGTTGGTTTAAACCCTTTAAACATGGGCTTGCAACCCTCTCCGTTGAGTTTGTAGGGATAGGCATGTTTAGGAAACAAATGCTAGTGTAGATTTGCATCTGTGTATGTGGAGTGGAAAGTTTAAGCACATAATCTTAAAAGTCTTTATACCGCTAGCTGAACCAGGAGACGCTTTCACATCTAGTGCCGTGGACCGTAAAAACTCCGAATCATTTCTACATGGAATAAGAAATGCTAGGGAGATGCATTGGGACGGCAGAGACCTGAAGTCCCGTCCTTAAACAGACCGCAGTTATTCCCGCTAATTTAATTTTGACTATTATTCCCCTACTATTGTCTACCTTTCTTGAATTTTCTTTTAATGAAGTGCCTTTAGGATAACAATATGTATGAGGCATTAAAAAAAAAAAGATTTCTCAATCAAATCTTTAGCTAAAGATCAAACAAATTTAGCATGTAAAATTGATGTTCGAAAATGCTTTAATTTTTGTGGAAGTATTTGATATATTTTGGGATATTTATTGATATTTTTGAGTTCTCGTCGTCGGAACGTTCAACAGTCAGTATTCCAAACAATTTTACAAAGCTAAACTCTATATTGCGATTTTAAAAAGACCCAAAGACTCTGAATGGTGCATGGCCAAAAGTGTCTGTGAAGAAGTATTAGTGAAATGTAGAGCAAGCTATGGGCTAAATTCACCTACAATCAAGAATATCAAACATTTCACAGGAGATTAATTTCTCTTGCTTTATCTTGATGCATGTAACTGTCTGATTATGGGCTTTCTGTCTTTTTTCGTGATTTTATTTTTCTTCCTGTCGCTCTTCATTCTGCAGCTAAATGTTGGGTTGAGAACTAACAATGAGTTCTTAGACGACATGGCAAGTTTGCCTTAACGCTACTGAGTTCATAGTCTTAAAGGACACATTCGTAGTCTTAAAGGACAAAAATGCTTTCATGCATCAGCTACTGTGAGCTACTGTTTTAAGATGTGGGCAATTTGATTACAAATCAACATAAAAAAAAAATCAACATTGACCCCATTTACTCTCCTAAAAAAGATTCTGGTCTTATTCTGGATGATTCATCAGTGCACGTTGTTGTAAAAGCAAAAATGTTTGTCTCACGGGCATGGAAAAAATAAAGTTAGCCAATAGCCATATAACAGTGTTATAGACTTTTGTAGGTAGTGCAGCAATTCAATAAAGATTAATGGTAAACTGATTATGGCAATAATAGCAAATAACGATAGATTTGAAAACAACGTTTCAAAATTGGGAGATGCTGTGGTCAAGAGTCCTCCTCGAAAGTGGGTTGCTGGTGGTGTTTCAGGTTTGGCTTTATTCTGGTATTACCTACTTCCACCATCCAAACAATTCCTGATGGATAAAATTAAATCCTGTCCATTGTTATTTTTCCTCATTGAATATTATGTTGCAGTAAGTGATTTCTGAGAAACACTGTTGATATTTGAAATCAGCCCAAACAAACACACCCTTCTTTCATTGCTGCGCCCCCAAAATGCACAAACATGGATGTGGATGTCTCTCTATCATAGCTGAAGCGAAGCAAAATAATGCTTCACGAAAAAAATAAGCGAATGTGAAGAACGAATGACAAGGGAGAACAAAAATTTAACAGAGTACACAAGAGTATATATAAGCTAGTCTCACATGGCCAGACCTTCAGACTGACGGCAACAACAACATTTATTTATAAAGCACATTTAAACACAGTATAGATTGATCCAAAGTGCTGTACATGGTACAAAGCAGGTCTATACTATCAAAAAGCAACAACAACAAATAAAGGCAGAAGGTCTGGACTCTATCGCAGATTTTCTTGGGCAAGGACTGCCCAAGAGGATGTTTGACTGACATGTAACGTGTGACATGACAACAGCGTATTCACGCTTGAACTTGAAGTGAACACAACTTCCTGCTGTGTTGCCGTTTACAAAGTTCCCAGTTCTTTGCATCCCGGCCACGAGTGTACCTTCAGAGAGAACATTAGGCCTTTTTGCTCAGATTTGGGAGGAGAGATGCTACTGAAACCATCGTTAGTCAGTGACATTCTGTTAAAAACTAAATATTTAATTTTGCAGTATAGCTAGTAAGCCCACCGGTTTCATTTATTAGTATTTTTGGCTTATAATTTGAGTGACAGATGTCATATTTAATTTAGCCTATTTTTCTTTGTGAGAGATTTTTTTTTTTTTTTTTTTTACTGTGTTGACTGTATCATGAAATGACAAAAATAACAAATATGAAATGTTGGCTATACCAAGAGTTTTATTTGTTATCCCCAATCCCTCTCTCTGTTTTTAGGGGAAATTTAAATGTGAGAGTGATTTTAGGCAGGAACAGGTGGGTGCAGAACCTAGCGTAACCTAAATAAACAGTCGCGCGCAGACCTCTAGGCCCTGTTCACACCTGGTATCACAAGTGGACGACGCTAAATACAGGTGTAAATGGGGTCTAAAACGTTTTGAGCTGGTCCACTTTCCACCACTTCCAGAGGTAGTTGAAAACACATTTGACCGGATTGCTTTCTTAGTGTAAACGCTCATGTGGTCGAATGTGTTTGAAAGACGCCTACTCTCCTCCTTCTGACCTAATACGTAAACATTATGGGAAGCATTAGCCAGACAAGTTTGGTTTGAAGATGAAAAATGTACCAAGCACAATGTTCTCGCACCATTCCTGATTTCTAACACACACTCACAGCGTTTGGCTGGTCTTGCAGCTTTCAGAGCAGAAACAAAAACTGATGTTCTCCGTGTGTTTTTCTGTCATTTTCGGTCGCAATCATATGTAAATTGCACAAGCTCATTTCATCCATTAGATTGAAAGATCTGAAAAAACACGTACATTTTCCCCGCCCATAGACCCTCCCCTCAAAGAAATCAGGACAGAAGTGGTTTAAAGTGGCCAAAAGAGACTGATTAAAACACCAGGTGTAAACAGGAATGTGTCTCCCTCGTCTACTTGTGACCCGATCGACCAAAACACATCTTAATACCAGGTGTAAACAGGGCCTTAGTTAACTTCCAAGTGTGTTGTGGCACACTTTTAACAGTGTTTCTCAGAAATCGCTTACTGCACCTTTAAGAAAATACATCAAATGAGAGTATTAACATGCCATTTAATGTTGGCTTTGATTTTGGTTGTCGTCGACAATATCGTAAACGAGAAAAGTGAATTTAATTATTTAAAATGTGAAAAAAATAAACTTTGACTCTATTTCAAAATAAAATGGACAAGAAATGATGTTCACAATTAAGTGGCAGAGGACGGTTGCGAGTACTGGCAATAATCTAGGTAAGATATATTTACTCTAGCCAGTCAAATGTACAGACTCATGTGAATATTAGAATAGGTTAGACCATAGCCTTAACTCTGCCTGCTTGTCTTTTGATGTGCAATATAAAGGGTGAATTATTGTATGGGATATTAGCAAAAGGATCTGTAGATGTAGATTTGAATCTTTTTGCCACTGAGTTGTCGCTTTGTAAGTAACTTAATCTGCACTGATACTGCATCCATTATACGACTGTCACATGCTTTAGTCCATGATGTGTTTATACCTTTTGATAGCAGTTTAACTGTTTTCCTTACCTTTTAGCTTTATGATGGGCAACCAAGGGTTGTGTGCTCAAAGATATGTTGTTGACTTTTCACATTTATAGGGATTGTGCTCTGATTATGAGCAAATGTGAAATGCATAACTTTTTTTTTTTGACATTTCTGTGAATTTGCAATCTGCCAAGATCCTAAAAGGGAATTGTTCTAAAACGTGATTCATTTGTCAGTATTTCTCATTGTATATATTAGTGCCTTTTACTCATTTAGAAGGCATTGAGTAGTCAAATTGAAATTCTTGTTTATATGTTCAATTTCTTACTGCTTGTGTCTTAATGTGATCTTTAGCGCTGTGCCTTTCCTTATTAGCTTGACGTGTTCATTCTCACTGTATATTCCTTTTGAATGTGAACTGCTCTTCATTTTGAAATATTGGTTGGGTGAATATTGTCATTTTACTACTAGGTGCCATTCTCGAAGTCATTTTAATTCTGTGCTGACTGTTAAGTTGATGTGCTCTCGGTGACGCCAAGCATTGCAAGACATGTATTTTTAATATCTTTTATAGGGCACAACTTTTGCTAAATAATAATAAACGTGCCCTTGCTGTCTGGAGGGGGAATGAGCACACAACCTTGTTTCAGAGAGCAGAGCAATATTAAACTTGATCCAACTAAATAAGCATTACGCTTCAGCCTCTGAACTGCTGCTTTAGAGCTTGAACTTACTTTGACGAAGCACATTTATGTTTTTATCATAGGCATTATGATACATAACTTTCCATTCCATTACTTCTGCTTAAGACTTCATCATGAGCAAAGCAAAAAACACATTTAGGGTGAATGAAAGGGCTGAACTTATATGCATGATAACAGTAGAGCCACATTTTATTAGAGTTTTTTTCTACTTTACAATCACTTCAGTTGGTCCAATCGATGAATACAAGCAATTTGACATAATAAATGTGTGTATGTATAATTCGACACACAAATGTGTGTTTTTAATAGAAGTATTACACACTGAGACTTCTTGCCAAAGAGTGTAATTATTAAAGAATGTATGATTTGAGTTTCAGTCAGTTTCTTTGGAGACAGTCATTTATTCATTTGTATAAAGTTTCTCCTTTGTTTGTACATATGCATTGCTCTGTATTTAACATTTATTAACCTATTTCTTTTTTGTATTATTTATACCGATGCATGTGCCATACTATTACATCAAAGCTAATGGATGAAAAGGGAAAGCCAATAATACAGTGTTGAAGTCTGCGTGTTGCCTGTTGATTTACAAGGAATATACCTTAAAGCTTTCTATGTCTGTTCACATTAACAATATATCCTGTGCACACACTACCACACAAGTTTTCCCTTTAAATAGCCCATGACTTTCCTTGCTTTATTCTTATCAAGTATGTATTGTGTTTACAAATTGCAAGGCTGTACCATGGCAATTCAATGGCAGTTTGCAGATACTACTGAAAAAGCGCTTTAACCTGTGCAAGAAACTTGAATTCAGTTTTAATAAAGAGGTGTCACAGTAACAATAAATAGTACCAACTGTAATATTTGTCAACATGGTACACTTTTGTGAGAGTACACTCAAATTTAAACCGATTGAATACTACATCTTCGACATTTACATGTAAACACCGGCCTCTAGCGGTTGTTATGGTCACTACCGCGTGACGTACACGTTTGCGTAAGGGGCGTGGCTGCGCAGCCCCTCCTCCTTCACAGTCTGGCTGGAAAAGAAAAAAAAACTTTTTGTATCGAAGGAATCAACAGCCGCCATCTTGTCGCGGATGAGCGTCAGGATTTCGGGAGAGCATTATATCATTTTTTACGCTACCTGCTCCATCGGAACCGGCCCAAATAGCTTCCCAGCGACGAAAACGACAAGCTTCGGGCCAAATCGCGGATCTTTGTGGGGAATATCAGCGTAATGGAGCCGTTTTTGTGGTCGGCTGGAAAACCCCCGTATATCTGATTTCCCCCTTCAGCGCGAGCGGCGCTCCTGTGCCACTCGCCTATATTAAAAAATAATTATTTTTTTCTAATTTTTCATTTATATTGCTGGACTTTACTGATTATTCGATTCGGGCTGGACATGGAGCATAAAGGTCTTTATTTTTATTCGCAGAAAATAGCATTTTTGAAGAGACCCACGCGAACCATTTAAAGGAATCGAGATTTTTCGCCCTCGTCGTGTATTTCTCGGTTTTAACGATGATATAATTTATTTTCGTGGGGTTCGGGGCGATCATTAAGGTTAATTATGCGGGTTTTGGGTGTTGGATTATCATGGGGTGAATGGCGATGGCGGAGCGGGGCGCTGTTGAGTCGCGTTTGAGCCCCATCTGTTAATTATTGGCTCCTGATCGCTGAATAATAATAGAAAAACCCGAGGGTAGATTTGATTTATTTCGCTTTGTCCCCCTTCCGGGCTCTTGGAAGACGCATTTATTGCTTTGACGTGTTTTTTTGAGAAGCGAGAGAGAGAGCACGATGGCTGATAATCTACTGGATATGGGTCCTCCCAACGCAAAGCGGCCCAAACTGAACTCACCTGCGCTGTCCTCCTCCGACACTCCAGGTAAGATGCTCACCTGTCAAATCTGAAAACTTCTCAGACGTCATCTGTCATATCTAAAATCTAGATAAGAACTTCTCAGTCAGGTCACCTGTCTCGTAATAATGCATTTGCTCAGATGTCGTCAGATATCAGATCAGAAACCCTTTAGACCAGACTAAACTGTCACGTGTTGAATAAGAAATCTCTCAGGCCAGGTTTAGGTAGCAGTCTCACCTGTCCAGATCAGGACCAGGTAAGTCTCAACATCAGAGTTGTCCCAGGTATCCTGCTCACCTGTCCCACCACAGATCGGTCAGTGCAGGTAAGACTCGGTTTTTGTGGGACTCTCTCCATCAGAGGCCAGATCCAGGTCTCACTAGAGATTGACCAGTTATGCTTTTTCTATGACAATATCCATCGTTTTAAACTAATGTTTCTGATAACTGATATGCAGAATTTTTTTTTTACGCAGTAATATCTAGAAGATGATCATTAGACCGAAATTAAAAACATATGCATTATAAATGTTATTATTATTAATAATAATTCTTATTAGTATTACAATTGTTATAATGCAAAGTTATATCTGTGACCTAAACGATCAGTTTTTTGTTTTGAGTTAATTGTTAAGGTACTTGTTTCTCACTTGAGAATGAATAGGCCTAACTGATATGTAATTGAAAGATAATTACGTTATATTTATATACGTTTTTTAATTTGTGTTGAGTATTAGTGAGTGCTTTTATTTAGACAGCCATCAAATTGCGCCATTTATTGGCAGGCTTGGTGTTAAAGAAAATCGATTAAGTTAAAGTGTGAATATTGGTGAAATATGTCGGTTTAGAGATGTCATGTTTAATTTTCTGATAAATGATATGCAGAGCTGAGTTATATTTATTTATTTTTGGAAATAACTAGATGATTGTTTGACAACAATACGAATACATAATTAAAATTTTATTAACAATAATTCTTATTAGTATTAAAGTTGTTTGCGAAGTAACTCCGTGATCGAAGTGGTCAAAAAGCAATCTGTAACAATTTACAATAAGGTTACATTAGTCTTAATGAATTAACTAACTTGCATGAACTAACAATGAGCAATATATTCTTACAGCATTTATTAACATTTTGTTAATGTAGGCTAAGGTAACTAAAGTTAACAGATAGCCTACAACTTTTAATCTTTGAAATGTATTAGGAAATATTGAGATTGACAGAAGTATGTTAAGAAATAGTTAAATTAAACCTTATTGTAAAGTGCGTACTTTTGCATACTTTACAATACTGTTGTTGGTTGCTTTAATTTAGATACCCATCAAATGGTCGCATTTATTAGTTGACACTGTAATAAACAACAATAACCGATTAAGTTGAAAAGTGAGAATATCGGTAAAATATATCAATCATAAAAATGCATGATATCATGCAAATATATCAATATAAAAATGATATGTCGGCGCTCTCTAGCTCTCACCTTTCGCTTCAAGCCAGGTTCAGGTGAGACACTTACCTGGCACATAAGAATCCTCTCAAACTGGGTTCAGGTAAGACTTTAACCCCAGAACCTGTCAGTAATTACTCACCCTCCCTCATGTCATTCCAACCCCCTAAGACCTTCGTTCATCTTCGGAACGCAAATTAAGATATTCTTGATGATATCCGAGAGGTTTCTGACCCCACATAGGCAGTAACGTTATTGCTACTTTCAAGGCCCAGAAAGGTAGTAAAGACATCATTAAAATAGTTTGTGTGACTAGTACAGTGGTTCAATCTAATGTTATGAAGCGACAAAAAAACTTTTTGTGCGCAAAACCCCCCCAAAATAATGACTATTCAACAATCTCTTCTCTTCCACTTCATTCTCCTCCGCTGTTGACGTAGTGTAAACAGAGCAGCGCTTCCGAGTTCTACGTCAGAACGCCACCTCACCATTGGCCGACGCTGGTCATGTGAGCACCACGACACATGCATGTGATGCAGGATCTGGCCAATAATGAGCCGGAGTTCTGACGTAGAACCAGGAAGCACTGCTCTGCTGTCTATGAAGAAGGTCAGAAAGCTCTCGGATTCCATCAGAAATATCTTCATTTGTGTTCTGAAGATGAACGGAGGTCTTATGGGTTTGGAAAGACATGAGGGTGAGTAATTAAAGACAGAAATTTCATTTTTAGGTGAACTACCCTTTTAATTACCTTTCACACTGAGCATGAGCATAAATCAAATTTGCCGACGACCGGTGCTTTCACATCAAACGTGAAACGTTTGAACGCCTTCTGCTAATTCACACCTGCATGATAGATGGCGCTGACCGAGAATTAATTTTTCCTTGTCTGTATATCTCGTAGGTTTCTCTATTTGTTTTTTTTTTTTACCTAGTACGCTGCATAACATAAAACAGTAAATTAAGATAGAGTTTGGTACTGTACTAGAAACACAACAGGTGCATTAGAGCTCAATAGAGCAATTGGCATCAAGCTACACATTACAATTTATGAGATTATGACTTAACTCAAAACCCACTTAAAACAACAAGTGCTTGTAAACTTCCGATTGCGATCTAAAGTGGATTTTGATAATATAATGGGCAGATATGCATTATTTGTAGTTTTGTATAATGAACTGAATGCTACATGCTGAGCATTTCTCATGTAAACATCCTTTATTGGTATAAAAATACCCAGAGCCCCATGGAAAAACACATACAGACCAGATGAAGAGTTAAGATGCAAAAGCCGCTAAACGCCACATCCGTCAAAAATGAGATAATGATACTGAGCAAATGCTCTCCACACATACTATACGTTCATCAAATACTTTCGCTTCAAATCTGCTAAATCCCAGCGTCAGTGTGGATCAGTAGCTATGTTTACATGGACACCTTTTGGTTCAATCGGAATGAAACCAATACGATTGATGAATCCGAGCACGGTGTTTACATGAACGATAAATAAAGTAATCTGGTTGATGTGCGCGTTTATATGTCACAAGTTTCAAATCGGAATAGATTTTTTGACATGCGCACACTGCACAAATATACAGAGTTTCCCGCTGTTCGCGGATAACTATTCTCCTCTATTGGTTATTTATTTGTTTTAAACAGCAGACGTAATATTAATCTGTCTCTAGTCATGATTTGGAGACGAGCTTATTAACCGTTTTGCCGTGCTGCTTATCACGCAGTAAAAATGCCCCTCCCCACGGCCAAAACCAGTCGTCTGTGGGTGAGAATCCAAAACAAGGACTGGTGGGACGTTGTCCTGCTTCACTTCACAGACGCTGAGTGAAATGAGAATTTTAGAATGATGGGACACTTATTTATATGACACTTTATTCAACAGGAAGAACAGCTCGTTCAGCACATCATACGTCATGACGCTATTTACGTCACTGCACATGCGCAGTCTTTTCAGTTTCGGCTTTCAATCCGATCAAGTGTTTACATGTTCTCTTGATCGGATTACAAAAGGAATAAACCACCCCTTTCAATCCGATCGAAATTTCATTCGGATCGAGCTCAATCGGATCGATTAAGATGTTTACATGAAGGTTTTTTAGTCCGGTTGAGCCGTCAATCCGATTATAAGTGTCCATGTAAACGCAGCTAGTGTCTTCGTTCTTACATTTTGAATTCTGCTTTCATCATTTGCAATATTTCCAGTTCCATCTTTAGTGATTTTGCAACTGTTTACTATGTCTTGTTGTTCAAAGAGGTGGACTTAGAGTTTTTTGACTACTAGACTCTAACTAGACTCGTTTTGCAGCAACAGACAGTTACATTTGTTAAATGCCAATGAATTGACTAAAGAGACGAAAGTCGATTTTTGAAAATAAGGCATTTCAATAGCCCCTTTCACACAGCAATACCGGTAATTGCCGTTAAATTACTAGAATGACTTTACCGGTAAATGCACACAATACGCTGTTCACACAAGGAACGGCATTCTGTTTTTTTGTCGGTAAGAGGCCATTCACACATCAGCAGCAAAATACCAGTAAATTCTGTGATGTCAGTCATCGTAAATTATCTTTAAACGCCACGCCGTTGTCTTCATTCACCCACATAAGGAGAAGCACTTTAGTTTCACTATCTGTTCAATTTGACAACATTTTATGACTTCTGAATGAAAGGCAAAACGGATGATCAAGCAGAACGGGTATTTGCTCTTAAAAACACGAGACGCACCCAATAGTATCAACTGCAGAGCCACAGCGCTGATGAATGAAAAAGGCAGGGTCTCGAGCGCGACACGTTGAAAAAGCTGCGAGACGTGGCACAACGGTCAGATTATCAATTAGCACATATTTAAATAGAATAACTATTAAAAAGCTTTCTGTCAACCATGCGGAGCAAGGCATAAAAAAAAATGGTTTGGTTCCGGTTTCTGACCGACCCTGTCAATTTATGTGCGACCCAAATTTATTTTATGAGCTTGGGGAAGAAATAATACAAATTAAATAAATACGTAAATAAAAAACTTTGAGGCGAACTATAATTTACGTTTTTGTACAGCACCGTTTTTGTACACGGTGCTGCGTGACGTAAGCAGGTTCCAGCTCACCACGCCCTCCCTTGGTATGAGCTACCACGCATAGTATTGCATCAGTTAGGATAGCTTCAAGTTAGCGTAGATTTATCTGTATTTAGTACAGTGGTCAGGAGGGTACGTAGGTGTAGTGTTGCTGGTTGCAACAGCACTGTTGGACTGCATAGCTTTCAGACTTGGAAATTAGGCGCCAGTGGAGCTCAAGTGTGCAACCTGAATTTTACACGGGATTGCTTCTCCAATGCTATAGAGGTGTAAATGGGCTTCTCCACACAGCTCGCGCTGAAAAGCGACGCAGTGCCAAACGCTGCTCCTCCTGCATGGACTCCACCACCGCAGCGGCGTCTTGATGTGAGTGATCATATATATAATCACAATTTATGGTTAGCTTAAAGTTAATCCTCTGGGGTCGACAAACGCGCCAGCGCAATTTGCTGGATTTTTTCCACATTGCGGCAAAATATGAATATGCCTACAGAGAGCGCACGCTATTGACATCAACTTAATAAAACTCATCAGATGCATGTACTTTACGGCGTCCACGTAATGGAAATGGGCTAACATAAATAGGCTATGTTATGAAAAAATAGAGTATCCATCGCTACTGTAAAGTAAAATAAAAAAATAATAATAATTTTCTACCTATCCCTTGCTGCTACTGAAAAAAAAAAATATATATATATTTTTTTAAATGTTATCGATAATCGACGATAATATGTGAAATATGGCGATAACCGATTATGTCGTCTACCCGAGCCATGTCCCGCCAGAGACAACACTGCCGACATACACAATTAATTTCCTTAATTATAACGTGTAGTTCTGTTTTTAAACTTGTATTCAAACTATGATGTATTTGTTATTTGTCTAAAATCGGGGATTAAAAATGAATTGGTTCGTTCTGCATGAGCAAAAACAGTAAGGTTATTTTTTTCTTTCTGGTTCGAGTTCCAAGGTCTCCTTATAGGGCTCAGAAAACAGGTCGCATGCAGAAGAGTTCTCTTTTGCGTGTCTGGCGCTTAAAGAATAATATCAAGAATTGGAATCTATTTTCTATTCCTAACCCTACTAACTATTAGCCTATAGACAATATTTAATTCATGCTATTGCATGTGAATAAATATGAGTATGGTAACTATGGGGATATGTGAAATGTATTTGTCATTTTTCCTAGATATTGTAGATGATCGTCTGGTAACTGACTGTTATGATCGACATTGCGGTACTTGCAAGACGTCGTCGATATACAATATTATCGTCATATCGTCCAGCCCTAGCCCAAAGCGGACTTCTTACGTCACCACATTCTGACTTTGTACGTGATACTGATAATCTTCATTCCGCGTTCACTAGGATTGGGAACCGAGAATCGTTTCTTATCCAGAACCGTTATTGTTTTTGTAAAATACCAGAACCGTGCGAAATTCCTACGTTTCGGTTCCGAAAACGGTTCCGGTGCGATGTGTGGGGGCGAAGTGCAGGGAGCTTATCCTTTAATAGCGACATCTCACCTCATGAATATTAAAATAGTAGGCTAATGAATGCACTGAAAAGCCCTTGCACTACTCGTATACGTTTTCCGTCAGATATCAACGCAGAGAGAAAGAGAGTATAAAGACAGTAGAGCTGCACGATGAATCTTTAAAAGATCTTGATCTCGATCCAAACACCCACGCAATCTTGTTCCTAAATGACAAAAACTTCACACCGGCACATTCAAATCTGTTTGCGCTGTTGCTGACCCAGAGAGAGCAGTTGTCAATATGAAACAGCTTTAGGTAACACTTTATTTTACAGTGTCCTTATTGCATATGTTACATGTACTTACCGTAGTAATAACAGTAAATTATGCATAATTACATGCAACTAACCCTCACCCAAATCCTAATTCTACCCCCTTTAGTGAATACATGTAGTTGCTTAATATTACTCAGTACTTAAATATATAATTACACTGTAACAATGACACCTTAAAATAGTGTAACCCAGCTTTACTATCACAGTCTTTTCAACCACACAGTATCAATATTTCTGTTACAAATATTCAAATAATCACAGAAGTACTGAGATATAAGTTTATAGTTTGAGTATAAACACTGATGTCTACGGTAGCAACCAAAATAGAGTAAATCACCTTTTGAAAGTCGCTGCCTTCAAATAACGAGTGTATCGATTGTATCTGATGCTTCAAAACATTCATAAAGACGACCGTTAAAATCGATAACTTTTTTGTGTTCAGAATTTACAAAATTTATATAATGAAGTGAGTATATCATGAATGCCTTTTTTCAAACCGTGTTTTTGTCTTATCCTGAATCACTACGGTTAAGCTTGTAATAAGCGTTTATACTCGGGCTACAATGTTCTTTCGCAAGACTCGTGCAGTTCTGTTTATTTATCGCTAGAGCGCTGATTCGTCTAGTAATGAAACAAAGTGAAGTCTTTATAAATCAATCATTCAAACCGATTTTAAAAATATTGTTTCACCTGAGAATGCAGAAATGTTTATTTTCCTTCAGAAAAATGTATTATTTTTGCAAATATTGCTAAATAGTATGTTGAATTTGTTGACATTACCAGTCTGTTTAACTCATCTGACAAGTATAAGAAATGAACACAAAAAGGATTGTGCATTTTTCCCTTAATGCTATTTTTTTATTAGTAGTTTTAATAATTTTTATTGAATGGCGACCGAAACCGGAATTGTTTGGTGGAATCGAAACCGGAACCGGAAAATTTCTTACAATTCCCAACCCTAGCGTTCACACAGAGCACATTACCGGTGTGAACAGTGAAAAGGTCTTGTTCACACATGATCTGTTACCGGTAATTTACCAGTAAATTACAAGGAAAGACTATGTGTTAAAGGGGATAATAACTGACTAAATAACCTTTTCATTGCCAATAAAGTGAAATTACTGAACCTAAACATTAGAGCCTGGTAAAAAAAAAAGCTCATTTCAGACGGACTAAGAGGTTGTTTTAGCTGGAGTTGTTGATGCAACTAGAGTTGTCAAAAAGTACCGACTTTGCTACCAAGTTGGTGCTGAAATTTAAAAATGTGACGATACCAGCATTTCCCTCCCTCATTTTGAGTGCTGTTGAACGGTTTCTTAAACCCTTCTTATTGGCTGTTGTGTTGACGCACTCAACATATGTCTTTGAATGGCTACAATGATTTACAATGACATATTTGAAGCTCTTCACCGAGCGCTTGCATAGATTCACACAGGAGTGTTTAAAAGCAGGCGTCTATCAGCGGATCCGTCTATCAGCAGATATATTATGGACCCGCTGATAGACGCCTGCATTTAAACACTCCGTGTGTATCTGTGAGCGCTCGGTGAAGAGCGTTAAAGATGTCATTGTTGATACTGGTACTGAAGTCGGTACTTTTTGACAACTCTAGTTTCATCTGTTGAAGCGTTACACATTAACCGTTACTTAATGTACGGAACTCAGAATAAGGAATTGTACAGGATGTCGTCATCCAGAAGTGCAGGAGTTATGATCTTGTAATATGATTGACAGATCTAGACCGAATGAGCACTCTGACTCATAACGCATGCGCACCCAGAAGAAAACAGACACAGCGCTCTGTTTGCTGTTTCAGCTGCATTGAAAATTAGACTCTTTATAAAGAAATATGAAGTAAACATGTGAGAATAAATCTGTTCTCAGACTCCAATGATAACAAGAACTCAACATCCATTCTCTTCTCTCTTCTGGAATATCTCGCCCTTTTGGGCAACAGCAGCCACTCCAGGCACGTGATCTAAAGTTCAAATCTAATTGGACAGCCTGTTTTATAGCGGGGCACCTGGGGAAAAAATCGACAAACTGGTCGAAAAACATCCCGCTTTGTTGCGCCCGGTTTGAATAGCTTCATAGGGCTCTATTGTTTCGATTCAAGAGCGTCATCACATCGTGCATTCTCAACGCTTAATTATGCCTAGTGTGAAAGGCCTAGTAGGTACTAGTAAAATGTTTCCATTTAAAGTTAATATTTTAACTTTAATATTTTGTTTTAGTGATACACCGAAATTTCAGCAATTGAAAGTTTTCAGTCAAAATGGCTTTGGAGGGCCCAAATCATTGCCCGAAACAGTGATGTTCAATAAGTGTTTTTTTTTTCTCTTCCATATTACCAATAGTTATAACATGAAATAAACATGAATGAACATCAGAAGGTATGTTGAAACAAACAGTAAACTTGTCTCGTGTAATCCCTCAATCAGTGTTTCAATCGCATGAAGTCAATAAAACAGCGTGTAAACAATATTTCACGTAAAATTTCATTTACCCCAGAAAAGCCATTTAATGTCAATAAACTTGTTAGTCAGCTGGAAAGTCCTGTTTATTCATGAAATAAAAAATAGTCATTGTCAAGACAGATCCGAACTATTTTATATTTAAAAATCTCTAAATTTGTTTGTAAAAAGTCACTAAGTGATTGATTTTAAAGGTTGGTAATAAAGTGCACAAAGTAACACATTGCATAGAAAATGTGGCGGGTCTATTATTTTGCATTTGCACTCCAAGACTAAATGCTCAGATCATTTGACAGTATTGAATCGCACATTTAAATACGGTTGTCAATCCATAAAATTGCTTAAAAGCATAAAAAACATATTGGATACAGAAAGCGAGCAAAGATTGCTAGCATTAAGGTTACTGAAGCTGTCAATTCACCCTTCTCTGGGAGTTTGATTGACAGGCGATATGACCAATCATAACCCTGAATCTGCCTTTTTGTCTGACAAACAAACCAGACAGGAGAGTTGGTAGATTAACGTCGGTAGACTTGAACTTGGAAAATGGTGTGTATTGACGTTTTTACACTGTTGAAACAACATACTGCCTGAGGTGAGGCGCTACAGCTAAATGTCACGGCACCTTAAAGAGCCGCAAAATGGTGTTCATAGTTTCAATTTCTAAAAAAAGACACATTTTAAAAGCTGAGACTTTTTCAAACCAAAAGCAGTTTGCTTTGTCTTGTCTGTCTGCGTGTTGTCAGTGTCCTCTGCTCCGCGATGTAGGCTATTTTTCATTTCGTGAGAACATAATGGCTTGTTGGACGTAACAGTAACTAAGGGGAAAGGTCAATTACTTCAGATCAACGCGAGGTACACAAAGCTGCACTCTTGCGAAAAGTCCCGTTCTAATCAATGAGGCTGTGCAATGAATATCAGTTTGACATTGCGTTTATTCTTTGTTGGTTTGTGAGCGTACAGAACTCGCATTGAACAAAAACTCAGTTTTTTAGCTATTCTGACTAACTTGAACGGCTCTGATTGGCCATTGTGTTCAATCGTTCAACAGGTAGGCTATGTCTGTGATTGTCTACAAAGTGCAGCACTGTAAAAAACACATTGTAAATAGAAACCTTTGACACTTCTCACAGAGCACTTACATAAACGCTCACGGGAGCGTTTAAAGCAGCCGGCTATCAGTAAATACTTAGGGCTGTAGCTATCGATTATTTTAGCAATCGAGTATTCTACAGATTATTCCGTCGATTAATTGGTTATAAAAAGTTGTGGTAAAAAAATAGACCCAAGTTAACAACAGCCTTTAAAATGACTTAAAATACAAATATATAATAACAAGCAATACTAATTGGTTCATATTAAGTATCAAAGTAATCATATGGGTTTTATTGAACAACACTGTTAAAATACACCATGTAAAATAAATGATATATTTGCAAAAATTGATATGTAGTTGTGATTTTGACCACAGGAAGAACAGCACTCATATGTATATATATGAAATAGCTGATTGTTGGATCAATAAACAATTCAATTCAAGATAAACTATTATACACAACTTATGTACATTACTATAACAAATGCCTGCAGAGGGCGCAAACAGCCTGGTGTTAGTTGTTGTTGCACACTACGTCATGATCAAATACTTGTTTAATATTGGCCAAACAACGTTTAATTCAAATGTCCACTTAAAGGGCATGTTGCAGGTTAGAGTACCCAGTGAGCCAATGTATAGAAAAATAATGTAGAAACTAGATTTAAATATAAACATATACTTATAAAACGCTATTTAGGCTTCTGGAGTCGTTTTTGTGAGGAAAATTTTACTTCCGCATTTGAAAACCGCCGAACCAGAAGTGACGTCACATGAGGTAGAGCGGTCAAAGTAAACAATGGATCGCAATGACAGCTCGGAAAGCTGGGGGAATTGTAGCCTAAATATTTACTCGTATGATATATATAATTCATATTTAATTGATATATATGATGATATCATGTAATTATGAGCCTGATATGAAGCCAAGTTAGCAGGACAGGCCAGGTTTAGACAGAACAATGGTGAGTTGTGGTGTGAGGAGAACAGGGCGAGAGAACAGTGTTAGCTTTAGCCGACGATATGTAGCCTATAACACTATGCTCAGATCACAATTGTACTAGGGCTGGGTACCGAGTTCGATACTTTTAGGTACCGACCGAATTGCCTCGATACTATCGAGTATCGAAAAAATGACATGTTGAATTTGGTTCCAGATTTCGATACCTAAGGAGTTAACTCGTCAACGTCAGTGCTCAAACAAATACATATGATATGCACAACGACACACATAAAGCTGCTCACGCACATACACGCAAACTCTACACACACGAGACGCGCGGAACTCTTTGCGCACATAGTCATATGAGAGGCGCGCGAGCACACACACAAACTCGCGCACATACTCAATGAGACGCGAGCACACATACAAACTCTCCGCGCACATATTCATATAAGACGCAAGCACACACACATAATACCTTAAAGATGGGGAAAAGTCGATCAAAAGTGTGGGTACATTTCTCCAGGCTCGATGCCAACAGCGCGCGATGCAGTATTTGGGGTAAAATAATTGCTGCAAAGACGGTACCACGACAAAAATGATAAAGACCTTGACTGTTCACAGAGTAAACATAAGAGCAGAAAGTTGCTCCGCCTTCGACTGGTAAATGAAGAGATACCTTGTTGATGACAGTGTTAATATTGTAATAAATAATAACCTACTGAATGTACACTGCCGTTCAAAAATGTGTTGGTTAGTCAGAATTTTTTTTCCAGTAAGGATGCATTAAAGTGATCAAAGGTGACATTAAAACGTGTAATGTTACTAAATATTTCGTTTTTAAATAAATGCTGTTCTTTTGACATTTCTATTCATCAAAGAATCATGAAAAAAATTATCATAGTTTCCAAAATATTAAGCAGCAAACTGTTTTCATATTTCTGAAGGATCATGTGACACTGAAGTAATGATTTTGAAAATTCAGCTTTGACATCACAGGAATAAATTACATTTTGAAATATATTCAAATAAGATTTTAAATTGTAATACTACTGTATTTCACAATATTACAAGTTTTACTGTATTTAAAAAAAATCAGCTTTGGTGAGCATGAGCTCTTTATAAAACATTGTTCCTTTGTGCTTTTTTTTGTTCCTTTGTGCACTGGCTAAGGAGCATGAGTCAAACTGAAAAAAATAAAACCAAAATTTTTCTGAGGTAATGTGTTATGTAATCTTGTTAAAATGGATTTCATAAAATTGGTATCGAAAAAAGTATCGTTAGGAACCGGTATCGAAACTGAGGTATTGAAATTGGCACCGGATCGAAAGATTTTGAACGATACCCAGCCCTAAATTGTACAGATTATTATCATCATGTATCAGGCAATAGCAAAGCTAGTATTTAGACCCTTACCTGCATGTGTTGTGTATGTCAGCCATTAGGAGACAGTTTCCAGAGGAAGAGGGATTTAATAAAGGCCTTGAATTAACCCATTTGGTGACGATGAATAAAACAATGATCACAATCACAACTGACTTACTGTATAAAAACTTTATAGAAACAGCCAACACAAACATTAAAGTCGGTTTGTACAGATTGAAAATGAATTATAGAACATAATATTTATAATAATTAAATAATATTTATAATAATAAAAAGTGTCGGCTGCAGACTAATAACAAACACATAAATGCATTATACATTACAAGTTTATGTAGGATATGTTAATGAATGAAATTAAGACAAGGCACATTTTGTAAAACAGATGTACAATAAGTGATCTCTGACGGATCCGTGACCGTCATGTTTCCTGCCGGAACCACATACTGACGACGGGCCGTCACCGGGCGACCCGATGAAGGAGCCGGGACAGTGTGCACATATCGCCGGGATTATAATCATTCGGTCTATAGTGAACGCTACACACAACCGCGTTTTTCAAAGCAGAAGCAGAAGTGAAGTCCCGTCTCTTACCCGGCACAAAACGCACACAGGCACGGAAGATCGCACCGTCTTTTTTCTTATTCGGAAACCTGTGGACTCCATGTCCTGACAGGCCATAATTCACAATCATTTACCACGACGATGATTAATTGAAATACAATAAGCACCGAAAACACAGTGAATCATGACCGCTCCAACTGAACACCAACCTATCTCTGCACTGAGCGCGAACGCAGAGCCAAACGAGTACCTCATGTGACGTCATATGACGCGATGGTGAAAAAAAGCGCTTTTTCAACACGGTCAAGGAAACGGTCACGTTTTCTATTGAATTTGCGCCCTTATGTCTTGCAAAACAATTTTTAATCCTGCATTTACTTTTCATATGGTATTTTCATACAAGGTTATATTAATAAAAAAATTTTTTTTAAAACCTGCAACATGGGCTTTAACCTCAAATATTTGGTCACTACTGTATGATAGAAATGCAACAGCCGCTGTAATTTCTTAAACAAGAACATGTGCACATCAAAACATGCAAACTCAGAGCTAGAGTTTAAACTTTTATTTTCAAATCGCGATGAACAACAATTTGCATATTTAAAAGCATATTTATGTATTCTCCTGTGCTGGCGTAGATTTACATATGAGTTGCGTTACAAATCTTGTTAAATGGCACACAATGTGTTCCCAGATGAACGTTAATAAGCAACCCAAACTCACAGCATGCAGAGATGGAGTTTGAGAAACTAGAGACGCTCCACGCATATAAATGATAACTATGAAACCGCGTCTGACTTTTTGCATTCCCAAATCCACGTTATTGGAAACCTAAACAAACAGCACATGCAGAGACTGAGTTTGTGTGGAGTAGGCTAGCGTTTACTGTGAACGGAGCTGAGGTATTTTTTACATATAATCTGTACGCTTGTAAATAATAAAAGCGTCATGCTTCTCGAAGCGAATATATTTATCGCAGCCTTTGTGATTTCACAATGGCACTATGCTATATTATGATTGTAAATGGTTTTAAATATATCGCGTAGCCTTAGAAAACGGTGTAATAATGCGGCTCATGTATTCTCGTCTGTGGAACGCGCCACTTACAGTATTTTGCCGGTTACTCGACACGGGTAATTTGCTATCGAGGATTTTTTTAAATCAAGTACTCGACTTTAATCGAGGAATCGTTACAGCCCTACCGGTACTGCAGAACGGCAGGTATTGTCACGCAAAAATCTTTGATGGGACAAATATTTATTTTGGGGGCCGCCAAAATATTTTCAATGCAGGAAAAACCCTGATTATATTTTTACTTGACTTGTAACATTCATTATTTTAATGTATGTCTGAATAAAAAGTTTTTATTACAGCCACCATTTAATGTTTATATTTAAACAAGTTGGAGTAGAAACAATTCTGTTATCAAAAAGTTTATATAAAAACTGCCTTGTGTGCAATTTAAATGTTTGTACAATTCAGTTTTTATTTTAATGTTGATTATTAAATAAATTTGATTACTTAATTATTACCTTAAATGCATTTATTCATAAGTGAAAGCTTTATTTTCATTTCAGTAAAGATTAAGTGCATCATTTATTATTATAAAATGTCTTCATAAGACGTGTAATAATCATCTCTATAATAAAGAAGGTCCAGTTTTACACACTTGAAGCAGTGTGTGATTTTTGAAGCAGTTTTGGAGCCGTTCAACTGCTGACTGTGTAAGAACCGCTGTGTGTAATGACACTGACCCTAATATTTATTTTAATATGCTCTTTTGAATGAGATCTTGTTGCAAGTTATTCATAGAGAATTGACTGCATCTCAAATGGGTTTTATGCGTGTTCCTATTAGGTCTGCTAATAATCAATTTGATGACAATTCACATCAGTCTTGAGGAAAGCAGAAGTTTCTTTTCATCCCCATTTCGCGTGCAAGTCTTCATGCGGCATCTGTTGAGGTTTCAGTCAGCTGAATATCACTCTTTCGCTGGGATTTTTATGCAGCGATTCGCAACCTTTTAGACTCATTGTCCAACACAAAATATGCAAGAGTTGTGGGTGGTTGCCTCATTTACTGTATGGTGGACTGCTGGTGTGAACGGCAACACATGCATGTGTCCGCTAGCATGCATGCTAATTTGTGGGTTTGTGTTAAGTCTCTGTGGTCTTTTATTGTGTTCTACTTTTTTTCGGTGTTTGCTGTTGTCTGAGATGGTTCCAGTGGGTGTGTTGTTTGCCAGCTGGGTGTTCCCCCTCGTTATTGTGAGCGTGTGGCAGCCGTGGGTGCGCTTTTATTCCAGCCGTGTTTGCATTAGTGTACATACAAACACAGCCAAGCGTGTAAACGCTGCCCTCCACCAGCTTCAGGCAGACGGCTCGCTGCGTGGTTTAATGTCTCGGCTGAAGCATGACTGATTTGGGGAAGGATGCAATGGGGAGATCGGCCCGTCTGAGCGACTGCCTGGATTCAACGGTGCAATTTATGCCAACTTGGAGATGAGGGCCTGTTATAGACGTTTTGACTGGTATGATTTTTATTGCTTTGTATGATAACTGATATTACATTTTGTTGGTTTATTTCACCCAGAAAGATGAAAATTGTCAACACCTTCATGTTGTTCCAAATCTGACTTTACTCAGGGGAACACAAACATTTTTGAAGATTATCCTGGCAACTTTTTCCCGTATAATGAAAGTATCTTAAAAGTGGACTTGCTGTAGTCTTTAGAAGCCATTCAGTATTACGTTTTAAGTCCATGAATCCAAAACTTTACCTCTTTGTGTTTTGAAGATGAATGAGTCTTATGGGTTTGGAACGACATGAGGGTGTGTGTTTGTTGGCAGATTTTTTATTTTTGGGTGGACTGACCCTTTTAAGGTTTTATTCACTAAAAAATGCTTCACGCTTTTGGTTGGGATTTTTGTGACTTGTTGCAGTTTTATAGAGGTGTAGCGATTACAAAAGTTGTGTAAGCAGATTTTTTAAAGATCACCTTCAAACCACATGTACACACACACCTGTTAGGCTATCTTATTCAATATCAATAAACTATTTACCATTAGTGTGATCAGTCTAGATTGAAAAAAAGTGTTATAACTTCATATTTAGTGGGATGTGCTTTATAAGGCATGATTTTATAGATATATCATCTCAGGGTTTGTATTCTGGCAGAACATTTCTGAGTACTATTGTATTTCTGTGTGAAAAAAGAAAAGTAGATACCTCAGTGTATTGTCATTCACCATATTAAAGTGCTTCATGATCTGCACCAAGTTTTAAAGGTTTGGTCTTGTACCCATTCAGATTTGTCTCATGCCATGAGTAAAAATGACAAAATACATACACGCCTCAATACTCATGATTTGTGTTCACTTCTGTTCTTCGTTCAAATGTGTTTAGTGCATGAATGTCTTATTGAAAAATTAAATTGTAGTGTCATTTACATTATGCATTTGACATATGATTTTATCTAAAGCAGCTTGCAGTGCAATCAAATTATATAGGCATAGTTTATCAGTGCATTTAATTCAGTGCATTTTACAATACGTTGCAATCAAACAGGGCCAAAATTGTAATGTGAGACTTTTTTTTTTTTTTTTTTTTTTTTTTTATAACACATAAGCACACGACTGGCTGTGCTGGTCTCAGTGATGAGGAGGTAGACCAGACTGACAAGCAGCTGTTGAAGACTAGGGGGGTACGAGGGGTAACAGATGAGCGGCTGGAGTGATTCTTATTTTTAGCCATGATTCTGAGCACTCCCTGCTGAGAATAAGGAGACATTACAACAGCGTTAACTTCCTCACACAGTTTTCAAAGCATAAAGTTGAGTGTATGTGTGAAAAACGGTGACCTTTATTAGTCAAAACTTTGTTTTCATTGTTAGCAGGAGTCAAAATAGTCAGTGAAAAGTTACAAATACATATCTATTGTCATTTATAATGGGAGCAGTTGAGACTTACACAAAATATGCTCAATTCACAGAAGAATTGCCAACAGAAAAAGTACAATATTCATTTACGTGGTACATTTATTAGACATTTTTGTGAGTTCATTCTGATTGGAGTTATCTTGAGTTAAATTGACCAAAATGAAATCTCTCTATCTCTTAAGAGTAGCATGTTGGTTGTAGGGATGGGCACTCTTATGTGACAGCGACGATCACGATGATCGCATTTGGGGTGGTTCCTGAGATCTGATTTGTTAGCGTTAGACAGCACGCCTTCGAGACCGGCGTTCCAGACTGATTAATCTCAAATAAGAAGCGTTTGGTTGAGTTTAATAACCAGCTAGAAAAACGCGGCAATTTACCGACTGTTCATTCACTCATCAGTTTCAGCTCATATGGGATGTCCGACATTATTGACTGATCAGGTTGTTTCTTATTTGAAATGGTTATATTCCTTTTAGATAGGCTTGATGGGCAAAAATCATTGATATTAATAACACAGCAGTGTTATTTTGTTCTAATTTTAATAGTAAACCTATGTTTTATTTAAAGTTGTTTCTTGTAATGGATTTAAAAACGCGCAGTGATTACTGTAATCACTTTCTTTCATGAAATTTTTTAATTAAGTGCAAGATGTGCAGTGCCAATATACATGCCATATTCGGCATTATAATAAGAACAGGATTGTGATAGAATGTTTTAAATTATCTGTGCTTTAGTTGCCCGTGTATCAGCGCGCTGTTAAGAGAAGAGCGCATCCAGAGTTTCCGTTTCAAACCATAGACTAAAAAACTGGTTCACATGTGCATTCGCATCCTTTTGTCCAAGTTGTAATATTGCGTTTATGTATCTAGGATATCTGATTATTAATATCATAGGATGCGTCATAGAACGGGCTTCAGTTTACTGGAGATAATTTACTCTTCAGCTTTACTTCAAGCAGCTATTCCCTTTAGATGTTTCTTTTTCGATAACATTGATGCATCATAATCTAGCAGGGTTTTTTCCATTCATACGTTCATGTTTTCATAGACATGTTTTCATGTCATAGTTTATTTGTCAACATTAATTTTCATAAATATCTTAAAATATTTTCATTTTCATGACGACACAACATTCCCATCGCACATGCCTCGCCCCCCAAGTACTCATTTTTTAAGAAATTAACAAAAATGCCCATCCCTAGTTGGTTGCTAATGAGATGATGACCTGCGCTAATACCCTTTTTTTTCCCTCTTTTCCTAGACTTTGTGTCCTTGTTCGACTTGGAAAATGATCTTCCAGATGAGCTGATACCCAACGGAGACCTGGGGTTGATGTCCATGCCCTCTAATGGAGATGGAGGCCGGATGGGGGGCACCATGCCGGATGCTGCTGCCAAGCACAGGCAACTGTCTCAGCTCCTGCAGGCAGGGAGCGGCTCTGGTCTGGCTGGAAACCTCAGCCCTCAGTCTGGAATGGGTGGACAACTGGGTGCCTTGGGGAAGAGTCCCATGGGCCAGGGCTCACCCGGTCACCAGACCCAACCTCCGAAGCAAGTCGGCACCCCTACCGGTCAGGGCAACAATAGTCCGGGTATGGGCCTCAATGCTGGTTTCAACCAGGCCATGATGAACAATAACAACCAGGCTCATGGACTCATGGGGCAGAACATGGCTCAGCAGGGGCAGATGATGAATGGCGTGATGGGGCAGGCCGGAAGAGGCAGGGCAGCTCCGGGTATGCAGTACCAGGGTCAGGGTATGCAGGGAACACCGGTGGGAGCAGGTGCGGGGCCGGGGGTCAGCGTTTCTGGCAGCGTATTGGCGGAGACGCTTACCCAGGGTTCACCACAGATGGGGGCACACAATGCCATGAATCCCCAGCAAGCGGGAAGCATGAACAAAGTAAGTCACCCATTGCTATTTTTCAGCTCTTGCATTATAATGCTTTGTTTAATTGTTCAGCTTGGTTGGGTTTGAATGATTTGACAAGCTAACAGGAATACAAAAAAATTATTGTTTCGGTTTCGACCAGCTTCGTATACGTGAAGTTTCAGTTTCAACCTGTAATTTCCTCCTCAAATGGTAGAGTGCTATTTATGTTACTTTGATTTAAGTATAACGTTGGAAGGTTTACTACTTGTAGTATGATAATTCACTTGGTTGTTTTGTCATTTTCCCTATCAATTATCAAACTCAAGCCTTTAAAATGAAAGGAAATCCTGGGTTATTTTCAACTTGAGGTATATGGACAGCATTTGTGGCATGCTGTTTACAATGGACCGTTGCATAATAGATGCATAATAGAGAATTAAATTAAAATGTGCATTGAGATTGCGAAAGCGCCATTGGTTCTCTGTTTTGACATTTGTGCAGTCCCAAATGTTTGTTGTGGCTCTTACACATTCAAACAAATAAAGACACCTAAACTAGTAAAATTTATTGAACTAACACTGAAGTTAATTTAGGGTGTGTTCATACTTGTAGTTCAGTTCTCTTGTTTCGGACAAAAAAACAAACAAAAAAAACGGTTAGTCCTCGTCCGCTTACCATTCACATTGACATTTTAACACTGAACCTAAAGGCACAAAAATGTTCACAACCTGATTGGTTCGGCTTTTATTAAGTATAGCCTATTTCATGACAGAACTTACCGAACATCCAAAACAATGCTGTGCGCTGGACTAAATGAGCTTGTTGTATGTGCGTAGCTACATATGATGGTATTTTGACCAGATTAGAACTCGTGAACAGCTTATACAATGTGTAAAGGACTCAAAACAGAGGCAGAAATCTGCTGCTCGGAGAAGCGGTTCAGATGCCTGTACCGAACTGTGTTGACAAATGAATATTTGTTTATTTAAATGTAGTTTAACACGTTTTTTTTTTTTTTTTCTTTGGTCACCATTTCTGAACAAGCTTATATTAGGCAATACACAACAAGCTTACTATGTATCTTAAGGTTTTCTTTTAGTTGAAAACATTTAAAGCTGCAGTCCACAGTTTTTCCTCTTTGTCGCCATCTCTGTTCGAAATCTGCAATTGCAGTTATTCGCGGAATTATCAACTTTACGTGGGTTGTGCCGCGGCAAGGCACAGCGCGGATGAATCCAATGTTTTGAGGAGAATGTGCGGCTGTCAGTCACCGCGCTGGTGGTGTGGATACTGTCATTCGCAATCACAGATTCTACTTTTTGGAAGTATGACCAACATAAGTATTTTCACCGGAAAATGTCGTCTGAACAAGTAACATCCACTTTTGTTCTGACCAACTAAGGGAAAAAGCATTGCAGTTAATCGGGCTGATTAAATCTAACGATCGCTTATCATATCATGTCAAACCGTGCAAATTATACTTCTGTTACTGTTCTCAAATTGTTAATGTTAACAACTTCAGCATTGCGTGACTAGTCCTACATTTAATACCCTTCCGATATTTGTCCTTGTTTTCGCATGGGCCCGGTTGCAGTCTCTTTTTTTTCTCCGAAGTCTTTCGCGTTTTACAACGGGTGAATCTCCAGTTGTCACTGGTGATTGTCATTTGAACCTTTCTGGATCCGCAATCAAATCGATAAGTTTAATTAAATCAAGTGCTGTGAGAAAAGGCTATAAATCTCCACCTCCAACATCCTCACACACAATATAGCCTACTAGCTGTAGCTGATGTGGAGTTGACTATCTTCAAGTCTTTGCAGGGGTGCAAACAGCGCGCTTTTCGGCGCCTCCCGCTTTTTTCACGTCAGTTTGGGTGACTTGTGTGAATCGTGCAGATCAGAAGAGTTTTTTTTTTTAAGGAGGGGGAGGGGGGTTTGAGAGGGTCTGATTATAATTTAACCAACAGTAATTCTGGATTGCGTCCACCAACAAGTAGGCTAAATAAGCGAATCAGAACACTGCGCTCCAAACCAGCAGTATGTGCGCAAGCGTGAACCGCTAGTGTTTCTGTCTCACTCTGGATCTGCCACTGCATCACATTTCTCTCTGCGTGGCATGGAGTGTCCGTTTTTATGTCGGCTCTCATGTTAACTGGTTAGAGCTTGTGTTAGAGCACAATGCCTGCGTGACACACACACTTCTCGAGCCGCGCCGAAACCGCGTGCTAGAAATAGAACCGCAACCGACGCCTATTTTTCACACGACACGCAAGAGTGTTGGAAGTTTTCAGAGAAAATAGAAGGCGCAAATACATATTAATAAATTACATTTTGATGCTTGAAAGTCTCTCGGTTTTGACAAATGCATATATAATTGTAATTTAAAAAATAAGCTTAATTATCGATTTTCAAATATTGCCCCGTCAATAGGCCTACAGAACGAACTATTCTGTAGCCTATTTTGCCGTCAATTCTGCCGACGTTGTCTTTGCTGTATCAGGCTATATATTATGTTTAACATCCAAATGTAGATGGTCTGTTGGCGCACAGAGCCACGCAGTCGCAGACAGTGAAGTTCGTGAACACTGAATTCCCTTTTCTTTCTTATCTATTTGTGTTTGAACAGACATGTGCACGAAAAAATAAGCCAGTGTCCGTCTCAACGAGTTTCCCCGTAAACGCAGTCAAAATAAAATGGATGCGTGACATTATCGGTATTAGATATTACGTGCATTCGTCTTAAAGGGACAGCAGCCAATATACCTGCAGCTGTTTGTGTCACCAAAGTAGTGCTGGGCGGTTTGACCAAAAATCAACATCACGTTTTTTTTCTAAATTATACCGGTTTCACGGTTTTTACCGTTTTTTTTTTTTTTTTTTCAAGCATGATGGGTGTTAACCACATTTTCTACTGAGTGAGAGAGGAAATACTGCAGTAGATTTACTTATAATGCCCTATTTTATTGTCATGAGTGAATATTATAGAAAAAAATCCACACTAATATTAATAATACAGGTTTGCAAGGCTGTTTACAAAGAGGTGCCAGCAGGACGCGCTTTAGGAGCGGCAGAAACAGTGGTTTCCCCGGTAACGGCTGTACACAAAGCAGCAACGCTCATAAACACTGCTTTATCAGGAAAGATAAAGAAAGATTCAATCGTAATAACAAAGAAACTTTTCTAAAGACCGTCAGTTCACTTCAGATACGTTAATACAGTATAAAAACATGCGCGCCGCGAGAAAAAAGACACTCTCACCCCCACACGTCTCGTGCCCATTCTAGTCAATGCTTGTGTTTCAGATCGAAGCTTCCCAGAAGCGGCTCTCCGCGCCGCTTTGCTAAATATAGGCGCCTAGTCTATTTTGACGCACCGCGTGGAGGACGGAATAAAACCTTGTCGCAGCTGTAATGCACCGCAGACGTGTGTTGTAAATGAGGGGTGAGACTGTGTCGCGCAGCGCCGCGTTCCGATTAAAGCGACATACACCGGTATTGCGGTATATTAAAAATTCATATCATAACAAAAATAAAAACCGGTATTCGGTATGAACCGGTAAACCGCCCAGCACTACACCAAAGTTAATCAAACAACAAAAGAGAAAGAGAAAAATCACGTTTTGTCAAAAGATAAACTGTATTAATACTTAATACAGTTAATTTACCTGAAAAACATAAAGCACTGCTTTATTTCTCGTGTATTTGTGTTTTATTGTATTTATATTTGTATTTTGTTTATTAGTTTCTATGCAGATGCACTAGGCCTACCCTACACAATTACCCCAATCATCCTAGAATTATTAATTCTTTACAAAAAGAGCTATTCAAATCATCAGGTGAAATTGTTTTCAGGAAGTAGCAGTAAAGCAAGAAGAAGAAGTGCAAGATAGTTTTTCTAAATTTCATTTGACTCTATGTGCCTATAGGGGTGGGTTGGGGATGGTGGCAATGTAGTATCTGGATATTTGCCCCGGGACGAGGGCTTCGATTACCTCTCTCTTTTTTGACCATACATGTGTTTGCACCCCTGTCTTTGATTAGCATTAGGGCTGCACGATTTGGGAAAATGTCATATTGTGATTATTGAGGTCAAGATTGCGATATGCGATTGCGATATAATAAACAAATGGTTTCATGAGTCAACTTGCTTGGTTCTCAAGTAAAATGCACACACAGATTAGTGATAATGCTGAAATGTGTATTTCTCAACTCAAACTAGCAACAACAACTAAATGCGCAGTGTTTTCAAATTAAAATATCTTTTACAAAATTAAATGGTGACATCTTTGCATTACTGCAAATTTGTTATTGTCTCAATAGTACAGTAGTATAAAATAAATATCATATTTACCTGTGCCCTTACTGTCTAACAGGTAGGACATACAGAAATTGAACAAAGCTATCAAACAGTCTGCACTGCATAAATTATAAATTAAATATAGACTAATCCTTATAAAAGCTACAAAGGTTATTTAGTCAAGTGCAGTGAGGAATTTTCTCTGTTCCCTTTGTTCTTTGATTAACTTTACTGACAGAAAGCTTTATTGGCTGCTGTCCCTTTAAGACCAGCCGCTGCTGACAGAGACGCGGGTCTCACACACGACTCATTCTCTCACAACTCTTCACAGTCATCATAAGACTGCTCTTATGTTATGAAGATACTCGACAAAACAGACATTTTGGTATAACTGTGTGTGTTATTGTTCGTTCAAGCGCGAAAGAGAACTGTATTCTGGCGTGCTGTCTGTGCGCACGATACTGGCGCGCTTCTTTCTGTGTCACTGCAGTCAGGACATTCACAGGCAGTGCATTCTTTTTTTGTCTTGACGCGCATGAATGGTTTAAAAGCATTTGCATGAATAAGAGCGGGATCATATGATGTAACACTAGCCAAAGGATGACAAAAATTAACGGATGCTGCATTGATTGCGTTAAATATTTAATCAATATTTAATCAACCAACACGTTAACGTTGACGGCCCAAATTTATTTATTCCATAAAATCGCAGCATTTTCACGTCATATAATTGCGTAGGCTTGACATTGTGATTGCGATATAATTAACCGTACAGCACTTATTAGCATGCTGTCATGATAATCTATAATCGCTTGTGTGGGAACTAGGGCTGTGTATCACCAACAATGTCACGATACGATACGCATCACGATACTAAAGCCACGATACGATACGTATCACGATATGGATCAATTTGGAATTTCAGAGTTTAGTAACAGTAATATATGTTTATTTTATAACGAGTGTTATAACAGTTGTGATCACTGAAAAACCATTTAGTTTTTGTCATAAAAAACGAAGAGTTAAATGAAATAAAAAACTTGTCACAAAAAAGCTTAAAATGACTTTTCCTTCAGTAGCGCAAATAAATACAATAGAATAAAGATAGCCTACCAATAAAGAGAAAACTTTTTGAATAGGTCTAGCACTAGTATTCAGAAATACTAGAAACTGAATAAAGTAATCAAATGCAAAATAAAACAGTAGTATTTTAGTCCTGATTAAATTAAATACATATGCTATTAATCCAAATTCTTCAAATTAAAACTATCTTTTGTTGTTTTGACAACAATATTAAATGACAGACACATGGCTTCTGTCCCTTTAAGAGCTAGTGCACGGATCCTGATTTCATTATACTGTCCCATCATGCGTTTTATGCTGAAGACATAACTGACTGTGTTTAGAGGATACTCAACAAGACCGAAATATTTGACATAATTTTTCATGTTTTTGTTTGTTAAAGTGATATAATCCGCGAAAAATAACTTTTGTTACTCGCAATCTGTTTGTGAGCGCGTCGAGTATAAACGCCTCGTCCGTTTGGGGAGGTGCGCGCGCAGGCAGCGGAGACTTGCGCTGCGGAGCCAGGCGAAAGTACAAACAAGGCTTCACGCTCTTTGTGAAGTTTTAAATTGACTGATCTGATTGTATAGTATGTGTGGATTAATTTACTCATACAATCTACATGCTGAAGTGCAGGAATGATTAAAATTATGCGCAATACCCGCGCCGAAATTCGAGCCCTGATTTGGCTACATAAGCACAACAGTATCGATACGGCAGCTGCTGTATCGATACGCGCATCGTCAGGAGTTCATGACGATGTATCGTTGTATCGATATTCTGAGCACAGCCCTAGTGGGAACGGTTGTAAGATGCCTACAGAGTGACATGCTATTGCATTTGTATTACGTACTGTATTGCATGTGAAACTTAATAAATAAGGTTATGACACCAAAAACTACTAGACTAACTCATACATTTTAAATATTGTTAAAGATAGTCAGTAATAAAAAAACAAACAAATTACAAATTTGTTACTTAATTTAATTAATCAATCAACAATACTATTGATCAGCATTACCAAACGTGGACGTTTTACACTGATTTACTATTTTATTTAATACTGTGAAGCTGCTTTGATACAATCTGTATTGTGAAAAGCGCTATATAAACTTGACTTGACTTGACAAATACTATATTATGTGAAAAATGGGTTAAAATCACATTACATTCTAACATAACAATCTAAAAATAAAAATAATGATTTTATTTTTAAATTCACTAAACTACAAATTAAAATAAATACAATACAAACAAAAGCACAGACTAATTAACCTACATTTGATTTGGTCTACCCATTACAATAATCACTTTACAGTTACTGCTATCATAAAAATACACTTACTTGTAGGTTTTGTATACTAGTGCAGTGCGTGCAAAATCAGTTTTTGTGTGCGTTTTTAGTAATTGTTGGTTTAGTGTGTTTGAGTGCTCATTATTACAATTACACAGCAAAAGTTCAGTGACATTTTTATTTGTGCATGGTAGAAAGCAAATACTGATAATGACATACAATAAATATGGAAAATTGAACTACACGATTGAGGGAGCGGGCTACACAGGGAACTCCGAGAAAACGCTATGCTTGAGCAAACAGTTTGTGAATAGGCTACTACAAATGATGCCTGTGAAAGAGACTGTGAAAGCATTGAATAGGATATGTTTAGTTGGTGAATAGCATAGGCTACTATTACACAGTAGCGATAACGTTAAGCGCACCAGAATAAAATATAATATTCTAAAGTAAAAAGTGTAGCTGACTTACAGATTCAGTTAACATCCACAAATGAATAAGCGTGACGATTCAGGGAGCAGGCTACGCAGTGAACTCCGAGAAAAAGCTACTTATGCTGGGTATACACCAAAAGATTTTTTACATCTTATAAGATTTTCAAAATGTGATAGACCACAAACATGAGGACAAAAAAAATCCTAGATTTAACCATTTTGCTCCTATAGTGTGTGGTGTGCCATGATGTGACAAAGACAGCACACCACACACGAACAGATTTTCAACCAGAGTCTCGACTGTGAACACAGGAAATCTCAGAATAAGCATGGCGGACGATATGCAGGAAGAAATTGTGATGATAGTGTTTGGAAAGGTTTTACACGACACATTGTATAAATATTCGTGCTGTTGCCACAAATCAACAAGCTGATCCTCCATCTCTGCTGTCCACATCAATTTCACTTTGTGTGCATTTGTTATGCTTCCGTCTTCCATCATCTCGCTTTGATGTTGGATATTGGATATTGTTTAATTTCACGGGATAATCTCTAGAGCGTGCGCGTGTTTGTCCTCTGGGTTCCCCCACACATTAGGATTTCTAATCGTAAATATTCAAAAAATTTTGAATATTTACGATTCGCGATCGGGGCGGCTCCGACGTTCTTCCGAGCATGTTCGGACACTCTTAACACACCTCACACCAAGGGAAAATCTGATAAGATAATCTGTTGAACCATCGAGATAATCGGGACATAGCTAGGATTGTCGGAAGGGGGGAAATCGGCCCAAAATCAGCCCGATTATCTTTTGGTGTGTACCCAGCATTAAGCGCCGCTGCTTTCTTCAACCCTCTCTGTGTCTGGTCCTGCGCTGTGCTAACTCAGTGTGCAGTGTGAGAGGGGGAGTGGCCAGCGGCAAAAGCCAATGTGTGCTTCTTTTACCGATAGATTTTTACCGATATATTTTGCATTTCTAATCCAAACGTCGTCAAACTTGGCACTGCACTTACTCGTGCCCGTAGCAAGACACCTGTCAAAGTTTGAAATTCATCGGACTAACGGTTCGAGAGATATGCGAATAACAGACAGACACACACACACACAGACAGACAGAAAGACTTTCCTGTAATTTATAGATAGATGGCACATTTAGATATATGGCACACGGGGCAAGCCGCTTTAAAACGGACGGTAAAAGTGTAGTTTGTAGCGAGATATGTTGTTATTGAAAGGAGGAGGTGGAAACCTGCAAACATTTAAACACTGTAATAATAAAAACAAATACAAAATGAAAGTAAAGGCGACGGCTCCTCACGGACGACTGCCACACACATAAACAAAACATAACATATCCATTTAAACACAGGGAGGGAGACGTAAGAGTATTCGTGCTGTGCTTTGGAAGTGTGTTCATACGCACAAGCGTGCGAGTACCAATCTGAGAGACGCGGGTAGTTTCGCATCTACGTGCACTTGAATATTTAAATAGGCGAGTCTTAAAAACACGCAAATGATCAACTTCCGTGAAGATGCAGCACTGGCCTGATCGGACAAGTGACACTTCCGTCTGCTGGCCCAAGTGTCTTTCATGCTGGCCCCGGGCCATCGGGCAGTCCTTATTGCCTAGCCCTGCCTTTGCTTTGAACTTTGAGCGTTGTAACTTTGCAGATGTTGTTTATGCTCTAACAGCAACATACACACTAACTAAAGTTGGAAAAGTGAAATCATAATCAACCACACCTTTAAAGAAGAGACTGCACAGAAAGGTAGCTGTGGCTATCACATGTGTCTTACTGTTGTGGTTTTACAGGAAACCAATCGGAAACCAGTCTGCTACTCGCAGTGTGATTTTCTCACAAGCGAGCACTCATCAAGCACTTGTGTTGGGCTGTTGGGTTCATACTGAGAAATCAGTCAATCGATGGAGTTGGCAAATGAAACATTGTGAATAACTTCACACAGGCTGCCGGAGTGTTTCATGGGTTTCCATATCTGCTGTTTGTTCAGAGGTGAATGGATGTGCTGTCGGCAGTGTGGTGTGTGTTTGCATTGCACACAGATTATGAGAGTCACAAGTGCAGGTGAAGTGTGTGAGATCAGTCAACATCAGAGTGTCAGGGCTTGTGTTCAGTGTAGTGGTATAGTATGTCTATACTGAGCTCTTGCTTGTGTCCTAAAGCTATTCATAGCAAATCTGTTTTATGGTTTTCACAAATTCTGGCTTTTCATTTTGGGTTTTCTGTTTTGTTAAGCATCTAAAAGAATGTCTAATTAAATTCATCTTGAACAGTTTAATACTTGGAATAATTAGAATATAACTAAATGTTAGGACTGGGTTGTATATGTACTGTGCGATGGATGAAATGTGAGATTTTGCTATTGTTTATATATGGCGGTGGATATATTTGAATGGGTGTTAGTAGGCCGAAGTGATTTATGCTATTTATTTACACATGAGCATCGGTAATGTTGTGACTCGCTGCATTAAAGTCAGCATGAAATATTCACCCTATCTATTTTTAAATGCATTTCATTGATCTTATTGTGAACGATTCATACATGCATTTTTTTTATTTTTAATAATATATAAACCTCGTAATTATTCTCTATCTTCCGGTGAAACAATATGCCGGACTTCTCCTGTCATTGGGCAATTTCCATATGTGTTTTTGCACTCTTGAAGTGCACTTTGGGAAGGAAACGTCATTTGGTCCTGTCCCAAATGGGCCACATCATATGCTCTTTCAGTCTTGTTGACTTACGATGGCCACCGTGTGCGTTTGATCGTGAAGTCCAAGAGACTGAAGGATGTCCCATTTGTCATTTTAGGTTTCAGAAGGGTGCTCATGAGCATCCGCCTTTAAAGTTGATATTCGCCCTCGATGCGCACTGAAGCGAGCGTCGCTGCAGACTTCTTCCCTACATAAAAAATGACATTATGTTGCAAAAGTGTGGACTCGTAGGAAGACCGCGAGGCCCATTTGGGACAAGGCCTTTGTGGGGGGAGGAGTTCCAAATGAAGGTGAACACCTGAATTCCTTCAAGTTCGTTAGCGAAGGGTACATGCGATGGTCACCTCAAGGAATCATTGTTTATGGTCATGTGACCCAGTGTGGTGAATCCTCGCTATTAATTTTAAAAGTTTAATGCCGAGAGAGTTTGTGATAAAGGCTACAGAATAATTTGTGTTGTTTTGTTTGTGGTAAGCTTGCTGCGATAGTCGGTGTTGACGGTGTTACCATTGTTCAGCCGCAACACCGGTTACATCACTTGGCCTCCGCCCCCATCGTCCTTTAAGATAATAAAATCAATTAGCCTAGTTCAGTTAGAAAACAGACGCTACAATTAAAAACTGAACATGTCTCCTTAATAAAGTGTGAGCCGAACGAGAGTCGCAGCACAGATCAGCAGCAGGTGTCAGATTTCACTCTTGACTGACAAGACGATGGTGGAAGATTTGGTTTCAAAGCAAAATGTAAAAGCGCCTATTTAAGCGAGTTTTTCATTGTACTGTTTTTTTGTTGTGTTTTTCCATTAAGAATAATAGACTAATGAACCCACCAATCAATCAAACCACCCCCGAATTGGCGCTAATTTGAAAGTAAAACTAAAATGCGCACGGCCGCACTCACGCGGTCCACTCATGTGGAGCGAGCAGAACAGAGTGACATTTTCAGTTCATACCAGAGGACGCTCAACTTACATAGGAATTAATTGAAAACACTTGCTCTACTCCGCACCATTATGAATGTCAGTGCGGACGTGAGCATTTTACTTTCGTTTTCAAATTAGCATTTTAAAAGCCCCTGCTGGTGATTCTGGTATTACAGGTGTTGTCACACGTCGATTAACCGGTGGGAAAATATCCTCACTGTCACAACCCTAGTTTGTGGTATTTTACTCACATTTGTCATGCATTTCATATGCATTTCATATGCAGTTTATATAAGTTTCATATTAATTAAGAAATGAGTTTATAGTAGATAAATTTGATAGTGTTGACTGCAAGTGAGACTTTAAAGTTGATATTCGCCCTCGATGCGCACTGAAGCGAGCGTCGCTGCAGACTTCTTCCCTACATAAAAAATGACATTATGTTGCAAAAGTGTGGACTCGTAGGAAGACCGCGAGGCCCATTTGGGACAAGGCCTTTGTGGGGGGAGGAGTTCCAAATGAAGGTGAACACCTGAATTCCTTCAAGTTCGTTAGCGAAGGGTACATGCGATGGTCACCTCAAGGAATCATTGTTTATGGTCATGTGACCCAGTGTGGTGAATCCTCGCTATTAATTTTAAAAGTTTAATGCCGAGAGAGTTTGTGATAAAGGCTACAGAATAATTTGTGTTGTTTTGTTTGTGGTAAGCTTGCTGCGATAGTCGGTGTTGACGGTGTTACCATTGTTCAGCCGCAACACCGGTTACATCACTTGGCCTCCGCCCCCATCGTCCTTTAAGATAATAAAATCAATTAGCCTAGTTCAGTTAGAAAACAGACGCTACAATTAAAAACTGAACATGTCTCCTTAATAAAGTGTGAGCCGAACGAGAGTCGCAGCACAGATCAGCAGCAGGTGTCAGATTTCACTCTTGACTGACAAGACGATGGTGGAAGATTTGGTTTCAAAGCAAAATGTAAAAGCGCCTATTTAAGCGAGTTTTTCATTGTACTGTTTTTTTGTTGTGTTTTTCCATTAAGAATAATAGACTAATGAACCCACCAATCAATCAAACCACCCCCGAATTGGCGCTAATTTGAAAGTAAAACTAAAATGCGCACGGCCGCACTCACGCGGTCCACTCATGTGGAGCGAGCAGAACAGAGTGACATTTTCAGTTCATACCAGAGGACGCTCAACTTACATAGGAATTAATTGAAAACACTTGCTCTACTCCGCACCATTATGAATGTCAGTGCGGACGTGAGCATTTTACTTTCGTTTTCAAATTAGCATTTTAAAAGCCCCTGCTGGTGATTCTGGTATTACAGGTGTTGTCACACGTCGATTAACCGGTGGGAAAATATCCTCACTGTCACAACCCTAGTTTGTGGTATTTTACTCACATTTGTCATGCATTTCATATGCATTTCATATGCAGTTTATATAAGTTTCATATTAATTAAGAAATGAGTTTATAGTAGATAAATTTGATAGTGTTGACTGCAAGTGAGACGGCAACTTTTAAAGTTGAGAGCAGAGACGGAACACACAATATACATAATGTTTTAGAAACTTCATTATAAAGTGTATGTTATTTCTAACGATTATAAAAACTTTATAAAAACGGTTATAAAAACAATTGTGAAAATTCCTGTTTTTATAGGCTACATCTGTAATATTTTGGTCGTATTTGTTTTTGTTTTAAGTTTTCCGGTGTAAAATAATTTTGTTCTCGCGCACTGGGAATTAAATTTAAAATGACAGCCAATCAGAACAAAGTACATTTTTAAAATGACAGCAACTGGAATGAGATTTTGGACCAGTGAGATTTTCATTTTGTGTTGATTTTAAAAAGCAAAAAATGAAAATCCAAATGACCAATAAAATTGCTGCCTGTAGTTGCGGCTTGTTAGAAAAGGCAGATTAATGTGAAAGAGGATTTATGGCTTGCTATTTTAATGGCGTCACGAAGCGTGTTGGAGTGAAAGAGAGCGACTGGCAGCAGAGATGTGTGTGTTGCTCAGGACAGGGAGTTCCTCAGCGTGGCACGTTCAGCTAGTGGCGTGTGTGCGGCACTAATGGCTGCAGGCTGCAGGCAGTGACGGTGGGGGAAGGGCTGGTTTACACGCCGCTGGACGAGCTCTGATCTGACGCTCTGCTGCAGAACCGTGCTGGGAAAAGTGGTGTAAATAACTCCGGTTCTAATGCAGATGTTCATCTACTTGAACGGGTTTTTTTTTTTTTTTTTTTTTTTTTGCATTAAATGATGGTAAATGGTACAATTTGAAGTTGGCATGAGAAGAAAATTTCACCTTGTTTATTTTCCAAATTCACAGATTAGATCTTATTGTGAATAATTCATCTGTGCATGTTTCATAAAAAAAAAAAAAAAAAAAAATTGGACCTTATAATGTTTAATCAAAAAACATCACTTTTTCCCCCTCATGATTCTGGATCGCTCCACAAAAATGAAAAAAGTTATCCTTCTGACACTGGTTTTTTAAACCCACTCATTCTATTTCTGTTGGTAAATTACACTGAAAATATTTTCGTTCTTTTACATTGTATCTTTAGATTAACTTTAAGGGATAGTTCACCCTGAACAGGGCTCTAGACTCCCACAATTGTTTGAGAATGTGCAAGTTAAAATTTGACGTGGTCGCATTTGTGCAAGTCCATGGTCATGCACTCAGTCGGTGTCTGCCTACCTGCATTTGCATTAGGGATGTATCCGTCACATATTATCAACTATGGCAAATCTGCTATTCTCCCGTAGTTAGTCCTGTTGGAGTTTTTCCCTCTTTTGCATCTCGTTTTTAAATCGCTAATTCAAAAGCAAATATAAAATGTGCAGTCGCGCGGGTATGCATAACGGTGCGGAGCAAAGCGAGCGTTTTCAATTAGTTCCATTGGAAGTTGAGCTTACATAGGAATGAACCGAAAACGTTCTCTCCGTGCCAGTGGACACGCACCGTAATGTGCGGATGTGCACATTTTACTTTCGCTTTCGAAATTAGCACCAAATCGGGGCGGCAATTGCTTGAATGGTGGGTTCATTATTATTTAAACACAACAATGAAACAGTAAAATGACAAACTCGCATAAATAGGTGCTTTCGACAAATCTTAAAGGCACAATGTTTTTTTTTTTTGCTTTAAAAATATAAAAAATCACTATATATATGTTATATATTTTTTAAAGTTGTGTATTTACATTATCCCGACAGTTCCAATTAACTTCTAAATCCAGAGAAATTAATATTTTAATTCGAAGACACGGACCGTGTCTTTATTTCCGTTTTGTCGCAGTCAATGGCGTCATATCCGCGTTGTCCCTGGTTTCCGCCTATGGTTTCCGCTCAGACTGCCATGGTAACCAGAGCTATGAGCAGAGCCCTCTGATTAACCAAAGCGACAGACGCAGACAACTGTTGGGTTCGCAATGTTGTTTCGTTCAAACATTATGGACCATGGCAAGCAGACTTTGGATAAAAAAGGATAACTAAAACGAGAATCAATATCAGCGCGGTGTTTTCGAGATGCCGAGAGCTCCCATAGACAGTATATAAACGAGAGCTCCACGTCCGAGACTTCGACCGCTTCTACATGTATTTTATTAAACAGGTGAGCACATTTATATAAAACTAACCAATGTTATATAGTTCAACAATGATAAAATGTTATAATATGATCTGTATGTTATTCTCATGTTGATGTAGCTTACTGCTAGTCTCATACAGATGAACAACAAACTAACACATAAATTTCAACACATTGAAATGCAGTTTAGTGTGCTAAATGTAATGTTAGACCAAGTGAAACAGCGCTGCGTTACCTCACAAGTTTAATTTGTCTAATAAACTGACCTGTGGGTAGTAATTCTGCACTCGCGTGTTAGTTCGGTTGAATGAAATGTCCGTATTCCTTTTATATCCGCGGGAGCTCGCGTCGCGTTTGGAGCTGATAGCTGTCTCTTAGCAATCCCGAACTGCTTCATATCACAGTCATGATAAAAGCATCGATGTATTCAGTCATCCATAAACATTATTAGATCGGCCGGCTTGACGTTGACGACAAGAACCATAATTCTTAGCATGTGTTGCGTCTTTAAACTACGCCTTTGTTATTGTAAGACGTTAGCGACCCCTAGTGGACAAAAAAATTCCATACTGTACGTTTAAATAGGCAAATCTTCCGCCATCGTCTTGTGAGTGAGGCGAAATGAGATGAAATCTGACTCCTGCTGCTGATCTGTTCTATAACTCTAGTTCGGCTCACGCTGCATTATAGTCTTTGATTGAGCAGACACGTTCAGTTCTTTAAGTTTCTGTTCTCTAACTGAACTAAATAATTTATATTACTATAAAAAAAATCTAAACGACGGTGGGGGCGGTGGCCATGTGAACCGGTGTAACGCAGACTATCGCAGCAAACCTGTCACATTTGATTGTTAAAAGATTAAAACATTTAGCTAATATGAGGTCTCGTCACAGTCAGTCTTTTTACATCAGTGCAAAACTAAGATATGGAGATTAAAGCCCTATTCGGACGGTATTAGTTTTACAAGGGTGGATGGAGTAATGTAATTTTACCACAAGACGTCTGTAATATTAATGGCCTATTCGCACGGGATAAGAAATCTCTAGCAGATGTGGGAGGGGTAACTCGATTTACACACCGCTGTCACCTCCCTGTCATCATGTGCGTATTACGTTGCTTCCTGATATTAAGTGCGCAAACACATAATCTATATATAACCTACATATAGCATTTTGGTCTGATCGAATGATTTATGAATTAAATTAATAAGGCCTAAATTCTGTTTGGATTCTCTTGGTAATAGGCACTTACCTAAAGCGAAAATAAGTTTCATGCCTCTAACAAGTGCTTACGACCATCTTTTTGATCTTAATGGTACGCAGAAAACACGAGTTTTGCCACAGACTTGACGTCCCATTGCCTAGAACGTTACTGCATGCTTTTTCAAGTGCCTCCATACTTGGAAAACCCCAAGAAAAGTACTTTTAAACAGGAAATGATGGAATATTTACATACGCGGGTCTATTTGCACTGGATTATTAGTACCTGAGGTAATTTTTTCAGACCTTTTTACAGAAGGTAAAAGTTGCTGTAATCTTTACTGACATTGTCCATAATGATTACTGAGATGGCACATTTTATGGCACAGGACTAAAAATCACTACGAAGCTCTGGTAATAATTACTTTACCCCACCTCTCCATGTTAAACTAATCCCATCCGAATAGGGCTTAGGACAACTATTCATCAGCATGCATTGATTAATCCCATGTTGTAGCAAAAAAAGGTGCGACCAAATCATGTGCTGGTGAGACCAGCTGAGAAAGTCAATCCCACCAGTGCGACCAGTATGAAGAATGAGTCTAGAGCAGGGCTCTACAGTGCGAGTATTTCACTCGCATTTGCGCCTAAAAATAGTTATGTGCGAACTTGAAAAATAATTTACGAGCACAGTGCGCGAGTGACGGGCTGTTCTCACTACACTGAACAACAGCGCGATGAAGCGAAGCATACCATTGATTTCACATGGAAAGCAAGCAAGAGGATGGGGTCGCAATGTTTCACATGGAAAGCAAGGAAGAGGACGGGGTCGCAATGTTTCACATGGAAAGCAAGGAAGAGGACGGGGTCACAATGTTTCACATGGAAAGCAAGGACGGGGTCGCAACTGCGCGATGTGAACATAACATGATGACGCGCTTAACTTTATTCAAATGAGAGCGACGATTCGCAACCAATGAGCCAATCACTGAAATAGTGTGGGAATGTGCGGGAACTACTGGATTTTAAGTGAGAGAGTCAAGTGACTCCTCCCAACAGTGCTAAAAACAAACGTGTGAGAGCGTGTTATTGGCTATATGTCATGTTATAGCCAGATACGATGACGCTACTAACTCGCATCATGACAGATGAGCGATCTATTCATCAAGCGTACGCGCAAACTGCCGCAAATGAAAGTAAGTCGTAGACGCTCAACACACAATCATATTCATCAATAGTAAAGACACAAGATGATATTAGGCTACCAGTGCAGCTGTCGCTCTCTCCTATCGCTGATTTTGAAATGAGCTTATGATGATCAATAAAATGCAGCTCATATCTGTTGCGCATAGGCCTACCATTAAATCTGCATAGGCCTATAGCGCGGGAATAGAAGATCCGATTTATATCAGTTTTGCGAAAACACACTTCTGTGACTAGGTGTAAATGGAATCGTTTTGATCAGTAAAAACGCATGAAGTGACCAGGTGTAAACAGGCCCCTCCACACCATAAAAAAAAGTCAAGTAAACACTTAGTGAGCAAGATACACAACACAGTATGAAGCCTATAGTCATTATCTCAAAAGACCAAGTGCAAAAAAAAACCAAGGAACTCCCGCACACTATCAGATGATACTTGCTCACTAAGCAAATGAGTATCAAAATTTTATTAGCAACGTATAGGTCTCACCAAAAGACCAAAGAAACTGAAGTTACGACCAAAACACATTCGACACTGAGGACAACTTATTGTAGCCTACTGCAAAGGAAAAAAGCAAGCGGTTATTTGTTTTGTTTTTAGCACTTTATACTTTATTGAGGTGTTCATTCTTTTTATACAGGGTCCGAAATGAACTTTTTGGCTCACCTGCCACGGGGACTGGTAGATGAAAAAATCCACCAGCCAAGCATTTTTTACCAGCCAAAATAATAAACAGCCTTTTTTTTTGTCACATATACATTCATTTCAGTACTTTTAATTGAGATAATAAGGTATATTATGTTGAATACAAACATAAAAAATTGTCCACAGCAAAATTTGAAATGTATAAAAAAACATTTTTTATACAGGTAGAACGTATAAACGTTATAAAGGCAGAACGTACTCGGCTAAGTTACTTACGTAACCTTGGTTCCCTGAGAGATAAGGGAACGAGTATTGCGTTGCAAACGCTATGAGAAAACTAATTTATCGAGAAAAGAACGACAATGCATGGTGTGTAAAGCAGAAGCAGCCTGGCCAGTGGCGGAGTATGCACGATCCGCGAGTGCTGAAGACGCTCTGCACGGCTTTGATGAGCAGGACACAAATGGGCGGCGACCGCTTCTTCCAGTGGCGGGAGCTTCACATATCCTTTTTCCTCAGCGCCGTCAACAGATAGAGCGTTAACTGTACGTACACACCGCTGCCGACTTGAGCTGCAAAGAAGCTCTGGCCGCCTTGTCAAGGACGCTTGTCAAAAAGTACGGAAAGCTTGACTTGTCCGCTCTGAATAGTGAGTGCGCGCGCGCGGCCGGGGCTCACTCACTCGCTCTATCTCTCTCTCTCACTCACTCTGCTCGTTCTTAAGAGGCAGAAGAGCGCGTGCGCGCTGACAATTTTATTATTTTGGTATGAACATTCACCCGCCACTGTGGCGGATAGCCTTTTGAAATATACTCGCCAAACGGAAAATCTACCCGCATTTGCCGCTTGGCGGGTGTTAATTTCGGACCCTGTTTTTATATATTTTGAAGTAGGCTAAAAGTAATAATTGCATAATTATTAAACAGGTAGTTCACCCAAAATAGAAAATTATGTCATTTATTACTCTCCATCATGTCGTTCCAAACCGTAAGACTTTCACTCATCTTCGGAACACAAATGAAGAACTTTTTGATGAAATTGATAGATTTCTTTTCCTCCATTGACAGCCTACACAACTACCACTTTGATGCTTCGAAAAAAGTTAATAAAAAAGATCATAAAACTAATTCATATGAATTGAGCAGTTTAATCAACTTTTTTCACTGTGCTCCTATATTTCTTTGTGTGCTCCTAATTTTTTCCATTTAGGAGCACATGTACTCACTTAGCGTAGAGCCCTGCTAAAATTAAAATTCTTTCATAATTTACTCGCCGCACACAAATTAAGATATTTTTGATCAAATCTGAGAGAGTTCTGTCCCTCCATTGACAGTTACGCAACTACCACTTTGATGCTTCATAAAGTTCATTAAGAGATCGTAAAACTGTTTCATATGAATCAGCCGATTTAGGATTTAGTCCAAATTTTCTGAAGTGACACGATCGCATTAAATGGTCATACAATCATGATTTCCACAAAAATATGAAGCAGCACAACTGTTTTCAACATTGATAATAATAAGAAATGTTTCTTGAGTATCATATTAGAATGATTTCAGAAGGATCATGTGACACTGAAGACTGGAGTAATTCAGCTTTGATCACAGGAATAAATAAAGTTTTAAAATAAATTACAATAGAAAACTTATTAAAAAAATGTTTGAACTATTTCACAATATTACTTTTTTTTTTAATATATATTACTGACCCCAAACTTTTGAACGATAGAGTATAAATTCTATATATTGCGTCACCAGTGAATCTTTAATTTGGTGTTTTTATAAAGAGCCGGCACTTTCTTGTTCTCAAGCTCTGCTTCACTGAAAGGCAAACTGCATCCACTTCTCATATGTGAGCAGACGGATGTCACTGAGCAGCTGATGACAGTATCTTTTAGTACACTCTTTGACCTATGAACGTTTGGCTCGACAGCGTCTACGCTACACTGGCAGAGAGCTGAACCTTGTGCCTGCAGAATGCTCTCCATGAATTTAAACTGAAATGCACAGTGAAAGCTGCTTTGGGCCACATTTGCTCCGTTTCTTGAACATTGGGTGAAATGCATGAGAACTAGTGAGGTTTATTGATGCTAAAGCTCTTTTTTCTTTTTTTCATAGATGGGTCTTGCAACCCCCAATGGCCCATTCGGGCAGCAGTATGCACAGGGGTCGGTCCAGCAGATGTCCAGCGCTGGATTAAACGCTCAGATCCAGAACAAGGCAGCTCTCCCCAACAGCCTCCAGCCCACCCTGAAGGGTGCTTCCAGCGTGCCAAATCTGGTGAGTAACCCCCCAGAGCGGGCTCTGGTTCAGTCCACAACACTTCACGTCTCGTCTCTGCGTCACGCATCTATTCAGCAGCTAATTATTCTTTTGGAGAGCTAATTGAAATGCACATTTACATGCAGCAGAATATGACGTAAAAAGTAAATAAACTGCTGAATTAAGTCTAAAATTGTTGTTGTGCTTGAACATTCAGATCAGAAAACTGAACTAGACTGCTCCAGCATAATGTAATTAGGTTAACAAAGTATTTTTAATTTTAATGTTAAAATAGATTTCTATTTCAAATAATTTGTCCATTTCTATTCATCAAAGAATGCTGAAAAAAAGGTATCACGGTTTCAGCAAAAATATTAAGCAGCACAACTGTTTTTAACATTGATAATAATAAGAAATGTTTCTTGAGCATCAAATCATCATATTAGAATGATTTCTGAAGACTGAAGTAATGATGCTGAAAATTCAGCTTTAACATCACAAAAATAAGTGACGTTTATAAATGTATTCAAATAGTTATTTTAAATTGCAATATTTCACAATATTCCTGTTTTTAGGATTTTTTTTTTAAACCAATAAATACAGTAGTGTATATTGTATTATTTTTTCCTATGTAGAGCTACCTTTAAAAGATCTACATAAGTAAACGCATTATAATTTATTATTGTTTTTCTTCCAGACAATTTACAAATAACAAATATTAAAATAATTCTGTGCTGTATCGGTGCTTTTATCTTTAGTTGATTAGTTTAAGGCGTAAAATAGACGCTTAACACTCATAAATTCATGGCCTTTCGTGGCTTTATCGTTCAAACCAACTGAGAATGTTTAGAAAGATTTGTTCTTTACATTTTAACAGAAATTCTGTCTAATCTAAACGCTTTCCTCCAGCTGCAGCAGCAGGTGTCCTCGGTGGGCATGGTCCCGGGACAGGGGGTGTCGACAGGCCCCACGGCCGACCCGGAGAAGCGCAAACTGATCCAGCAGCAGCTGGTCCTGCTGCTTCACGCCCACAAGTGCCAGCGGCGAGAGCAGGCCAACGGAGAGGTGCGCGCCTGTGCCCTGCCCCACTGCCGCACCATGAAGAACGTCCTCAACCACATGACCCACTGCCAGGCAGGAAAATCCTGCCAAGGTGAGAGACAGAATGACACCAGTTATGTTAATGTATAACTGGACTCCAGCAATTGACCCAAGCTCTGAATTTGATAGAACTCTTGGTCTATTATGTCAATCTGAAAGTGCTTGGTTATTCATCCAACCACATGTCTCTTTGTCACCAACTATATTTTAGTCATGACTGTACATTAGGGCTGTGCTCAAAATATCGATACAACGATACATCGTCATGAACTCCTGACGATGCGCGTATCGATACAGCAGCTGCCGTATCGATACTGTTGTGCTTATGTAGCCAATTCAGGGCTCGAATTTCGGCGCGGGTATTGCGCATAATTTTAATCATTCCTGCACTTTAGCATGTAGATTGTATGAGTAAATTAATCCACACATACTATACAATCAGATCAGTCAATTTAAAACTTTCTGCGAGACGCCATTTCACAAAGAGCGTGAAGAAGCCTTGTTTATACTCCGCTGCCTGCGCGCGCACCTCCCCAAACGGACGAGGCATTTATACTCGGCGCGCTCACAAACAGCTCGCGAGTAACTAAAGTTATTTTTCGCGGATTATATCACTTTAACAAACAAAAACATGAAAAATTACGTCAAACATTTCGGTCTTGTTGAGTATCCTCTAAACACAGTCAGTTATGTCTTCAGCATAAAACGCATGATGGGACAGTATTATGAAATCAGGATCCGTGCACTAGCTCTTAAAGGGACAGAAGCCATATGTGTCGGTCATTAATATTGTTGTCAAAATAACAAAAGATAGTTTTCATTTTAAGGAATCTGGATTAATAGCCTATGTATTTAATTTAGTCAGGACTAAAATACTACCCAGTGTTATTTTACATTTGATTTCTTTATTCAGTTTCTAGTATTTCTAGACCTATTCAAAAAGTTTTCTCTTTATTGGTAGGCTATCTTTATTCTATTGTATTTATTTGCGCTACTTTTTACAAAAATTGTTTTTACTTTTCATATCGTGATACGTATCGTATTGTGGCTTTAGTATCGTGATGCGTATCGTATCGTGACATGGTTGGTGATACACAGCCCTACTGTACATCTTGGTGATGTTGAACTGTCTGGCTGACCACTCAGGCTTTATGTAAACATGGGAACTCACTCTTGACTCTTGTGGCCTCACTGTCTAAGTATGATGGAGTCTGGAACATCGAAGCCCCATTTACTTCTTGACATTATATAATTTGGCCAGAGAGTTTTCTCATGGTGTAAAAAAAAAAGAAAACTAAATGCATGCAAACAAACCTTGTTCATCAAGAATGTAATATGTCTAATTTATTTGTGGTGCTTGCTAAGACAAGCATGACTATTGTTAGAGAGATTCATTCTACACATTTCCACAACACAAACTGGGGTGGAAAAGTTTAAATAATAAATTTGGCTAAACTACATTGCTCCCATTTTGATCAATCTTGCTGTCTACACTGTCTGCCTTGCACAGAAGCTCCATCCAATTTGTTTAAAACGCAACTAAAATTACACCGATCAGTCATAACATTATGACCACTGACAGGGTAAGTGAATAACACTGATTATCTCTTCATCACAGCACCTGTTAGTGGGTGGGATATATTAGGCAGCAATTTAACATTTTGTCATCAAAGTTGATTTGTTAGAAGCAGGAAAAATTGGCAAGCGTAAGGATTTGAGCGAGTTTGACAAGGGCCAAATTGTGATGGCTCGACGACTGGGTCAGAGCATCTCCTAAACTGCAGCTCTTGTGGGGTGTTCCCAGTCTGCAGTGGTCAGTATCTATCAAAATTGGTCCAAGGAAAGAACAGTGGTGAACCAGCGACAGGGCCCAGGCTCATTGATGCCCGTGGGGAGCGAAGGCTGGCCCGTGTGATCCGATCCAACAGACAAGCTACTGTAGCTCAAATTGCTCAAGAAGTTAACACTGGTTCTGATAGAAAGGTGTCAGAATACACGTGCATCGCAGTTTGTTGCGTATGGGGCTGCATAGCCGCAGACCAGTCAGAGTGCCCATGCTGACCCCTGTCCACCGCAGAAAGTGCCAACAGTGGGCACGTGCCCATGCTGACTGGACCACGGAGCAATGGAAGAAGGTGGCCTTGTCTGATGAATCACGTTTCCTTTTACATCACGTGGATGGCAGGGTGCGTGTGCATCACTTACCTGGGAAACACAAGGCACCAGGATGCACTATGGGAAGAAGGCAAGCCGGTGGAGGAAGTGTGACGCATTGGGCAATGTTCTGCTGGGAAAGCTTGGGTCCTGCCATCCATGTGGATGTTACTATGACACGTACCAGGTACCATCTGCCTAAGCATTGTTGCAGACCATGTACACCCTTTCATGGAAACGGTATTCCCTGGTGGCTGTTGCCTCTTTCAGGAATGGTTTTAGTAACACAACGACGAGTTTGAGGTGTTGACTTGACCTCCAAATTTCCCAGATCTCAATCCAATCGAGCATCTGTGGATGTGCTGAACAAATAAGTCATGGAGGCCCCACCTCGCAACATACAGGACTTGAAGGATCTGCTGCTAACACCTTGGTGCCAGAGACCACGGCACACCTTCAGGGGTCTAGTGGAGTCAGGGCTGTTTTGGCAGTTAATATGAACCTATCTGCTCCAAGAAACTCTATTCCTGAATGTAGCAATCAAACACAACTTGAGTCTGAACACAGCAGACGACAGGACCATTTAGAACAAACACTAGTAAATACTAAAAGCGCTTGAAACTGTCAAGTGTACTTAACCCTTTAGAACCTGAATCTAAAATAGGTGTTTCACATAATTTGATTTGTTGACTGTAAAATTCTAAAACAATGTGCTATCTTCATGTGAAAGGTGTCATCTTTTTCAGAAAAAGATGAGCTTTCAACAAATTACAGTTATTGACCATTATTGTGTGTGGTGAGTTTGTAAATAGAATTTAAATAGACAAAAATAAAAAAAAACGAGAATAAATTTACTGATTTTTATTTAGAAAAAAAAAACAGAAAAAATCATGAAGGAAAGAAACTAACACTTTAAAGTTGAAAAATGAACTATAAAACATATATACAAGTCTTTTTTGTGACATTGGGTTGCACAGTTTTCATTTAGGACACTTTTTTCACACACGCACACATACAAATGCACGCACTACATGCTTAGATACGTGAAAGAGTAACGGCCATCCGCCTCCCAAATTTCATTAAAAATCATCCCAATTCCCTCTTCTGCTGTCTAACACTTATTTCGCCATGTATTTGTTCGTTTCTTTTATTATTTTATGCAATCCAAAACACTCTAACCTGCCGCGCGTCGTATCTCTCTGTTCAAATCCTTCCATCCCGCACTGCTGTCATTTGCAGACGGAAAGCATGACATTACCGTAATAAGCTGTATATTGGCGAAAAGCGCATGTTGTCTACTTTCAGGAACTATTTGAATTATTTTGATAGTGCAAATGGTTGAAGAGTTACAGTGACATGAATACAGCTTGGTTGGCTGTGTCGTCGACGACACATCCGGTTGTAAAGGGTTAAGTTACAATATCGCGCGCACACACGCATGCGCACACAGCCTGGCACGTGCACACACTCGAGCTCTCACACTCGTGTGTTTGCATTTTGTATTACTCGCTTTAGTGTTTCGCCTCCCTCCACCGTTTTACGCTAGCGCGAGTAGCGTGTATGACATCAGAGAAACATCAGTAGGCTAAAATTGATTATGGTCTATTACAATGCAACGATTCATTTCAATTAATTACATAAACGATTAACAATGCAACACCCCTGGTGTTCACTGGTGATGCTGGTATTACCAGTGTTGTCACACGTCGATTAACCGGTGGGAAAACTTCCTCACCATCACATCCCTAATGTCGATCTATTCTACTATCAGAATTTTCTGAAACTTTAAATGTACATTTCTTTTAAAGAAAAATTCCCCCTTTCACCCACCATTGACATTTTTCACCAGTCTGTAATTTCAGGTATGCAGTAATCAACCACCTAGTAGTGCAACGAGCAACTGCCAAGACCACCCTAATAACCACATAGCAACACCTTTCAAACATGAATTATTCATATTTTCTTCTAGTCATTATTCTTTTCTTTCCTTTTTTTCTATCCTTTCAAGTATGTGATTGCTCAGTGGTGTAATTTCTTTGCAGCATAACAAAGTTTTTATGTTGTTTTGTCCATTTCCACAGTGGCTCACTGCGCCTCCTCTAGACAGATCATCTCGCACTGGAAGAACTGCACCCGGCACGACTGCCCCGTCTGTCTGCCCCTGAAGAACGCCAGCGACAAGAGAAACCAGCAGCGTACGTCTTATTCACATTTACAAATACTCTACCTGCACTGATACATCCTCTGCATCTCTTTGAGTTTTTTTTCCAAGGAGTATTTTGACCATATTTTCAGAGATCTACTTCATGGCGCTATATGTTACGACATTGCATAAACGTCCCACCAGCACTGTCATGTGGTTTAATTGTTATGGTTATTTACTTGGGTACATTTTCCATAAAGAATGTTTACATTGTGTACATTGGCCATTATGCACAAAGCTGGCCATTCTGAAAGTGGTAAAGCAAAATAATTAGTTTAACGTGTGAACACAGGTTTGTTACTGTACTTACTGTGTGGTTCTCCATCTCATGCTTTGAGAGGCCGGGTGCGTTTATGTGAGTGCTGCCACCTGTAGGTCATGCGTGCATCTCGGCTGCGCTCTGAATGTGAAAGCATTAGACCAGCAGCAGATTCCGGCAGGCAGCGGGGCTGTAATCTGACACCGTGGGGGAGGGGCTCCACCCTTCGTTTTTCACAGGGGGGCGGGACACAGAGAGCTCCTGCTCTCCGATTGGACAAATCGTTTAAATCCCCCTGTAGTGGCAACAGAAGCACGTTCTCTCAGTCTCTCTTGCAGTTCTGCTCTGTGCCGCTGCTCTGTGTTTCCAAAATGGCTATTTCACTTCAGTCGCTTGTGCTTCCAGTTCAAGTGGAATTACTGCAAAATTGCAAATAGAAAATGTTTAATTTTTTTCATTTGCATTTAGCAGGCACGTTTATCCACAGTCATTTACAAATTAGTTATTTATGAAGACATTTTTTTTATATATATTGGGTAACACTTTACAATAAGGTTCATTAGTTAACCTCAGTTGACTATCTTAGTTAACATGAACTAAGAATGAACTATACTTCAGCATTTATTAATCTTAGCTATTCATTTCAAAAATTACTTATACGTTATTAAAATCAATAGTTGTGTTTAACATTAGTTAATGCACTGTGAACTAACAAACAATGAACAGCTGTATTTTTATTAAATAACACTAACAAAGATTAATAAATACTGTAACAATTTATTGTTCATTATTATTTCGCGTTAGTTAATACACTGACTAATGTCAACTAATGAACTTTATTGTAAAGTGTTATCTAATATTGTTTGTAGATATTACAGTGATTTTACCAAGGTTAAGGGTTGTTAGGCCTAATCTGAAGCAGCACCTTACATGATATGAAAAAAGTATTTTAGTAATTAGTAATAGTAATTAAATAGTAAAAATAGTAATTTTAGCAATTTTAGTACTATTATAAAGGTTTAATGGAAATATTTTAATTTAACAAATGTGTTTCTGTGGTGTTTGCAGCTATGCTGAGCTCCCCGAACACTGGCATGCAGGCTCCGCTGGGCCCCGTGGGCACGAGTCAACCCGCTGCACCCGCCATCAGCAGCGGCACACACATAGACCCCAGCTCCATGCAGAGGGCGTACGCAGCACTCGGGCTCCCGTACGGGAACCAGCCGGCTGCGCAGACGCAGGTCGCAGGACAGCAGCCCACGCAGACCCAGCAGCAGCAGATGCGCTCCATGACTGCTTTAGGTATCAACTTCTGAGGAAATCTGAAATGTTACGCGTGATTGAGTGTGTGGTATTTGAGGAATAGCGGAATATTGTGATCGATTCAATGTTCCATGTTCATTATTAACCTTGAAAGTTGCTGTCATTCTGTAACTTCATCTTGCATCATTTTAAATGCGTTCAGCCATTTATTAAACATGCACACAAGTGCAGATCTTTATAATGCATAATTACAATTTCTGAATGCAATTTATCAAACACTTTCAAAGATGCACACAAGTGCAACATCATTTTTATTGCATAATTAGATTTGCTAAATGTAGTTCATCAAATACTTTATTAATGATGGAACAAAATAAAGTGGAAAGACCAAAACTGGCATATGAAGTGCATCTTGGTCTATAAGCGATACATTTAGTTGCAACTGGTGTCAGTATGCTTTGAAACTTCATGCTGCTCATCATGTGTTGTATTCGTGTGTAACCCCTGTCTGGTTTCCCACAACATCTTCAGGCACTAACCAGATGAACATCGGCGGTAACGGTATGGCCGATCAGACGAACCTTCACACTGATTCCTCTCTCCCCTCATCCCTCAACAGCAAGTGAGTCTTTTCACCTTTCATTCCTCGCCTTTAACCTCTCACACACACTGCAGAGCCGGAAATGTTCGTCTGTAGAGTACAGCAATGTAGAAGAGCAAACGGTGTCAGTGTGGAATGATTTTTACAGCCGTTCTGTGGCTATAATGGGTTGTAATGTCTGAAACTTCAAGGAAATCTGAGACGATAAAAGGGAATTTTGACAAATGATGCACCCTGTTGTGTAGAAACATTGAAATATGAAGTTTTTGTGAAGTGAGATTCTGAAAACTAATGTTTTAATCCTGCTCTCACAGTCAGATGATGTCAGACGGGTCTAACATGGGCGGCGCTGGGAACCTGCCCACAGCTGCACCGCTGTCAATGCCCGGCATGAAGAAGCCCTGGCACGAGCACGTCACTCAGGACTTGAGGAATCACCTAGTGCACAAGCTGTGAGTTGGAGAAATCATATTTCACATTTTCACTCAGCAGCCAATTTGGCTTCTTAAGTTGCCAGCCATTCAGAACTTCTCTAATAGCCAAAACAAAAATATCAGATATAAACCAGCTTAGATTTAAATAAATTTAATATTAAATCCGATTCTAAATCATTGTTTTGCTTTCAGCTTCACGACAGTCAATCACTGTTTGCAGATATCATTCAAATAAAATAAAATGGAAATAAAACAAAATTCTCTGTGACTTCTCTTATGATTGGCATGAGTTTACCTGCACGTAGCAATAAAGACGCTAGGGCGAATTTTTTTTTTGCCCAAAAGTCTTGGACATGCGGCATTTTTGAGAACAGGCCTCTATAAAAAGTGGCCTCTTAATTGTCTCCTAGGGCTCTGGCGGAGCGTTTACCAGTCGCACAGCAGACGGGAAGCGCCGCGCTGCGGACATCTCAAAGGCAGGCTTATCGCACACCGGTCACGTCATTCTGTACTCGCGTTCTCAAGTTCAAGGCAGCAGTCCAAAACAATGAATCTAATCACAATACAGGCAAAAGTTCACTTCAAGAATGAGCAAAGTGGCGTCAATGAGTTTGAATTAAGGTATTTTAAAAAAACAGCGCAAACTAGCGGTGTAACGATACACTTGTCACGATTCGATACAAATTGCGATACTGAACTTGCTTATGCTTATCGTGATATTTTAAGCCAAAATCGTTTGTTTTAAACTAATATTATTGTTGTAATATTATTATCAGGACTCACAAATATTGCCCCATTGCATTATTATACATTATATTCAACATTATAAATGGTAGTTTAATGTGGTAATGTCACTGAAAATATTTTTTTCCTCGCGTAGTATTCACGCTTTCAATACAAGTATTCGTTGGATATGACGAGTTGTGCTTACAGCTCGTCGTTGTAAATCTGTTTATCACATAAAGCCATCGTGTCTCTTCAGAAGACTTGGATTTGGATTAGACTGCTCAATTGATTATTTTTACGATGGCTTGGATTTTTTAAATTTTAGAGGAATGGACTTTAAATGGAGGAACAGAAATCGCTCAGGTTTCATAAAAAATATCTTTATTTGTGTTTGGCAGTTGAATAAAAATCGTATTTTCTTATCTCGATATAACAATGTATCGTTACACCCCTAGAGCATACGGAAAGAGAAAGTGCGATCCATATTATTTCTCTATGAAGTATATTTATTCAAGCCACAAAAACAAACCCGTTTCTGAAAAATGCACAAATCACCAAGGGTGAAGTCAGTTCGCACATATATTTGTCCTTAATCGTTGTATTCTAATGGAAAACTATGGTGTGGTTCGGCATGATTTTGAACAGCCGGAGTCATAGTTGGGCGCCGCAGTTGTGCGTCTGCGTACGGTCATAGAAAACAATGCGTTCGAATTTAATTAATTTCCCTCTCATTGTGCGACCCTCTTTATGCGTTGTTTTGAGGCTTCGTTTAGGTGAAGGGCTCTGATAGCAATGGCATGCAAAGTGATCGAACATAATTAATGAATCATAACCCGCCGAATTGGCTAATGCGTTGAATTGCGTTACACGCCACAGTGGATTTTGACTCGCATTTGGCGGGTGTCACTTTCAAACCCTGTTCACAATCAAACCCTGTTCACAAATTATTTGCCAAGGGCAGTTCTCTTAACACTGGATTCTTTTAACACCCCTACAGAGTTCAAGCCATATTCCCGACGCCTGACCCTGCAGCACTGAAGGACAGACGCATGGACAACTTAGTCGCTTACGCGCGTAAGGTTGAAGGGGACATGTATGAGTCAGCCAACAGCAGGGTAAAGTACCTGAACTATCATGCTACATTTGAACTGTCCTTCAATATGGTGTGTGTGACTGTAAGAAGGCACCAAGTGGTCCATGTATTAATATATTTTAAAATCTTATGATCAGGATGAGTATTACCACTTTCTGGCTGAGAAGATCTATAAGATCCAGAAGGAGCTGGAGGAGAAGAGAAAGTCCAGGCTGTCAAAGCCACAAATGGGCGCTCAGGGTCCTCAGCAGCCTGGCCTTCCCCAGCCCAACGCTATGGGTCCTGCACAAGCCATCCGGCCACCAAGTTAGTGGCTTTGCTTTTTTAATGCTCTGATCTTCTGGATAATAAATGTTCCCTGGCTGCTTTCTTGATGTGTTCAGCTGCTCACTATAATCCTTATTTCCTCAGATGGACCTGTCCCTATGTCCAATGTGCCAAATCAGTTGATGGCCCGGATGCAGGTCCCTCAAGGTATAGTTTATCTTTTTGTATAAATGTATACACCACCGTTCAAAAGTTGGCAAAAAAAAAAAGTTTTTTTTTTTTTTTTTTTTTTGGAAGAAGACTCTTTTTCTCACCCAAATGGCATTTATTTGATCAAAAATACAGTAAAACAGTAATGTTGTGAAATATTTGTACAATTTAAAATAACTGTTTTCTATGTGTATATTTTGTCAAATGTAATTTATTTCTGTGATCAAAGCTGCATTTTCAGCATCATAACAAACATCAGTTCTCAACATCATAACAGTGTTCAGTGTCTCATGATCCTTCAGTTATCATTCTAATATGATGATTTGCTGCTCAAGAAACATTTCTGATTATTATATTTAATTAATCAATTCTTCTATATCGTCTACCCGATTCCTTTTTTAAGAAGATTTTGACTCTGAAATGCGTTATATTACAGGAATAAAGTAGGTTGTGAATGCCATTTCATGTTGACTTGGGAAGAAAAAAAGCAGTCAGACTGGTCATACTGGTAGCGCTGGAGTTACTCAAAAGCTTTAATCCCCCTTTTATCAACTTTTTAATGTGTTTTTCCCATCATGCTCTGCAGGAATGGGCCAGTTCAACCCCGTGACCATGCAGAATGTGCAGATGTCCCAGTCGCCGGTGGGAGCTCCTCGCGCAGCATCCCCTATGACCCACCCCCCTCAGATGGGCATGGGTAGTGTTCCAGCGGTGAGCGTTACCAAAGACTAAAGAATAACTCAAGACGCGTCACTCGTATTGTTTTAATTGGGGAAGAGTGCAACGCTCAAATGGAGGAATAAATCCCGCCTTCTAAATAAGAGCCAATTGCTGATTGGTAAAGTCATTGCGTCACTGCAACTGCCGTTAGAAGCGCCGGCTCCTATAGAAACAGTCAGACGCGCGCTTCCACTGCGCAATAGCTTGATCCATTATGAAAAATGTCATTTTCTGTCATGATTCGAGCATTTAGAAATGCAATTTATGAGACAGTTGTTGTCAGATTTCATTGGTGATTTCAAAATCGTAAGCTTGGCGAACAGTTTTGGAGATTTTGAGGTTTCCCCATTCAAAAGAGACCCGAGAGGCATTTCAAAGATGGCCTTCGAGTTAACTGACTCACTAGTGTGTTAAAACTAGTGAGCTGCCTGGCTGTCTACCCAGGTGTTACCTCAAAAAACGGCTGATTTGCAATGCTTTACATAAGCATCAAGACATGACTCACAATTGATTCCAATAACATTTGCATTTAACGTGTCGCTAAGCTAACAGCTCTATACTCTCATTAGAGTGCAACATTTAGATGCTGGAAGTAAAAATCCCATTGATTTTCTCCATGGGGAATTGATTTTTAACATTAACTTATAAAATGTAAATCAGTGGAATATACTATTCTGTACTATTTCAACATGTATAAAACTTGGTTAACACTATTTCCTGGTGTTAACCTGGTGTTTCCTATATTACTCATGATTCTTCTTCTTCAAAAAAAAAATTTCGTGTCCATCCACTCCCATATCCCACTGTGAATGATGTAATTGAGTCTCCTACACTCTGAAAATAATTAAATATTTGTATATTTATGCATGTTTTCAATAAACGTAAAAATAAATATTATACAAAAGTATTATATATATAAATATCTCTATCAACACCATCTTGTACAATTTGCATAATAAATATTTTTTTGCCTCAAACTAATGTTTGTAATATTGCGCTTCACCTCGTAGCTGGTTGGTTTGGTTCATGGCTTGTAAATATTTAGAAATCTTTATGGGGATAAATACTTCTAGAACCAATGATGGTCACTGTTGCACACTGAGTATAAAATATATAATGCAGAAATATTGGATAAAATAATATCTTTTTATTTATACATTCATATTTTTCAGTTGATTTCTAGACAACTTTGTTCTCGAGTGGTCTTCCATCTTAGATTTGCATTTATATAGACTCTCACTAGGAATTTAAAACAATCCTGTTTCACTCATAAAGAAAGAATGGCAGTAATATACTTCTGTGGCCCAATTCTAACTTCTCTTAATGTTTTTGCAGATGGGTATGTCTCCCTCCAGGATGCAGCAAGCACCATCCATGATGGCAGGCCATGCTAACAATATGGTGGGCCAGCCACCCAACCAGAACCAGTTCATGAACCAGACGCCCTTCCCATCATCAGCCGGGGGCATGAATGTGAATGTGAACCTTGCCCAGCAGTCAGGACAGTCTGTCCCACAGGTAATGTCCATTCTCCATTGGCGTTTCATTGTTTGTGGTGCTACTTAGGCATTCAAGTGAGACATTTCACCACCACAAACACTTCCTGTCATATGATGAGTGAAATAGTGCCCACCCACTTTTTCAGCTGTGTTAGTTACGGAAGTATTTTTCCCATTCATTTTTCCACAGCGATTTAAAAAAAATCTGTTATTAGCCATGAACCAAGCGAACCAGCTAAGAGCTGAATTACAATGATTGAAATGTTAATTTGAATCAAAAAAAGTATTTAAAAATTGGACAGAAAGTTAAAATACTTTATAAGTGATGGTTAAAAATGAATGGAATTTACTTCCGGAATTTACTTTGTAAATGGCGGCCAATGTAGTTTGATTTTGCTATATCATCTGAGTCGCTATGCCCTCCATCTCTCCTCTGCAGCAGCAACAGAACGCTAACCTGACCCTGAATGCTGTGGGCTCTCTCGGCCCCCCGTCCGCCCTGTGCTCCACCCCTCCTCCACCCTCCACCCCATCAGCAGCTGCTAGCCTACAGCCACTCCAGACCCAGCCTTCCACGCCGGCCTCCGCTGGAGGCCACGTCACGCCCACCCACATCCCCAGCGGCTTGCCCCGCCCTCCCTCAGTCCTGGGCTCCTCCCCTGCCCCCTCCCAGCCGCTCACGCCCCTGCAGTCCCAGCCTGAGCCCCCCCTGCAGATGCAGCAGCCCACCTCTGTGCAAGCCCAGCAGCCCAGCACTCCGGTGAGGATCGAAAACACAGCCTCGTTTGCAGTTGTATGCGATGACACCCTTAACTCATGTCATTCCTCGTTTGTCTGTCCATTAGCTCTCTCAAATGGCCGCTAGCGTTGATAATAGAGTTCCCACGCCTGCGTCTGTGGCTGAGACCCACTCCCAGCAAGCTTTGCCTGACTACCCTGCTGTTGAGCCCAAAATTGAGCATCAAGACGACGAGCAGGGGTTTGAATCCGGGAAAAAGCAGCCTGATATCAAGATGGAGGTGTGATATTACTGAAATTAAACTTAAAAATGGTTCAGCAGTTCTTGACTTTATTTCTTGAGTATTACATTACCGTGAAAAAGTTTGGGTTTGGTAAGTTTTTTTTTTAAAGATATTGGTACTTTCATCAGCAAGGATGCGTTAAATTGACCAAAGTGACAGAAAATATTTCTATTTCAAATAAAAGCTTTTCTTTTTAACTTTATATATAGCGAAAAATCTTGAAAAACAACCGTTTTCAGTATTGATGATAACTAGAAATGTATAATATCAATAATAATTCTTATAAAGACAAGAAAGGTTTCTTGATCATCAAATCATCATATTAGAATGATTTCTGATGGATCATGTGACACTGAAGACTGGAGTTATGATGCTGAAAATTCAGCTTTGATCACAGGAATAAATTACATTTTAAAGTATATTTCAATAGAAAACAGTTATTTTAAATTGCAATAATATTTCACAATGTTACTTTCTATTACTGTATTTTTGATCAGATAAATGCAGCCTTGGTGAGCAAAAGAGACTTCTTTCAAAAATACTGAGAAATATTACTGACCCCAAATTTTGAGTGGTATCGTAGGTCACGGCAAGATTTTTTATCCTTTTATAGATATTCACTGTCTCTCAACGTTAAATTGACTTTGCATTATTAAATTTATCTGTTGAAAGTTTAAACTGATTCATCTTGCTAACTCAAATACAATTTTTGTTAGATAAGTTCAAGTCAGAGACGCTATTAAAAAAAAAGTTCTCTTCCGTTCTCTAGTTTCACGATCTTTCCTTGCCTAATGAAACAGTCTTTAGTAATGTAATTCATGTTGTTCATTAGGATGAAGATGTCAAACCTCTACAAGTAAAGGAGCAGCCAGAGACTGTAGAACCCAAACAGGAACAGATGGAGACGGAGGAGAAGAAACCAGAGACAAAGACCGAACCAAAAGAGGAGGACGTGTCCAGCACCAACAACACACCATCCAGTCAATCCGCCCAGTCACGCAAGAAAAGTAAAAAAAATTCCTTCAGGAAAATACATTGTTGACTACATTCAGTAATATCTGTAATTTGATTCGATCACGATGATTTGTTACAGTTTTCAAACCAGAGGAGCTCAGACAGGCGTTGATGCCTACCTTAGAAGCGCTGTATCGTCAAGACCCGGAGTCCTTGCCCTTCCGCCAGCCGGTGGACCCAAATCTACTGGGCATCCCGGTAAATCCCATACACCTATTATTGGGCTGATGTAATCTCTTCAGAAAGATCTAAAAGTATTAGATAATCACCATGTATTTGATCTTGTTTCTTCAGGACTACTTTGACATTGTAAAGAACCCAATTGACCTTTCCACCATCAAGAGGAAGCTGGACACCGGGCAGTACCAGGAGCCCTGGCAGTATGTTGACGACATCTGGCTGATGTTCAACAACGCCTGGCTCTACAACCGCAAAACATCTCGAGTGTACAAGTACTGCTCGAAGCTGGCCGAGGTGTTCGAGCAGGAGATTGACCCTGTCATGCAGGGTCTGGGTTACTGCTGCGGGCGCAAGGTGAGAAGGAAAGAGTTGTTTGCTTACTGGTGAACGGTCCAATCCAACTCAAACTCCTCTGAAACGAACCTGAGAGCATCTCAGTCATTCCGAGTGCAGTCTTGTTTTTATTGTTAACTATAACGCTAACACTTTACAATAAGGTTCCATTTGTTAACATTTATTAATACATTATTAAAATCTGTTAATATTAATATAACTGAGCTAAAATGAACTAACAATAAATAGTTGTCTTTTTATTTACTAACCTTTATCAAGTTTAATAAATACTGTGAGAAATCTTTTGATCATACTTATTTAATGCATTAATTTACATTTACTAATGCCGGGTTCAGACTACAGTGTTTTTGTCTGTTACTATAGTTACTGTGTCAGGTTATGCGTTTTTGACTGCTGAACTCTTGAGGTGTCCTGGACAAGAAAACATGTCAGACTACACGTTGCTTCCCAACCAATCATTGCTTGCCGTCTTTAATAACATGCATGATGTCATCGAGAAGGCGGAACTACCGACTGAATTCCGAAAACAAGAGCGTAAACAAACAATGGTTGTACTAGCCTAATGCTAATTCCAGTATTCGTCGGGTTGCTGAAGCGCCTCCTTCAGTTAAGCTCTTTCCAAAATTGCAAAGTATCTTCTAGCTGCACCAATACCATCGTCTCTTTCGTTGCGCATGTTTGAAAGCTGTGTAGAAGAAGAGCTTCTGTGCTCCTATTGGTCAATGTCACAGGTGTGACGGAACCTGTCTTGGCGGACCGAAATAAAAATTAAACATGCTGGTCTTTCTTTCGTGAAACGTCACAGATGCGGTATTGGTTGTCATACACTATGACTCTCTATATGAGATAAAACGATCGATTCTTGTTTCCAGATTTGTTTCTGAACCGGGCATAATGGGACCTTATTGTATAGTGTTACCACTAAAAGTATTAAAAATTGTTTTTAGTAATTTAAATAAAGCAAAAATAAATAATGCCCTGGTTTCACAGACAGGACTAGGCCTTAGTTCAATTAGGATATGCAAGTATTTTTTATAAACGTGTCTTAGAAAAAAAACATTACTGAGTTGCATCTTGAAACAAACCAATGGCATTGACATATTTTAAGAGATATCCGTGCAAGTTTCTTTCCATTAAAACAGTTCAAACATGCGTTTTAGTCTGGGACTAGACTTAAGCCTTGTCTGTGTAACTGGGGGATTAAGTATTAGATAAAAAAATGTAAACACAAATTTTAAGTTTAAGTAGAAATTTTGCCTTGGCAATTAAATAAGTACTTAAATTATTAAAAATAAAACTGAATTAAAATTTTAAGCTATATATATAGAAATATAGGTAACACTTTGTTTCATTTGTTAACATTAGTTAACTACATTATTGAACTAACAATGTACAGTACTTCTTTAAAGTTAATTTCAACATTGAATACATTTTTAAAATAGTTATCTGTAACACAATGCACTGTGAACTAACTCGAACAAACAATGATCAGTAGTATTTTATTAACTAACAGTAACAAAGATTAATACATTCTGTAAAACACATATTACTTGTTTTTTGTTCATGTTAGCTAATTCATTAACTAATGCCATCAAATGAGACCTTATTGTAAAGGGTTGGTATTCAAGTATTCAATGAAACTAAAATGAATGACAATAGAAAATATAAAAATGCTAATTTAAAATAATTATAAATAATGCTAAAATGACTGGTTGCACTTCACAGAATTGTCTTTTCTGTCTCCACAGTACGAGTTTTCACCTCAGACGCTTTGCTGCTATGGCAAACAGCTCTGCACTATCTCCAGAGACGGCACATATTACAGCTACCAGAACAGGTAACCAATGGCGTGAGAAATGAGGTGGCGATGAACGAGTTTCCAAATGGGGCCGGTATGCACTGAGATCAGGCTTGAGATGTTTAGTGCTCAGTTGACTCCGTGTTGTTTGCACCTTATAAACAGAGTCATAAAAGCAAGTTCAAAGGTTAAGTGTCTTGCTCAAAGGTGCAGTGGTAATACTTTGATCAGTCGTTGTTGGATTTGAATCTTTCGGTTTACAAGCCTAGATCTTTGCTTACAAGGCTGCTTCACCCAGCAGACCACTAGTATTTGTGTGAATCCTGAAAACGTTGTTAATTGTCGTAATATTAAGAAATAGAATGCCTGGAAATGCTCTAGTGCATCACTTTCCCATGTTTCTCATCTCCATCTTATTGTCTTGTTGCACTCTTTGTTTGTTTCGTGCTTATAATTTGTTCTTAAGATCCTGTGGTCAATCAGAAAATGCATGCAGCTTCTCTCTAGTGCATGAAAAGACAGACCATCCTGTTGCTATCAACCATTTTTTGATTTAACGCTCATTTGTAAGTTGGATTGCTAACCTGTTCTCTGCCTCGGCCTGTCTGCTGTGTCGTGTCTCTGCCCGACCCCACGTTCTGCGCTCTTGTGCTGTGCTGCTCTCCGTGTGCCGGTTTGCCTGTGCTCTTGTGTGCTGGCTCCAGTTCACCCAAATATGGCCTTGTTGCCGACAGGTATCACTTCTGCGAGAAGTGCTTCAACGAGATCCAGGGCGACAGTGTCACCCTGGGAGACGACCCCGCGCAGCCGCAGACGTATGTATCTTCTGTCGCCCAGAAAGCTTTGAGGTTTTGCTTCTATTAAATCGCACAATTACTCTTAAAGAATGAGTTGTACATGTGTAAAGATGCCATGTGGAATGTATCTTATATGTCTCTCTGCAGTATGATATCAAAGGAGCAGTTTGAGAAGAAGAAAAATGACATGTTGGACTCTGAGCCGTAAGTCTCGTCATTTTAATCCTGTGTGTGTGTGTATATTTTAGACTATACATTTTTGCATACTATTATAGCAACAATATATATTCTTATGCATATGCATATTATATGCAAATAAAGTGACGAATGAATCGGAAGCACAATCAACTATGATGCCTTTAGTCTTTCTTTGATTAGATTATTGCATGCAAATATAAAATAATTAATAATTTGAATGCCACTTCCTGAAATAACTCAAGTTAGTTGTCAACAATGTTCAATAAATTGTTTTTGCACAAATTTTTGCACAATGCATTTGCATATTAATTAAAAAATGGCAGGTATTCAATTGTGCATTATGTGGTGAGCGGTACTTTTAATTCTGAAAAGTCACATGAAATGGTAATATTTTACATTAAGCTTTCATAATGTTAATCTCAACATTTACTAATACATTTAATCAGTTAACATTAGTTAACACTGAACTAATATTAACATTTTATAAACTAACATTAACAAAGATGAATAAATCCTGTAAAAATGCATTTGCCATTGTTAGTGCATTAATTCATATTTACAAATTAGGTCTTATTCTAAAGTTTTACTCATGGAAAAAAAAAATGACGTTTGTCAATATTGTTTTTAACACCTTACTCTGTATTAACAGCTTTGTTGAATGTAAAGACTGTGGCCGGAAGATGCATCAAATCTGTGCACTGCATTACGACATCATCTGGCCAACAGGGTGAGCATTTTGTCCGCCTGTTCTCCTGAAGTTTAGCATGTCATGATGTGATCACTACAGCTCCTGTTTGTCTCTTCTCCTATAACAGTTTCATCTGTGACAACTGCATGAAGAAGTCAGGAAAAACGAGAAAGGAAAACAAGTTCTCTGCTAAAAGTGAGTGTTTTTTATATATTTACCTGCTTGCCTCTCTGTCAGTGTCTGTTGTAGAGTGAAGTAACTCTGTGCATTTCTGATCAGGGTTACAGACCACGAGGCTGGGATCGTACATCGAGGACCGAGTGAATAAGTACTTGAAAAGGCAGAATCACCCCGAGGCCGGAGAGGTGTTTGTGCGGGTGGTCGCCAGCTCTGAAAAGACCGTGGAGGTCAAACCTGGGATGAAATCCAGGTAACGTCTCAGATAATGAATATGAATCCAGCATTTGACTAAGAATGGTTTTCTATGTACCTGAATTGAAAGAAGCTAATTTTGCATCAAATTATTTCTCTGCAGGTTTGTTGACTCAGGAGAGATGTGCGAAAGCTTTCCCTACAGAACCAAAGCACTTTTTGCGTTTGAGGAGATTGATGGAGTCGATGTGTGTTTCTTTGGCATGCATGTCCAGGAATATGGATCTGAATGTCCCTTTCCCAACACCAGGTATCATGCAAATACTGATCTGTCTGAAAAAAAAACTAAACAATGCTGAATTGTGTCTTGAACAGGCAGAATTGACTGATTGTCTCGTTTTTCTCCTTTTTCCAGGCGGGTATACATATCATATCTTGACAGTATTCACTTCTTCAAGCCTCGGTTGCTAAGAACTGCAGTTTATCATGAAATCCTCATTGGCTATTTGGAGTATGTTAAGAAACTTGGGTAAGTTGTGCCACCTTGATTAAGTTAAACATGCTTCCTTAAAGATATGTGTAATTTTGGTGTAACAATACATGCTTTCTCCAATCTCAGCCTAAAATTACAAGTCCATATTTAATGCACTAATGAATTTGATTTTCCCACCTACAGATATGTGACTGGTCATATCTGGGCCTGCCCACCTAGTGAAGGCGATGACTACATCTTCCACTGTCACCCTCCTGATCAGAAGATTCCCAAGCCTAAAAGACTCCAGGAGTGGTACCGCAAAATGCTGGACAAAGCATTTGCAGAAAGAATCATTCATGACTATAAGGTATGCCGATGTTGGATTTGTATTTTAATGGATTTGCGCTCTTTTAGGTTTCATTCATAATGGGTTAACATAATTTTGTCACAGATATGACTCACAAAATGGCTCACTTGTGTTATGCAGGACATATTTAAGCAGGCCACTGAGGACCGGCTTACAAGTGCCAATGAGCTACCCTATTTCGAAGGTGATTTTTGGCCCAATGTTCTGGAGGAAAGCATCAAGGAGTTGGAACAGGAGGAGGAGGAAAGGAAAAAGGAGGAAAATACAGCCTCCTCTGAGACAGTAGAGGTTAGACAGAGTGCCAAATGGTGTGAATGAGTATTTAGTGTAGTCTGTAGACATTTTTTCTAAATGTCTTGCATTTCCGCAGGGAACCCAAGCTGACAGCAAGAACGCCAAAAAGAAGAACAATAAAAAGACCAACAAAAACAAGAGCAGCGTGAGCCGCGCCAACAAAAAGAAGCCTGGGATGCCGAATGTAGCTAATGATCTGTCCCAGAAGCTATATGCAACAATGGAGAAGCACAAAGAGGTGGGACTAGACTTTTTACCTGAATACTATTACTTCCACTCAAAATTTACTATTGTGCCAAGTGCTGACTAGATCTCTTCTTACTTTGTGAAATCCAGGTGTTCTTTGTTATCCACCTCCATGCCGGTCCAGTGGTCAACACCCTTCCTCCGATCATGGACCCTGACCCGCCGCTGACCTGCGACCTGATGGACGGCCGTGATGCCTTCCTGACACTGGCCAGGGACAAGCACTGGGAGTTCAGTTCCCTGCGCCGCTGCAAATGGAGCAGTATGTGCATGCTGGTGGAGCTACACAATCAGGGCCAAGACCGATTTGTGTACACCTGCAACGAATGCCAGCATCACGTAGAGACGCGCTGGCATTGCACCGTTTGCGTGGTCAGTCTCCTCTTTGTGGCTTTGACAGAGCATTTGGATTACTGTTGCCATTGTTTGATATTCAACAGGTAGTTTGTAAAAAACTAGACAAGAGAAATTATACCATTGTATTGGCAATTTATCAAGATCTGAGGTGGAAACTATCAGGTTGCATGTTCGAACCTCGTAAGGAGGGAACCATTGCTCTAGGAGAACTGTGCCTGTAGCTATAAATATAACGCCAGTATACCGGCTCCAGTCGTGCAGCAGTGAATTAATATTCTATACTATGATTATCCAGAAAGCAATATCAATTCTTCTTCTGATTTCTTTCAGGACTTTGATCTATGCATTAACTGCTACAACTCCAAGGGCCACGAGCACCAAATGGTGAAGTGGGGACTGGGCCTGGACGACGACAGCAACAACCAGGGCGGCGAGGCCAACAAGAGCCCACAGGAGAGTCGACGCCTCAGCATCCAACGCTGCATTCAGTCGCTGGTGCATGCCTGCCAGTGCCGCAACGCCAACTGTTCTCTGCCGTCTTGTCAGAAGATGAAGAGAGTGGTGCAGCATACCAAGGGCTGCAAGCGCAAGACCAACGGAGGCTGCCCTGTTTGCAAGCAACTCATCGCATTGTGCTGCTACCATGCCAAGCACTGCCAGGAGAACAAGTGCCCCGTGCCCTTCTGTCTAAATATCAAGCACAAGCTGCGACAGCAGCAGATTCAGCAGCGACTGCAGCAGGCGCAGATGATGCGGCGGCGTATGGCACTAATGCAGGGCCGAGGAATGCCTCCGAGTCTTCCCTCCCCAACTACCTCAGGAGGTCCGGGGACGCCCAACTCTCAGCAGCTGCAGCAGCCTAACACACCTCAGACCTCGCAGTCTTTAGCCAACCAGCCCCAACAGACGCATCCAAACGTGGCTGCAATGGTGCAAGGCTTCCCCAGCCAACCACCGACACCAGGACCCCAGGGTAAACCAGGGCCGCAGTCCTCGCCCCTGCAACAGCAGCAGCAACAATCTCCCCTGCCCATGCCTCCTCAACAACAGCCTCAGCCCTCTCCGCAGCAGCAGCAGGCTTTGAAAGTTGCGCAACAAATTGAGATGATGACCAAAGTTAAGCAGCAGCAGCAACAACAACAGCAACAACAACAGCAACAGCAGCAAGACTATAGAATGACTATGAACGGCATGCAGATGAACCAACCACGCATGATGACTCCGATGCAGATGATGGGCCCTCGTGGTCCTCAAATGGTTCAGAACATGCAGCCTGGCCAGTGGCCACCTGGGATGCAAGGGTCCATGCAGAATCCGCAGGCGCCTCCAACACAGCAAGTGCCCCCGCAGCAAATGGCCATGGCTCCACAGCAGTCTCAGGTTGCACAGACGCCCCAACAGGCGCAGATGATGCAGCGCGCCTTGATGCAGCAGCAGCAACAACAACAGCAGCAGCAGCCGAGGCAAATGCAGGCCGTCATGCCTCCCCAGCAGGCGCAACCACAGGCCCCTCAGCAACAAGGCATGCAGCAAAGAGGTGTGGCCAGCAGCATCGCTCCAGGAGCACTGCAGGACCTTCTGCGTACGTTAAAATCACCAAGCTCCCCTCAGCAGCAGCAGCAGGTCCTCAATATCCTCAAGTCGAACCCGCATCTCATGGCTGCGTTCATCAAACAGCGCACAGCGAAATACCAAGCCAGCCAACCGCAGCAGCAGAACCCGCAGGCCATGCTCGCAGGGCAGCCGGGAATGCAGAACATGGGTGCGATGCAGGCCGGCCCTGTGCAGAGACCCGTCATGCCCCCCCAGCAGGCGCAGTCGGCCCCGACCCAATCCATGGCGGCCCTCGGCTCCCAGGGACAAATGATGAACGCTGCGCACAACGGGAACCAGCAGCTGTTCCGCCGGCAACTAATTCGTCAGATGCAGCAGCAGCAACTACAGGGAACACTCCCTACAGGACAAGGGAGATTCCCGCAGCCTCAAGGCGCAGCTAGTTACTCGCAAATCCGCATGCAGCAGCAGATGGCCATGCAGGGCGGCGGAGGGCAAATGCAACCCATGGCTCAGATGGGCCAGCCTGGCATGAGTATGGACGCCCAGCAGAATATGCTGCAACAGCGCATGCTACAGCAGCAGCAGCAACAACAACAACAACAGTTGCTGAAGCAGCAAATGGGCTCGCCGGCACAGGCCGCTTCCATGAGTCCCCAATCACACATGCTTGCAGGACAGGCGCAGGGAGCCCACCTGCCCGGACAGGCCATGGCTAATGCGCTGAGCAACCAGGTGAGGTCGCCCGCTCCCGTGCAATCGCCCCGTCCCCCTTCCCAACAGCCGCCACATTCCAGCCCGTCCCCTCGCATGCAGCCCCAGCCCTCGCCCCTACACCCCAGCCTGGCGGGACCCATGCCGGGCCCCATGGACCAGGCCCACCTGTGCACTCCTGAACAGAGTGCAATGCTTCCGCAGCTGAACACGCCAAACCGTGGAGGGCTTTCCAACGACTTGAGCATGGACACCACGGGCGACACGCTAGAAAAGTTCGTCGAGGGATTGTAGCATTAAGAGACTTTCTTTTGCGGAGAGAAAAGGTGTGTTTTGTACGTGAGAAATTAAAGACGACAAAATGTTAAGACTGTAATAGGTTTACACAACCAATGGACTGCTTCTTCCTTATTGGAGGGATTGAATTAACTGTTTAAAGAGCAGAATCACAAAGGGGTTTTTTTTCTAGGAGGGGATGTCGGACCGGACGAAATTCAGTCCTGGTCTACAAGGAGTTACATTTTTAATTGTTTTTTTTTTTTTTTTTTTTTTTCGGGAAGGGGGTTATTTTGAGCTTATGGACTTTTTAAATGGAATTTCTCAAGGCAAAATATTTGATTTTATTATTGAAGACTTTCATTTTTGTATGTTTGCAAACTGAAATGCATTTTTTTTTTTTTTTTTTTGTGAGTGTGTGCGCGTGTTTAGGGACTGTAAGATAATTGGTGTGGAATCAGGATCAGGATCGATCCTCATTCCTGTCTGATACGTATTCACATTTACCAGGTTTGGAAAAGGACACGCAGCCTTTTTCTCTCCAAACTGTGGAGTTTGTACAGAGGACCTGTATTCATTTGTACAGAAAGGAGCTTGGCTACTGCACACACACGAACACACACACACACACACACACACGAACACAAACACGCGAGCAGATTCTGAAAGTTGCTCTTATTTTTCAAGGTGCCCAGATGCGTTTATTTATTGGCCTGGATTCAGTAGTTGTCTCTCTTAAGATGTAGGAAGATGTTCCTGTTTTCTCGTTTGATCTCTGAAACATCGATGATGTCCCCTCCACCTCGCGTATGAGGCCGGAGCTTCGTCTGACTGCTGATTTGTTCAAAGAGTTCTTCAGTCAACCTCTTGTTTTTTTTCTCCTCATGAAACTTGAATTGAAGGTGAACGATTCTTTAATGTAAATCATGCAGCTTGATGACATACTGTAAATAAAAGGAAAAAAGATTGAGATCGCTGTATAAACTGGTTAAGATCTTGTTTCGTACTTATATACCATATTGTTAAATAAACTGTGTGCAACAGACACAATGCTTCTGATGACTTCGTCTTGCGACTTGTTCTCGAAAATCTCATTTCCGGCTATTTATGTGTTATCTTGCACCCAACTGTCTGTTTCTACCAGGCAGCAAGTGTAATTAACCATTTTAATGTATGCCTTCACTGTTTGATTGTAACTGTACAAAAAGGTGCTGTAGAAGAATAACCGTTCGAGTTTTTCCAGCGTAGATTGCAGTCTGTGCGCAACACTAGCTTCACTGCGCCTCCTGGTGTCTGAATGGTGCGACTGCAGTTTAGAGCCCTTGTTCTGCAATTCACCATTTCTGTGCGCACTGCATTGGTCATTTCACAGGGTTGGATGCGATAAAATTGAAAAAAAAAACAAAAAAAAAACTCGATGTCAATGTAAAATTTGGCCTGTTTATATTTTTGTTTGTTACGAGCAGTGTTGGGCAAGTTGCTGTAAAAAAGTAATTTCTAGCTTCTAATTACATCTTCAACAGTAATTTATATTACTGCACTAATTACACTCTTTAAAAAGTATATACTAATATATGCTAATCATTTTTCAAATCCCACAAGCTCGATCAGTTTAACAATACAAGGATAGACGTGAGACTGCTCTTTTCATTCTTTCAAATAAATGTAAACTTTCTCCATTCAAATAGACTGATCAGAAAGAATTTATATTAATGACATTAGACATTAAATGTTGAAATCCATTATTGTTTTAGATTGAATTGTTCTAGTCTATAGAAAATGTAACTCTGCTTTTTAATGCACAATCTTCTTCACACTGACAGCTGTCTGAGAAGTTCTAGAAAAATCACAGGAACTGAGGTACGTGTCTTCTCTTATTCACTAATTATTAATATTGTCTTGTGGAAGCTACATTTATTGGTCAGTGAGATTGCGCTGGTTAAATGTCAAAACACTGCTTCTCCATCATGTATTACTAATTCTTGGCTATTAGCCTAGTAATACTAATACAAAAACGTCTCGTTGGTAGCCCATTTCCACCACATAAGAAAAAAAAAATCTTTGGTGAAAATTGACATCAGTCACAACTGACAAAATTTGACACGTCACGATTATGACGTCATCATTTCAGAACTTTACTTCATAATTTTTAATTTTTTTAAACCGATACCAAGTCATTATGAATTAAATTGGGGCATTAAGTCATGTGAACATTTTTTATTGAGAAGTTGTAATTATGATGTACAGAGTAAATTATAACAAAAATTTAAATGGACATCAAATAAGTTGAAAATTGTCAATAATGAATTTGTCAATTATGAATTTACACAACGACAAAGTACTAAAAAACGAACAATTTTTCCTTTGTGTTTTTAGGGTATAGACATTAGGGGTGTAACGATATCCTAATGTCACGATTTGATACTTGTCACGATTCGATATTATTGCGATACTCCAAGACACATGGTAAAAGGTTAACAAAAAAAAATTTACTTGATTAAAATGCTACATTTGGTTTTACATTGTGGGTGTAAATGAATAGGCATGGACTTGGTGCTGGAAACCCAATGCGCAGGACAATTGTGACACCAGAATAAAAATATTCATGATTCGGAAGCTGAAAATAAAGAATTATTTTAGACGAATATTCTTGAACTCTGTCACTGACTAGATATATTTAAAATAATTCAGGCCACTTTTTACACAAATATTCCCCCATTTCATTATTATACATTATAATCAACATTATATACAGTAGTTTCATGTAGAACTGACAAAAACTCTGATACAAAACCTTGATACATATTGTTGCATTTTTGTATTGCGATATATTGTGAAACTATATTGTCATACCGTAAACGTTGTCAAAACTATCGGACCCACGAGAATTATTAAAAACGCTGGCCAGTAGTTGGCGATGTTGACTGAAAATGTAATTGCATGATTCACCGTTTTCACAAATTCACGTTTTTGTTGTTTACACAGAAACTATAACACTATTGTTTTCAAAAACTTCCACTTTGAAACACATTTTCAATGTCATTTTCATTTTCAGGTTTGCATTTCAACGCGGTTGTCTTGTAACGGCCAAAACGCATAAAGTTTTCACTTTTTAGTTGAAAACAGTAAACTGGCTCTTATAATTTTGTCATAATTTTTTTGATCACATAATTGTGAATTACTATCTCATTATTATGACCTTTTTGTCATAATTATGATTTTATTTTCGAATTTATACAGCAACAAAAACATCAAGAAAATGAAATCAAGCAGACAAATCAAAATAATTCGCACAATAAAAAAATAAATAAAAGTAAATAATAATAATTAACAATAGTTACAGCCAAAAACGTTTTAACCTTTGTCATTTTCCATTGCATATTCGAAAAGCATTTACCAAAGCATAGTTTAAACCTAAGATGAAAATGGCCTTTCATACTCATTTACTTTGGTCTAAAATAGTTTTACCAAAAACGTCAAATTGTCTCTTTACAGGAGCGAAGAGTAAAAAATTGTTTTAGGTAGGCCTGTGACTACTTCAGTCATCTACATTTCCGGAGCAACTCCTGTATTTCGCATTTAAATGCGGTGGTCTCTACTTTGCAGTGTGTACGTGACCCTCGGAGTGATACAAACGGTGAAATGGTCCATTTACCAGTGGCGCTTAACTAAATTTATTTTTCTTAAGATGTGAGATTACTCCGCTGTAGTATTTTAGAGTTCGCTGAAAAGTAGTGCTGCCACCATTGTATATTTTACAGGACTTTTCCTATTTTCTACCTCACAAAATGTGTGTTGCTGTTACCTACGTTTGGAACGCATAGGTATCGACAGGTTTTTCTTCGTCTCTCTCAACATGTTCGATGTTTAATCATAAACATCAGTTTTAACTACTGATGTCATCCGGAGCGCACATAGGTCAGATTTACAGAACGTGTTTAGCGTTCCAGTTGCGCTGCGTTCTATTTGTTCTTAGAACGCACACATGAGCAATATTGAAGACAGTCTTGCTGCAAAAGGCTGCTTTTAAAGCTTTTTTTCTTTCCAAGTTAAACGTTTAAAAACGCCCCTGGAGACCCAGCGTTCTTCATTTCCTCAGCGTTAATTCTCGCGGTTTTGAACGCAAGAACGTTTTGTGGGAACGGGCAGCAGCGCCGTTCAGTTGAGTCTTGCACGTAAAAGCCTTTTTATATAGGCTAGCTAATCCATGTAAGTAGTGGTTTATAATAACGATTGGTTAATAGACTGCATCTAGAGCTGAAACAGCATTCTCATTATGTTTCTTATGCACGCAGCATTATGAGCTCAAATTAATTGAACGAATGTGTGGACGTTTCGTACGTGACTCGTGCTACAGGAGCATTTAAAAAGTGATGGCATTGTTTAAAAACGTCCAAACATTCACTTTTAATAGTGTGATGTTAAATAGGCCTATTGTTGGGTTAAAAACAGCCGGTACTTTAGTGATATTTTTTTCTGAATTGTCTGAAAATATAAATGTAACACCAAACACTACATCATTTAAGCAGATTATTAACAGTAATAACTAAAATCTGCATGATCTACTGTAAATGCGTGAGTAACAGGGCGATCCGACATACACTCATCACTGGCGTCACTGCGCCTCCTGGTGTCTGAAGGATGAAACTGCAGTTTAAAGCCCCTGTGATGCGAGTCACCATTTCGGAGCGATCTGGGTTTCTATACAATTTCAAAGTTAAATATGATCGCATCAGCGAAAGATGGTATTATTTTCATTCCAGTTTACAAAATTGTAGAATTTCTGGTGAGCTGTTAAGGGAGCACAGTAATACAGTTATGAATGATCTATGCCATTTCTCAAGACATTAATCATAAAAGCATTACCGTCCATAGAAATGTTCTATTACAGGGGTCTTGTAAATGTTACAGTTATGAAAGTTTTCAAACTAGAGTTAAAATTTGTGAAATACATTTTAGACATTTCATGTTTTATTTCATATTTTCATCACTCTAATCACAATTTACACATGGAAAAGCAGCTAATATGATGAGCCAATGAACTGAAATGTGAATCATTTGAGAGCAAAAAAGGTACGACAAATAAGACAATGCTCCACGTTTATCTTCATCTTGCTATGGCTATTTTTCTTGCGTGTTTCAGGGAGTGCAGCTCTGGCGGTCACAAAGCGCTGAATTGTTGGTTTTCTTTTTCTCCAATCAGACAATTGTTGGCTGGACGGTCAAATCTCAGTCTTATCAGCTGTAAATCACGACTTCCACATAAACGACAATGTCACACCTGCACAAATACTCTCAAGTCGTCTTATAAACAACGCTTGCTTGTGTTTAGTGTGCGCTCATGACCTCGGCGGCACAAGGGGACACAGTCTTTGTGCATCAACACACGGCTCTAATGATGGCAAAACAAGTCCGTCGGGCTGAACTCATCAGTGTTTCTCCAGCGCTTGCGTGAGAAGCTGATTCAGTCGGGAGATCATCGGACGAGGGTCGTCGTTCAGCCCGGCGGTGATCATGGCGTTGTCATAAATCTGGTGCGTAAAACAATGCAATTTAGTGCTAAATTATAAATAGGTGAGGTGAGAGAATGGTGTATTGTGGTAAACGTTCTTCACCTGTTCAAGGAGAAGCTGTGCCAGCTCAGGGTTTGAGTCCTTCAGTGCATGAAGCTTCTTGATCAGATCATGTCTGCAAACAACCGCTTGACATTAGAGAAGCAACAGCATTTATGCAGGCACAATACACTTCACTTTAGTGCTCACCCTCCTAGATACGCTGCAAAATTACTTTCATGCGCCATATTTTTGTCTTGTTTTCCAGTACAAATACCTAACAATAAATCAAGATGCATTAACGTGAAGCAAAAATCTGATTGTTTTTCTGAACAAAATCATTCAAAATATAAGTATGTGCTTAGAATATGTACAATCATCCACTAGTGGGGTCAGAAAAATAAAGTTAATTAAAAGGGAAAGCAAGATTTTACCACTAGAATACTTTTTTCCTTGTTTTAAGCATGAACTCAATTTTTATCAGTTTTACACTACATCATTTGTCTTGATTTAAGAATGTTTAGATATTTGTAAAAGTATTTAAGACAAATCCTGAATAAGAAAATAATGTTTTCCAGTGTACTCTTGCTGAAAACATTCTGCAGACAGACGTTACTCATCTGCCACGCTATTTTGAATACACATCAACAATAAAGCAGTTTCTCTGCATCTGTAGTAAATCACTAGGGATTGTCCTAACTGTCAGATACTCTGTCTGTCTGTGTGTGTGTGTGTGTGTGTGTGTGTGTGTGTGTGTGTGTGCGCTGGTACCCAGTGTTGATCTCCAGCGTGGGCTGCAGGATCTGAGCTCTCTCCTCTGAGCTGCGGGCGAGCTGCTGTTGCGTGCGCAGGAAGTGACGCGCGGCTCCCATCTCCAGCACTGTGATCATGGCGGGGTGTGTGTCCAGACGCGGCGTCACCTACGGAAGCAACGGTCAATGAATGGTGATAGGTATCCATGTATTCGCAAGAGAAAATCTGTGTGCATGAGGAAAATGATTTGGTGCACGTGAATGTTAATGATTGAGCATTTAGACGACAACCATTTCCTGATGGACAAAATCAAGCCCTGCACTACTTTTTATTTTTTGAGAAGACATTTCACTCAGTCTTTTCTTCCTTATTGTGACATATCTATCGCAACTTCTGCTCTATGCTGATTTATTACACGACTGACTACTAAACAAATAAATAGACATGGAATATTGGGTTTGCGTTGAAATTATTATTTGAAAATCAGGCATGGACTCCACTAGACTGGTCTCTGGCACCAAGACATTAGCAGTAGATCCTTCAAGTCCTGTAGGCTGTGAGGTGGATTGTACTTGTTGGCCCAGCACGTCTCATAGACGCTCAAATAAACTGAGATCTGGAGGCCAGGGCAACACCTTGAGCTCTTCATCATGTTCCTCAAACCATTCCTGATCAAAGTGTGCAGTGCGAGTGCATTATCCTGTTGAAAGAGACACTTCCACCAGGGAACACCAGTGTCATGAAGAGGTGCTCCTGGTCTGCCAATGTTCAGGTAGGTTGCAGGTGTCAAACTGACATCCACATGAATGGTCAGACCCAGGGTTTCCCAGCAGAACGTTGCCCAGAGTTTCACACTGCCTCCACCCGCTTGTCGTCATCACACATACCCCTTTTCCACCAAAAAAGAACTGGTTCGGAACTGGCGCTGGTTCAACTTGCGAACCTTCTCAGAACCTGTTTGTTTTTCCACTGACTAGAGAGCCCAGCGAACAACGTCGTTACGTCACTGTGTATGTTGCCATACGTCTTAGCTTTCCCAGAAACGCGCCAACTTCAAGCATAACAATTACAATGTGGGACTACATCGTCTTTCTGCAAATGTTTCTCCTGGCATTGCGATCCTGTATTGGGGTCAGAAGAAGATGTTTAGAACACATTTGTGCAGCTCGTCTGGATTACTATAGACTGAGGTCATGTTCGAGAAGAAGTTCGACGATAACCCCGCCCCCAGCCCCCGACGTAAGCATGACGTGGTAAAAGAACGGTTCTAGTCCAGCAAAGAATCGGTGCCGCTTTGGAACCATTTTTCCTGGCCGAGAACCGTTTTTTGGCTGCCGAAACACAAAGTACTGGTTCGCGAGTAGGCACCGGCTCCGAACCGGCACCAGCACTGCCTTGGTGGAAAAGGGGTAACAGTGTATCCTGGTGACATCAATTCCCCAGGTAAACAGCGCACACGTATACGGCCATCCACGTGATGTAAAAGAAAACAGGACTCATCGGACCAGATGACCATCTTCCTCTGCTCCGAGGTTTATTACGACGCTCGCCTGCCCATTGTAGGAGCTTTCGACGGTGGACAGGGGTCATCATAGGCACTCTGATTGGACTGTGACACATTCCTCCTATTATTATCATTAAATGTTTTACTGCCCCAGTAGACCTGCTGTTGGCTCGGACCAGACGGGATTGCCTTTGCTGCCCTCATGCATGATGAGTCTTGTCACTGGTTTGCACCTCCTCTGACACTGTTGGTGAGTCCTCAGCACACAAGCCTTATCGTTTCAGAGATACTCTGACCCAGTGGCCTTGTCATAACCATTTGGCCCTTTTCAAAGTTGCTCAGATCTTTATTCCTGCTCATTTCTCCCGTATTTAACATGTAGATTACGAGAACTGATTGTCTCCTTACTATCTAATCTAACCAGACTTGAATGTGTGACCTTGTGAGGAGATGATCAACGATATTCGCTTCACCTATGACTAGTGTTGTCAAAAGTACAGACTTCGGTACCAAGTCGGTACTATAAAATGTGACGATACCAGCATTCCCCTCAAGCATTTTGAGGGCTCTTGAACGGATTCTTAATTAAACACCTCTGATTGGTCATTGTGTAGAAGCGCTCAACATATATGTCTGTGATTGGCTACAATGATCAACACTTCAAATGTTGTAAATAGACATCGCTTACACAGATACACACGGGAGCGTTTGAAAGCAGCGTCTATATTAGGGATCCACTGATAGACGCCGCTTTCAAACGCTCTCAAAATGCTAGAGGGAAATGCTGCTATCGTCACATTTTTTACACTTCAGTCCCGAGTTGGTACCGAAGTCGGTACTTTTGACAACACTACCTGTGACTGCTCATAATGCTTTGGCTCATCAGAGTGTATGTAAATTGTATATACAATTAAAACTGTAAATGTGTTTAATTTGTATGCAAATTAACCGTTTGATGGGTGCTTTGAAATAAACAAGAAGGTCATGTTTGTGAAAAGTGATTTACCTTGATGTTGGTGACTCTCGGTCCGAGCGAGTTCCTCATCCAGGCCATCAGATCTTCTGAATGCTGATCGGTCAAGCGCTCTGATGCTGCACGGGACAATTTTCATTTACTCATCCAAATGCTTAAATCACATTAAAGTGATTTTACAAAATTATTAGATCAATGATGTATATATAATTCAAATATATAGTTATTCGCATATTCTTCACAAATTTGTCATCTATTTTAGTCTTACCTGGTTTGCTGTCCTGAAACTTCTCCTCCTTGTAATGGTCTACAACAATGTCGGTCTCGGCTGAGATGAGCTTCTTCCTGTCGAACTCTCTGAGGTGAAGAAGCGTGAGCTCATCAAACTGCTCGAAGCAGAACAAGACCTGCAGGAAGAGCAGATCCTCAAACACAGGTACTGCTTTTTCTGTGCCTATCGCTACTTCATTTTTCTCATCATCTCCATATGACATTGTCTTTATGATCTCAGCCATATCTTTTGACCTATTAGACATCCCATAAACTTAACTGTAAATGTTTAACCAGTTAAATAAAGCAAAGCACCAAATAAAAATCCTAAAATCTAAAATGATTAACAGAATAAATCAATAATAATAAATAAATAAATACATATTTTTTATTTGGAGTTTGATGATTTTAAGGTTAGAGATTAAAATCCAAAAATGTACAATGTTAGTTATTTTATATACAATATTATATAAATTAAGAACAGGAATTCTGTCTTAATAAAAGTTAATACATTTTATAATAATGAAAGATATTTTTCTGATCTGACCTTGTTTGTTTGTTTTTACCCTGTGCTGCAACAGACAGGCTTCAAATAAAAATGTATGGCTTTATTCTCTTTATTACTCTTTATTTATATAGTAATTAATATTATATTATTAAATGTGCATTTTGTATATTTATATTAAATTACATGCAATTGGCTAAGCATTTACAATTAAGCACATTTTAAATGGGACTGTAAATGGGACTTAAGAGAGTAAATATGCAATCCCAAGAAACTTTCTTTTTAAGTCAAAATCACAAGAAAATTAAATAGAATACTTCATGTCATGCTTTGATCATAGATAAGATAATACATTTTAAATACCATCTCAAAGCTTCTTTAGTTGCTGACCATTATATGTTTGGCCATTTTGAGATTAACAGAAGTCTTTGCGCCCCCTTGTGTTCATCTCAAAATCGACCAACACCCTTGTCGATGCATATTGCACATTTCCCCCTGGTTTGCCATTGTTTTGTCTCAAGATGCACACCAGTAAGGCATGTTTATAAAAGCTACTTAAATGTCCTAATTAAACAACAGCCTAATCCTGGCTTAGTCTAAGCCTTGTCTGTGAAACCGGGCCTATATACGTTTTGAGAACATTTTTAATTGCAATTCAGATATCAGTTGTTTCCAGCAAATCTATGCAATTCACTGCATTGCCTTTGGATTAACCTCTAGTCTCATTGGCCATTAGTAGTTGAATATGACAGTGTTGGTTAACCGTAGACCTGTGTGTCTCTCGTCTCACCTCCATATCTTTCTGCTTCATGGCCTCGAAGTACGGCGAGTGTTCGGCCAGGTGGCGGTTGGGTGCGCACAGATAGTAAATGTTCCTCGTTCCCGCCTTCATCCGAGAGGCGTAATCCATCAGACTTGTCTGCTGTCCCGCGGGAAGCGCTGACGACTCGAAACGCAACAGCTTGGCAATGTCCTCCTGTGAACACACAAATCATCCATTTACAAACAATCAGAGAGGAACGGGTAGATTTTGAAGGGTAATGGAGGCGTCCCGCACCTTGACGCTCTGCTCCGCTGTGGTCACGATGCCCTCGCGCATAAACAGCCCGTAGTCGTCAAAGAAGCGAGCGTATTTCTCTGGATCCTTCTTGCTCTGGTCCAACAGAAACCGAATGACACGCTGCTGCAAAACATCCCGCAGTTTCCTGAAAGAATACAGGTTGTTACTCTTGTTATTTGCGCAATACTGAAGACATAACTTCATATTTCTGGTGGGTTTGTACCTGATCAGGGCGCTCTCCTGTAGCAGCTCTCTGCTGAGGTTTAGAGGAATATCTTCACTGTCCACAACACCTGCAAACGCAATCACATGACAAAACTTGATTGGGTTCAAATGCATTTATCTGGCATTTAAATGAGTTTCATGCAGATAAACGGATGCTCATCCGACCTCGTAGGAAGCGCAGCCACTTGGGAAGGATGTCTGTGGCTTTGGTTTGGATCAGAATCTTCCTGCTGTACAGAGCCACACTGGATCCCATCTCACGACTCACGTCAAACATGGATGGTTTCTGCTCTCACACACACACACACACACACACACACACACACACACACACACACACACACACACACACACACACACACACACACACACACACACACACGTTCGGTAATGCAGTCAGTGCAGTCATCAAAACAATACAAAGAATCATTAGGATTTATTACATCTTCATTTATATAGCGCTTTTAACAATGCTTTTAACGTTTTCATGGCTGACGGACATGAAATATTCATTTGGATTCATTATTTTATTTTGTAAGAAGAAAGAAGAGTGATCTGTGAGATACACCACTGAAAAAATAAAGTGTATAAATGAAAAAAAAAAATTATATAATAGTAAAGCTGTTCATGTGTTTTCATTTGTATACAAATGAAATGCACATAATTGCATAAGACATACGTCATTAAATAATGCATATTTGAGTTACAATTTTGTTGTTAAATGATGTAACAGGCTAAGTAAATAAATATTAATAACCTTTTTAATAATATGTATAATGAAATTTTAAGTTTAAGTTAAGTTAAATGAAATTCATTTAATTGCATATTTATTAAAATATGTACAAATTAGTGTTTGAATGCATATTTTAATGCATATTTTATTTGTTAAATTATTTAACTGGCTAATTAATTTAAAATCAGTACAATTATTTGTAAGTAATTTTATATGTATAATGTAATTTTTAAATATGTAAATATTAGATTTGAAAAAATTACGTTTAATTAAATTAATTCAGTTGCATGTGAATGCACAAATTAGTTCTTTAAATACATATTTCAGTTGTTAAATTATGTAACAAGCTGAAAAATAAAAAAACTTTAATAATTCATTATGTGTAATGTAATTATAAACTGTAAATAATTAGCTAACATTCTCTAAGTTTAAATTAATTTAATTCCATATAAATTACAATATGTACAAACTGTGATTTAAATGCATATTTCAATTGTCATTGTAGTTAAATTATGTTATATATTGTGTTTAATACGTAAAATTGTATAATATTAAGACATATTCGACAAGTGAGCTTGCAGAACTTTATTATATTTATTGAAAAGGTAGCATCAGTTCAAATTAAATAATGTAAGTCTTAGAGGTGTCAAAATTAATCGTTTCTACGATGCATCGCGATGCAGACGAGGACGATTCGGTTTCGGTTCAGTAATAGACCATAACCGATTATAATGTACTGACGCTTTTCTGACGTCATTTGTTGCGTACGTGCTTTGTCGCGGTAGCATACAATGGCAGAGGGAGGCGAGACGCGAGTGCGAGAAAATAAAAAATGCTCCAACTACTTTAAAGCCGACATCTGGGCACATTTCGGCTTTTATGAACAACCTGGTAAGCACGACCTGCAGAAGACACGCGCTGTGTGCACTCATGTCACGCACAAATAGAATATGCAGGAGGTAATACCACTAACTTGATAAACCACGTTAGCCGTTTTCACCCCGAGCTGTTAACGCCTGGCAGAGTCTGACTGCTTTAGAGTAAGCGGATGAGCTCCAACGTCACCCGAATCTGCAGCCAAAAACAAATCATCCACCCGCCCAATAATTTTCTCTTATTTAAGTAACTGTTAGCCTATACGCACCCGATGGTCAAATTAAAATTATTCTGTGTTACGCGTGATTATAAATGGATGATCGTCACCTTCAATGGCGCCACCAGGGGGTGGCCAGGGGTGGCCGTGGCCACCCTTGGCCGACTCCTGGCCACCCCACTGGCCACCCCGCTGGCCAGTATAAATTTTAGTAGCATCAGTTATGCATTTCACCCCTAATGCACAGCCAGGCAGGCCGCTCTAGACCTTCCACAAAGAGTATAGAAGTAACAAGAGGCGAAACTCCGTTGCAGTTTTGACAACAGCCACTAGGTGGCGCTTCGGTAGCGCGGCCGCCATTTTGGACTGAACCAACGACTTTACCGTTAGCACAACTACTGTACAGCATTAACAATATGTCTGGAAATAATTGGAAACAAAGAAAACAGTGTTCTGCCATCAACTGCAACAACTTACCAGTGTACAACCAATCAACTAGCATCTCATAGATTCCCTAAAGATCCAGAGAGGTAAAGTAGAAAAGGTTTTATGAACTTTAAAGTGAGCTAACGTCAACGATAACAGGTAAAGTAACGTTAATGTAAGCTATCCCATAACCGCAGTAACAGTTTGCTAATGTATTTGGTCGAAATTGTCAAGACTCGAAATGGGCTTTTTAAATCGCATACTTTCAGAGATATATGAACACCTAACCTGGCAAATGACCGCTTTATTAATTAATTGTTATCACGAAATTAACCCTTTACCTGTCACCTTTTTTTCGCATAAACATGAAAATCACTATCCAAACTTAAATGGTTGTAATTCAAGAATGCTTTGGAATTTAGACATATGGTTGGTCTTGTTTTAATTTGTCAGATTATTGTTGAAGTGAAATAAATTATGAAAGTGAAATAGAAAAAAGTTATATAAGTTTGAGTTTATTAAAATGTACAAATTTAAAAAATATAATTATTTATATTTTATACAAAATATATTTTACTCTAGAACTGCAAGAAAATGAAAGCAAAAAATCTGAACAAGTTGTGTTCCACATTTTAGGTTGATATGTTGATATCTCGCTCCCTCACCCTTTCTGCCGTGTGCTCTACGGTTTGGAGCTGCACGCTCTTGCTCGCTCGCTCTAGATTCCGGGTGGTTTTAGCTAATTTGCGGGCATCAGAAAGCCGCTATCAATATGCGGGAGACTCCCGGTTCTTCCGGGAGACATGGGATGTCTGCTCTAGAGATATTAAAAACTATAAACTACTTTTTTAGTTCATTTAACCGCTTTTGAATTTGAACCCGGTATCGTTCAATTCTATGACAGCGGTGTTGCGTTCAGTCCAAGATGGCGGAGCTGCAGCTCTGCGCATGGGGGAGTTTGTTGCAATGGAACGTTCTATTGAGTTTCGCCTCTTGTTACTTCTATACTCTTTGCCTTCCATCGCACACAGTAGCCAGTACTCCCCCGCCCATAGACTGTAAAAAAAAATAGCCCCCGCCCCTCCGTCAATGCCGCTGTTGCGCCCTTTTACAGTCTATGTGTTGCGCGCTCAGACAGCAACAGCTCAGCGCGTGCCCGTCGGTCAACAATTTCAAAAGAAGTTAAGAAAGAAGACGAAGAAGACTACCGCGTCAGTTTGGGTGACAAAGTCATCTGAAGTCATTCCATAGCTTAATGTGAGGGACTGAAGTCTATTTAGGCCTACATCATTTAAGTTTATGGAAACTCGTTTTCGCTCCTCTGTGGCGGTCAATATTCAAACAGCGCGCGCGCCTCTTCCGGTTGGATGCATGGTAAAACTCTCCAATATGATATATGCACATTATAATGCATTATCTGTAGATAAAAGGTTGTGGATTTGCATAAAATGACTTTATTTTGTTGGAGTTTGTTGCTGTTTTTAAACGACTCACTACCGTGTGCTTGTTAGATCACACACATCACAAGGACTATGAATCGACATCAAACGCACAATAACTGGAATTTTTAAACTGTGAAACAAATGATCAATAAACTGTTGGACAGATACACTGTAGGATTTGTGCGCTCGACATTTCTTCGCTTTGTGCCGTGAACTTTATGCTCACTTGTGCAGCGCTCCATGTTGCTTTGAGCACATCATTCTGCATCCGCGATGCGCATACGCGCTTTGTGTGCTCTGTTTTGAAGCATTTCATATTATCATGGTTTTGCGCACTGAAAGATTATTAAAAGCCTATATTTTTTATACCTAGCCTGCTCAATAGATTTTAAATAAGCATAATTTAATTGTATATTATTTCTTTGTAGTGTAGGCTATATAAATATATACACTTCTGAATTCTTGACATTAATATATAAATATAATATATTTGTGTCTGCCAGTATCTGCTTTTCCCCAGTAACTGTTTTGTTTGCAATAAATGTACACCTTATGCCAAATATAATTGCAAAATAAAACAGAATTGTTGTGCAACTCAAAATGTTAACTGTACTGTTATTAGTCTATGCATATTATATCATTAGTAACATTAAATATAACACAATAAACCATCATATAGTATATCAGTAGGAGTTTCTTTAAGTCTTTCTGATAGTTTTCTACAGGCCGGTTTACTACAACAGTAGAAAAAAAATCTGAAATTATGGTTCATAGTTTTGGTGTGCCACCCCAAGATTTTAAGTGGCCCCATCTGGCCACCCCCATGAAAAATTTCTGGAGGCGCCACTGGTCACCTTCAACAGCGGATTCGGCGACGGTTGATGCGCGCATCTTTAATGGTAACATACACTGATTAATGAGCGCTGCTTTTAAATGAACATTTCTTTAAAACAATATTTATTTGACAGATTTCCTTTTCTTAATGGCATAAACAAGCTTTACTCCATAGACTGTAAAAAAAGCTTTACTCCCTTGAAACTTGAACTGGAATGTCACTGTTTCTGTCACTGCGACTTCCCGAACAGGCGAGCACATGCGCGCACACATCACTTTTGAAGTAAAATTTTAAATTGAGGATGCGGTGCATCCCGATGCATCGTGATATCGAATTGAACTGAATCGATGACATGATAATCGTAATCGAACCGAACCGTGAGACCACTGTCGGTTCACACCCCTAGTAAGTCTACTTTAATGAATATGAATGAAAGGCTATTCACAGAGAATGCGTTTTTGAGGTTAAAAATGAGACATGCAGGGCAGTGGATTGAAAAATGTATTTAAAAAAAAACGTAATCAACTTGTTTTAACTGGATTGCTGCGTTTTTAAGAATGCTGCGTCATGCACGAAACAATGCAAAATATGAAAGACACGAGCAACAGTCAAACACATCCGTCTATCACATGTATACATAGAAAAACATTCATTAAAGCAGCCCAGTGGAATGCAGAAAAGCATTCTGTGTAAAAGACTTAAGTTCCACTATTGTGTACAACAGTCATTGTGCATTTGCCTGATTTAACCGTCATCTCACACTCACCATCTCCGGCACGTAGAAGATGCTGCGGATATTGAGCGGGGCGTCAGCGCGGTAGTGCAGCGTGTAGCGGGGTTTATCATGGGACTGAGCCACGTAGCGATAAAACTCCTCATGCTGCCACTCGCTGATGTCTTTGGGCTCCATCACCCAGAGCGCCTGCAGAGAGAGAGAGAGGTCAGGACTCAGGATTACAGCCACAGGGGGGTCAAAGGTCATCGATCAGCAGACTTCACACACCTGCAGGGTGTTCAGCCGACGTCCGTTCAGGAAGATGGGAAAACTGACAAAGTTGCTGTACTTTGTCACAACCTCTGCAAAACAGACCAAAGACACTTACATGAGTTTCTTCTCCAAGCAAGTCATGTTTTATGTCATTGTTCGTGGTTTGCAGACCTTTAACTCGATCTTCTGATGAAAACTCCTTGCAGTCGTCCTTAAGGTGGAGCACGATCTTAGTGCCCTGACGCACACCTGAGGCTTCTGCGATCTCAAACACTCCAGAGCTGCAGACACACATAACTCAGTCAGGAAAACACAAAAATGTCTCGCGCATGTGTCGTGTTGCTCTCGTGAACTCACGTCAGAGGCCCACACAGAAGAAAGTGAATAGTTGAATAAAGTCTTTTTTTTTTTTCACACAAAAAGTATTCTCGTCGCTTGATAAACTTAAAGTTGAGCCACTGTAGTCACTTGGACTATTTTAAACATCATCTTTTCTAACTTTATTGGGCCAGCAAGTTTCAATAACATAGAAGCCTATGGAGGAGTGATCCAGCTCTCAGATTTCATCAAAAATATCTTAATTTGTGTTCTGAAGATGAACGAAAGTCTTACGGGGTTGGAACAACATGAGGGCGAGTAATTACTGACAGAATTTTCATTTTTGGGAGAACTAACCCTTTAAGATTGTGGTCATATCGCCCACTACTAAAAGTGTTAAATAATTGTAATTACAACATTGATTATGGTTTTTGTCATAATCGAGCAGCCGTAATAAAAAGACATTCTTTTTGTGTTGTTAAATCCATCTCTCTTCTGATGTGTCTCACCCGTCTGAGGACCACTTGTATCCAGGAGCGTCTGGTTCTGCTGCCTGAGAATAAACATCCACCTTATCAGCCACCATGAAGGCGGAGTAAAAGCCCACGCCGAACTGACCAATGATGGAGCTGCTGGCCTCGGCTTGACTCTGAAGAGCATCCAGAAAAGCCTGCAGGAGGACAAACGAGGAGCGCGAAATTAAAACCACTGTCAGAATGAGGAGTAGCAGACTTCAGAAGAGTTGAGTGAGACGCACCTTTGATCCAGATCGAGCGATGGTGCCCAGATTAGCAACCAGCTCCTCTTTGTTCATCCCAACACCTGTGTCCTACAAATCATAGCATAAACATGTTGATCAATGCATTCTACACAGGGATTAAAGGGATCCGCTGCTACTACGGATTTCCTTCAGTGAAATTGCAGAGAGCTTATTATATTATTGCTTATTAGCATGTATAAGATCAGTGCAGATTATGGATGGAAATTAATGGGGTCTTAGGGCAAAATTCAAGACACTGGGGTAAAAAATTAAACTAAATCCAACACGACTGTCGCGACGTAATGTGAAAATGAATGAAAAGTTTCAGTTGTGACATTATATGTAGATCTGCTCACGCTGCATTTAAGATTTCTTTTCATGCCTTGCTTTTTGCAGCGTTGAGCATGACAACCAAACACGTTTCTGTCGAATTATGACTGCAATGGCCACTCAGAGGCGTTTAGATTCGTCACCATTGAAGAAATCATCCAAGGTTCAGTCTACTGATGTTAAGTGTTAGAGGTTCACTTAAAACAAAACACTGTTTGCAGTTAAAATATTTACAAACAAAACAACAAAAAAACATAGATGTTGATTGTATTAGTAGTAGTATTTGAGTTTATTGCCATATCAGCATCACCGTTACATGGCAGATATACATATTTAACATATTTAACAACATAATATCATAATTACAACATAATAAAAACAAACTTAGACAATAAAACAAATTAAATAAAAAAATAAGTACATGTACAAAATGAATAAAATTCTATAAGATGATTATTTAAATATACTAGTGCTAAAAATTCTGGATCCATAAATAAGTCCTTAAAAGTTTTAGATGGTTGATTGTATGTATGACTAAAAAGTGTCAAGTAGAGCTGCATGATTCTGGATGAACTGAGAATCACAATTTTCCCACGATTTTTAAAAGACAACTAAACAAAATAACATGGAATTTACTAAAGATTCTGTCAAAATATTAATTACTGCAGTCTATTTAAAATGTTTAATTAATTTGAATGAATTTTTTTTTAAGTCGTTTTGAATCAATGACTCACTCATAAACACTTTTTTCATTACTTTATGAATCAGTGTTTCTGAACGAATCTCTTGAATCAATGACTCAATGACAAATACATTTTTTAACATTCATTTGTCGCCACCTACTGGCCTAACACTGTAATCGATACAATCTGTATTTGAAGCGTCAAGTTACTTTCAAAAGATTGCTGATTGCTTCCATAGACATCAGTGTTTATATCTGAACTATAAAATGTTATCCCAGTACTTCAGTGATATATGAATATGATAATATGAAGGAGCAGTACCAGCTGTTTAATCTGATTCTGACCCCGGTTGAGTTGCAGGTAGGGCTGGGCGATTTAAATCGCGATATTGTTATGCGCATCTCGTCAGTAAAGCCGGTTCCTTGATTAGTAGTAAATCACCATCACCTGCTTTCAGATGAAGCGGCATTTAGGGCTCAGGAGATAATTAAGTGATTAATTTAGTAATGATTGAGCATTATTGAAGACACCTGATGTTAACAAGCAGAATCACTGAAGAAGAAAATCACAAATTGTAAGTTACCATTGTGGTGATGGGTGTTTGCTTTAGTTGGGCTCTAGACCATTATGTGTTTACTTTAATATTTACTGTTGTTCGTCTGCTGTTAATGTTTTATAACATTATGTTATCATATAGTGTTGGTTATGTTTTGACATAATCATGCTGTGATCTGAAAAATGAAACATATTAAAATAGTTTGGTTTAACTTGTTAGCAGCAGTTTAGTGATTCTTCAGCCTATGATTATCAGTACTTTACTTATAATTCAAAATATTTAATAAACATTGTTCTGATCAAAAAGACATTCAGACATATTCATTTAAAACACAGACATCAATAATCAGCCTGTGAATCTCAACAATGGTGACAATAACAAAGCATGTTGCAGTGGCTGCCACCAATCACAACTCATTAATGGCTCCCATCATGCATTGCGGTATGAATACATTATGATCTGAATTGTCTATGTAATTTACTTTTCCTCATTGAATATTCTGCTCCTCACCATTGTTGAGATGCATAGACTGAATCTTTACATCTGTGTGTGCCTAAAAGAATGATTTTTTTTTAAAACAACTTTTAAGAAATCCTTTATATTATAACAAAAATTCTGGCCATTTATTCAGATTCACAGTTATGCAGTAACCAACAACATAAATCGAAGTCAGAAAGAAGGATTTTAATGAGTTCAGTGATCAAGTTCAAATGATGATTGTCATAATATAACCAACACCATCAGATCACTTTTTATTCTTTGTTCAACGGGCAGTTTTAACTCAGATACAACCACCAAACAAAATCTAAAGTACATATAAAAGGGTCAGAGCCCAACTAAAGCAACTACCCATCACAATAATGGTAACTTACAATTTGCGATTTTCTCCTTCAGCGATTCTACTTGTTAACATCAGGTGTCTTCAATAATGTTCAATCATCACTAAATTAATCACTTAGTTATCTCATTAACTTAAACACTCTTGAGTGTGGACTCATACACTCCCAGGAGTGTTAATTTAACACCGCTAATTTACTGGAGGTTTTGCTGTGTACAAAGAGCCGTAGTTAACTGACAAGCTGAGCCATATCGCTTTAAATATCGCTGGCGATACGTCCGCGATATTCATGTGATTTGGCTCAGCTTGTCAGTTAACTACGGCTCTTTGTAGTAAATGCCGCTCCATCTGAAAGCAGGTGATGGTGATTTACTACTAATCAAGGAACCGGCTTTACTGATGAGATGCGCATAACAATATCGTGATTTAAATCGCCCAGCCCTAGTTGCAGGGGTTGGAGGTACCTGTATGGTGAAGGTGCGTTTGGCTGTATCCGTCTGCAGGTGGATCTCCATGTCTGCGGTCTCTCCTCCTGACGTCATCATCTTGTGCCGCAGTTTCTCCAGTGCATCACTGCCGTTTGAGATCAGCTCTCTGATGAACACCTGACAGAGTCACTGACCATTAGATGGAGTTCCAGCACACGCGCATCAATGCATTTACATCACTTTTCTATTCATCCAATCCTTGAAATCCTTTGAAACAATTTGTTTTGTACTCCAACAAGACAAAAATGACAATATTTAGCCATATCAAGCTGATTCAATATTTAATTACTTGCTTATTATTTGCTGAAATCTATATGGTGGCCTACAGCCAATATATTGCAGATTATAAACATCATACAACTTTAATGATGACAAATCAGATGAAATCAAATAATCAGCCTGGACCTTTACTGTTCAATCCTCTAGGATCAGTCTTGAATGCTTCAAGAGAATTGCTCAAACATGACAGCATTACATTTTTTTTTTGTTAATGTATCACCTCTTTCTCAGAATACAGCGATCTGGCCACAATATCCAGCAGTTTCTTTGTCTCCGCTTGGAACTCGTGTTTGGAGTAGGATCCTTAATTGAACAAGGAAACAAGAGTTTGAACATCCTTGCAATTTCCATACACTATTGTATATGGGGTCTGTAAGATATTTTTATGTTTTTTATTTTTTTAAAGAAGTATCTTCTGCTCACCAATGCTGCATTTATTTGATCAAGAATACAGTAAAAACAGTAATATTGTGAAATATTATTCCAATTTAAAACAGCTGTTTTCTATGTGAATATACAGTAAACTGTAATTTATTTCTGTGATCAAAGCTGAATTTTCAGCATCATTACTCCAGTCTTCAGTGTCACATGATCCTTCAGAAATCATTCTTAAAGGAATAGTTCACTTAAACATGAAAACTCTGTCATCATTTACTCACCCTCAAGTTTTTCCAAACCTGTATGCGTTTTTTTCTTCTGCTGAGCACAAAAAAGAATATATTTTGAAGATTGTCTGTAACAGTTGATGGACCCCATTGACTTCCATAATATATATTTTTTTCAATACTATGGAAGTCAATGTCCCATACTGTCACCAACATTCTTCAAAATATTTTGTTCAACAGCAGAATGAAACTCATACAGGTTTGGAACAACATGAGGGTGAGTAAATGATGACAGAGTTTCCATTTTTAGGTGAACTATTCCCTTAATATGCTGCTTTGCTGCTTTAGTTCACCTTGGACGTTCTCCGTGTCGGTGATGATGCTGTGGAGCGTCTCCTCCTCGGCGGTCTCGGCCTGTTGTGTGCTGTAGGAGCGATGAGCCACACTGACACCGGCACAGCTGCAGCTCCACAGTCTGGCGGGTCTGCCATCAGTATTAACTGTTGAAGATTAACAGAGCCAGAGTCATCACAATTAAACAGCACTGATGTTTTATTCACCAGTCAGAGGGGTTTGGACTTGATAATTGTCACTGCCTTTGCTCTATAGTCTTTACATCTGCATACGTAGGTAAATATGGAGATTATTCACGGATATTATTCACAATACTAAACATATAGAATATCATTAGAAGAGAATTATTCAGCATAAATTTGTTCATTTTGTCAATGAGTGACAACATAATATGATAATACTTTTAACTGAAAAAGCCTGCGTTTATTTTGATTAAAATAATTCTTCAACTGGTATAATATGTCATTATGCTGGTCTGTTCTAATTCGCTGATCATATTATTTAACAGTTCGTCCATGTTAAATAAATTAAACATGTACCTCCAGTGAATGTTGCGGGGACTAACGTTATTCTTTTCCCGACTCCTCTGCTGGATGATAACAGCCTGACATGTGCTCGTTGAGAGACATTCAGTGAATATTTGAGTAAACTTAATGATCGGATCATTTCTGCTTCAGCTACTGCTGTAGTTTGACCTATAGAAGACTGGAAACTACTACGGCGTGACAGGCGTACAGTGACTGAAAGGACCCGGCGGACGCTCACTGATGACGTCTGCGTGCAGTTCGATACATGCCTGTGTAAAATGCCTTGCATTAAATTTCTCGAGCGGCGTTTGGAGAACATTACAGAATTGAAAAATGTGTGTTTGCTGATACTTTCACCTTAGTAGATATTCCTCTTTATTATTCAGAAAGGAATCAACAAATATTCAGAAGCCCAAACAAAAATGAAGTCAAAATGCAACAAACCAGAGGGTTGTTCCATAAAACAAGATTAGAATACAAGCCAGGCTTATTTTGGTTAGTCAGACTTATTGTCGGTGGATTCTGTTTCATAAAGCAAACTTAAAATAGTTCAAACTCAGTTACCCTGGCAACTTATGCTGGGAAACTAGCCTGGTCCAGGGCAGGCTAACTGTCAGGCTAAGCCTCAGCTGTTACACAGATCCTCTAACACTGACCGACACAATGATATTACCACTGACACTCTCTCATACCATTATTGGACTTTATTAACCACTATTAGTCCAAAAATAAATACACAGTATACAGAAAATCAACTTAAATAAGGCTACAATTATAAATTAGACAATATAGACCTATATATACAGTGCAATGCACAAGTTTAGACACCCATGCTAAAGTTGACTAAAAAGAGGAATAAAAAATCATATTTTGGAAATTGAACTTAATGCCTTAATTTAAAAAATTAGGAAAAATCCAACCTTTAAGGACACCAATTTTCTTTGTGAATGAATAATGTATCGTAAATAAATAAATGTTTTTCCTTAAAATACAGGGTGCATAAGTGTGTACACCCCTATGTTAAATTCCCATAGAGACAGGCAGATTTTTATTTTTAAGTATTTAAAAAAAAAAAAAAAATAGGATACTATGCATCCTGATAAAGTTCCCTTGGCCTCTGGAATTAAAATAGCCCCACATCATCACATAGCCTTCACCATACCTAGAGATTGGCATGGGGTACTTTCCATAAGATCATCTCTCAATGCAAATCAAACCAGCTATTAGGCTAACTGAAATAAAAACATGCCAATCTCTAGGTATGGTGAAGGCTATGTGAGGATGTGGGGCTATTTTAATTCCAAAGGCCAAGGGAACTTTATCAGGATGCATAGTATCCTAAATTTTTTTTTTTTAAATACTTAAAAATAAAACTCTGCCTGCCTCTATGGGAATTTAACATAGGGGTGTCCAAACTTATGCACCATGTATTTTAAGGAAGAACATTTATTTATTTACGATACATTATTCATTCACAAAGAAAATTGGTGTCCTTAAAGGTTGGATTTTTCCTAATTTTTTAAATTAAGGCATTAAGTTCAGTTTCCAAAAGATGATTTTTTATTCCTCTTTTTAGTCAACTTTAGCATGGGTGTCTAAACTTATGCATAGCACTGTAGATAGATAGATAGACAGACATATAGATAGATAGATAGATAGATAGATAGATAGATAGATAGATAGATAGATAGATAGATAGATAGATAGATAGATAGATAGATAGATAGATAGATAGATAGATAGATAGATAGATAGATAGATAGATAGATAGATAGATAGATAGATAGATAGATAGATAGATAGATAGATAAATAGATAGATAGGATTAAATACAATATATATACTACAGGTTTTCTTTTTTTACTGGCTGAATGTTTTGTGCCCAAGATTTAATTAGATTGTTTTAAAGATTTATGAATACATTTCTCTCTGGTTTTGTTTGGCAGCTGTAGTACGTTTATGATTAGAAGAACATTAGAACACAATCTGAAAAAAGCTTTGTAAAGCAGAAGTTAAAATCACAAAATTAAAAATAAATAATTACAAAAGCACAGTATAAATTTTAACTGGTAAGATGAATCTGAACTTAGTAATTGACAGTATATTAGACTACATTTGATTTTCCCATTACAATAGTCCCTTTACAGTTATTGCTATCATAAAAATACACACGGGTTTAAAATTCTAAATAAGGCACATCTAATGTCCAAATAACAAATATTTTAGTGTATATATATATATTCAATTCTTTCAATTCAAACACATTTAACACAATTATACAAATGGACAGTTCCTTTAAAGACATCATATTTTCCCCCAATAAATATTCCTTATTTTTCCTTCTACTTTTTTTCTTTTGTGTTAATACCCACCAACACATAGCCTAAAAACACACATGATTAGAACAATTACCAAAAAGTACATAGACACTTTTACATATGATTTAAGGGGGAAAAGACAAAAAACAATAAATAAATAGTAATAAAAATTTAACATTAACATATTTTTATCAAACTCTTATAATGACACATAATTCCTAATAGTTATTCAAGTAATATTATTTGAATATCAAATATTCAATATTAAATAAGTAAATAAATAAAATAACAAATAACTAGAAATAAAAGGGAGGGAGGGTTATATAAAAATGTAGTTAATGTAGGCTAATATATATTCCTTTATTTTATGGAATATTCTTTGATTTTAGAGTTGCACATATCTTTTCAAAATGTATGTCACAAACGCATAAAACAGCACAAAATATACGCTGTTTGATGGTGGATCGATTTGATCTATGATCGACCTCTAGGGCTGCTTCAGAAACGCGTGCACACGCAATTATCTAGACTAGATAAACCTGGATCAAATTAGTGAGATCGCGTGAGCTTCAATTACCTTTTATGGAACCACTTTAGCCCCAACTCATTTGTTAGGCTCATTCAAGTCCGGTTTTGGAGTTTAATCCCCGCTTTTCTAAGCGTCTTTTATGGAACAGCCCCTTGATCTTGTAATATATAATTTACTGCAGACAACTGACTTTGAATTTGTGCCATTTTGTTTTAATCATATTAATAAATAAAATAAAAATAAAAAATATTCAATCTAAAAATGTAGCCTATGTGAAATGTTTGCATACTAAACGAATAGATGTAACTTATAGCAAATTACTTATCTGTTTTGAATGAAAAACTGACTGTTGATCTGCATCAAGTTTTGCTACATAGTAAATATAGCAATTAAAAATCTGCAGGACACAGGCTAGGACACCTGTCTCATGCTGGAAGTGAAGACAAACCATATATCTGTATCACCAACAAGTATCTGATCATTTTCTCATGCTCATTTTTTTGCTATAAGAAACACAGTTACAGCAGTCAGAGAAAACGATACTCGGTTACTCACGTAACCTCGGTTCTCTCTAGAGAGGGAACGAGTATTGCGTAAGCTTGCTTACGCTGCGGGGAAAGTCTTCTTTTCTCGAGATACTGAAGCCAAAAATTATCCTTAATTTCATTTTTTGTCAACGCAGTGCAGCTGCGGGCAGCTGAGCTAGAGCGGCATACTGCGCGCTCATTGGCTGCCGCGCGGCAACTGCTTAAGCCTACCAGTGAGCCTGGCGTGACGTCACGCCCAATGAGGGCGCGCGCGCCCTAGCGCGTCACAGCCCGCCAGAATGGGCGGCGTCAGAGCATATATAAGGAAGGCTCGTAGGCTATATTCTCTGTTTTCTGTCGAATGAAGCGACACGAGCTACAGGCTTCAAGCACGGCAGGGAACGCAATACTCGTTCCCTCTCTAGAGAGAACCGAGGTTACGTGAGTAACCGAGTATCGTTCTCTTACGAGAGGTTCTCTCGTATTGCGTAAGCTTGCTTACGCTGCGGGAACCCCTTGTCCACGCCGTGCGAGCCTAACAATCACGTATGACTCTATGAAGAGCATAGAGGTGAAAAACAGGTGGCCAGCGGTGCGGGCCAACACATGTTCATAAGCACATCTAGGGAACGCAAGAACGGCAAGGCCGGTCTATGTATACTGACCCTGAGCGTGCAGCTCAACAGACAAGCTAGTCAATAGTACAACCTGCGCATATGGGCAGGACATGAACACGACTAGACTGACAGAAGTTTCGCCTGCAGAGCGGGAACTTCCAGGTTATAAAACCTAACAAAAGTGGAGGGGGACGCCCAGCCCGCCGCCATACAAATGTCATGAATGGAAATCCCGCTGGACCATGCCCACGATGAGGCCATGCCTCTGGTGGAATGAGCCCGTATGCCCAACGGACATTGCAGGTCTTTTGACGCATATGCTGCCGCAATAGCGTCCACTATCCATCTGGATAGCGTCTGTTTCGAGGCGGCGCGACCCTTAGCGCGCCCTCCAAACGAAACGAAAAGCTGCTCTGAGAGCCTGAAGGCTGCAGAGCGCGTGACATAACACCTTAACGCCCTGACCGGGCAAAGGCGGTTGACACCCTCCTCACTGCCGGATGACGGCAGGGCCGATAGGGTAATGACTTGAGCCCTAAAGGGAGTACCTAACACTTTGGGGACATAGCCGTGCTTCGGTTTGAGAATGGCTAACGAGTCGTTAGGTCCAAACTCGAGGCACGACGCGCTGACAGACAGCGCATGCAAATCGCCCACTCGTTTGACTGAAGCTAGAGCTAGCAGAAAAACGGTTTTAAGCGTCAAGTATTTCAACTCCACAGAGTCCAAAGGCTCGAACGGATGCACTTTCAGGGACTCTAGGACCAGGGACAGGTCCCAAATAGGGACTGACGGGGGCCGGGGAGGGTTCATCCTCCTGGCCCCTCGCAGAAAACGGGTGATGAGTTCATCCCTGCCCAGTGAGCGGCCGCGCGCCGAATCGGCGAACGCTGCTATGGCCGCGACGTAAACCTTGAGCGTGGAGGGGGACCTGCCCGCGTCCAACATCTCTTGGAGAAAGTTCAATACCTGTGGGACTCCACAGGACTGAGCATTAGAACCCATTTCCACACACCATTTGTTAAACACTGACCATTTAGACGCATAGAGCCGCCTCGTCGAGGGGGCTCTGGACTGCGTGATCGTGTTAATTACCCCTTCTGGCAGATCAACGAATATCCGTTGATTTCCCACGCATGCAGAGACCAGTGCTCTGGATGGGGATGCAGAATCGACCCTCGAGCTTGAGAGAGAAGATCTCTCCTCACCGGGATCGGCCATGGGGCTGTGTCTGTCAGCCTCATCAGCTCGGAAAACCATGGTTGGTTTTCCCAGCGCGGGGCTATGAGGAGCGCTGCGCAGTTCGTCTCCCTGATCCTCGCTAGCACTTGAGGCAGCATCGAGATCGGGGGGAACGCATACAGCGGAACGCTGGGCCATGTTTGGGCCAGCGCGTCCTCGTGTTTCGAGAAAAACCTCTGGCACTGAGCGTTCTCGCTCGCGGCGAAGAGGTCGATCTCCGCTTTGCCAAAGCGATGCCAAAGCGCTTGGACCGTCTGGCGGTGTAGAGACCATTCCCCTGGGGGAACGTTGTCCCTGGACAGTCTGTCCGGGCCGTCGTTGAAGCGACCGGGTACATGAGCTGCCCTTAGGGAGCGCAGCGGGCCCTGAGCCCAGGATAGGAGGCGCTCTGTGAGAGCGCGCAGGGCTCTGGATCTGATTCCGCCCTGGCGGTTCACGTAAGACACTACTGACATATTGTCCGAGCGGACTAGCACATGGTGTCCCCGTAGGAGTGGTAGAAAGTGCTTCAGCGCTTTCTCGACCGCCAGCATCTCTAGACAGTTTATGTGAAGGCTTTTCTCCGTATTCGACCACCGGCCGCAAATCGGACTGCCCTCGTGAGTCGCTCCCCAACCCATGTTGGACGCATCTGTCGAGACCACTTTGCGGTGTGCGATGACCCCCATCGACACTCCCCGCTGAAACCATTCGGCCGCCAGCCAGGGCTGCAGGGCTGAGACGCAGCGCTGAGTCACTCTGACTGGTGCACGGCCCGAAATCCATGCTTTGCGGGACACTTCCGACTTTAGCCAGCACTGAAGCGGGCGCATTCGAAGTAAACCCAGCTGCAGGACCGCTGCGGCTGACGCCATATGGCCCAAAAGCCTCTGAAAGGTTTTTAGGGGAAAAACTTTTCCCACCTGAACGGAAGCGGCGAGGTGCCGAACACGGCGCGCGCGCTGTGTTGACAGTCTGGCCGTCATCGCCGCCGAATCCAGATCTATACCCAGGAAAGTGATAGACTGGCTGGGGGTTATAGAGCTCTTGTCCCAGTTCACGGAAAGACCCAGGCTTTCCAAATGACCGAGAAGCGCTTTCTTGTGAGAAACTAGTTCCTCTGTTGACTGCGCTATAATGAGCCAATCGTCCAGATAGTTCAGAATTCGCATCCCTTTCGATCTCAGGGGTGCGAGGGCCGCGTCCATGCACTTCGTAAAAGTACGGGGTGCCAGGGACAAGCCGAACGGCAGGACGGTGTACTGATATGCCTGACCGTCGAAGGCGAATCTCAAGAATGGCCTGTGACGGGGAATAATCTGAATCTGAAAATACGCGTCTTTCAGATCGAGAGAGATGAACCAGTCCCCCGGGCGAATCTGCGCGAGGATTTGACCGGTCGTGAGCATTTTGAACGGTCGTTTCACGAGCGCTTTGTTCAAATATCTCAGATCTAGTATAGGTCTGAGCGCTCCGCCCTTCTTGGGTACGAGGAAATAGCGGCTGTATAAGCCTGCCTCGGCAGCCAGAGGGTGAACCCGTTCTATGGCACCTTTGTGCAGTAAATTCGCTATCTCTGTGTGAAGCAGATGGGCTGCATCTGCTTTCACTTGTGTCTCGACCCGGGCGCGAAAACGCGGGGGGCGGCGAGCGAATTGAAGCGAATAGCCCTTTATCACTGTGTTTAATACCCATTCCGACATTCCCGGAATAGCTTTCCATGCATTCGCACTCATAGCTAGGGGTCGGATAGCCTCCGGGTCCCGCCCGCCGCACAGCGCGGGACGGGGAGCCTGTGGCGGTATGTGCGCGAGTCGCGCAGTGACAGTGAGGGGAGACGGGGGCTCGCTGATAGCGGCAGCCGGCTGAATGACGCTGTGAGAGAGCGTTTTGAGCAACGGCTCGCGGCGCGGAAGCGGGGCGGGCTCGTGAGTGTGTACATGAGAGCGTGCGTGCTGTATAGCGGGCACAGGACTCTTTATTAACGCACAGCCGGCGGTGGAGTGCTTTCGTCCCCGAATGTGTGAGGCAGAGCGGGCACTGTGTAGGTGTGAGCACTGGGTTGTGGGCACGTGACCTACAGCTAACACTCGAGCGGCCGTAGCGCGCTTTATGTGAGTGCACTCTGTGGGGTACACAGGGGGGATTGTGCTTGTGTGTAGTGATGAGCACTGGGGTGTGGGCATGTTTACTACACTCATAGCACTGACGGCGTGAGCCGGATGACCAGATTTTACACTCTTTATTCGATTTATCTGGGTCGCCGTAAAAACGGCGTTTGTGTGCAGGCGAGAGAGTTGAGAAACTGGCTCGTTGGCTGCGGTGGACACTACTGCAGTAGCCTTTATCAAGGGGACTGGCAGAGGGATACAGGTTAGCTTCGACGGCGGTCCGGCCGCGGCGGGACTCAACCGTCTTTTCCTCCTTGCGAGTGCTAGGAGGATTTCGCAGGCTCGGTTTTCAGCGAAACTCTAGGCCGGGGACCCCGCGGGGGTGGCGGCCTGTGTTGGCTGGTGGAGCGGGACCTGGGTCGGCCGCGCTGACGCTGCTGCGATGCTGGAGGTCGGGAGGGGCGCCGCGTGGGACTGCGTGCAGGAGGCTGAGTTTTAGAGCGGCCTGCAGCGGAGCTCGAGCGGCGGGGCAGGAAGAGGTTCATGGCCTGTGACGCCTTCTGAACTTCCGAGAAGCTGTCCACGAGGCCACTTACCGCGGGGCCGAAGAGGCCGGCGGGTGAGAGCGGGGCGTTGAGAAAAACGGACCGCTCTTGCTCTCCCATGTCGGCTAGCGTTAGCCAGAGGTGGCGCTCAATGACAGTCAGCGCAGCCATAGATCGTCCGATCGCTTGGGCTGCTGTTTTCGTCGTGCGAAGAGAGAGATCCGTCGCACTGCGCAGGTCGGTCAAAGCAGATTTATCAAGTTTTCCCTCGTCGAGCTGGCTGAGGAGGTCGGCTTGAAAAACTTGTAAAACCGCCATTGTGTGCAGGGCTGAGGCGGCTTGCCCAGCGGCGGAGAAAGCGCGGCTGGCAAACGCCGAAGTAGTCCTGCAGGCCTTGGACGGAAGGGCAGTCTTTGAGCGCCATCTCGCGGATGGGGGGCAAAGATGCGCTGCAACCGCTGGTTCGACCGGTGGGATCCGGTCATACCCTTTCTCCTTGGCTCCGTCTACGCGAGAGAGAGTAGATGAGGCCGGAGAACGGAGTCTGGCCGAAACTGGAGCGTCCCAGGATTTGGTAAGCTCCTCGTGAAGCTCCGGCAGAAAAGGCGCTGGCCTGGACACTGGAGCTCGTCGACTGGCGGGCAGGAAGCACCCGTCGAGTCTGTTGGGCGGAGTCACCGCTGGCGGGGACCATTCGAGGCCCAGGTGTTCGACTGCTGCCGTGAGGAGGCGGAGAAGCTCGGCGTCCACACTGGCGTGAGTCCTGCTGGACGCTCTGGTGGAGGAGGCGGAGCGGACAGAACCGGACCATTCCTCGCTGTCCGACGCCATTAGTGAGCACGTGTCCAGTAGCGCGTCATCATCCGCTTCATCCCCTGAGGCGACGGCATCGAGGGCGTGAGCCGTCGGCTGCGCGTCGGGAAGCGGGGGCGGAGAAGGAGAGAGCGAGGCTCGCGGGAGAGGCTCCGGCGAGGCCTTGGCTCGAGTCTCGGGCTCCGGTGGTCGCTGCGAGCGGCGTTTCTTCTTACGCGGCCCGAGGACAGTTGGAGCAGGTTCCGCGAAGAGGGCGAGTCGAGCCCGCAGGGTCGACATCGGCAGCTCTTCACAGAAAGCGCAGCCGCCCGTGGAAAGCGCGACGGCTGCGTGGTCCTGGCCCAGGCAGAGAGCGCAGAGAAGATGGCGGTCTCCGTCGCTGAGCGCGGAGCGGCATGAGCCGCACGTGGTGCGAGGCATTTGCAACAACGCCTCTGCTCTTTTAGAAAGTGCTGCGGAAGCAAGAACACACACAAAAAGAGCTTGCAAAGGATATTCGCCGGATAGCTGAGCTGGCACGGCAGGCTGAAGGCGGCGAAGATCGTCCGGCTTCCTCAGGCTGACCTAAGCTGGCTCGTTAGCTGGGCCTTGAAGGACAACGGCGACGGCTTCCTCTCCGAGATCAGCGATGCGAGTGCTTCGCTGAAAAGACAGAAATCAGAGAATATAGCCTACGAGCCTTCCTTATATATGCTCTGACGCCGCCCATTCTGGCGGGCTGTGACGCGCTAGGGCGCGCGCGCCCTCATTGGGCGTGACGTCACGCCAGGCTCACTGGTAGGCTTAAGCAGTTGCCGCGCGGCAGCCAATGAGCGCGCAGTATGCCGCTCTAGCTCAGCTGCCCGCAGCTGCACTGCGTTGACAAAAAATGAAATTAAGGATAATTTTTGGCTTCAGTATCTCGAGAAAAGAAGACTTTCCCCGCAGCGTAAGCAAGCTTACGCAATACGAGAGAACCTCTCGTAAGAGAACTATCATTAAGAAGTCATGGATCAAGAGCCCAAATAAAGCAAACAATGATCACAGTAATAATAAATACATAAATAAATAATTTAATTCAGTATTAATGTCAAGTCTGTTTTTTTTTTACCCAAAGAATATTTAATTAACTGACATTATGCATTCACATACTTGTATATTTCCTGTGATGTGTTGTTACTCAATCAGAAATTATAATGCTCATGTTGTCTGAATTCTGTTTTCTTGTCTTTTATCCTGAATTTTCTTCAGCACACGATCAACTACAAGAGGAGAAGAGAAAAATACAACATGGTGAATCTGTCTTTATTAAGTTATTAATTAATTGCTCATTTAAAGTCTGTTTACCACCATAAAATATCTACTTAACAGACTGTGTATTAATTTAGTTTGTGTTTATCTTGGGTTCTATAAATGGTTATATTATAATTAATCAGTCACTGTAGTGTCCAAACTTCTGATCCTAACTGATTAGATTTTGGACAAAGATGAATAGATGAGTTTAAGTTTATTCATGCATTCATATATTCTTAAGTTATCACTTGTATTCTTCATTTTCATTCTTTTATATTAGGATGAATATTGTTCACCCAAAAAGAACATTTTCATTAGCCTAGAAATCTAGACGCACCCTAGCGGCAGCAAAATGTATTTCGCAGCCAGGTACGTCTAGCAACTCTCAATAAACCTTCTCGCTGCAAAAACCCAGATTGGGTCAGGCCAATCACGTTGTGTATAGAGTAGGCGGGGGCGGGCTTAACATACACAACAGAGTTGCGACGGTTACCTGGCTGCTGCTACTTGAAAACAAAGAATGGCGGCTGCTGATGGAGAACAACGGTCTTTCGAATCGGCTTTGGCCGCGACTCTGGAGGACTTGGAGTTAATTTTTTCTTTGAGAAAAGAGCAAAGAACGGCACTTAAGTCATTCTTAAAAAAAGGAAGATGTGTTCGTCGTTTTGCCGGCCAGATATGGCAAAAGTTGAATCTATAAACTAAGCTCCGCTGTTGGGAAAACGCTCTGGTTGGTTGAAGCGCTGTCCTATTACGTGCAGAGGGAATTTGAAAGACAGCCGTTTATCCCGCCCCTCGGAGTGAGCCGTGACTATGGTGAGTTTCCAGACCTAACATCTTGATGTAGGTCTGGCTTGCCAGGCTACATTTTCATGTCTTTCCAACCCTGTTTTTATTGTTCTATAAAAAAAAAATATTGAGATGTTATAATTAACATACATATGTATGTATGTGTCATTTTAAACGATGTCAAGATTTATTTCAATATAAATTCCAGACACACACATAAAATAAAGGGACTTTCCTCCCAAGGCTGGAAGAACGTCTCCGGTTACTTTCGTAACCTCGGTTCCCTGAAAGGCAAGGAACGAGACATTACGGATGTCGTATATGGGAACTCCTCTCATCCTTCACTTCTGCTGAAATCTTATAGGCTAACGCCAGCAGAGCTGGCCAATTGACGCAAATATGCAAATACTGAAACACCGTTGCAGTTATAATGCAAGTGCAGCGTCAATTCCCTTCAGAATCGAACAAACGCTAAATCAATAGCGAACACGGCGGCGAGCGTAATGTCTCGTTCCTTGCCTTTCAGGGAACCGAGGTTACGAAAGTAACCGGAGACGTTCCCTATCAAGGCTACGGAACTCGACATTACGGATGTCGTATATGGGAACTGTATAGAATCCCGCCGTGGCAGCAAACCGGTGAAAACAGACCCAATACAAACCTCCCAGAATGTAAGCGCCTGATAGGCCGAGATTGACCAATAGTGAACCTCTAACCTCCGATAGGTCCAAAGGGACCAATCACAAGCTCACAAACACTACCGGAATTTGCATATCCCGGGAAGTATAAATGGGGGAAGGTTGCACTGTAGACCAACAGGGCAACAACAACAGAGAAAGCCAACGCATAGCGGTGACAATAGTACAACACACAATAGCACACAGAACAACTCATGAGCAAAGCGCAGAGCAGCTCTCTAATGCTGTGTAAATGATCAACTCACCGAAAGCACTCGAGACGCTACAGAGGGCAAATCCAACTTGTAAAATCTGGCAAACGTGTTCTGAGAAGACCAGCCAGCCGCAAGACATAAATCCTGAATAGACATACCCTTAGTCCAAGCCCACGAGGAGGCAATCGCCCTAGTCGAATGAGCCTTGATGTTCAGGGGACAGTCCTGTCCCAGACAATCATAAGCCAAAACAATAGCGTCCACAATCCAGTGAGCAAGCCTCTGTTTAGAGACCCCCCGTCCCTTGTTGCATCCACCAAAGCACACAAACAGCTGGTCCGATTGTCGAAACGCGGCCGAGCGAGAAATGTATTCTCGGAGCGTTCTGACCTGGCAAATAGCACTCTGAGCATCCGAACCCTGAGAGGTTGATGGCTCAGCGGACAGGGCAGGCAGAGAAACGATCTGCGCTCTGAACGGGGTATTGAGCGACTTAGGAACGTAACCCGGCCTCGGTCTGAGAATAACATTACAGTTTCCCGGTCCAAAGCGAATACAATCTTCACTTACAGAGAAAGCCTGTAAATCCCCGACCCGTTTCGCCGAGGCGAGAGCGAGAAGCAGAGCCGTTTTTAGCGATAGCTCCTTAATGGCAATCGCGGCAAGGGGCTCGAAAGGCGGTCGTGACAAAGCCTCCAAGACCAAAGCTAAGTCCCACGGCGGCACAGAAGGCGGCCGAGCAGGGCACAATCTCCTAGCTCCCCTGAGGAACCATGTCACCGATGCATGTCTACCGATAGACTGTCCGTCAACAGGGGGGTGAAACGCGGCAATAGCGGCCAGGTATACCTTCAGAGTGGATGGTAGGCTCCCTTCATCCATCTTATACTGAAGGAAGCGTAGAATATCCGACACAGAACAGTCCGCTGGGTCTAAACCGACATCCTGACACCATTTAGAGAATACAACCCACTTCAGAGCATACAAACGCCTGGTGGACGGAGCTCGCGCCTCTGCGATAGTATTCAAAACTCGCGAATGCAGCGCGTCCCGCTCGCTCAGCGACCCTGCAGCGGCCACACGTGGAGGCTCCACAGCCCGGGGCTGGGATGCCAAATCGTTCCGCCCGCCTGAGACAGAAGGTCCTTCCTGAGCGGAATCTCCCATGGCTGCCCTGCTAGTAACTCTATCAAATCCGCGAACCAGGGCTGATTCGGCCAGTTCGGGGCTACCAGAGTCACCGCCGCCTTCTCCTCCCTGATTTTGCACAACACCATGGGCAAAACTTTCACCGGAGGAAAAGCATAGAGACAGACTCTCGGCCATCGTGCAGTCAGCGCGTCCACCTCCCGAGGGGAACGGGACAGCGAGAAGAACATCTGACAGTGCGTGTTCTCGCTCGTCGCAAAGAGGTCGACCTCCGCCCTGCCAAAACGATTCCAAATCAGCTGAACCGTCCCGGGGTGAAGCCTCCACTCCCCTTGGGGAATCCCTTTTCTCGAGAGCATATCCGCCCCGCGATTTAGAACACCAGGGATGTGCGCCGCTCTCACCGAGAGGAAAAACCGGTCCGCCCATAGCAGAAGGGATTCCGCCTGCCTGAATAGGGCTTTGGAATGTACACCGCCCTGGCGATTTATGTACGAGACCACAGAAGTGGTCAGAGTTGAAGCGGTCTCATATGCAGCAGCCCCAGATGACATACCGAAGATGCCGCTGCCATCCGTCCCAGTAGTCTCTGAAACTCTTTCAGTGGGACGAGCCTGCCCGGTCTGAGGAGACCGAGAGAAGAACTCAGAGCCTCCGCTCGCTCGGGGGAGAGGCGCGCTCCCATTCTCACCGAATCCAAGCACACTCCCAGGAATGTTGTCGTCTGGCTCGGTGTGAGCACACTTTTTTGGACGTTCACCCTCAAACCAAGCATCTCTAAGTGTCGAAGGAGGGCATTCACATGGCTGATCAGCGTTTCTCTCGACTGAGCGAGAATTAGCCAGTCGTCCAGATAGTTCAAGACGCGCATTCCGCTCGATCTGAGGGGTGAAAGTGCCACGTCTACACATTTCGAAAACGTTCGGGGGGCTAGGGCCAGTCCAAACGGAAGCACCGTATATTGGTACGCCGAATCCTCGAACGCAAACCTCAGGAATCGTCTGTGACGCTTCACTATCTGAATATGAAAATAAGCGTCCTTTAAATCCACTGAAGCGAACCAATCCCCGGGGCGAATTTGCGCCAGGATTTGTTTCAGTGTTGTCATCCTGAAGGCGCGCTTGTGAAGCGCTCTGTTGACAGGTCTCAGATCCAGAATGGGACGGAGACCCCCTCCCTTCTTCGGCACGACGAAGTAGCGGCTGTAGAACCCGCTTTCCCGCTCGCTCGGGGGAACTGGTTCTATAGCCTTCTTTTCGAGCAAGCTGCACACTTCCTGCCTCAGCACATGAGCGTTTTGGGGCAAAGTTAATGACTGAATTACGCCGCGGAAGCGGGGTGGTCTGCGTTTGAACTGAAGCGTGTACCCGTGCCGAATTATATTCAACACCCACGGTGAAATGCCCGGAATAGCTTCCCATGCTGCCTGAAAACGACTGAGCGTGGGCTGATCTAAACCTGCGGTCATCGCCGCTGCGGTCATGGCCGCTGTGTGAGTGCTGGGGGTAGCTATTGACCGTGGCTCTGCGCTGCTCGAAGGCAGGGCGAGTAACACAGTGTGTGGTGCAAGAGGAGAAAAAAGCTCTGTTTGTGAAGTAGTGATTTGTTTTATTGCAACAGCATTGTTTACATTTACATTTACAACACAACTGCACGCGTCGCTCGCAGAACTCCGAGGGACCAAGTGCATTAGAGCGCGCCGCTTGGACGCGGGGCCGAACTGGCGCTTTCTCCTCCTCTTGCCCGAGCGGTCAGGAAGACTGCTTGGGCCTCGCAGGCGGCGCGGTGGGCTTCCTGCGCGGGCTCCTCTGCGTCCTCCTGTTACCCGCCCCCTGCCACTGACCGCTACGGCCCCTACGGGCGTCCCGTCCCGGGCGAGGCGCTGTTTGACTCCTGGCCGCAGCCTGTGGTTGGCGGCCTGAGGCTGAGGACGAACATGAGCGCGGCTGTGGCGGCGGCGGCGGGGGCGCTCTCCGGGGAATAACGTGGCTCATAACCTTGGCCTTCTTTTGCGTCTCCGAGTAACGCTCGGTGACTTTCTCCATCGCGTCACCGAACAGGCCTGCAGGGGAAATGGGCGCATTCAGGAGCGTCTTCCTGTCGGCTTCCTGTACGTCCGACAAAGTGAGCCACAGATGTCTGTGGAGGACCACGAGGAAGCCCATAGAGCGGCCAATCGCCTGGGCCGAGCGCTTCGTGGCCAGGAGCGCGAGGTCCGTGGCCGAACGGAGATCCCGGATGGCGTCAGCGTCAATAGAGGCGGCGCCATCCAGAGACTTCAGCTGCTTTGCCTGTAGCACTTGGAGAAGGGCCATGGCATGCAGCGCGGATACCGCCTCCCCCGCGGCACCGAAGGCCTTGTTAGCCTGGTGGGCCGTAAATCTGCAGGCTCGGGACGGCAGGCTGCGGTCCGAGCCCAGGGCGGGAGCCGACGGGCAGAGGTGAGCGGCGACGGTCTCCTCGACGGGGGGGATGCTGAGGTAACCGTGGTCCCCCGCATCGTCCACGGGGGCAAACATGGCCTGGGTGGAAGTGAGGGTGCGCGCCGATTGCGGGGCCGCCCACGACTTCACCACGTGCTCATGCACGTCGGGGAAAAACGGTGTTCCTCTCTTCGAAGCGGCCTGGCGGCGGCTCGATTGCAGGAACCACGAATCCAGCTTGCTCTTTGATGGTTCATCAGGAGCTTTCCACTCGAGGTCCAGTTCCTCAACGGCCTTCGAGAGGACACGAAAGAGCTCGTCCTGTAGGTCCGCCGGGGAGTCCTGCCCCGCGGCCGCGTGCGCGGCCTGCTCCGCACCCCAGTCGATCTCGGAGGCCGACAGCGACATGGAGTCGTCCTCCTCACTCACCCCGAAGGAAATGAAGTCGGCGACGTCGCGCGGGGGTTGAAAGGTGGGGTCGGGGAAGCTCACCGGGGAGCGGACCTCGACTCCACGGTTTGGGGGGGGGGCTACCAGCGGCTCGGCGGCGGCGGTAGGCCCAATCCCCGCTATTGCGCGAGCTTCCTCCCTCCTGGCTCTGAGGACTCGGAGGGGCATGTCCGCGCAGAGGTCGCAGGACCCTCCGTCCCCGAGGGCTGACTCGGCATGGGCCAGCCCCAAGCACGCGATGCAAAACAGGTGCGTGTCGGTGGGGGCGATGGGGGCCGAGCACAGGTTACAGGTAGCTGCCATCGGATGCAGGAGACAGTGTAAGTATCTCCGACGCAACTTCGACGACGGCGAATATATTCCAGTATTTTGAAGTATCAGCTTTCTAGCACACGATTTAAGCTTGGAGAGAGAGATTCTGAAGGGAATTGACGCTGCACTTGCATCATAACTGCAACGGTGTTTCAGTATTTGCATATTTGCGTCAATTGGCCAGCTCTGCTGGCGTTAGCCTATAAGATTTCAGCAGAAGTGAAGGATGAGAGGAGTTCCCATATACGACATCCGTAATGTCGAGTTCCGTAGCCTTGATAGGGAACTGGCCTCAACTTGATTTGGAAGAGATAGAAACCTGTGACATTATACTCTGAGTGGTTCCTGACTCAAATTTATGCGTTTATATCAACATTCATTCAACGCTGAAATGAGTTCACAGCAGTCAGATGGTACAGGGGGCTGTTCCATAAAAGCCGCTTAGAAAAGCGGGGATTAAACTCCAAAACCGGACTTGAATGAGCCTAACAAATGAGTTGGGGCTAAAGTGGTTTCATAAAAGGTAATTGAAGCTCACGCAATCTCACTAATTTGATCCAGGTTTATCTAGTCTAGATAATTGCGTGTGCACGCATTTCTTAAGCAGCCCTAGAGGTCGATCGTGGATCAAATCGATCCACCATCAAACAGCGTATATTTTGTGCTGTTTTATGCGTTTGTGACATGTTTTTTTCCCCCTCAGTGCAAAACTGACATTTTACAGTTATATTCTCCATCTGTAAATGTTAGAAAGTCATGCAAATGTATCCATTTTTGCTGCTAATTTTCATATTGAACGAGCGCTGCTGCGCGCATGCGCGCCAAATAGGAGCGCAATAATTCTGACTAAAATATACATTTTGCTTGGAAAATTAATATGCGATATTTTATAACACTAGAAATATCTTCTAATGATAATAATTTATCTTTAGGATGTTGGATAAGTTGCAGTGAACTTCTACCGAACAGAAGTACTTCAGTGAAGTAGCCTATAATTCAGGGAATATTTTTTTTTTAAGAAACTAAATATATAAAGATACAAAATATAGTTTTGGGTATAGGACCTATGCTACTTAATAAAGATGATGTATACTTATTTAGAATGCTGAGAATTACAGCTTTTAATGCAATATTTTTTGGAGAAAGCAAGAATCCCCAGTTTTAAATGAGATTTAGTTTCTAAAGTACATTATGGAGAGGATAACATTAAATTAAGAGCAAATGTATACATTTTGAAAAGATATGTGCAACTCTAAAATCAAAAAATATATCCATAAAATAAAGGAATATATATTAGCCTACATTAACTACATTTTTATATAACCCTCCCTCCCTTTTATTTCTAGTTATTTGTTATTTTATTTATTTACTTATTTAATATTGAATATTTGATATTCAAATAATATTACTTGAATAACTATTAGGAATTATGTGTCATTATAAGAGTTTGATATAAATATGTTAATGTTAAATTTTTATTACTATATTTATTGTTTTTTGTCTTTTCCCCCTTAAATCATATGTAAAAGTGTCTATGTACTTTTTGGTTATTGTTCTAATCATGTGTGTTTTTAGGCTATGTGTTGGTGGGTATTAACACAAAAGAAAAAAAGTAGAAGGAAAAATAAGGAATATTTATTGGGGGAAAATATGATGTCTTTTGTCAATTTGTATAATTGTGTTAAATGTGTTTGAATTGAAAGACATAATAAAGTACATTCACCACTTGTCAACCACTTGTAAACTACAATTTAGAAGTTAAGTGCACTGAAATACTATTCTAATTACTAGTAAAAGCCTATACCTTTACAAGAAGCCTATTTCAGGGTTTTTCCTGGCTCAAAACAAGGCGGAGGTGCTAAAATCATAATAATGTATTTTAATTATGAGATAATTACATGCGTATTTATTTATTTTTTTTTGTAGATCATCATATAGCCTAATGTGTTTCCCATAGTTTTTTGTTGGTGGAGCTTGGTATCTCTAGGGGGGTCCGGGGGCATGCCCCCCCGGAAGAAAATTTTGTAAATTTGAAAGATAAATTCATTAATCTGGTGCACTTTGAGTCACCCAAATCCACTGTTAAAAATAAATAATCCATAAACCGCCTATATTCTTTGATTTAGCTATCTGCATCTGATCATCACATTACAATTATTCAAATTCTCAGTATTAAGCATGATAATATGGTAACCTATCACACTGAAGTAGGCTGCTTTAAAATGAACATTTATTTAAAATAATATTTTTTCTTTTGGCAAAATTACATTTCCTTAATAGCCTAAACAGAGACTTTACTCCCTTCAAGCTTAAATTGTCAATATTTCATTACATCACTGTTTGAAAACACTCAGAATAATTTTTTGTAAATTTTATTAAATGTATGCTCCATGTTTCATTTCAAATTCTTAAATTTGATAAATATATTCAATTAAAATAATTAGACACTATTGTTACCAATAAAATTAAATATTAAAATTAAAATTTACATTGAAAAATTATAACTATTAAATTAGATTATTTTAAATATTTTTGAATATACAAATAAGGAATGTTGAAAAGAATGATACTTTATGAAACTAGCGTTTTGTCATTCAACATTAACACTTGCTTGAGAAGTCGTTCTCATCGCTTTACATTAAAATGTTCCTACAGTGAAAATAGGAGTTGACTTGTCTTGTATTGTAACAATAATTATATTTTTTTTACAGTATCAGAAAAATGATCTGACCCCCTTCCAAAACTGATATTTCTGTCCCTTTGGGGGGTACTGGATCTTCATTGGTAGTATAGTACCCCCTGTAATTCGAACTATGTGTATCTCCCATAGTCTTCCACTGGTAGGCCTACCTGGGCTGCTCTGATGCCACAGCCAGTAGCCAGCTGTACCAGGTGTCAGATGCAGCCAAGGTCCTGGACCTGGGCGGATTTCTCGTGTTGACATACATCATTCCTTCCCCCGTGTGAGATGCTAAAGTCGCAGTTACAAAACGCGTGACTGTCCCCCACCCTGCTCCTCTTCAGAAAAGTAAACTCGCTGTCCCACTGATCGCGGTATTTACATGAGGGTTTTGGTTTTTTGGCAGGAGTGCCTTCCGTCTCCGTCATAGCGTCCATCATCCCTCTCTGTTTTTTTTTTTTTTTTTTTTTTCGCGTTGTCACTCATCATCTGACCTCACACACTAACCTCGCGACAACTGCCACCTACAGTAGAGCTCTACTGTAATGTATTTTTTTTTAACTCTGCCCGGGTATTATTATTTTTTTAATAACGCAGGTTAAAATACGGGAGATTTATGGGAAAATACTAATACGGGAGGACGGCGGGAAAGAAGGGTAAAATACGGGACTTTCCCGGCCAAAACGGGATACTTGACAGGTATGGACTTAAAGGGTTAGTTCACCCAAAAATGAAAATTCTGTCAGTAATTACTCACCCTCATGTTGTTCCAACCGCGTAAGACCTTCGTTCATCTTCGGAACACAAATTAAGATATTTTTGATTAAATCCAGAGCCCGTCTACGGAGAGCCTTGGCACTTCCTATTAGCCCCATTGTATAGATAGTTGGTTGCAGTTCCATTAGAATTCCACTGGGGGTGATCGCGAGCGAGTGCAGACTGAATGGAAGTCAATGGGGCTAAACGGCTAAATGTGTCTCTTTCACCCGATTCCCGTTGAGAAATCTCAGATTTTTTCAGATTTTATTGTAGGTTTTGCAAGTTCAACATGTAAAATTTGCCCAGTGGCCTCTTTCCATCATGGCCTCCTAATCCTCCCCATATACTGATTGGCTTCATCACTGTCTCCTCTCCACCAGTAAGCTGGTGTGTGGTGGGCGTTCTGGCGCAATATGGCTGCCGTCGCATCATCCAGGTGGATGCTGCACATTGGTGGTGGTTGAGGAGATTCCCCCTTCTATGTAAAGCGCTTTGAGTGTCGAGAAAAGCGCTATATAAATGTAACGAATTATTAATTATTATTATTATTTCTATCAGACGTCTAGAAAAGGTGTTATTGAGAATTAACAGAGGTTTAACTCTAATGTGTTTCATTTGAAGTCACCATAACAGTGATTCGTGTTTCCATTAGTTGGGCTCTTGACTCTTATTATATCTTTTGACTTTGTTTGGCCGCTGTGACAGTGTGTTTGTAAAACACATTTGCAGCAGCAAAAAAGCTGAAGTGAAATGAGATCAGGGGCCTATACCATGAAGCCGGTTTAGGTCAATATTATCTAGGTGGCTAGCCAGCTATGTTTCAGCTTAGAAAGTAGCTCGGCTTTAATCGGTGTTCGTTGCCATGGTATCTTACGCTGCACGGCTAACCTGCTCCGGGTCAGGCTATGTTCTGGATTCAAGATCTCAGACTGAAGTTTGACCAATCAGCTGAGAGCAAAGAAACATATAGGTGATGTAACTTATTCCAAGTGTCTGTTGCAATGACTTCACCTTTTCTTCCAAATCCGGTGGACATCTCAGCGCAGATTGTTAGACGAGCACTTCGTAGAGAAAGAGTTTTTAGCCAGACAAAATCCCCTTGCCTTAACTGATAGTTACTTGTATGAAAGATACAGATTTTCAGCGGAAGGAATTTCTTATCTTTGCGAACTTCTTGAGCTGCACATAAAGAATTTAACACGTCGAATTTATGCACTTACTGTACTGCAAATGGTATTGCGTTGCGTTGCGTTTTTTTTTTTTTTTTTTTTTGCAAGTGGTACATTCTTGCACAGTCGGTGACGCACAGAAGCTGGGGGAAGGCATATGTTTGTCGAACCATTCGCAAGGTGGTCCTCGCTCTGCAGGAGTAGGTCTACATGAAAAGTTTCATTAATAGTGTTCCCCGGACATTTATCGACCATGTCCATAAAAGAGGGCTTTTATAAAAGTGGCAGTAAGATATATTGATAGGGTGACATCACATGAACACCTTTTTTTTTTTTTTTTTAAGCAAATTTCACAAATGTACTATACAATATAATACATGTTAAGAATTAATTAAGAGTTAATCTTATGATAGGATTCCCAAGTCATTGCAACATGTATGCAGTCTATTGCTCCAATCTCCACTGCTCTAGGGGAACATGAGGCAGATTATGTTAATAGGAAGTCCTATCACAGTCTTAATGTTCAGGCAGAGATGTGAATATGTGAGATGATTATTTTCTCTGAGATGAATCTTTAAATTAATAGTAACTTTAACAGATATAACAATGATCTACTAAACATTTCATCTGCAGACGACTTGTGGTCATGAACATATGATCAAGTTTGGATGCCAAATGGCCTGGCTCCAGTGCTTGTCTCACAAATTTTCCATGAGTCTGTGTTGTGTCAGCGCTTTGAGGAAAGCAAGTTAAATTTGGTACAGTACAAAACACTGTTAATTTGAACTGAGATAGAAAAAACTACACAATAACCCCCTATCATGACCCTCAGACAGGGCCACAGCACTGCTTCAATGTGGCCCTCAGTAAAACCAGAGTGAAGATAGAGATGACCTTTGGCATCCTAAAGGCACGTTTCAACTGTGTTCGGCACTTAAGAGTCACCAGAGCGGATCACCATCACAGATAGTGGCTGCATGTGCCATTCTGCACAATATAGCCACCAGTAGAAAGGAGCGAGAAACACCACAAAACCAGCTTCTCCCCGATGAAACTGACCCGATCACACTTGACCACCCAGCTGGTGCAGATGTAGATGCAATCACCATACAATATTACACTTAAAGCACATTGAAACTGCAGATAGGTCTCAAACGGTTTTATTGGTTTTGTGGGATGGGAGGGATAAAGAGAGCAAGAGAAAGTTGCATTAATTATATTCATACTAAAGTGTTACTTGGTTAAATAAGTTATACTATATAATATACATACTGAGATCAGTTTTATCCAGCTGTTTGATTTTGTTTGGAGCCTCCTCAGCTCACAGTCAGCTCCTTTAGTGTGCAGTCTAGTTCAAGACTCCTTCAAGACTCCTTTAGTGTGCAGTCTAGTTCAAGACTCCTTTAGTGTGCAGTCTAGTTCAAGACTCCTTTAGTGTGCAGTCTAGTTCAAGACTCCTTTAGTGTGCAGTCTAGTTCAAGACTCCTTTAGTGTGCAGTCTAGTTCAAGACTCCTTTAGTGTGCAGTCTAGTTCAAGACTCCTTCAAGACTCCTTTAGTGTGCAGTCTAGTTCAAGACTCCTTTAGTGTGCAGTCTAGTTCAAGACTCCTTTAGTGTGCAGTCTAGTTCAAGACTCCTTTAGTGTGCAGTCTAGTTCAAGACTCCTTTAGTGTGCAGTCTAATTCAAGTCTCCTTTAGTGTGCAGTCTAGTTCAAGACTCCTTTAGTGTGCAGTCTAATTCAAGTCTCCTTTAGTGTGCAGTCTAATTCAAGTCTCCTTTAGTGTGCAGTCTAGTTCAAGACTCCTTTTGTACAGGGCCCTGACTGAGTCTGTTTCCACCTGAAACATAATTCCACCACAAACATTATCATTACAAGTTTTCTGGAGGCTCATCAAAATCACAAAAAGTTCCTTGACTTCCTACAAACACAGGACTGACTGTAATTTATGTCAAGGGTTTTAAATCCTTACACATTTCTTCTGAAGCCCATTGAGGTAGAGGCCTGAGTTTCTGGGGCAGGTTGTGAAAAATACTACAATAAAAGAGATGTGTAAGGGCCAGTCCCTTTTTTATACCACACATTCAAATGTTTGCCATAATAAAAAGCCCAGTGCATTCACATCAGCAGCTGTCTGAGAACACACAGACAGAGTGAAATAAAAATAAAAATAAGCCAATGTAAAGCATAACTGTTATGTTTGGTGTTCTGTCTGCTGCATACTGACCTCTGTGTGGGAGACTGTGTGTATGTGTTTCCCTCTACTGCAGAACACACAGTCAGCCATATTTAAAAACTTAAAAAAAGTAGGAATGTATTGCACACGTACCCAGTGTTACTTGCTTAGAGGAGCCAGCACCAGGGTCAGACTGTACAGCACCTGTAATCCCATCCATAATCGGCCGTCCCTTATTGATACTCAGAGCCAACTCCTCCGCCAGTGTATTCTGGTTTTCTGAATTTAACTCTTATTTCTGTTTGCAGCAAACAAGTGTTTGTGATAAAATGTTCACAAAAGAAATAAAAGGTTGTGGTAAATACTCACCACTTTGAATTATATTTTTATATTTTGTCTTTATCTGCTGCCAAGAACATTTGGAGTTGGGGTTGCATCTAAAAAAAAAAAAAAAAATCAATGAATATTAATCTTAGTACATACATGCACATTTTTTATATATTATAAAAATAGGCTATAGGGTAGCCTAAATTACACATAGGCTACACATATATACATTTTACATAAATATAGAACGTATTTGTTTAACTTACACATTGCAATCAGCAATCTTTCTCCAACAGTCTTCTCTTGCTTTGGCCGCAGAGACCGTATTGTTTCGAGCTTGAAATACATATTTAAATGTATCGTATATGATTATCTCTTGCTACTCCGCGGAAAAATATATCGCTCTCGTTCTACCCGCGATTGGTTGTTCAGTGTCGACGTCACTCTTTTATGTGCACGCGCGCGTGGAGTAATCATAGCTTGAGGATCAAAGCCTGAGTTGACAGAGAAAGTTGATGAGCTGCATCATGGTACCAATAAAGCCTGATTGCATCGGTTTGGTTTTGTCAATTCAAAACTAATCCTGTAACCCAGAGTTTGTTCAGCTACCTTCATGGTACAGGCCACAGGTGATGATGGTTTCCTGTTGAGGGGTTTATAATCATCATGAAACAGACTGATTCACTGAGGTTATTTATAATCTAACAATTATGTATTTTGTTCCAATCACCTGGATTTGCTAATTCAGACAGGAGAGAGAACTAATTAGTGAAATCAGCTGACTAAGTTCATATGGCAAGACTTTTACTCTTTGACCCCTGGATTTCCCACCCCTGTGTGTGAGCTCCTGTGTTTAATGTTGATCACATTATATGAAGATCCACACGATTGCAAATGTGACATTGATTGTAGGCTATAGCCTACAACAGTTCAACAAACGCAATATTAATGCAATATTGCCACAGCAGAACTGCAGCACACAGCAGTGTTTGTGAACGAATCATTAGAGTCAATGGAAAAATATTAAAAAGGATGTTTATTGATAATCAAGTCGGCATAATTTGGCGGGGTTCGAAATTCGGCGCCCGTGATAAGATGCAGCTGGCACCGCTGATCAGCAGAGGTGATAAGCGACCACGCCCATACGCACACACACAAAACAGGTTGAGAAAGAGTCAGTGAATTTATGAACCGTGACAGTGATTTTTTTTTTTTTTTTAAAGAATAAATGTTATGTGATAAATTGTCTTTTGAAATGTATTTCTGGTGTTGTCAGTATTGGAGTCAGTTCTCTCTATAGGCTATTTGTGGATACATAGCCTACACAGCAAAAACTCCAGTGTTAAATTAACACTCCTGGGAGTGTATATGAGTCCACACTCAAGAGTGTAAAGTGTTAAAATATGAGTGTTAAATTAACACTCAAGAGTGTTAAAGTTAATGAGCTAATTAAGTGATTAATTTAGTAATGATTGATCATTATTGAAGACACCTGATGTTAACAAGCCGAATCACTGAAGGAGAAAATCACAAATTGTAAGCCACCATTATGGTGATGGGTGTTTGCTTTAGTCGGGCTCTTGACCATTATATGTTTACTTTAGATTTTGTTTGGTTGTTGTATCTTATAACTGCCCGATGAACAAAGAGAAAAAGGGATTTGATGGTGTTGGTTATATTATGACAATCATCATTTGAAATTGATCACTGAACTCATTAAGATCCTTAGTTCTGACTTAGATTTATGTTGTTGATTACAGCATAACTGTGAATCTGCATAAATATCCAGAATTTTAGATATAATACAAAGGATTTTTTAAAAGTTGTTTTGAAAAAAAAAAAAAAAATCTTTCTTTTAGGCACACACAGATGTCAAGATTCAGTCTATGCATCTCAACAATGGTGAGGAGCAGAATATTCAATTAGGAAAAGTAAATTACACAGACAATTCAGATCATAATTTATTCATACCGCAATGCATGATGGGAGCCATTAATGAGTTGTGATTGGTGGCAGCCACTTTATTATTGTCACCATTGTTGAGATTCACAGGCTGATTATTGATGTCTGTGTTTCTAAATAAATTAATTTGAAAGTCTTTTGATCAGAACAATGGTTATGAAATATTTTTGTATTATATGAAAAATACTGATAATCATATGCTGTAGAATCACAGAGCTGCTATAATTAACAAGTTAAGCCATCTCAATAAGTTTTGTTTTACAGATCACAACATGATTATGTCAAAACATAACCAACACCATCAGATCACATTGTCTCTTTGTTCATCTGACTGTTATAAATCAATAACAGCAGACAAGCTAAATTAAAAGTAAACATATAAGTGTCAAGAGCCCAACTAAAGCAAACACCCATCACCTTAATGGTAACTTACAATTAGTGATTTCCTCCTTCAGTGATTCTGCTTGTTAACATCAGGTGTCTTCAATAATGCTCAATCATCACTAAACTAATCACTTAATTATCTCATTAACTTTAACACTCTGAGTGTTAATTTAACACTCATATTTTAACACTTTACACTTTTGAGTGTGGACTCATATACACTCCCAGGAGTGTTAATTTAACACTGGAGTTTTTGCTGTGTATATTGTGGCATCCACATTTGTGTTTGCATTTTCTTTTAATTAACTTGTCTGCCATATATTTTAAATCAGATTAAAGTGAGGAGTGTCAGTCTGTGTGACAGAAGAAACTACAGCAGGTTTATCAGCCTGAATGATAGGAGGGACTGTGTCTGTTCCGGTGTTCAGTTATAAGAGAAAGTGAAACTAAACCAGCCCAGGAAGGATCTCCTTACGATCGTACTAAACTTTCATATGGACACAATTTATTAAGACTCTTGAGAACACAGTGAATGTTGAGTTGAAGGTAAGTCATGGAAGAATCAGAAACACATTTACCTGAAGTCTGGCATAAGTGTGACTTGAGGACCATGTTTGAGTTCAACAGGTTTAATGCATATAGTACTTAATCTTGTAAATAAATGAAAGGTTTGAAATGAAAATGAAATCCTGATTCAACAACCTTCAACGTGTTTATTTATTTGCATTACGTGTAGATCCACATTGTGTATTTGTATCCTCTTGACCCGTTTAACCAGTTTCTTCCAACAGAAAGTGATTGTAAATGTGTATCTCGCTTTTGGACAGAAGGTTTAGTGTAAGTATTATTATAGGCTAAGGCAAAAGGCATGTATGCTGACACAGTTTTCTGTAATGTTTTCTCTTTTTTTCATATTTTAGCATCTATTTCTCAGAGATGAAGTTCATTTGTTTGACTCTCCTGCTTGTTAGTGGAATTACAGATTCAAGATCAGGTAATTTATTCATCATTGTGAATAATACTTTATATTTATTGCACATATTGTCTTAAACAAGGGTAAAAAACCTTTAGCAGGTGTGATTCTTCCGGATAAATCCGGAAATCAGTCTTTTCCGATCTGAAAATGATGCTCTCTTTTTTTGCGGGTCGCGCGCAAAGCACCAAGCACGGTTCGGGTATTGGTAAACATAATGACCGCTCACCGCTGTCAACGTTTTTTTGTGCTTCACTCCGCAAGTAGTAAATTCGTTTGTCACGATGGAACTTAATTCAAAGCAGAGATCCACCAAAGAGCCTGCACTCGTTGCGGAAGGTTATCTAAAGTGTGCTAAGAATTTTGGTCGTGTGGGGCGAACTTAAAATTATAGAATAATAAGAATTTATTATACTTGTCAAAACGAAAAGAACTCCACTCTCTCTTTACATGACCTGGCAAGTGACATTAGGCCTATAAAACGCATACGCATAAAACTCCCCAACATGGTTAGAAAATACTGTCTCTAGACCCAGCTGCTCAACAAGAAAATATCATAGCATGATCAGAATAGCCTACGGAAGCCCAAAGAAAGAAAGAAAGAAAGAAAGAAAGAAAGAAAGAAAGAAAGAAAGAAAGAAAGAAAGAAAGAAAGAAAGAAAGAAAGAAAGAAAGAAAGAAAGAAAGAAAGAAAGAAAGAAAGAAAGAAAGAAAGAAAGAAAGAAAGAAAGAAAAATCTAGCATTTCGAGATTAAAGTCGAAACAGTACGAAAATACATGCTTCCGTAGAAGTTGCGTGCAGTGCTTGCCGTTGTTTCACATTGTTGCACACTAATGCACAGGCATTCATAACGGTGCGCGTCCACTGGCGCAGATCGAGTGTTTCCAATTCATTGCGCGCGCGCGTGTAGAGAAATGCTTGTTAAGTCGAACTGCCTCGGACATGAATCTATACACAAAATAATAGCTTTTTACTTTTATGGGCTTTCAACAAAAGGAAATTACAGGTGCCAATCTACCAACATGGCATTAGGCAACCATTATAGGACGTTATAAAATAGAATATAATATATAGGACGTTTGCACTGTATTTCATTAAATGTATATGTCACACTCTGTGTGTGTGTATGTGTGTGTGTGTGTGTGTGTGTGTGTGTGTGTGTGTATGTGTGTGGCATTAGGCAACCATTATAGGACGTTATAAAATATAATATAATATAATATATAGGACGTTTGCACTGTATTTCATTAAATGTATATGTCACACTCTGTGTGTGTGTGTGTGTATGTGTGTGTGCTTTAAGATGTGTAGCTCAGATCTGCTCTCTTTCTCTCTTGTAACAGAGCAGTATACAGTAGTGGGACATGCAGATCCTGTATTTGCTGTACCTGGTGAAGAAGTGACTCTGACCTGTTCAGTCAAACCCAACATCAGTGTTGTGGACATGAGAGTGGAGTGGTTTAGACTTGATCTGAAAGACTCAGTGCATCTCTATGATGATCATGAAGACAGAAACACAGATCAGATTCAGTCCTACAGAGGGAGAACAAAACTGATCCATCAAGAACTACAGAGAGGAAACGCATCACTCAAACTCTCAACAGTCCGAGTCTCTGATGAAGGACGTTATAAGTGTTTTATTCAGTCTAAATCCTGGTTTGATGACGCCACTGTTGATGTCAGAGTTGAAGGTGAGGAAACCAGTGAGAACTAGCATGCTCTTTTCATGGAACAAACTAACTCAAACAATCCAGAATAACTACAGAATGTTCTTGTTGATCTGCAGCTGTAGGACGTCCTCCAGTGATCACTGTAGATGGGTTTGATCGTTCAGGAGGGCTTCATCTACAGTGTGAATCTGAAGGTTGGTATCCTGAACCTGATCTTGAGTGGCTGGACAGTGAAGGAGTCAGTTTGCGTTCAGAAACTACAGAGACACACAGAAACTCAGACAGATTCAGTGTCAAACACACCATCATTGTTTATCACAGTGGCAAGATTCACTGCAGAGTCAAACTGAGACATCACATGCTGGAGACACTGATTAACACAAGTAAGTACTCATACATCTGTTAATGTACTTGTCTGTGTTCACATGATATTTTTAATTCAGCATAGTCTGCACTGTTAACCCTTGCTGTAAAAAAAGGCCAAATTCTGACAATATCATTTTCCATTAAAACAGTAATATACCGTAGAAAACAAAAATAGATTACAGGAATATACTGTGAATTAACAGCGCTCAAAATCGACGCTCAGAGACTGTTTTCCCAATCACACCCTATACCCTCAATCACTGTTCCCTACATTAGTTCACTAATATCGTCCACTTGACAGAGTGAATGAAAAGTGAGTGAATTGAGAAACTGATGAACACCTGATAAGCAGAATCACTGAACGACAGAGAAACAAGAGAAAAAAAGAGAAAACAAGAATTGACTTCCAGCCACCGAGTGTGAAACCAGTTTACAAACCAGTTTAACATTATTTCATTATTTCATACATGTACAAAAGTTCTTGTTGAGAATTAACAGATATTTAGTTGTTGATATTTTAATGAAAATAATAAAGTTTGTTGTCACCATGATGGAGATCAGTATTTGTTTTAGTCTCTTGACCCTTGACTTTATAACATTAGTTTTTCTCTGCTTAAACTGTATGTTTATAAAACACATTTGTTATGGCAAGAAAAAGCCAAGAGAAAGATGATCAGGTGTTTCAGGTGACTGTTGAGGTGATGCCATAATCATCCTGGACTGATGTAGGGATGGGCGATATATCGCATGCGATTGTTATGCGCATCTCATCAGTAAAGCCGGTTCCTTGATTAGTAGTAAATCGCCTTCACCTGCTTTCAGATGGAGCGGCATTTACTACAAAGAGCCGTAGTTAACTGACAAGCTGAACCAAATCACATCAATATCGCGGACGTATCGGCAGCAATAATTAATGCGATATGGCTCAGCTTGTCAGTTAACTACGGCTCTTTGTACACAGCAAAAACTCCAGTAAATTAACACTGCTGGGAGTGTATGAGTCCACACTCAAGAGTGTTAAAGTTAATGAGATAATTAAGTGATTAATTTAGTGATGATTGAACATTATTGAAGACACCTGATGTTAACAAGCAGAATCACTGAAGGAGAAAATCTCAAATTGTAAGTTACCATTGTGGTGATTGGTGTTTGCTTTAGTTGGGCTCTGACCCTTTTATATGTACTTTAGATTTTGTTTGGCGGTTGTATCTGAGTTAAAACTGCCCGTTGAACAAAGAATAAAAAGTGATCTGATGATGTTGGTTACATTATAACAATCATCACTGAACTCATTAAGATCTTTCATTCTGACTTCGATTTATGTTATTGATTAGAGAATCTGCATAAATGGCCAGAATTTTTTATATAATTTAAAGGATTTCTTAAAAGTTGTTTTTTTTAAAAAAATCGATCTTTTAAGCACACACAGATGTCAAGATTCAGTCTATGCATCTCAACAATGGTGACGAGCAGAATATTCAATTAGGAAAAGTAAATTACATAGACAATTCAGATCATAATTTATTCATACTGCAATGCATGATGGGAGCCATTAATGAGTTGTGATTGGTGGCAGCCACTGCAACATGCTTTATTATTGTCACCATTGTTGAGATTCACAGGCTGATTATTGATGTCTGTGTTTTAAATGAATTTATCTAAATGTCTCTTGATCAGAACAATGTTTATTAAATATTTTGAATTATAAGTAAAGTACTGATAATCATAGGCTGAAGAATCACTAATTTGCTGCTAACAAGTTAAACCAAACTATCTCAATAAGTTTCCTTTTTCAGATCACAGCATGATTATGTCAACACATAATCAACACTATAAGATAACATTTTACTTTGTTCAATTAACTGTTATAAATCAATAACAGCAGACAAACAACAGTAAATATTAAAGTAAACATATAATGGTCTAGAGCCCAACTAAAGCAAACACCCATCACCTTAATGGTAACTTACAATTTGTGATTTTCTCCTTCAGTGATTCTGCTTGTTAACATCAGGTGTCTTCAATAATGCTCAATCATCACTAAATTAATCACTTAGTTATCTCATTAACTTTAACACTCTTGAGTGTGGACTCATACAGGGGCGGAGTGGCAATCGGGAGAGTCGGGACTTTTCCCGGTGGGCCGGTAGTGTTTTGAGGCCGCGGAGGGCCGGTCTGATAATAGTTATACATTGCGAGTTATTTTAGCAACACCCGTCTGGCGGCCTGATGTGCGGCCGCTTCTCGCTGGTCAAACTGTGCAGCCTCTCTGCTCAACATAGTATATAAAAGTGCTCAACCCGTTCGGCAGGTCCAACCATGTCTATAGGATTTTCAAAAACATAGGGGGGTCAGTGAGCGGCCCCTCCCAAAATCGGGTCGGCCTTTGATGTAAAAAGCCGCCGAACACCTCTTTTTCCTCGTCACGTCTTGGAAGTCTAACGTCCGTAAGAGTGAGTTAAATGATGGAAAGGCAAAAAAGAAAACTTATCTTGTTATTTCGAGATATTAAGACGTTATTTCAACATAATATCTCGTTATTTCGACATAATAAGTCGTTATTTCGACATAATAAGGGGGCATTCTAATCTGCATTAAGCTAGCCTACATTAAGCGTTCTTAGGCCTAATGGTTTTCTATGGGAGGAAATTGCTTAACGTGTAATTAAACGTTGCGTTCATATTCTGGGCTCATCTGATTTTTAGTAGGCTACATAGCATTTTTATGATTTTAGTATCATAATGATTAATAAATGCACGCACAATTATCCGTGAACTTGATTTGAACAAACGCCTTTCAACTTGTGCAAAATTCAGAATTAAATGAATGTGCAGCAATTTGCACAAATAGAGAGTCTGTAGGCCTATTGTAGCCATTAAATAAGCGCATTTAGTTTCATATTTGTTAAAATATATAATGTCATTTCTTTTCCATTTATGTTTATTTATGAAAAGTGAACAGCACGAATAAGATATGATGCCTATCAAGAGACAGAGGGTCAGACAGACATGATTTTGACCATTTCATTCAGTTTTGTTTTGCACAGCAAAAACTCCAGTGTTAAATTAACACTCCTGGGAGTGTATATGAGTCCACACTCAAAAGTGTAAAGTGTTAAAATATGAGTGTTAAATTAACACTCAGAGTGTTAAAGTTAATGAGATAATTAAGTGATTAGTTTAGTGATGATTGAGCATTATTGAAGACACCTGATGTTAACAAGCAGAATCACTGAAGGAGGAAATCACTAATTGTAAGTTACCATTAAGGTGATGGGTGTTTGCTTTAGTTGGGCTCTTGACACTTATATGTTTACTTTAAATTTAGCTTGTCTGCTGTTATTGATTTATAACAGTCAGATGAACAAAGAGACAATGTGATCTGATGGTGTTGGTTATGTTTTGACAATCATGTTGTGATCTGTAAAACAAAACTTATTGAGATGGCTTAACTTGTTAATTATAGCAGCTCTGTGATTCTACAGCATATGATTATCAGTATTTTTCATATAATACAAAAATATTTCATAACCATTGTTCTGATCAAAAGACTTTCAAATTAATTTATTTAGAAACACAGACATCAATAATCAGCCTGTGAATCTCAACAATGGTGACAATAATAAAGTGGCTGCCACCAATCACAACTCATTAATGGCTCCCATCATGCATTGCGGTATGAATAAATTATGATCTGAATTGTCTGTGTAATTTACTTTTCCTAATTGAATATTCTGCTCCTCACCATTGTTGAGATGCATAGACTGAATCTTGACATCTGTGTGTGCCTAAAAGTGCCAATTTGTGATTTTCTCCTTCAGTGATTCGGCTTGTTAACATCAGGTGTCTTCAATAATGATCAATCATTACTAAATTAATCACTTAATTAGCTCATTAACTTTAACACTCTTGAGTGTTAATTTAACACTCATATTTTAACACTTTACACTCTTGAGTGTGGACTCATATACACTCCCAGGAGTGTTAATTTAACACTGGAGTTTTTGCTGTGTGTAGAAAACCTTTCATTAAAGTGAATTTCGTTTTGTATAAATTGTATCTTAATTTTAATCATTTTTTAAATAATAATAAGCAAATATAACAAACAGACAATATAGCCTAATCATGGAGGCGCCCGCGCGGTCAATTGCATTGCACGTTAACTGAGCGCATCTCATCCGAACTAAGTTAACGAAACTCAGTGTATGCCTCACACAGACATGCGAAACACATCAAATACACAAAGCTTGAAATAACTTTAAACGAAATAATTCAAAACGAAAAGAAAAAGGCTTGCCTACTCTCTGATTACGTAATCATGCATTTCTCTAGGCGCGTTCACTATATATGGCGATCGTCAACTTCATCTTTGCAGCCGACACCCGACACTGTCAGAAAACACTAATTTATTACTAAAAATCAATGCACGTGTTACCGGATTTACAAATGCACATCTTGCTTGTTGCACGCACATAAATGTTGAAATAACGAAATATTATGTTGAAATAACCTTATTAATAAGCTACTAATAGCCTACATCTTTTAGAATATTTGATTGAATGCTGAATGTTGCGCTTGTTCAATTTAATAAAATTAAAACTTTAATTGTGATCATTAAAATAATTGAATATTAAATATTTAGTGGCCAAGTTTTGCTCAATTATTATTTGTATAACTGCGCAGCTCCCCCGTCAATGATCTAGCACCCCTCAGCACAAGCGTTAAAAAATCTGGCGCTGAGAAGGTCAGACTCAAAAATTATGGAGGAGGAGGCAGTGAAATGCTCCAAAATAACAGACATGTTCCGGGCATCAACAAGCAAAGATACTACAGGTGAAATAAACTGAAGCACATGTTGTCAAAGCTAGGCACAGATGGGAATTAGCACCAGCTATGCAGCCAGCCAGCCAAAAGCTTGTGTAATTTGAAAGTAGCAGTGGTAAATATGAGACAAATAAAAAGTTTACTATTGAGTGACTATCTAGGCTACTAGTGGCAGATTTCCTAGTTTTAAAACGAGTAACCTCCCTTGGCTGCTGCTGCTATGTTAAGTGTATACAGATTATGTTAACACTAACAGAAGCTAACGAGCAAGGTGTCGTGTCACCGTGAAAATGCCATAGACCCTTTTCAACAGGGTGATGATGACACGTTTTAACGGTCATCATCCGCATAAATCCTGGAAAGTTTTTTTTAATATTTTCAATTGAAAAAAATATGTATTTACATTTAACAGTATTTTATATTATATTACCTTTAATAAAATTACAAAAAAAAAAACGAGTTAATGCTGCTGTGAGGGTTTCTAATGCTGCGTCTGTGGGAGTGATGACAAAGTGACTTATATTTCTCTCTTCTGAGTTCTTCTGACTGCCGTTATCCATCTCTCGCAATTTTTTTACTCTTTTAGAAAGTTGTGAAAAAACTATAGAGGAACAAAAAAAATCTATTTCATATTCTCTCATTCACTGCTATATTTTTTAGCAAAGGTTTTTTTTTTTTTTTTTTTTTTTTTTTTTTTTTTTTTTTTTTTTTTTTTTTTTTTTTTTTTTTTTTTTTTTTTTACCACCGAGGGCCGGTGGTCTACGAAATTTCCCGGTAGATTTTTTGGTCCCACTCCGCCCCTGGACTCATATACACTCCCAGCCCCAGGAGTGTTAATTTAACACCGCTCCATCTGAAAGCAGGTGAAGGTGATTTACTACTAATCAAGGAACCGGCTTTACTGATGAGATGCGCATAACAATCGCATGCGATATATCGCCCATCCCTAGACTGATGTCTGATTCTCTGATCATAGCCTGTGTATGAGCTTTGAATTTATGGGTATTTAATATTTATCGTACATCTGTTAATCTACAACATGAAATACAGCAATATTTCTGTAACCAGTTATTCTGAAAGACACTGAAATGTGACCCTGGACCACAAAACCAGTCTTATGTGTATTTTTTTTTTAATTGAGATTTATACATCATCTGAAAGCTGAATACATAATCTTTCCATTGATGTATGGTTTGTTAGGATAGGACAATATTTGGCCGAGATACAACTATTTGAAAATCTGGAATCTGAGGGTACAGAAAAATCGAAATATTGAGAAAATCGCCTTTAAAGTTGTCCATTTCTATTGGCCATTGTGCTGCATCCATTCACAAAAATAAATGTTTTATATATTTAAGGTGGGAAATTTACAAAATATCTTCATGGAACATGATCTTTACTTAATATCCTAATGATTTTTGGCATAAAAGTAAAATCTATAATTTTGACCCATACAATGTTTAGTTGGCTATTGCCACAAATATACCCGTGCAACATAAGACTGGTTTTGTGATCCAAGGTCACAAATATTATAGTGCATTAAAACATTTTAAACTCCTGCTTAACTCAGACACACACAGACATCAACAATCATCACATGAATCTCAACAATGGTGACAATCAAAAGTTTCATGTCACAATACATGCTGAGTTCCAGGATAGAATAAAACTCCCAGCATGCACTGCTGCATGAATAAAAAATAAAATAAAAAATATTGCCACCATTGTTGAGATTCACGTGCTAATTTGTGATATCTCTGTGTTGCTCATTAAGCACTGTAAACCCAAATAAGTTACCAGAACTCAAAAGAAAAATGAGGCAATTGATTGCCTCAAATTTTTTAAGTTGATTAACTTAAGTCACAATCTTCCAGATCTTAAAAGGTTGGATTACTGCTACTTGTACCTTTTGATAATGGTTAAATTAAAGTGCTCATTTAGCTCAACTCAAATGATTTAAGGCAATCGGTTTCCTCAAATGGTTTAAGTTTTTTAACTCAAACACTTTAAGCATAAAAAAAATATTTGATTTGTGTCCAAGTAACTCTAACTTATTGTTAAGATAACTTGGGTAAATAAAGTTAATAGTACTAAGTCCATTCAATCAATATAACTCAAATCTATGAAGTACACTGTAAACCTGAAGTTGGCAAAACTCAAAACATTTAAGGAAATCAATTGCCTCAAATTGTTTTAATTTCTGAAATTCAAAGTACATTAATTCATACAATTAACTTAAACATTTCATGTAATCTCAATGTGAACACTTATATTAGTATAAACTTAGCTTTTAAAAGCTAATCTGCTAACATACTAATTTGCTAACATATTAGCAATAGTATGTTATACAGAAGCACTTGCTGTATGAGCACAACAGGATTATTTGCTCTTAAATCAAGCTGCATGCACCACTTGTCACCATGATGGTAACTATCCTACGCTGTAAAAAAATCCTAATTTTACAGAAAATAACTGTGATTTTTGGACGATCATATTCTTTAATTTTAAATTGTACTCAAAACACTGTAAAATTACAAATAATATCTGTAAAATAAAAATTCAGCTGTTATTTTAGGTATTGTGACATTAATGACAAATTCCAGTAATTCACATTTTTTATACAGAAAATTGATTGTATTTTTCATATAGTATTTTTTCTGTTTTCTTAAATTACATAAAAATGTATGTAAAATTACAAATATAATCTGTAATTAAACAGTAACAGAACAGTTAAATGATAAAATGGTCAACTGACTGTCAGCTCCCCAAAAAACTGTAAAACATCCTAAATTAAATAAACTGAAAACACTGTTATTTTTAAATCTTAAAAAAAAATGGTCAAATGACTGGCAGCTGCGGCTGCCAAACAAAAAACATAAAATTAATGTAAAATATGCTAATTTAAATAAAGTGTAAAAAACTTTTAAAGAAATTTGATGTCACCATGATTGAGATCAGTGTTTGCTTTAGTTGGGCTCATGACCCTTGAGTTTTTAACTTTAGTTTTCTCTGGCTGCTTTAACTGTGTATTTGAAGCAGGTGTTAGTGAGGCCAGCAGGGGGTGCTCACCCTGTGGTCTGAGTGGGTCCTAACGCCCCAGTATAGTGATTGGGACACTATACTGCCAAAAGAGCACCGTCCTTCGGATGAGACGTTAAACCAAGGTCCTGACTCTCTGTGGTCATTAAAAATCCCAGGATGTCCTTCGAAAAAGAGTAGGGGTGTAACCCCGGCATCCTGGCCAAATTTGCCCCTTGGCCTCTATCCATCATGGCCTCCTAATCATCCCCATATACTGATTGGCTTCATCACTGTCTCCTCTCCACCAGTAAGCTGGTGTGTGGTGGGCGTTCTGGCGCAATATGGCTGCCGTCGCATCATCCAGGTGGATGCTGCACATCGGTGGTGGTTGAGGAGATTCCCCCTTCTATGTAAAGCGCTTTGAGGTCTCAGATAAAGCGCTATATAAATGTAACGAATTATTATTATTATTATTGATACACATTTGTTTTAGCAATAAATGCAGGAGAAAATAACAGATGATATTGGTCAGTTAATGGTGATGTAATAGTCATAATATGATGGTTAAATCTCTTAATATATTAGCTTAGATTTCATAATATGTAGATGGATTTTAGCTTTATACAAAGTCTATAATTAATGCTATAATTTTTCACATGACCCTTGAAATATTGTGGTATCATCATTATTATAACAATCTGAAAAAAAAAAAATCTTCAGAAAAGGTCTTGAGCTGATTCATTTTTATTGTAGTATAGAGACATCAAGAATCAACATATGAATCTCAACAATGGTGACAACCAACAAAGCTTTTTTGTGACTTTATAGTAGTTCAGAGTTGATCAGTTTTTTTTTCATTGTCACCATTGTTGCGCTTCATACGCTGATTCTTGATTTCTGAGTGAGTCTATTTGATCCTGTCAAAACATTTTCTGTGTAATGACTTCATAAACTCTGAGTATCACAGTGCTGCAGGATCTTCTATAGCAGTTTCATCATGCAAAATTAACAACTGATATTTATTGACTTAATCAGATGGTACCATCAGGTAGGGCTGGGCGATTTAAATCGCGATATTGTTATGCGCATCTTGTCAGTAAAGCCGGTTCCTTGATTAGTAGTAAATCGCCATAACCTGCTTTCAGATGAAGCGGCATTTAGGGCTGAGGAGATAATTAAGTGATTAATTTAGTGATGATTGAGCATTATTGAAGACACCTGATGTTAACAAGCAGAATCACTGAAGAAGAAAATCACAAATTGTAAGTTACGATTGTGGTGATGGGTGTTTGCTTTAGTTGGGCTCTAGACCATTATGTGTTTACTTAAATTTTTACTGTTGTTTGTCTGCTGTTATTGATTTATAACAGTTAAATGAACAAAGTAAAGTGTTATCATATAGCCTAGTGTTGGTTATGTTTTGACATAATCATGCTGTGATCTGAAAAATGAAACATATTAAAATAGTTTGGTTTAACTTATTAGCTGCAGTTTAGTGATTCTTCAGCCTATGATTATCAGTACTTTACTTATAATTCAAAATATTTAATGAACATTGTTCTGATCAAAAAGACATTCAGACATATTCATTTAAAACACAGGTATCAATAATCAGCCTGTGAATCTCAACAATGGTGACAATAATAAAGCATGTTGCAGTGGCTGCCACCAATCACAACTCATTAATGGCTCCCATCATGCATTGCAGTATGAATACATTATGATCTGAATTGTCTATGTAATTTACTTTTCCTCATTGAATATTCTGCTCCTCACCATTGTTGAGATGCATAGACTGAATCTTGACATCTGTGTGTGCCTAAAAAGAATGATTTTTTTTAAACAACTTTTAAGAAATCCTTTATATTATAACAAAAATTCTGGCCATTTATTCAGATTCACAGTTATGCAGTAACCAACAACATAAATCGAAGTCAGAAAGAAGGATTTTAATGAGTTCAGTGATCAAGTTCAAATGATGATTGTCATAATATAACCAACACCATCAGATCACTTTTTATTCTTTGTTCAACGGGCAGTTATAACTCAGATACAACCACCAAAGAAAATCTAAAGTACATAAAAAAGGGTCAGAGCCCAACTAAAGCAACTACCCATCACAATAATGGTAACTTACAATTTGCGATTTTCTCCTTCAGCGATTCTACTTGTTAACATCAGGTGTCTTCAATAATGTTCAATCATCACTAAATTAATCACTTAGTTATCTCATTAACTTAAACACTCTTGAGTGTGGACTCATACACTCCCAGGAGTGTTAATTTAACACCGCTAATTTACTGGAGGTTTTGCTGTGTACAAAGAGCCGTAGTTAACTGACAAGCTGAGCCATATCGCTTTAAATATCGCTGGCGATACGTCCGCGATATTCATGTGATTTGGCTCAGCTTGTCAGTTAACTACGGCTCTTTGTAGTAAATGCCGCTCCATCTGAAAGCAGGTGATGGTGATTTACTACTAATCAAGGAACCGGCTTTACTGATGAGATGCGCATAACAATATCGCGATTTAAATCGCCCAGCCCTACCATCAGGTGAAAGCAATAAAGCAGGACACCACATAATGATTATCACTACAAAGTGACCAGCATCTTCTGATCTGAGTTTCTCTTGGATTCCTGCAATAACGAATATGCATCAGAGACACACAATTAAACCAATCAGAGAAAAACTGATGTTAAAAACTAAAAGGTCAAGAGCCCAATGAAAGCAAACACTGATCTCCATCATGGTGACATCAAACTTTATTCTTTTCAATAAAACTTCAACTTCTAAACCACTGTTAATTCTCAATAAGAATGTTAGTATGAAAGAAATAAAGTCTGGATTGTAATACGTGAAGATGCTGAGATCCTGAGAGATCTGGTAGTGTTTAATGTTCTGTTGGGGTTTAAAGTGTTTCTGTATGGTGCGTTTTGTGTGCCACCATTGTATTGAAGAGTAGAGCCTGAGCTTCAGTCCAGGATGAGCAGAGAAACTCTGATGAAATGCTGCATGTTGCTTTATTTAACAGACAGTAACTGTGTAGTTGCTGATACAGTGACGTATAGTCACAGCAAATCATGCATGTAGTTAACTGCATGGTCTTTAGTAAGAAAATTCAGAAATTAAATGTGAAATAACTGTGTTTCTGTTAAAAAAAGATTAATGAAGATTTCTGTAAAAGTATTTTGCACTTATTTAAATTAGGATATTTTACATTATTTTTACGGTTTTTGTTTGGCAGCCGTAGCTGACAGTCATTGACCGTTTTTTTAAGATTTTAAAGTAAAGCCAACATTAACAGAAATTCTTCTAAATTAGCATAACAAAACATTAATCACTACTAAATCTCACACTTAACATTAATCTTACACACAAAAAAGAAATAATAATTTTAGTATTTACTCTCCCTTTCGAGTGCCATCGGCAAAGCATGCTGGGAAATAGACATCCCAGCCGTTTCAGTTAAACTTAAAGTTTGTCTAAATTAAAATAAATGATTTCATAAAACTCAAAACAATGAAACCGTTCAGTTTACTTAAAATATATCAGTTCTGTGAACTTGAAAGAAAAAGAAAGTGCTAAATACTCATACAAGTTAATTTGACTGAACTAATTAGTTGAATTTAAGTTTGTCCTACTCAAACCAATTAATTATTTTGAACGTTAGGGTTTACAGTGAGACAGTGTAGCTTTGTTTTTTTGGGTTGTGCGTGATGTGTTAAAAAAATCATTATTGTAACTCATTGCTGTAGTTTTATGTAACACTTTTGATACAGGATTAAACTCTGAAGGAGGTTAGTGATTGAACAGACTATATGATGATTTTGGCATCATAATCAATATAACTGCAATCATCCATGTGTGTATGCACAAGTGTGACCTGCAAAAACACAGTTCAAGCAGCAAGAGAGAAACTAATGTTAAAAAGTCAACAGTGTTGCCAGTATTTTACTGTAAAAAACCTAGTAAGGTCTTACAGTGTGCAATTAGCATTAGGTTTAAAATAGAGTTTTGTATAAACATTATTGATACAAATGTGTTTGTGCCATTCAGAACTGAACATTATATAAACACCTGTAAAAATATGTTTGATTTACACAATGTGTTTATTTACTGATTTGTTTTGCAGATAATAGGTTTATTTCTTGGAGGACATCAATCATCCTGATTTCAGTTGCTGTTGTGCTCGTTGTGATTGCTGGTGTACTGATAGCTGCGTTCGTTCATAAAAAAAGAGGTAAAGTTCTTGTTTTCTTGTTTTTTTGTTTTATGTAAATAAATAAGGCAGACTGGGGATGTTTTTTTTATTTTAACTCATTTCTATTTCTGAACATCTGCATCACTTAGAGACAGACATCAACAATGAATCAAGAGAACACAAGATAAATTCATAACAATCAGCATTCACTGATCACATTTTCTCTCTTTTCTGCAATAAAGTCCCTTTTAAACACACAGTTAAAGCAGCCAGAGAAAAACATGATGTTAAAGTCAAGGGTCACAAGCTGAACTAAACATTTTCAATTAAAAGTCAATATTTAAACCTCAGCTTTTTCTCAATAAGAGCTTCTGATGTAAAACAGAAATAGTCAAACTGGTTAGTAATAAATGTAATGGCTGGAAGTCAGTTGCAGTTCTTGTGTTTCTGCTCATCTCTTCTCTTTTCTGTTCTTGTTGTTTCTCTTTCCTTCAGTGATTCTGCTTGTTAACAGCACTTAATTATCTCATTTACTCATTAATGTTTTGTTGGGATTTAAAGGGTTTCTTTTGTCTGAGTTTTGTGGGTCATTGCGTTTAAGAGTAGAGTCTGTGCTTCAGTCCAGCAGAAGATCATGAAACACTGATGTTATTCTGCTGTTGCTTTATTTAAAACAGTAACTGTGTAGTTGCTGATGCAGTGATAAACTGAATGCTAATTATATTAGTTCATGCATGTGTGCTGTTGTTAGCAAGCAGTTATCTGAAGAGATTATAAATTGATTTTTCTTGTTGTAATGTTTTTGTTTAATTTGGTTCACTTTACTATAAGAGTTTTTTTGTGGATTTACATTTTTTTTTTAATTCACGGCATTAATATGCTCACATAACTAGCACACTATAAATATTAGTTTAAAAACTTAAATGGCAATTGGCCATCTTAAGGCAGTCAATTTCTAATTTGAGGTCACCATAGTGATTATTGTTTGCTGTAGTTGAGCACTTGACCCTTGACTTTTTTTCTAATGAATTCTGTTTCACCATGCAATTGCAGTAGCGTTGTATTGAGAACACATTGACAAAGTACAGTAGATCAGCTGGAGTTGTCTGCTTTTATGACATTCAAATGCTTATTATACAGTATTTAAATCACTGTTTCAAAGCAAATGCAGTAGTAGTGAGGTCGATACACTACTGTACTGTAAAAATGCTTTTTTGTTTTAGCTAAACTAGTTCAGCTGTGATAGAACGATAACTAATGCATTTACACTCGATTATCTGAAACAACATCTTTTGTGCAACAAATTTAAACTGGGCATTTAAACACACTTAGACATCAACACTCTTCATACAAACCTCAACAATGATGACAATCAACAGGATATTCAGATGAACAGGTCATCTCCAAACATCACAAAACAAGCTGCTAAAATTCATGTCACAGTGCATGCTGGCATCCATGGATGAGTTTTGATGGGTGCACCCAGAATGCACTGCAGCATGAAGCTTTTTGTTGATTGATCACCATTGTTGAGATTCAAATGTTTTTTTGTTAACTGTGTGATTCTCAATGATAGTTTTCACTTAGAAAGTTCACTTGTGGAAAGTCAATCTGGTTAGTATTAAGTGAAGCTGGCAATGCTGTTTGTGGAGTTGTTTAATCAGATCCTCTGCTGAAATCTTCACAGATTTATTAATTGATTTGGTTTGATTTACATTTACATTTATCATTTAGCAGACACTTTTATCCAAAGCGACTTACAAATTAAGACTAGATTAAGCGAGTCATCATGAAGAGGCAAAAACAACGCAAGAAGTGCTCAAAATACGATGTTCAGGCATTATTCAGAGTAGCATAAGCCCGATAAGTGAGGTTTTAGAGTGAAAGGGGGAGGATTTTTTTTTAATTTTTTTTTTTTATGCGGTTAAGTGCTCACGGAAGAGATGCGTTTTCAACTGTCTTTTGAAGGTTGTCAGGGATTCTGCATTCCGGATGAGAGAGAGCGTTCCACCAGCATGGAGTTTATATTTGAATATAATATAATATATTAAAATAATCATGTACAATTTATATAAAAAACAACTGAAATAAAATAATTATTTGTTTGGTTGGACTAAGAAAATAAGCCAAATAAGGTGAAATGAACATGAACTTTGGTATAGAAAACTAGTTGAAAATACTATAAATACAGCTTAACTGAGTCCATGTAAAAAGAAGTTAAGTAAAGTGTTGACAGTGCAGTGCATGTAAGAAGATATTGGCTCACTCATGTTCATTGATGATGTGAAGAACTGTGGAAAATGTCTTTGTCTCAAACACTATGGAAGGAAATGTATGTATATAAGCTATATATTTCATGCTGTTTTCTCTTCTTTACATATTTATCCTGAATTTTCTTCAGCACACAAACAACTACAGAATGAGCACAGGAAAATACAACATCTATTAAATAATTTAATTCAGTATTAATGCCAAGTCGTTTTTTTTTTTATCCATAGAATATTTAATTAACATATGCATTCACATACTTGCATATCTCCTGTAATTTGTAGCTATTTTTCCTCAATCAGAAATTATATGTTATTAATGCTTATGTTGTCTGAATTCTAAAGTCTCTTGTCTTTATCCTGAATTTTCTTCAGCACACAATCAACAGGAAGAGAAGAGCCGAATACAACATGGTGAATCTGTCTTTATTAAGTTATTAATTAATTGCTCATTTAAAGTCTGTTTACAGCCATAAAATATCTACTTAACAGACTGTGTGTATTCATTTAGTTTTGTGTATATCGTGGGTCCTATAAATGGTTATCAGTTGTTTATGTACAGTATATTTATTCAGTCACTGATGTACTTGTGTGATGTTAACACTATAAACACAACTAATGATTGTAACGTGTTTGTAATTTCAATCTTTATTTATAGTGCTTTTTACAATACAGATTGTTTCACAGCAGCTTTACAGAGATAACAGGAAAATAATGCAGCAAATTTGATTCTGCAGTACAGTAGATCTATAATGTTATTTTCTCTTCTATTTCTGAATTTTCTTTAGAACATGATCAGCTTTTACGAAGTCAGAAGATTATCTGTTTATATGCTTTTTATTAAAATATTAATTACTTTTGAATTATTTTGCAAAACAATGAATTAATACACTGTGCATTCATATATGTCTATACTATTCATTATATTTTATTATAGGATATAGAGTATAAACTGTGTTAAGTCTTCTAGGATTTTGTTGCTCTTCAAGCAGTGATTAAAATGATTGATCTCATTATTGATCTAAAGATGAATTCTGTTATGAACACTTTATAACTTCATACTTTCTGTTTCATATAGCTGTCTCACATTTAAGAACACACACAGGTGAGTAAAATCTATTCATAAGCATTTATTTTAAATTCATCATCATGTCAAACATTTATTAATTTATTATTATTATTGTTAATGTTTTTGGTATAATGCACTGCATAAATGCTATCAAATGATTCATGATCAAGGGTGAAATCCCTACTATTCTTGCATAAGAGTTTTGGGAAACAAGTTATTTTACAGCGTCCTTGTTACATATGTTACATGTACTTACCATAATAAGAGTAAATTATCCATTATTACATGCAACTAACCCTCAACCAAATCCTAATCCTACCATAACTCTATTAGTACATGTAGTACTAATATTAATAAGTAATATAATATAAATAAGTAATATTACTTAATTATAGAATTACACTGTAACAATGACACCTTAAAATAGTGTAACCGAATTTTGGATTGAACGTAAGAGACAAGGAGGCAGGGCTCATTTCACTCAGGCAACCAATCAGTCTCTCAGGATCATCAAGCAGTCAAGCCCTAGCAACCATTCAGAGCACCCTAGTAACAAGTTCCATAGACTTCCAATCAAAAAGATTAAATGAGATATCTTGTGAAGTGTCATAGAAACATCAGGGTGGGCTCGTTTGACTCTGTGCAGCAAACAGCCAATCACGAATCACCTTGAACACTTCCTACCCCCGTCCTAGCAACCATGGTCAAGAATCCTAGCAACCCAAACCCAAAGAGCAATATCTTCAAATCTGAATATCATAAAGTGATAGTGCTTGGTTTACATAATTCATTCTGACAAACATGCTTGCCTTAGGAGTTTCATCATCACTGGCAGCTGCCAAGCCACTCCCTAGCAACCAACCAGAGTACCCTAGAAACCATATAACACGGGTGTCCAGTCCTGCAGAGTTCAGCACCAACCCCAATTAAACACACCTGAACCAGATAATCAAGGTCTTACAAGACATACTACACACTTCCAGGCAGGCGTGTGGAGAAAAGTTAAAGCTAAACAGAATCTGCTGGACTGAGTTTGGACACCCCTGGTTTAACAAGACCTGTATCTCTGCATCAGGATGTCCTATAGAGATGAGCACAAGCTCTTTGACTCATGCTAGCAAGCAGAACTTATAACACATGCTGCACATGCTAACAGTGAGTAGCTACATGCTAATAATGACATGCTAAAAATACTAATTATTAAAACATGATACAAACAAGTCAAAATGTGCTAGCATCAAGTTAACAAAATGCTAAATCATGTTAGCATCAGCTAGCTATGTGTTAAAACATGCTAAAAACTACACTGTAAAAATGAATACGCTATATCTAATCAATAAAATTGTGGCAACAGATTACAAGCAATATTATTAATTAAATTGAACAAATTAGAATTGAGTAATAATCAAATTAATTCCTTAAAAGTTAACCATTTAAAATGAGTAAAATTTGTATTAAATTTTTGTATTGCCAACATTGAAGACACTTGATGTTAACAAGCAGAATCACTGAAGGAGAAAACTGTAAATACAAGTCACCATTATGGTGATCAGTGTTTGTTTTAGTTGGGCTCTTCACCCTTAATCATTTACTTTAGATTTTGTTTGGCTGCTGTACCTGAGTTATATCAGTCAGATGAACGGGAAAAAGTTTCTCAAAGAGAAAAGGTGATCTGATGGTGTTTGTTATGTTTTAACATAATCATTATTTCACAATCATTTGACCTGAATCTCTGAACTCATATAGATCCCAATTTACTTGGGAACCTAATTTACCGATTTAGGTTTACTTTATTTATTTGATTAATTATTACTCAATTCTAATTTGTTAAATTTAATTAATAATATTGCTTGTAATCTGTTGCCACAATTGTATGGATTAGATATAGCATATTCATTTTTACAATGTATAAGAAACTATAGCAACTGCCTAGCAACACCCTAATAACCACAGAGAACACCATAACAACCACCAAAGCTACCATGATTTCTAATTATAAAATTTAATTATTTATTTTATCATTTGCTCAACTGTAAAGCAGAATTTTCAATATTTTCAACAGTGAATGTGATTCTGGATGCTGATACGGCTCATCCACGTCTCATCGTGTCTCATGATGGGAAACAAGTGAAATATGGGAACAAACTGATAGGAGAGGATGGGGGAAAAGACAGGTTTGATTGTTATCTTGGTGTTCTCGGGAAGGACGGATTCTCCTCAGGGTGTTTTTACTTTGAGGTGAAGGTGAAGGATCAAACTGAGTGGGATTTAGGAGTGGCCAGAGAATCCAGTAACAGGAGCGGCAGGCTCGGTCTGAGTCCTGTGAAAGGATACTGGACTGTGAGACGGAGACATAAGAAGTATTGGGCTCTTGAGTCTCCAACTGTCCTTCTTTCTCTGAGAGTGAAGCCTCAGAGGGTCGGTGTGTTTGTGAATTATGAGGAGGGTCTCGTCTCCTTTTATGATGTGAAGTCCATGTCTCATATCTACACTTACACTCATCAGTCTTTTAATGAAAAACTCTATCCATGTGTTGGTTTGGAGTATATGTGGAAATGGACGAATGAAAACTCCACACCACTGATTATCTGTGATGATTATTAATGACTTTATTTGATTTTTCTTTATTAATTGAATTTATCAAGTGAAATAGAAGGAAATACAATATAATGAGTGTAACAGCCACAAATATGAACTATTATTCAGAAATGTGGACACAGAAGTGTGTGTGAGGGGTTCATCTGATCACTGTTCTCCATCAGCACCTCCTCATCTCCACTAGATAGTGAATGAAAGTCATCATGAAGTGCTGATCGCACAGTTCACTGTTCCTCCCTCAATAGTGTTTGGTGTTTGTTGATGAATGTCCAGATTGAGTAAAGCTGGAATCAAAGAACAAGCTCAAATATGAGACATTTTCATGTGTGTAACGTTTTGCACACTACATCATTCCCACAATGCCATTTGTGTTATTCAGTTTTCATGACTTATATGTGGATAGCGTAAAGAGTCCAAACTTCTGATCCTAACTGATTAGATTTTGGACACAGATAAATAGATGAGTTTGTTTATTAATGTATTCTTAAGTAATCACTTGTATTCTTTATTTCCATTCTTTTATTATTAGGATGAATATCATTCACCCAAAAAGAAGATTTTCATGTCTTTCCAACCCTGTTTTTATTGTTCTATCAAACAAAATATTGAGATGTTATCAGTCTGAGCCATTGTATACACAGTTGATTTTTACTGTCAAGCTCTAAAAGGACTAAATGGGTCTCATAATAATATGTGTTCTGAGTTAATAATGTCTGTAGTGGACGGATATCGCGGGATTCACACTCATGTGTTGATGATGCAGTTTAAGTTCTGTTGCTTTTATATGAAAATAAATATAATGAACAAGACACTTGTCAAAGTACTGTTATTTATTTCCCTTCGAAAGACGTGTTTATAAATCCTTTTTATTTTAATTACAGACTTTTTTTAAATATTTTTTATATTTAACAATCAAATAACCTATATGGAGAATATTTGGGAATATTCACACATAATTTATACACATAAAACATGATATCAGGGTTTTAAAATCAAACATTTTAAAAAAGAACAACACATCATGACTGTTTAAACCGATGAGCATTATGCTTTGTCGTCAACAAGTCGTTTCCCATCATGCTTTAGTTCAGAGCAGTCGGTGGAGAGCCACTGTTTCCGACTGCAGAATCCGACACGTCCGCCTCGCCGTCGCCAGAGTTTGTTGACAGACGTCAGCATGACATCAGAGTAAGGCGGACTGCACTCGGACACATTTCTAACCGGCTGTTGCTTGCTTGGTCCCTGTTATATAAGCATCATTTTCACCCCGCAGCAGGCCCGGAGTGGGTAATCGGGAGAATCGGGAGAATTCCCGGTGGGCCGCTTCACTTTTGGGCCGGTCGAGGAATTTTTTTTCTTTTCTTTTTTTTTCTTCACATTTCAATGTCACGTTAGTTACATAGGCTACACACGTTTCACATTCTGACACCGCAGCCTCTGCATGGGTTGTACCCTATTTTTTACAGTCTATGGTTGTACCATGTGAGGGAGTTCTCCCCTCCCCTCCTATAGAGTTGGTTGGGTCCATAGTCCGTCTTTTCCAAAACGTTTTCTCAGGTAGGCTACCGCGGCACCGCCGGCGCCTACCGATAGCTGGGCCGGCCCTACCGTAACGGTACACGTCAGGGAGGATGGGAGGAAGAGGCCAGGAGGTATGGAAACTTGTTTCCGCCACAGAATAAAACATTTTAAAAGATAATTGCGACTTTTTATCTCACAATTGCGAGTTTACATCTCGCAATTTTGACTTTATTTCTCAGAATTGCGAGATATAAAGTCAAAATTGCGTGAAATAAAGTCGCAATTGCGTGTTATAAAGTCAGAATTGCGAGACATAAAGTCAGAATTGCGTGATATAAAGTCGCAATTGTGTGTTATAAAGTCAGAATTGCGAGATATAAATTCAGAATTGTGTGAAATAAAGTCGCAATTGCTTCTTATAAAGTCAGAATTGCAAGATATAAAGTCAGAACTGCGTGAAATAAAGTCGCAATTGCTTATAAAGTCAGAACTGCAAGATATAGTCAGAATTGTGTGATATAAAGGCGCAATTGCTTCTTAAGTCAGAATTGCAAGATATAAAGTCAGAACTGCGTGAAATAAAGTTGCAGTTGCTTATAAAGTCAGAACTGCAAGATATGGAGTCAGAATTGTGATATAAAGTCGCATTATAAAGTCAGAATTGCGAAATATAAAGTCAGAATTGTGTGAAATAAAGTTGCAATTGCTTCTTATATAGTCTAAGTGAATTATTATTTAACCTTTACATTATTTGTTAACCCATGGTATTAATACAAACTACACAATAGTAAGAGCTGAACTGTTGCTTCATTTATCCAATTTAGAAAAAGTGCTAATTTGGAATTCCACCATGGAAAAAGTGGGCCGGTCTTGGGCCTGAAACTCCCGGGCTAAAAAGTGGCCCCAATTCGGCCCTGCCCCGCAGATATTTCATTTGGAACAATTGCAATATATCTTTTTTTTTTAAATCCTTATTTTTTGAAAGATGGTTTTCAGCAGGTATTATATGAGTAGATCAATTACTAAATCAAGAAGCTATGTTTTATTCTGAGTTTCTAGATTTCCATAAAGGGAGTTTTCTATTGTGGGAGTCATGGCGTTATTCAGAACCAATACCCAACCAGTATTGCGTCTCTTTCTTCCTTTGATTTATTTGATACTGCAATTGGGAAACTTTGTTTTGCCCCCGGAGTCTTAAATGCTAATAAAACTATTTGTTCATTATTTCAAAAAGGCATTGTCTCCAGGCCAAACTGTATTGTTTATTGGAATAGACTGGTTAAAGGTTTGTTATGTAAGACCACCTGGACTTCACCAAACAAATAATTATTGGTAAATAAAATGAAGGAAATAATTTTCAAAATCGTACACAGGCACTACCCAGTAGTTTTTGTTAAATTTAAAAGGATATTGATCTGAACTGTTCTTTTTGCAATACATTGGCTGAAACCTTGTTTAGTTTATTTTGGCATTGCGACAATGTAAGAACATTTTGGAAAGATTTGTCTAGATTTATAATTGACAACATTGACCCCACTTGTACTAATATCCCCTTCTTGCTTTTCAACTGTCAGTCCCGTCACCCCATGCAAAATGAGCCTTGGGAGTAGTTGTCTGATGTCCTTCCAGAACAAGAGGAACTGATTCCTCCCCTATAGTTGGGACTTCAGCATCACCTGCTAAGGAACCCCTGAATGTGGGTCAACCACAGCCCTGTCTGCCCTACATCACTAAGCATGGCAGAGTGGTTAAAACCCCCTGAAAGACTGAATTTGTAGCTGCTACCTGTTAGGAGTCAAATTAGCCCATAAGTGAAATAATCCAGTAGGCCTAACTGTTTGTTGATAGCCTTCAATAGTTGGTAATGATCTCAAGTTGCTCCTGAATAGTTAAAGAAATATGTCAAGTGTAGTGCCTTTGTGTAATGTCATTAATCTACCATTTAAATTGGTTTTAGAAATTTTCAGTTATTTAGTTTGCTATTTATCCATGGTGTCCCCACAAATAAGCTGAAGAAGTGGAGATGTAATGTATTGTGTTGCCGCTAGAGCGCACTGTTACTGACTGTGCCAGTGTTTTCTTGTGTGCACACCAGCAACAGCTGGGGTTCCGTTTCTATTCAGTAAAAGCAGTTATTGAGCAGTTACACTCGCTGTCTTTATTGTTTCCAGTATCTTACACCAATAATCTTAAATCTTATGAATGACGTGAGGGAATGTAAATATACATCATCATTGAACACTGGTCGCGGTTTACATACTTTACTAGTAGTAACAATGCACTTAATTTTAGTGATAATGGTGATAATGGTGCATGTGTAATTAACATGGCTATATGACTGCTTTTATGGAAAGATGTGTCTTTCCTCCCAAGAACTGGCCTCAACTTGCCTCACATGAAGGTGATGTAAACAGTGACACTGGAATGAGAAGTTTAATAGGATTCCTGGTAACATTTTACTACAAGATCTCGTTACTTAACGTTAGTTAAAGGCAGGATAGGCAATTTGGTCCAGATTTTTTTTTTTATGCTGGTTGAAAGTCTCATCCTGATAGCAATCACTAAGTTAAGTGTTCTAAATGTATATATATAGGCTAGGCTATATAAAATAACATATGAAGAGTTCAGATGCAAAAGACTCTAAGTGCCATCTGAAATTTTCTTCTAGAATGATCATTTTTATCAAGCTCGTATATTTAAGTTCAGTAATTTCACTTAAATGATAAATTGTCATTTAAGTGAAATTACTGAACTTAAATATACGAGCTTGATAAAAATGATCATTCTAGAAGAAAATTTCAGATGGCACTTAGAGTCTTTTGCATCTGAAGTCTTTGTATATTTATATCGTATTTGTAGTAAGCCGTAGGACCATAAAATGTTCGGTCAGAATGCAATGATACAATGTCCTACCTGCCAGTCAACATATGTATTTCCATATCTTGGCGCACCTGCTCGCGCAGACATCACCCGTCATCAGCACGTTTCATGAAGAGAGACAGATGTTAGACAGACGTCAGTCACAGGGCGTCGCAACCAAAACAGCAGCCACCTTTTACAGTTCCTCCTGAACTAAAACAACAAGCTTATGCTGTGTTCACGCCATAACTAATGTCATTTGGAAGAGATGGAAACCTGTGACTTTATACTCTAAGCGTGACTCGAATGTATGTGTTTCTATATCAACACTATCAACGGCGATATGAATCTGCATCAGTCAGATGGTACAGGTCAGTGCTCTGTATGTTCATTATTACTGTAATGTAATGTGCTTTGAGACTCGAGGTAGAGATAAGGTTTAACGGTGTCTCTGTGATGCTGTTGTTTGCTTCCTGCTGTGTGTGTTCATGTGTTTTGAAGGAGGAGTGTCTGGAGATGCTCTCAAGGGAGGGTGGGATCTAATCCTTTCAATATATTGTTATTGCTAGCCTCTCTGAAAATTTCAGTAGTCATTAATCTTAGTTAATGTTAGTTTATGACATTCTTACGGGAGCCTGCAGTTTACATTAAACGGGGATCAAGCACCATCGGCTGGCGAACAGGGAGTAGCTTACCAGGGCTTGATGGGTGGAGTTTGACCTTGTCCAGCTGACCAGCTCTATCTCTGTGGATCTAATGGTGGAGTTATATTCAGTGATAGGGTTATCGGTAGAGTTAGGGTTTGGTTGAACCTTCTAGCTAGACGTCAAGCTCCACCCATTAGCTCTGCAGTGAGCAGCCTCTCGCCCAAAATCAAGGTGCGTTTCTGCTGTCGGGCCGGTAGCCCTGCAGCACTACCCTAAAACTCGCCCTTAACAAGCCTCCAGAACAACCACACAAACTCACCATTTCACCAGTTGACTGAAAACTAGATTGATCGCAAAATCAGCATGACAGAAGCAAATGGTATTTACTTTAAGACTTAAAATATTAGTTCACTTCAGAATTAAAATTTTCTCCATATAGTGGACTTCAATGGGGTCCAACGGTTGAAGGCCCAATTTGCAGTTTCAATGCAACTTTAAAGGCTCTACACGACCCCAGCTGAAGAATAAGGGTCTTATCTAGCAAAACAGTCTGTCGTTTTCTGAAAAACAAAAACAAACATTTATATACTTTTTAACCACAAATTAACTCGCCAAGTTACATAGCAGCGCTGACAGCAAATCAAGCCAATGACAAACACAAGGAAAACACGCAAAAATGAACACACAGACCCATATACCGAAACAGATTCTTTGACTCACTTATTAAGACTTGCCGCCACTACTGACAAAATTTTAGATTACTAATCACATAACATTATTCATGCAACTGTAGGCTACAGTAGCATAAACATCTAAATAATAATAGTATAGCAATAGTAAAAAATATATAGTAATTTCTGTCAGTAATGTACAACATTGATTTTGCTTGTTTACCAATTCCAACATAATGCCAAAACAGTGAAAAATGTGTAAAATATAAATATATTTTTTAAACATTCAAGTATAAACACCTATTCTAATAGACCAACTTTGGAAAATATGATACTAGGTCTCCTTTAAACATAAATTTGTCAAGATTATGCTTTAAATAAGAAAATAAAAACTGGATGTTTTGTCATCATCACATACAACTCACCCATAATATTCCACTGTTTTTTGAAGCCAAAAGTTATGATGTGAGAAAGACCAATGAGAAACAGCAAATACCATATGCTAGTTCGAATAATAAATTTGTAAACTATGGTGCATAAGCAGAGATATTAAAGATGCACACAGTAATTTTTATGTTGTGTTGTAAATGACGTCTAATGGCATGAATCATCATCAGTGACATTATGCAAGAAAGCCATTGTAGAAATGCTCTGTTCTAGTCGGTCATGATTTGTTGAAAATATAAACAATTAGTCCACTGATTTGTTGAACATATAAACAATTAGTCCACTGATTTGTTGAACATATAAACAATTAGTCCACTGATTTGTTGAACATATAAACAATTAGTCCACTGATTTGTTGAACATATAAACAATTAGTCCACTGATTTGTTGAAAATATAAACAATTAGTCCACTGATTTGTTGAACATATAAACAATTAGTCCACTGATTTGTTGAACATATAAACAATTAGTCCACTGATTTGTTGAACATATAAACAATTAGTCCGCTGATTTGTTGAAAATATAAATAATTAGTCCACTGATTTGAGTCAATGTGGGAGTACATGATTTTAAACAAAACGTTTTCAATGAGAATTAAATGACTTGAGTTCACCTTTAGGTTTTTTTTAATGTGATGAGACAGAAAGACTGGCACCAGCAAACCAATAAATACACTAAACTTATGTGACGATTTGCAAACTAATGACTTTAGAATCTATCAATTCAATATCAATATCAATTCATTTTTTTTTTAAACTTTGTGATTCTTTGTCTCCTTTTTTTTCTCTATTATTTTATTTCATTTAAATTTGCATGAAATGTTATATGAGATTTATATTATAATGATGTTTTTTTATTTATCTCAAGAATAAATTTTATATGTGATATTAACTGTTTTTTGAAATGTATTTCTGGTATATTGTCAGTAGTGGGGTCACAGTTCTCCCTATATTTGTGGATGTGTATATTGTGTCATCATCCACATCTGTGTTCACTTTTTTGTTTAATTCCATGTAACATGTCTGCCATATTTCAAATCAGATTAAAGTGAGGAATGTCAGTCTGTGTGACAGAAGAATCTGGTTTATCAGCCTAAATGATGGGAGGGACTGTGTCTGTTCAGGTGTTATAAAAGTGGAAATAAACCAGGAATGATCTCCTTACAATCGTACTAAACGTTCATATGGACACAATTTATTAAGACTCTCTTGAGAACACAGTGAATGTTGAGTTGAAGGTAAGTCATGGAAGAATCAGAAACACATTTACCTGAAGTCTGACATGAGTGTGATTTGAGGAGCATGTTTGAGTTCAACAGGTTTAATGTAATAGTTAATCTTGTAAATAAATTCAAGGTTTTTGAATCAAAATTATAGATATATTTGCATTTTTGAAAATGAAATCCTGATTCAACAACTTTCAACATGTGTTTATATGTATTTATAAGTTCTACATGTAGATACTTATTGTGTATTTATATCCTGCTTTGTCTTGATCCTGTTTAACCGGTTTTCCACAAACAGAAAGTGATTGTACATGTCTATCTTGCTTTTGGACAGAAGGTTTAGTGTAAGTATTAGTCTAAGGCAAAAAGCACGTATGCTGACACACTTTTCTGTAATGTTTTCTCTTTTTTCATATTTTCTTTTTTAGCATCTGTGTCTCAGAGATGAAGTTCATTTGTTTGACTCTCCTGCTTGTTAGTGGAATTACAGATTCAAGATCAGGTAATTTATTCATCATTGTGAATAATACTTTATATTTATAGCACAGTACTGTTCGTCTGGAACAACATCAGGGTAAAAACCTTTAGGATGTGTAGTTCAGATCTGCTCTTTCTCTTGTAACAGAGCAGTATGAAGTAGTGGGACCTCCAGATCCTGTATTTGCTGTAGCTGGTGAAGATGTGACTCTGCCCTGTTCAGTCAAACCCAGCATCAGTGTTGTGGACATGAGAGTGGAGTGGTTTAGACCTGATCTGAGAGACTCAGTGCATCTCTATGATGATCATGAAGACAGAAACACAGATCAGATTCAGTCCTACAGAGGAAGAACAAAACTGATCCATCAAGAACTACAGAGAGGAAACGCATCACTCAAACTCTCAACAGTCCGAGTCTCTGATGAAGGACATTATAAGTGTTTTATTCAGTCTAAATCCTGGTATGATGACGCCACTGTTGATGTCAGAGTTGAAGGTGAGGAAACCAGTGATAACTAGCATGCTCTTTTCACAGAACAAACTAACTCAAAAAAGCCAGAATAACAACAGACTGTTCTTGTTGATTTGCAGCTGTAGGAAGTCCTCCAGTGATCACTGTAGATGGGTTTGATCGTTCAGGAGGGCTTCATCTACAGTGTGAATCTGAAGGTTGGTATCCTGAACCTGATCTTGAGTGGCTGGACAGTGAAGGAGTCAGTTTGAGTTCAGAAACTACAGAGACACACAGAAACTCAGACAGATTCAGTGTCAAACACACCATCATTGTTTATCACAGTGGCAAGATTCACTGCAGAGTCAAACTGAGACATCACATGCTGGAGACACTGATTAACACAAGTAAGTACTGATACATCTGTTAATGTACTTGTCTGTGTTCACATGATATTTTTAATTCAGCATAGTCTGCACTGTTAACCCTTGCTGTAAAAAAAGGCCAAATTCTGACAATATCATTTTCCATTAAAACAGTAATATACCGTAAAAAACAAAAATAGATTACAGGAATATACTGTGAATTAACAGCGCTCAAAATCAACACTCAGAGGCTCTTTTCACAATCACACCCTATACACTCTCAGAAAATAAAGTACATAATTGTACCTTTAGGGGTACAATGGCTTGTCACTGGGGCTGTACCCTCAAGGGTACAATATTGTACCTTAACCTTTAAAGGAAACTGTACATATATGTAACTTTTAATGCTTTTTGATCCTCAAAAAGTTACATATGATCAAGGAGATACATACCTTGAGGTCCAACAGCAAACACTCCAGTGTTAATTGAACTCTCCTGGGAGTTTATATGACTCCAGACTCAAGAGTGTTAAAGTTAATGAGATAATTAAGTGATTCATTGAGTGATGATTGAGCATTATTGAAGACACCTGATGTTAACAAGCAGAATCACTGAAGAAGAAAATATATTTTTTTAAGCCACCGTTATGGAGATCAGTGTTTGCTTTAGTTGGGCTCTTGGCCCTTAAATCATTAACTTTAGATTTTGTTTGGCTGTTGTGTCTGAGTTATAACTGCCAGATGAACAAAGAGAAAAGTTGATCAGGTGGTGCTGGTTATGTTTTGACATCATCATAATTTGACCTGAATCACTGAACTCATTTAAAGTCTAATCTCAGACTTAAATGTTTATTGTGGATTACGACATCACTGTGATTCTACAGCAAAAGATATTCAGCATATTCAATATAATCTAAATATTCGTATAAGTTGTTCTGATCAAAAGACTTTGAAAAGTCCTCTATGTAGACACACTGACATCAATAATCAGCCTGTGAATCTCAACAATGGTGACAATAATAAAGCATGTTGCAGTGGCTGCCACCAATCAAAACTCATTCATGGCTCCCATCATGCATTGCGGTATGAATAAATTATGATCTGAATTGTCTATGTTATTTCCTTTCCCTAATTGAATATTCTTTTTGTCACCATTGTTGAGATTCATATACTGAATCTTGATGTATGTGTGTGCCTAAAAGAAAGATTTGTTTTATCAGAACAACTTTTAAGAAATCCTTTAGATTATTTCAAAACTTCTGGATCTTATGCTATAGTATCACAGTGATGCTGTGATCAACAATAAACATTTAAGTCACAGATTAGACTTTAAATGAGTTCAGTGATTCAGACAATTTATGATTATGTCAAAACATAACCAACACCACCTGATCAACTTTTCTCTTTGTTCATCTGACAGTTATAACTCAGATACAACAACCAAGCAAAATCTAATGTTAACAGTTTAAGGGTCAAGAGCCCAACTCAAGCAAACACTGATCACTATAACGGTGTCTTAAAAAATTATATTTTCTCCTTCAGTGAGTCTGCTTGTTAACATCAGGTGTCTTCAATAATGGTCAATCATCACTCAGTTAATCACTTAATTAGATCATTAACTTTAACAATCTTGATTGTTATTTAACATTCATATTTTAACACTTTAACACTCTTGAGTCTGGAGCCAAATAAACTCCCAGAGAGTTCATTTAACACTGGAGTTTTTGCTGTGTTTAATATTTATCAGTATTTAATATCAGTAAATTGACTTACAAAATTTTTATTTCCTTTATTTCAAGGCTACTCAAATATAGTGATAAGTTAAAATATACCTTAAATGATTAAGGTATCATTAAAACCTTAAAAAAAAAAAAAAAAAAAAAATTACTTAGCAGAGGCTGTCTTTTGATATTGTACCGTAACCTTTAAAAGAAACGGTATATATTTGTACCTTTTAATGCTTGGGGACATAAAAAGGTGACCCTCAAAAAGGTACATATATGTACCTTGGGGGACAGAAATGGACTCCTGCTGTACCCCTATTTCTGACAGTGTACCCTCAATCACTGTTCCCTACTTTAGTTCACTAATATAGTCCACTTGAATGAAAAGAAGTTAGTGAATTGAGAAACTGATGAACACCTGATAAGCAGAATCACTAAAGGACAGAGAAACAAGAAGAGAAAAAAGAGAAAACAAGAACTGACTTCCAGCCACCGAGTGTGAAACCAGTTTACAAACCAGTTTAACATTATTTCATTATTTCATACTCATTCATTATGAGCATTGAGAATAGCTGGATGGCTGAAACGTCTGCTCTTGCTCTATTAAAATAATTGATTCTTTTTGTTAAAGACTTTGTCTAGTTTTTCAGAGTGCGAACCATCTACAGTCTCTTCTACATTATTTCATACATGTACAAAAGTTCTTGCTGAGAATTAAAGGTGAACTAAGTAACTTTTTTTACCTTAACTGAACAGCTTCGGAGTCATTGGAATGGTTATATTACTTATTTCGGGTTGAATGGTGGTCGTTTCGCACCCCCCTGGTGCCCGTGAAAATACGCTCTTGCAACTTTGAGCCGGCGGGCCGCCGGCCGCCGCGTCAGGAAGTCTCGCGTGATATCAGGTCTCGCGATGTAAACAATTGCTTTACGGCCAAAAGGAATCTGCTAACATGCTGTCATTATTGCGCTCCCTCACGCTGTTCGAACCCGAATGAAGAAGACGTTTTAAAGAATGTCCCATCTGCTTTGATGTCGTTGATCTATAGCCTCTGGTGTCTGAGAATCACCAACGAGTTTTTACAACAGTGTTGTCAAATATCTATTCCGAAGCTGTGGGGGGAGCTCTAGAGAGAAACCTGCGAGCAAAAAGCGAGAATACAGCGAAGAAATCCCGAAACTACGTAGCCCTGCTTTAACAGATATTTAGTTGTTGATATTTTAATGAAAATAATTAAGTTTGTTGTCACCATGATGGAGATCAGTATTTGTTTTAGTCTCTTGACCCTTGACTTTATAACATTAGTTTTTCTCTGCTTAAACTGTGTGTTTATAAAACACATTTGTTATGGCAAGAAAAAGCCAAGAGAAAGATGATCAGGTGTTTTGGACTGTTGAGGTGATGCCATATTCATCCCGGACTGATGTCTGATTCTCTGATCATAGCCTGTGTATGAGCTTTGAATTTATGGGTATTTAATATTTATCGTACATCTGTTAATCTACAACATGAAATACAGCAATATTTCTGTAACCAGTTATTCTGAAAGATATTGAAATCTTATAGTGCATTAAAACATTTTGAATTCCTGCTTAACTCAGACACACACAGGCATCAACAATCATCATATGAATCTCAACAATGGTGACAATCAAAAGTTTCATGTCACAATACATGCTGAGTTCCAGGATAGAATAAAACTCCCAGCATGCACTGCTGCATGAATAAAAAAAAAATAAAGAAATATTGCCACCATTGTTGAGATTCACATGCTAATTTGTGATATCTCTGTGTTGCTCATCTACAAGACAGCCCAGGTGAAAAAAAAGTGTACTAAAATACATTTTATTTAAGTGCACTTAGTACACTTCCATAATACACTTTCATAACGTACTTAAAGTGCTCTATTTTCGACACACTTATTTTGCACTTAATATACTAAAAGCTCATCTTTAGTACTGCTTAATATAAACTTAAAATCATCTTAGTGTACTCAATTGTGCTTTTTTGAGACACACTGAAGATGAATTTAAGTGTATTTTTAATATACCATTTCATATTTTTAAAAAATGTATTTTGTTACCACTTTAAGTATTATTGAAATCATCTTTAAATACAATAATAAACTATTTAAATTATAATAATAATAATATTAAATTATATACAAATTATACTTAGAATGTATTCCTAGATTAAAAAAGTGCACTAAAATACATTTTATTACACTTCCATAATACACTTCCATAATGTACTTAAAGTGCTCTATTTTCGACACACTTATTTTGCACTTAATATACTAAAAGCTTACCTTTAGTACTGCTTAATATAAACTTAAGATCATCTTAGTGTACTCAATTGTGCTTTTTTGAGACACACTGAAGATAAACTGAAGTGTATTTTTAATATACTATTTCATATTTTCAACAAATGTATTTCGTTACCAGTTTTAGTATAATTGAAACCATCTTTAAATACAATAATAAACTATTTAAATTATAATAATAATAATTTGTAATTATATACAAATTATACTTATAATGTATTCCTAGATTAAAAAAAGTGCACTAAAATACATCTTATTACACTTCCATAATACACTTCCATAATGTACTTAAAGTGCTCTATTTTCGACATACTTATTTTGCACTTAATATACTAAAAGCTTACCTTTAGTACTGCTTAATATAAACTTAAGATCATCTTAGTGTACTCAACTGTGCTATTTTGAGACACACTGAAGATGAACTAAAATACGCTTTTAACATACTATTTAGGCTTTAATTTATTTTATTTTGTTACCCCTTTTAGTACAATTGAACCCATCTTTATTGCATTTTAAATACACTTAAATTATTTAAAATTTAAGAATATATAATATATACAAATCATATTTATGTATTGCTCACATTTTTTTATATAGTAAATCATTTCAAATATGTTTTAATACTGTGAACAGTACCTTTATAAAACAATTAAATATGTTAATGGTGTATTAAAACACACATAAAAAAAATTGTATAAAACACACACTTTGAAAGCTAGTAAACTTCAATGTATTACCCAGTGTACATCAGTACAGCAGCATATGTAAACTGTAAAAAAAATACATTAACAAAATACAGTGATCTGCAGAGGTATTATAAACAACAACAAAAAAAATAACTTCAATAAACCTAACTAGTCAATAAAGTGCAATCATTAATAGCTGCAAACAGTTACAGTACTGTTACTAATTGGTCTTTGAGTTTGCCTTATTGTTGCATTTCCTTCGAATCAGTGCTTGCACCTCAGACGTGTTGGAAATTGTTTGATCACAGTGTCTGTGAAAGGGGAAAAAGAGGAGTTTATTTTTATATTAAAGCAAAATTAACCTCTGTTAAAAAAGTAACTCTTCCCTTTCAAAAGGGAACTTGCACTGCTTCGATGATGCTATTGGGGAACAATGTTCTCTAGGCGCCTCTTTAATTCTTCGGAGTCGCACTAGTCGTGTCATAGGCTGTCACCAGTCAAATTCTATTGCCGAGATTGTACAGCTTTTCAAACACCGGTTTACATGGAGGGTGTTCCCCATATCGTCATCAATGCAGTGTCTCATTCCCTGTTCTCAGGGAACAGAGGTCGTAACCTAGACGCTTTTTATTACAACACAGTATGACGTTTTGACATTTCCCTCTAGTGTAGCTTTGTTTTTTTGGGTTGTGCGTGATGTGCTAAAAAAAATCATTATTGTAACTCATTGCTGCAGTTTAATGTAACACTTTTGATACAGGATTAAACTCTGAAGGAGGTTAGTGATTGAACAGACTATATGATGATTTTGGCATCATAATCAATATAACTGCAATCATTCACTAACCATGTGTGTATGCACAAGTGTGACCTGCAAAAACACAGTTCAAGCAGCAAGAGAGAAACTAATGTTAAAAAGTCAACAGTGTTGCCAGTATTTTACTGTAAAAAAACCTAGTAAGGTCTTACAGTGTGCAATTAGCATTAGGTTTATAATAGAGTTTTGTATAAACATTATTGATACAAATGTGTTTGTGCCATTCAGAACTGAACATTATATAAACACCTGTAAAAATATGTTTGATTTACACAATGTGCTTATTTACTGATTTGTTTTGCAGATAATAGATTTATTTCTTGGAGGACGTCAGTCATCCTGAGTTCAGTTTTTGTTGTGCTCGTTGTGATTGCTGGAATACTGATAGCTGCGTTCGCTCATAAAAAAAGAGGTAAAGTTCTTGTTTTCTTGTTATTTTATGTTTTATGTAAATAAATAAGGCAGTCTGGGGATTTTTTTTTATTTTAACTCATTTCTATTTCTGAACATCTGCATCACTTAGAGACAGACATCAACAATGAATCAAGAGAACACAAGATGATTATATGAATTCATAACAATCAGCATTCACTGATCACATTTTCTCTCTTTTCTGCCTTAAGTCCCTTATAAACACAGTCAAAGCAGCCAGAGAAAAACATGATGTTAAAAAGTCAAGGGTCACGAGCTGAACTGAACATTTTCAATTAAAAGTCAATATTTAAACCTCAGCTTTTTCTCAAGAGCTTCTGACGTAAAACAGAAATAGTCAAACTGGTTAGTAATAAATGTAATGATGTGTAAAGGCTGGAAGTCAGTTGTAGTTCTTGTGTTTCTGCTCATCTCTTCTCTTTTCTGTTTTGTTGTTTCTCTTTCCTTCAGTGATTCTGCTTGTTAACAGCACTTAATTATCTCATTTACTCATTAATGTTCTGTTGGGATTTAAAGGGTTTCTGTTGTCTGAGTTTTGTGGGTCATTGTGTTTAAGAGTAGAGCCTGTGCTTCAGTCCAGCAGAAGATCATGAAACACTGATGTTATTTTGCCTGTTGCTTTATTTAAACCAATAACTGTGTAGTTGCTGACGCAGTGATACGCTGTTCGCTAATTATATTAGTTCATGCATGTGTGCTGTTGTTAGCAAGCAGTTATCTGAAGAGATTATAAATTGATTTTTCTTGTTGTAATGTTTTTGTTTAATTTGGTTCACTTTACTATAAGAGTTTTTTTGTGGATTTACATTTTTTTTAATTCACGGCATTAATATGCTCACAAAACTAGCACACTATAAATATTAGTTTAAAAACTTAAATGGCAATTGGCCATCTTAAGGCAGTCAATTTCTAATTTGAGGTCACCATAGTGATTATTGTTTGCTGTAGTTGAGCACTTGACCCTTGACTTTTTTTCTAATGAATTCTGTTTCACCATGCAATTGCAGTAGCGTTGTATTGAGAACACATTGACAAAGTACAGTAGATCAGCTGGAGTTGTCTGCTTTTATGACATTCAAATGCTTATTATACAGTATTTAAATCACTGTTTCAAAGCAAATGCAGTAGTAGTGAGGTCGATACACTACTGTACTGTAAAAATGCTTTTTTGTTTTAGCTAAACTAGTTCAGCTGTGATAGAACGATAAATAATGCATTTACACTCGATTATCTGAAACAACATCTTTTGTGCAACAAATTTAAACTGGGCATTTAAACACACTTAGACATCAACACTCTTCATACAAACCTCAACAATGATGACAATCAACAGGATATTCAGATGAACAGGTCATCTCCAAACATCACAAAACAAGCTGCTAAAATTCATGTCACAGTGCATGCTGGCATCCATGGATGAGTTTTGATGGGTGCACCCAGAATGCACTGCAGCATGAAGCTTTTTGTTGATTGATCACCATTGTTGAGATTCAAATGTTTTTTTGTTAGCTGTGTGATTCTCAATGATAGTTTTCACTTAGAAAGTTCACTTGTGGAAAGTCAATCTGGTTAGTATTAAGTGAAGCTGGCAATGCTGTTTGTGGAGTTGTTTAATCAGATCCTCTGCTGAAATCTTCACAGATTTATTAATTGATTTGGTTTGATTTACATTTACATTTATCATTTAGCAGACACTTTTATCCAAAGCGACTTACAAATTAAGACTAGATTAAGCGAGTCATCATGAAGAAGCAAAAACAACGCAAGAAGTGCTCAAAATACGAAGTTCAGGCATTATTCAGAGTAGCATAAGCCCGATAAGTGAGGTTTTAGAGTGAAAGGGGGAGGATTTTTTTTTTTATTTATTTTTTTTATGCGGTTAAGTGCTCACGGAAGAGATGCGTTTTCAACTGTCTTTTGAAGGTTGTCAGGGATTCTGCATTCCGGATGAGAGAGAGCGTTCCACCAGCATGGAGTTTATATTTGAATATAATATAATATATTAAAATAATCATGTACAATTTATATAAAAAACAACTGAAATAAAATAATTATTTGTTTGGTTGGACTAAGAAAATAAGCCAAATAAGGTGAAATGAACATGAACTTTGGTATAGAAAACTAGTTGAAAATACTATAAATACAGCTTAACTGAGTCCATGTAAAAAGAAGTTAAGTAAAGTGTTGACAGTGCAGTGCATGTAAGAAGATATTGGCTCACTCATGTTCATTGATGATGTGAAGAACTGTGGAAAATGTCTTTGTCTCAAACACTATGGAAGGAAATGTATGTATATAAGCTATATATTTCATGCTGTTTTCTCTTCTTTACATATTTATCCTGAATTTTCTTCAGCACACAAACAACTACAGAATGAGCACAGGAAAATACAACATCTATTAAATAATTTAATTCAGTATTAATGCCAAGTCGTTTTTTTTTTTATCCATAGAATATTTAATTAACATATGCATTCACATACTTGCATATCTCCTGTAATTTGTAGCTATTTTTCCTCAATCAGAAATTATATGTTATTAATGCTTATGTTGTCTGAATTCTAAAGTCTCTTGTCTTTATCCTGAATTTTCTTCAGCACACAATCAACAGGAAGAGAAGAGCCGAATACAACATGGTGAATCTGTCTTTATTAAGTTATTAATTAATTGCTCATTTAAAGTCTGTTTACAGCCATAAAATATCTACTTAACAGACTGTGTGTATTCATTTAGTTTTGTGTATATCGTGGGTCCTATAAATGGTTATCAGTTGTTTATGTACAGTATATTTATTCAGTCACTGATGTACTTGTGTGATGTTAACACTATAAACACAACTAATGATTGTAACGTGTTTGTAATTTCAATCTTTATTTATAGTGCTTTTTACAATACAGATTGTTTCACAGCAGCTTTACAGAGATAACAGGAAAATAATGCAGCAAATTTGATTCTGCAGTACAGTAGATCTATAATGTTATTTTCTCTTCTATTTCTGAATTTTCTTTAGAACATGATCAGCTTTTACGAAGTCAGAAGATTATCTGTTTATATGCTTTTTATTAAAATATTAATTACTTTTGAATTATTTTGCAAAACAATGAATTAATACACTGTGCATTCATATATGTCTATACTATTCATTATATTTTATTATAGGATATAGAGTATAAACTGTGTTAAGTCTTCTAGGATTTTGTTGCTCTTCAAGCAGTGATTAAAATGATTGATCTCATTATTGATCTAAAGATGAATTCTGTTATGAACACTTTATAACTTCATACTTTCTGTTTCATATAGCTGTCTCACGTTTAAGAACACACACAGGTGAGTAAAATCTATTCATAAGCATTTATTTTAAATTCATCATCATGTCAAACATTTATTCATTTATTATTATTATTGTTAATGTTTTTGGTATAATGCACTGCATAAATGCTATCAAATGATTCATGATCAAGGGTGAAATCCCTACTATTCTTGCATAAGAGTTTTGGGAAACAAGTTATTTTACAGCGTCCTTGTTACATATGTTACATGTACTTACCATAATAAGAGTAAATTATCCATTATTACATGCAACTAACCCTCAACCAAATCCTAATCCTACCATAACTCTATTAGTACATGTAGTACTAATATTAATAAGTAATATAATATAAATAAGTAATATTACTTAATTATAGAATTACACTGTAACAATGACACCTTAAAATAGTGTAACCGAATTTTGGATTGAACGTAAGAGACAAGGAGGCAGGGCTCATTTCACTCAGGCAACCAATCAGTCTCTCAGGATCATCAAGCAGTCAAGCCCTAGCAACCATTCAGAGCACCCTAGTAACAAGTTCCATAGACTTCCAATCAAAAAGATTAAATGAGATATCTTGTGAAGTGTCATAGAAACATCAGGGTGGGCTCGTTTGACTCTGTGCAGCAAACAGCCAATCACGAATCACCTTGAACACTTCCTACCCCCGTCCTAGCAACCATGGTCAAGAATCCTAGCAACCCAAACCCAAAGAGCAATATCTTCAAATCTGAATATCATAAAGTGATAGTGCTTGGTTTACATAATTCATTCTGACAAACATGCTTGCCTTAGGAGTTTCATCATCACTGGCAGCTGCCAAGCCACTCCCTAGCAACCAACCAGAGTACCCTAGAAACCATATAACACGGGTGTCCAGTCCTGCAGAGTTCAGCACCAACCCCAATTAAACACACCTGAACCAGATAATCAAGGTCTTACAAGACATACTACACACTTCCAGGCAGGCGTGTGGAGAAAAGTTAAAGCTAAACAGAATCTGCTGGACTGAGTTTGGACACCCCTGGTTTAACAAGACCTGTATCTCTGCATCAGGATGTCCTATAGAGATGAGCACAAGCTCTTTGACTCATGCTAGCAAGCAGAACTTATAACACATGCTGCACATGCTAACAGTGAGTAGCTACATGCTAATAATGACATGCTAAAAATACTAATTATTAAAACATGATACAAACAAGTCAAAATGTGCTAGCATCAAGTTAACAAAATGCTAAATCATGTTAGCATCAGCTAGCTATGTGTTAAAACATGCTAAAAACTACACTGTAAAAATGAATACGCTATATCTAATCAATAAAATTGTGGCAACAGATTACAAGCAATATTATTAATTAAATTGAACAAATTAGAATTGAGTAATAATCAAATTAATTCCTTAAAAGTTAACCATTTAAAATGAGTAAAATTTGTATTAAATTTTTGTATTGCCAACATTGAAGACACTTGATGTTAACAAGCAGAATCACTGAAGGAGAAAACTGTAAATACAAGTCACCATTATGGTGATCAGTGTTTGTTTTAGTTGGGCTCTTGACCCTTAATCATTTACTTTAGATTTTGTTTGGCTGCTGTACCTGAGTTATATCAGTCAGATGAACGGGAAAAAGTTTCTCAAAGAGAAAAGGTGATCTGATGGTGTTTGTTATGTTTTAACATAATCATTATTTCACAATCATTTGACCTGAATCTCTGAACTCATATAGATCCCAATTTACTTGGGAACCTAATTTACCGATTTAGGTTTACTTTATTAATTTGATTAATTATTACTCAATTCTAATTTGTTAAATTTAATTAATAATATTGCTTGTAATCTGTTGCCACAATTGTATGGATTAGATATAGCATATTCATTTTTACAATGTATAAGAAACTATAGCAACTGCCTAGCAACACCCTAATAACCACAGAGAACACCATAACAACCACCAAAGCTACCATGATTTCTAATTATAAAATTTAATTATTTATTTTATCATTTGCTCAACTGTAAAGCAGAATTTTCAATATTTTCAACAGTGAATGTGATTCTGGATGCTGATACGGCTCATCCACGTCTCATCGTGTCTCATGATGGGAAACAAGTGAAATATGGGAACAAACTGATAGGAGAGGATGGGGGAAAAGACAGGTTTGATTGTTATCTTGGTGTTCTCGGGAAGGACGGATTCTCCTCAGGGTGTTTTTACTTTGAGGTGAAGGTGAAGGATCAAACTGAGTGGGATTTAGGAGTGGCCAGAGAATCCAGTAACAGGAGCGGCAGGCTCGGTCTGAGTCCTGTGAAAGGATACTGGACTGTGAGACGGAGACATAAGAAGTATTGGGCTCTTGAGTCTCCAACTGTCCTTCTTTCTCTGAGAGTGAAGCCTCAGAGGGTCGGTGTGTTTGTGAATTATGAGGAGGGTCTCGTCTCCTTTTATGATGTGAAGTCCATGTCTCATATCTACACTTACACTCATCAGTCTTTTAATGAAAAACTCTATCCATGTGTTGGTTTGGAGTATATGTGGAAATGGACGAATGAAAACTCCACACCACTGATTATCTGTGATGATTATTAATGACTTTATTTGATTTTTCTTTATTAATTGAATTTATTTACATGATCACGTGAAATAGAAGGAAATACAATATAATGAGTGTAATAGCCACAAATATGAACTATTATTCAGAAATGTGGACACAGAAGTGTGTGTGAGGGGTTCATCTGATCACTGTTCTCCATCAGCACCTCCTCATCTCCACTAGATAGTGAATGAAAGTCATCATGAAGTGCTGATCGCACAGTTCACTGTTCCTCCCTCAGTAGTGTTTGGTGTTTGTCGATGAATGTCCAGATTGAGTAAAGCTGGAATCAAAGAACAAGATCAAATATAAGACATTTTCATGTGTGTAACGTTTTGCACACTACATCATTCCCACAATGCCATTTGTGTTATTCAGTTTTCATGACTTATATGTGGATAGCGTAAAGAGTCCAAACTTCTGATCCTAACTGATTAGATTTTGGACACAGATAAATAGATGAGTTTGTTTATTAATGTATTCTTAAGTAATCACTTGTATTCTTTATTTCCATTCTTTTATTATTATGATGGATATCGTTCACCCAAAAAGAACATTTTAATGTCTTTCCAACCCTGTTTTTATTGTTCTATCAAACAGAATATTGAGATGTTATCAGTCTGAGCCATTGTATTTACAGCTGATATTTACTGTCAAGCTCTTGAAGGACTAAATGAGTCATAATAATGTGTGTTCTGAGTTAATAATGTCTGTAGTGGACGGATATCGCGGGATTCACACTCATGTACGGTGTTGATGACGCAGTTTAAGTTCTGTTGCTTTTATATTAAAATAAACATAATGAACAAGACACTCAAAGTACTGTTATTTATTTCCCTACGAAAGAAGTGTTTATAAATCCTTTTTATTTTAATTACAGGCTTTTTTAAAAATATTTTTTATATTTAACAATCAAATAACCCATATGGAGAATATTTGGGAATATTCACACATCATTTATACACATAAAACATGATATCAGAGTTTTAAAATCAAACATTTTAAAAGAGAACAATACATCATGGCTGTTTAAACCAATGAACATTAGGCTTTGTCGTCAGCAAGTCGTTTACCATCATGCTTTAGATCAGCGCAGTTGGTGGAGAGCCACTGTTTCCGAATGCAGAATCCGACTAGTCCGCCTCGCCGTCGCCAGAGTTTGTGACATACGTCAGCATGATGTAACACTGTCAAAGTCAACCAAATACCATAAGGGTTGTATCACTGAATATTTAGGACTAGGTTCGACTCTTGGGAGGATAGAAATTAAGTTTAGGCCAAATAGTGTAGATCAGCAACAGCCAGCACATTAATTGTACATAGAACAAATGAAATAAAAAAAAACAAAATATTTTCAGGACTCGTCACAACACTCTGACAAAGGGAAAAGCAGTATTTAGTCCAGGTTGTGTACACAAAGTCTGAGAATAAAAGGAAAAATAAAAAAATAAAATAAAATGTCCAAAGTTCTCCTCGTTCCTTGGAAAATGGGTGTGTGTGTAAAGTTAATTGTGTTTAAGGCCTTTTTCTACTACTACCCAGGTAGTGTGTGTATAAAGCAACAGCTTAGCTGTAATTGCACAGAATCCCACGATGCAAACAGATGCAAACTGGTCCGGGTTGGACGTCAAGTGGAATGCAGTAGGACCTTCTCTAAATCACGGACTGGCTCGCCTTGGCTCACGGCTCATTTCACAGATCTTTTCACAGGATGGAATCAGGCAACAAAAAAAAAACAATCTACACAAAACACAATTTACAGTTCACAGTTAACATCTCTCAAAATTCAAATATGATTTTTCTTCTTTTCTCATTCAATAAACTCCTTATGAAATTGCAAAAGCATCACTCACGTTTATACACGTGTTAGCTCAACTAATTAACATCAGTACACGTGAGATTAACGTCAGTACACGTGAGCATACTAATTAAGCACATATAAGTCTGTTCAACGCACAGATTTATCATCTGCGACTTCAAAATACACTTTCATGTATAAATGCATTATTTGTCCTCCATATGTGTACAGGAAACATCATAAAATGAATGTATCAAGAATCAAATCTATCAGTTTCCCCAATCTCCGTTTGTAGCCTATAACGTGAATTCAAATACAAAAAAACATTTTGACTTTCAATAAACATCACATTTTAACTCAAACTGTTTTTTTTTCTATTCAGTATAACATATATGCAATTCTGAACGTTAATCAGTTAAAGCACATCAACTAAACATTTCTTTAAACACAAACTCACCAGAGTTCGCAGAAAATTCTCAATAGAATCAAATGGAATTCCTTTTGGACTCACGAACATACTTCATAAGACTTATGGAAAGTTTAAACTCTTTTTGTTCAGAAAAATACACTTTTCAGTAATTCAAAAGCAGCGCTTGATCACCTCGTGCTCATCAGCTATTCTACAGTCTTGGTGGTCGGGCTAAGATGGCGGTGGGTGCAGACGACCTTTTCTATGTGGGGAACAACTTCCCGGGATTTCCCTTCTAAATTATCTTTTTATTATGAACTGATGACAAAATAATTATTTTACATGAACTTTGTGCCGAATTTTTTGAAAAGAGATCAACTTTTACCCCGTGTTATTCGTCAGGAAGTATTTTGACTGAACCATGCTTAGTGGGCCTATCATGGCAGGGAAAGGAGAAAAGCGCACACAAAGTGAAGTACATTCTTACTCAAAGAATTCGAATGCTGATAAAAGTAAGAGTGATGGAACGAGTAGCCCCGAAAGTAAGGAAAAAAAAAAGAGTTTTCCTTGATTGATTTATATAATTTAATCAACGAGAGATCGGACAGAATTGAATCAAAGATGTCTGAAAATGCTGTGCTCGTCGAAGATCTGCGGGAGAAAGTAGACTGCATATAGGCTACAACGAAGTGGGCGGCTTTCGCATCGAAATGGACGTTCTCAAGCAGAAACATGAAGCTTATGAACAGAAAATTGCGATGTTAGAAGAGAGGTTGTCCGATGCGGAGCGTTATGGAAGGAGGTGGAATTGACGGCTTTACGGGCTATCGGAGAACAGCAAGGACGACGTCAAGGCCAGAGTCAAGGAGGTGTGTCGTGCGGTCGCTCCAGAATTCAACACGAGCACAGTTGATGTGGGTCATCGACTAGGCAAGATCAACAGTGAGAATCAGCGAGCCAGGCCCGTGATCATTCGATTCATTTCACGATCTGAGAAAGATATTCTCTGGAGGGCAGCCAAAACCAGCGAGTACTTGAAGACTAACAAGCTGCAATTCAAGGAGGATTTGACGCCCGCTGATCGAGCAGTGAGACAGCGGCTGTGGCCAGAGGTGGAGCGCGCCAGGAAAGCTGGAAAGTCTGCCTACTTTGTGGGAGCGAAGGCGTATGTGGATGGGATCCAGATTCGACCAAGAGATGGAAAAATGGAGATCGGATGATTTTTTCTCTTTTAGAGACCCAAAACAAGCAGCAGAAGAGAGAAAGGAGTGAAAACAAATTTCTCCCTTGAAGTTCGACAGCTGACAATCTTCATGAAATTTCTGTGTTCAGGTAAAGGGGAAAAAGAAGGAAGATATAACTAATTTGTTCAGACTGTTATATATGTTAACTTATATACTCAGGGAGGTGCTGAACAGTTAAACCAGTTCCATGGACAGTTCCCCCTATCTCCCTCCAACGCCTATTTTTTTTTCTCTCTTTCCCTTCTTACTCATCATCAATACATTAAATATATAGAAAGTTATTTTTTTGAATAAGTTTTGTTCATTTTGACATAGAGGGGTTGTCCGGGTATTGTTCTACTTAGTAAACCAGGACTTAGGCCTACAGTTCAAGTTTTTTCTCATGTCTTTTTCTTTAGTTTCTCTTAATGTTAGAGGCATCCGCGATATAAATAAAAGAAAGGCTGTTTTTTTATTTTTGAAATACAAAAGGGCTGATTTTTATTTATTACAAGAAATGCATAGTTCAAAGGCTGATAACAATTTTTGGAAGAGTCAGCGGGGTCAGGACATTTGGTTGAGTCATGGTACAAATAGATCAGCAGGGGTCGCTATTCTCAGAGGGAATTTCAGGGGCAAAATTCTTCATCATGAGAGTAATAATGGAAGGTGGTTAATAATCATACTAGAGGACTCTCATAAGCAATATATTATTGCTAATATTTATGGTACTGTAATGTGTTTCGCATTTTGGGGATGTTGTCTTGATAACTGATTAATGAGACTGATTGGGAAATGAGAAACACCGGGGCGGGAGCTGTGTATTGGGAGACTGGGAGTGGAAGAAGGTTTATATGGAGCGAAAAATATAGTGCAAGGGGGCTCGGTTCTCGACAACAGGTTCGTCTGTGGACAACAAGACGGCGGTACTCACCTTTTGTTTGGGAGGGGGGTGTCGTTCGCGGTCGGTTAGGGCCGCCGGCGATGAAGATAGACAGAGAGCGGGTGTGGGGAAAGATTACATAGATGGGAGGTTAGGAGTGCCGTCGTCGCTACTGTGCTGATTCTGAATGCTGATACAATCGAATCACAAGAGCCCGGCTGGACTTCGCCCCTCTGAAACGGACTTACGGTGGGATTTCCCCATTTGTGAATGACTCCCCAATGTCAACGTGAGTGCTGAAGTGACGACACACCACGGCGATTCTGCTCATACTTCCCCGTTTATGAATGACTCCCCGAGGTCAACGTGAGTGTTTGATGTGACGACACACCGCGGCGATACTGCTCATATTTCCCTAAACGGAACGGTGTGTGATTCCCCCCCCCCCCAATTGGGAGGGGCAGGATGGGCGAGATAAGTGATGTTTTTTTTTTATGTTTTTATTCCTGTTGTATTTATTAAATTGATGTATTGAATAAAGTTGTGCTTTGTAGTGATAGAGGGGGGTTGTAAAGAGTGGGTTGAACTAAAGCTGAGAAGGTTTAGGGGACAGCCGTGAGTAGGGGTGGGGTGAGTTGTGCCAGTTTTTACTCAAAGTGACTTTAAAGTGAGGCCATGACAGTAATGCCTTCAACTTAAAGTGTAAGTTGCAGGTTAACCACCACAGCCAATTAATGTGTAAATTAAAGTGCTCTATATGTATATATTTAATTATTTCTGTCTTAAAATGCGTTAAAATAACATTTATTGGGGTTTCTTCAACGGTAGCGTGTTTTTTCAGTTACTGGGTGATGACGTCACAAGAGGAACTCGCAACCCATACTCCGCTAGATTCCTACTGTATTATGGCTATCTGGAGAACGACTGAGGAAGTGGGAAACCATCAAATTCTGTATGGACCACAGCCCTACAATTTTTAACTGGTCAGGTGTGAGAGAGGGCAGCCATGGCACTCAAACAGTTATTAATGCTTGGTGTGAGGAGAATGAGTGGAGGGTTGGCCAAGTGTCCTGGTGAGTAACGTTAGCTACGTTAGAGCTAGTCTAGCCTGGTGCAAACTTAACCCGGATAATATAACGGAACAAGCAAGTCTTTTCAAAATATTGCCGTCATGTAGAATAGCAAGGAGGGACAACGACTGAACTGAATACATTATTTACTTACAGTAAGTCAGTCCAAATCAGAGCTGTAAGGTTAGAGATGCACACACTGCACAGGCATCAATCGCTAGTCTCATCGCAGCCTCAAACGTCATGTAATACCCTTCCTCAATCCACGCGTTATCAATTTCTCACGATTTAATTAGCGATGTTTATTGTCAGAAAAGAAAAAGAGAGATCGATGTCCCCATCACTGTGTTTGTGTGGGCTATCAGCAGTGTAGAGTGTGTGCTGCCGTGAGTTGAACACGTTCTGGAGTTTAGTGGAGCAGCTCGACCTGTGACCGGCTGATCTGACGTGCCTGAACTCGTTTGTTTTGCGAATAGCTTATTCTCATTTCAGGCAGGATCACGGTCCCCTTGAAGTCAGCACACACAAGTATGTTTACAATGGAGTTATTTTATCCATAATTTTTTTATCAAATAAAACATACAACCAACTTTTCTGCAGTTATGTAAGGCATCTATAGGAGGATCTTTGTTGACATCTTTGTACGCATGCGCGAGTGGTTGTGTGGCAACAAATCAAACAGTATTGCGGGCTGTAAAGACGCGACGAGCACTTTCAAGAGAGTTAGCGGGCAAAATCCACAATATATAAGCACTTTAACATCTGAAGACCGGAGGAGGTTTGGAGAGAAGCTCAAAATTTGTATTGGTGACAAAATCAAAGTTATTCAAAGCCCATATATGAGATCTCCGCTGACTGTGCGTGCAGCTCCCCAAACAGACGAGGCATTTATACTTGACGCAACTGTTTTGTTTTAGACTGAACACCAGACCATACAACTGATTTAGACGCGCAAACTGGGTGATGATGAGATGTACTAATATCCGTCTGCTCGGGCAGATTCGGCTCAAAGTCGTGCATCTGCGGATGCGGAGGCGCGCGCGCGCGCTGTTAAGCCGAATCTGCCCGAGCAGACGGATATTAGTTTTTTTATTACCTTCGCGCTCATGCGGACGCGTCGAGTATAAACAAGGTTTTACAGCTCAGCCACTTGTTTTTTTTCATATTTTTTTGCAAGTGGAAGATCTTGATTTACATTTGGACTTGGATGTGATCTTATAGGCTTGAAAAGGTTGGTGACCACTGCATAACGCAAACCCAGTCAAACGTTTGACTGCAGTATCTTCTATTCTATGCACTTTATAATCCGGTGCGCCCTATATATGAAAACAGTTATAAAATAGGCCATTTATTGCGCCTCTGCTTATAGTGCGGAAAATACGGTAGTCTGGATGCTGTGGATCGCGGTTTGGGACACCTGAATCAGAACGCGAAAACATATGACTCGGTTGATTTGACTCAGTTTTATTATTTTTTATTTTATTCAATCTTCTATAAATACATAGTCACTAAGACTTAGGCCTACCATGAACAAAATGAGCCTCACAAACTCGATCAGTAACGTTAGGAATCCAGGCTTCGGAGCGTCCAGGTTCAATCGCCTAATTGCACGCAACCATTTCTTTCTTTTTTCGCGATCCTTTTCGGAGGGAATTCGAAAACTTTTTATCAGGCCCCCAACGAGCCGTACAATCGACCACACAGCAAGAGTGAACCATCCTCTTCTCTAAATCCTCCTCCAAACGTGCAAAACAGTCAAATTACAGGTATCTAGCGGTGTTTCCTGCCACACGATTCCCGTGATGCAACGCGGCAAACATAAACAATGACGTCACAAAAGATCCGCCTATAGCTGCTAGCGTACGGTAACTCTACTAGTGAGTTCCTCATATGACGTCACGCCCCATCTAGTGGAAGGGAGCGGGAGCGGTTAAAACCACTGTTAAAAGCAGTGGCGTAGCCACTCAGATTGATGTATGGCAGATTTCTGATGGCTTAAAATAAAATAATAAAAATAAGAAATTATTGATGTGTTAGTCTAATTGATAGATTGATCAATCAAAATACTGCGCGGTAAAATGCGGCTGTTTTCAAACTTGATTTGACGTGTTGTGCATTACCTACGCTGTCATCTTCGCGTGAGAGTTCATGCGGTGAATGGCAGCGTTGTGCAAAGTACAATATTACGCACGAAAAGATGAGCGAGAAGGAGAAAATAAGTCATCTACATCTGAGTTTGCTTCAGCTTACTACAAGACGACAGCGAGTGAATAAGCGGCTAGGAGACAGAAACGCACATATTTCATCACAGAATAGCGGTGAGACTTCATTTCCTGTATAGCCTATATCTGTTGTAGCCTATATGAAGAGTTTGGTTTCAAAACGCGATAAATTCATTATGATTAATTTCGAGTAATAATGTGTTTTCTTTACCAAGAGAGTGGAAAGATTAAAACCACTATTTTTTGTTTCAAACTTGCACATAGCATATTTTAGGTTATAATAACATAATTTCAAATCCATATTTGGATAAAAAAGGATTAGTTTCCCCCCAAAATGCAATAAATTCATGACACCTTTTTTTCCAAAATGCAATTAATCCATTGAATCAATATAAAAGTTTTTCATATTTTAACTGTTGAAATAGGCTACACAACAAAGTAAGTTGATCCACATATGACAGCCTCTGAACTCGGTCAATACTAATCTTATATAGCCCTACAGGCACTGGACTAAAAATAGCCGACATTAAATCACCCTCGCTAAGAAATAGCCTACCTCCTGAACTTTTTTTACGGCGATCAGCTGTAAAATGGCTTGGTCCTGCTCGGTTTTCGTTGACTTTGAGTAAAACAATTGAAAGTTTTTCAAAAGATCCCCTGGGTCAAAGTGTCAGTGTGACAGAAGTTTGATGCTGTCGTGTGAGAACAAGCAACAGTCGAGATTTTTCCTCCTCCCGCGTGCCTCATTTTCTTAATCTCCTCAAGTAGCCTAGATTATTAGATTTCGATGGCTTACGTTTCTTCCCCACCGCACCACCACAGGGTCACCAATGCCGTCAAATTTTTTATTTTATTTTTTGGATCACAAAGAAGAAGGAAAACTATGCCGGGTTTATTCAAATCGCCGCCGTTACGGTTTACAGAGCGTAAAATGGTGCGCTGACTGCGTGGATATCGCATTTTACGTAAAATTAAAAATGGACTTTTCAAAACCGACCAGAATACAATACAGATTTTTGCGGGAACTAAAATATTATATATATATATATATATATATATATATATATATATATATATATATATATATATATAATATATATATATATATATATATATATTTATTTATTTATTTATTTATTTATTTATTTGTTTATTTATTTATTTAACGTTTATCGCGTTTTGGAACCAAACTCTTATTTGCTGAGTAAGATGACAACATTGACACTTTTTATAATCGCCCTCGTACTTCATGTAAAAGATAATAATCGCCGAGCTATGTCCTAGGCTGCTACATGCTATATATATATATATATATATATATATATGTATATTAGTTGCCCCCTCATTTTAAGATGGGCCCCCCCAAAAATAAAATTCTGGCTACGCCCCTGTTACAGGGTCGGCCATTATTCCTTCTGCAGAAATAACATGCCCTAAATACTGGACACGGGAGGAAAACAAATCACACTTAGAAGGTTTTACCTTCAGATTTGCAGCCTTCAACTTAGCCAATACCTCCCCCAATCTCGATAGATGCTCCTGAAACGAACGGCCAAACACTATAATGTCATCCAAATATACTAAACACGTAGTCCATTGCAAGTCTGCTAAAACCAAATCCATTAAGCGCTGAAAGGTGCTAGGTGAGTTACAAAGACCAAAACTTAAAACGTTAAATTCAAATAGCCCATGTCTTGTGGAAAAAGCAGTCTTGCACTTATCTTTTGCGTTAGTCAAACTATCCAGGGCATCATCTATTCGGGGAAGGGGGTAGGCATCTTTAGCTGTAACATCATTCAGCTTCCGGTAGTCTACGCAAAAGCGCAAACTACCATCCTTCTTTCTTACTGGGACAACCGGAGCGGCCCATGGACTACATGAGGGCTGTATGATCCCATTTTCTTGCATTTGCTTAATATGATCATGTACCTCTTGTTGCAAATGCAACGGAACCCGACGTGGAGGTATCTTAATCGGCTTTGCATCCCCGGTATTAATCTGATGCAAGGTCAAGTGGGTTCGCCCTAGATCATTATCTCCGGTGCTAAACACTGAAGCGTACTGCACCAACAACTCACGGATGGCCTGCATTTCAACCCTAGACAGTCCTTTTTGATCTAACCCAAGCTGCATTAAGAGACCATCCACAGCCCCCCCTCCAGGCACCGCTAACTCATTCTGTTGGCTGAAAGCCACTGCTTCAGGACCAACCACTACATCTGTAGACAAGGTCCCAATCTTTGTCCCCTGCCTAAGGGTGATAGGATTCTCCGTTACATTAATCACCCTAACAGGAATAACCCCTTGCCCCACATTACAAACGACTCGAGCCACTAAAAGGTCACAGTGTTTTAATAAAGAAGAGGGGAGGGCTCCACCATCCCAGCTACCGGTCCTGCAAGGAGCCCTTCTACTACCCCAGAAATAATAGCTTCACTACGCGGCTGTATTATGGAGTCTGTTTGAACAGTGACAGCCTTGGGCTGACAAGCGTCAACTGATAAAATTAAGGGGAACTTCCTGCCCATGACTGAACAGCACTTTTCCCTCAAATCAATGATTGCCCCATACTTCAGCAGAAAATCCATCCCCAACAAAATATCGGGAGTGGATATGTCAGCTACAAGAAACTCATTTATTAACGCTAGGGAACCAAACTGACAAATAATCTGCCACCGGCCTAGAATGTACATAGTGCCCCCATTAGCAGCAGAAGCTTCCCCCCCATAATCTAACAATTGACACCCCCCATCTGTTAATTGTAACCACACATGCTTAGGGATAATTGAGGCCTGCGCCCAGTATCCAATAACAAATGTACATCAGACCCACCTATTTTAGCATTGAGATACACTCCAGAGCTGGGTTGGTTACACAGGGCCAATCTCGTGGACTTCACTAATGAGGGGGCAGGCATTTGGCCCTCTGTGTCCGCCCCCTCTAGTTTCCCTGCAAATAGGGACAATTCCGACGTAAATGACGGTTACACCCACACTCCCAACAGGCCTCTCGATCATGAGAGGACCGGTCCATAGCCCCACCTATCTGTCCCCAAGTCTCAGGAGGAACATTTCGCCTCCCTGATGGTGGCCTCTCAACACAAGCCTGTAGCGACTGAACTGTCTGCTGCAAGGTTTTTACTTCCTGTCTCAACCCTTCAACCACTCCCCAAAGTGTCTCCATTTGTTTATTATCTGTAAAACTTTCGGCCACCACTCGCACTTTAGTATCTGCAACAGAACAGTTACGCTCCAAACTTCGAATTAATTCTAATTCAGAAGCCAAATTAACAGCTTCTTCTAAGGTGGATGGTTTTGCACTGCGAAGTTGAACACACAAATCCCCACTCCCCACGTGTTCTATAAAATGGTCACGAGCAAATAGATCACGTGTATTATTATCAGCAGAGGGGTAAGCTTTAGTAATCAAACGACGCAAAGCATTCCCAAACTCCCTTGCAGTCTCACTATGCAATCGTCGACGGGCTAAAAAACTGTCCCGGTTCCAATCATCACTATCACATGGCTCCAAACACCTCCCCAATGATGCTTTTAATACTGCATAACTGCTTCGGGACTCAGTGGATAATCCACAATAAATGTCTCGAACCCTACCAGATAACAATAAGGAGAGGAACTTCAATTTCAAGCTGTCATCCCAGCCATTCACCTCAGCAGCCATTTCAAATTGTCCTATCCAATCTGACCAATCACGATTGACTCCTGTAAATGTTTCAGGCATAAAAACTGGTCGTGTTGTTGCCATCCTTGAACCTTGCCCCACTGACACCCTATCACGAGAAGCTGATGGTGTGTTATCCCCCTCCTGGTCCAACATGATGGACCCAAACGTCCCACCGCTGCCACCAGTGTAATATTTGCTCTTACTGATAAGCTGCTGCCACCACCTTTAATTATTTCAGCCAGTATGGTCTGGCAAGAGAAGACAACACACCACCAACTTCAATCAAAATTAGCAGTTTTATTAACAGAGGGGACCAGAAGGACAGGCTCAACTCAACCTAGAAAGCCGTAGAACTACACGGAGTACTACGTGCATTCACTCACTTCATTGCATGGTGACAACACCCAGAATTAATCACAGTGGCACTTCAAACTCATTTAAAACCTCAACTTCATGCATGTGCAACCAAATGGGTAGGGGAGAGTGGGGTGATTTGTGCCAGGGGGGGAAGTAGTTCCACCCTTTGTTCTGGAAAACCATAGAATAATTTGGTCATGTGACCACATAATTTTGAAAAGCAATCAATTTTACTCATCCTCCAAAGAAGAGAGATACATGGCTTGAGAGTTAAGCAAATTTAAGTGCAAAAAACTGTTTTTTCCCTTTCAAAGTAAATTTTCTATGATTAAGGTTTTTTGATTGTAGTGTCTGGACAATTATAGACAAGTTTGAAAACATTCCACACATGTTTTAGTGCTTTAGTAGGCTACACAATGAGTCTATACAGTTAGCATGATGTTAGCTCTTAACTGCTGGATCATGCTAATTATTCAAACTTGTGGGTCTGGGGTGATTTGTGCCAAAGGGCATGGGGTAAGTTGTGCCAGATCCAGACCACCTAGAGACCTACATACTCACAGGGGATAATCTTGAGAAGTGAGGAGATGGGCATGCCTCATCAGTGTTTGACTTAGGCCTACCTGCTATTTGTTTAATTTAGCTAACACTGATTTCAGTTTTGAGTTTGCACTATGTTAATTAAGAGAAGTTTTATTCAGTTTTTAAGAGGCTAAGTCACAATAGGATGTTTAGAAATTAGCCCAGTAACTTTATTCTTATATGTTACGTAATTGACAGACAGCGCTATGTCAACAGGCATCTATTGCCAAAGCCTTTTTTGCCTGAAATGATTCACAAATATCATATATTGTGTTGCTATGGTGCTCTAAATGGTTGCTAGGGCGTAGCTTGATAGCTTCACAATGATCCTGAGAGACTGATTGGTCGTCTGAGTAAAATGAGCCCGCCCCCTTGTCTCTGTGACACTGTGATCCAGAGTTGTGTTCAATACAAAATCCCTATGCAATTGACCATAGTAGGAAAAACGCATGCTATTCCAGGGTGACAATATCTAAATAAACCTTAAATTAGTAATTTTGTATTGAATTTGTCTTGCTTTCATATAGCATACGGTTCATAACAGTAAAATGTTCTGTTTTACTTCAGAAAGCACTGGCGCAATTTACCCCAACATATTTCCCCAAAAGGCACAACTTACCCCGCACCAGGGGCAAGTTGTGCCATGAGACCACTTTTTTCCCAAAAGCTATATTTCTGAAACCATTTATTTCAGATCCAAAGTTATTATTCTCAGGGATGCACAACATCCTGAAATACATGTACATCCTTAAAGTGTAAGTTGCAGGTTAAATTTTTCACGAAGATAATGCAATGTGTTTATTAAACATAAAGATAAGAACCGCCCACCATTGTTTTTTATACCAAAATGCTGATATAATATGAAAAGTGTGCACTTTTAACCAGGGGCGTAGCCAGAATTTTATTTTTGGGGGGGCCCATCTTAAAATGAGGGGGCAACTAATATACATACATATATATATATATATATGTATTGTAAAAAAATCTGTATTGTATTCTGGTCGATGTTGAAAAGTCCATTTTTAATTTTACGTAAAATGCGATATCCACGCAGTCAGCGCACCATTTTACGCTCTGTAAACCGTAACGGCGGCGATTTGAATAAACCCGGCATAGTTTTCCTTCTACTTTGTGATCCAAAAAATAAAATAAAAAATTTGACGGCATTGGTGACCCTGTGGTGGTGCGGTGGGGAAGAAACGTAAGCCATCGAAATCTAATAATCTAGGCTACTTGAGGAGATTAAGAAAATGAGGCACGCGGGAGGAGGAAAAATCTCGACTGTTGCTTGTTCTCACACGACAGCATCAAACTTCTGTCACACTGACACTTTGACCCAGGGGATCTTTTGAAAAACTTTCAATTGTTTTACTCAAAGTCAACGAAAACCGAGCAGGACCAAGCCATTTTACAGCTGATCGCCGTAAAAAAAGTTCAGGAGATAGGCTATTTCTTAGCGATGGTGATTTAATGTCGGCTATTTTTAGTCCAGTGCCTGTAGGGCTATATAAGATTAGTATTGACCGAGTTCAGAGGCTGTCATATGTGGATCAACTTACTTTGTTGTGTAGCCTATTTCAACAGTTAAAATATGAAAAACTTTTATATTGATTCAATGGATTAATTGCATTTTGGAAAAAAAGGTGTCATGAATTTATTGCATTTTGGGGGGAAACTAATCCTTTTTTATCCAAATATGGATTTGAAATTATGTTATTATAACCTAAAATATGCTATGTGAAAGTTTGAAACAAAAAATAGTGGTTTTAATCTTTCCACTCTCTTGGTAAAGAAAACACATTATTACTCAAAATTAATCATAATGAATTTATCGCGTTTTGAAACCAAACTCTTCATATAGGCTACAACAGATATAGGCTATACAGGAAATGAAGTCTCACCGCTATTCTGTGATGAAATATGTGCGTTTCTGTCTCCTAGCCGCTTATTCACTCGCTGTCGTCTTGTAGTAAGCTGAAGCAAACTCAGATGTAGATGACTTATTTTCTCCTTCTCGCTCATCTTTTCGTGCGTAATATTGTACTTTGCACAACGCTGCCATTCACCGCATGAACTCTCACGCGAAGATGACAGCGTAGGTAATGCACAACACGTCAAATCAAGTTTGAAAACAGCCGCATTTTACCGCGCAGTATTTTGATTGATCAATCTATCAATTAGACTGACACATCAATAATTTCTTATTTTTATTATTTCATTTTAAGCCATCAGAAATCTGAGGGGGCCGGACATATAAATGAGGGGGCCTAGGCCCACCCAGGCCCCCTCGTGGCTACGCCACTGCCCTGTAAAGGTGGAAGCAGTGAGGGGGTGGCCTATCCCTAGGACACAGACTGAAGTGAGGAGCTTTTTAGGTTTGGCCTCCTATTATAGACGGTTTGTAAGAGGGTTCGCAGACATAGCACGTCCATTGCATCAGCTGACTGAGAAGGGGAGGAGATTTAGGTGGGGTGAGGAGTGTCAGGTAGCCTTCAATCAGTTGAAGACTAGGTTAATTACTTCCCCTGTGCTCGCTTATCCTGACCCCCAAAAAACTTTTATATTGGACACTGATGCTAGTGATGTGGGGGTGGGAGCGGTGCTTTCGCAGGAGGAGGGTGGGTTGGAACGAGTAATTGCTTACGCCAGTCGGGCCCTTACTAAAGAGGAACGCAAGTATGCTACTACAAAAAAAGAGTTGTTGGCAATGGTGACTTTCACAAAGTACTTTAAGCATTTTTTGCTAGGTAAAGAGTTTGTGTTACGCACCGACCATAACTCCTTGAGATGGTTGCATAACTTCCAGGGCTTAGAGGGACAGCTAGCTCGATGGGTGGAGCAATTGGCAAGTTTTCACTACAAAATTGTACATCGCCCTGGAAAGCAGCATGGCAATGCAGATGCCTTGTCGCGGCTACCAGCTTACGGGGAAGTTAAGGAGCAGGAAGGCTCTAGTGAGGGACCAGTTATATCAGTGTGTGTTGTTAAGGAGGGCCCCAAGGTGGTGCAGAAGAAAACTAATGTTGGGGTGGGTGATGATTTGGCACAGGCCCAGCGAGATGACCCAGAATTGGCCCTCTTAATTAATCTTAGACAGGACCCAAATGATAATGCTGCTGAAATACAGCAGAATGCTGCCCTGAAGAAGTATAGTTCTGTTTGGGACCAATTGCGGTTGCAAGATCAGCGGTGGGTACGAGTGCCCCCTCCTTACTCGGATGCATCCTCAAAAGTACAGGTGGTTCTCCCTAAGGTGCTGGTGGCATCAGTGTTAAATCAACTGCATAACTCGGTAACTGGAGGCCATTTGGGTGTTCAAAAATTGCAAGAGAAAGTAAGAGATTGTTTCTATTGGCCAGGTTGGTTTGCAGATGTAAGACAATGGTGTAGGCAATGTGTAGACTGTGCTTCACGAAAGACACATGGAAAGGCCCCTTGTGCTCCAATGAATTCCTCAGTTACAGCTCGTCCTCATGAACGTATTGCTTTGGACATTTTGGGACCTCTGCCTGAGACGCCTATAGGAAACATAAATATATCCTTGTTGTAAGTGATTACTTTTCTAAATGGACTGAGGCATTTCCCCTTCCCAACCAGGAGGCACAATCAGTGGCGTGTGTCCTGGTGGAGGAGTGGATATGTCGCTTTGGCACTCCCCGCAGTATTCATTCGGATCAGGGGCGAAATTTTGAGTCAGCCCTGTTTAAAGAATTGTGCCGACTGCTGGATATGAGTAAGACACGTAGCTCCCCATATCATCCACAATCGAATGGTTTGGTGGAGAGGTTTAACCGTACTTTGCTGTCAATGTTGAGTTTGTTTGTTAATGAGAATCAATCTAATTGGGACTGCCTGTTGCCATATGTGTTGATGGCTTATCGGAGTAGTGTGCATGCCAGTACAGGGTTTACACCTTACAAGATCTTGTTTGGACAGGAGATTGTGCTTCCTCTGGACGTGATGCTGAATGTAGGTCATCCTGAGAAGTTTGTGTCCGCCAGTGAGTATGTGACTGGGTTGGCAGACACATTGTCCACAGTGGTAGAAGCAGTAAAGAGACATCAGGCTAAAGCATCTGGGCAGCAGAAGGGGTCATTTGATCTCCGGGCTAATTTTCAGTTTTATTCTATGGGGGAATTGGTGTGGGTACGGAATAAGGCAAAGAAAAAAGGCATTTGCCCAAAATTACAAAGGCGTTACCGAGGCCCTTATAAAGTTGTGGAACGCGTCTCTGATGTATTGTATCGCTTGGTGTTAGGAGATGGGGGGGCAGAGATAGTGGTGCATTTTAACAGAATTAAACCATATGTTCTTCCTTCTCTCTCAGAAACCGTGGCACCCTTGGTCCTTCCGCAAGACGGAGCTGAGGCCCAACGTTCAAGTCAGAGGGTGGCCGGCCAGTTGGACGTCCCTTTGGGGACCAGTTGGGTTCATCAAAGAGCACTTCTCCCTGCACTGCTCCCTCGTAATTTGGAAGCTCCAAAGGAAGGGTCTGCATCAGAGGCTGCTGGTCCTGTACAACAGCCTGTCCAAGGACCGGATAATCAACAAAAGGACCCTGACGGATTGCAGGATGGCTCTACGGGGGCAATACATCTGCCAAAGTTGCAACGGCCAGTGCGAGAGCGACGTCAACCTGGGTGGACACGGGACTATGAGATGGACTCAGTATGACTCAGGGACGAGTCTGTTCCATTGGGGGAGGGGATAGTGTAATGTGTTTTGCATTTTGGGGATGTTGTCTTGGTTGTCTTGAGCTGTGTATTGGGAGACTGGGAGTGGAAGAAGGTTTATATGGAGCGAAAAATATAGTGCAATGGGGCTCGGTTCTCGACAACAGGTTCGTCTGTGGACAACAAGACGGCGGTACTCACCTTTTGTTTGGGAGGGGGGTGTCGTTCGCGGTCTGTTAGGGCCGCCGGCGATGAAGATAGACAGAGAGCGGGTGTGGGGAAAGATTACATAGATGGGAGGTTAGGAGTGCCGTCGTCGCTACTGTGCTGATTCTGAATGCTGATACAATCGAATCACAAGAGCCCGGCTGGACTTCGCCCCTCTGAAACAGACTTACGGTGGGATTTCCCCATTTGTGAATGACTCCCCAATGTCAACGTGAGTGCTGAAGTGACGACACACCACGGCGATTCTGCTCATACTTCCCCGTTTATGAATGACTCCCCGAGGTCAACGTGAGTGTTTGATGTGACGACACACCGCGGCGATACTGCTCATATTTCCCTAAACGGAACGGTGTATGATTTCTCCCCCCCCCCCAAATTGGGAGGGGCAGCACGTCGCTGTGGGCGAGATAAGTGATGTTTTTTTTTATGTTTTTATTCCTGTTGTATATATTAAATTGATGTATTGAATAAAGTTGTGCTTTGTAGTGATAGAGGGGGGTTGTAAGAGTGGGTTGAACTAAAGCTGAGAAGGTTTAGGGGACAGCCGTGAGTACCCATTTGGTTGCACATGCATGAAGTTGAGGTTTTAAATGAGTTTGAAGTGCCACTGTGATTAATTCTGGGTGTTGTCACCATGCAATGAAGTGAGTGAATGCACGTAGTACTCTGTGTAGTTCTACGGCTTTCTAGGTTGAGTTGAGCCTGTCCTTCTGGTCCCCTCTGTTAATAAAACTGCTAATTTTGATTGAAGTTGGTGGTGTGTTGTCTTCTCTTGCCAGACCATACTGGCTGAAATAATTAAAGGTGGTGGCAGCAGCTTATCAGTAAGAGCAAATATTACAGTACTAATTGCAAATCTACAAATTTGATTCTACTCAATGAATTAGAAAAACGAATTATTGACCTATCAACCAAATACATGAATGCAAAATGTATTCTTGGGGGTGATTTTAATGTAGTCCCAGATAGTAACTTAGATAGATGGCCTCCCAAAGGTGTAAAAGATGATAGCAACAAAATTATTTCTGGGTTATGCAATAACTTAGGTCTTGTTGATATCTGGCGAAAAATGAACCCCCAAAAACTCATGTATACATGGCAAAATAATGACTTGTCTTTGCAGTCTCGAATAGATTTGTGGTTAATATCAGAGGAGTTGACATCATTGATAGACAACGTTACAATTGATCTTGCACCTTTTACTGACCATAATTCTATTCACATTTTTATCATCTCTAATGACTAGGGGTAACACTGCAAGTAAAGTTTCCAAACATTTGTTTTTAGATAAACTTGATTTAATTAATGATAAATGCATTGCAGTAACCAACTGATTAGATCTCTTTTTGTTAATATCTCTTCTCCTCCATCTAAATTTGTTTGGGTTAATATGTTTCCCTCATTTGAGTGGGAAAATGTTTGGGGAGTTCTTAGTCGGTATTGTGTATCAAATAAAACCAAAGAAGTGTCTTTTAAAATTGCTCACAGAATATATCCTGTGAAAGACACATTAGAGCGTTTTCATCTGGATATTGATTACAACTGCTGTTTTTGTAATAGTGAAAGAGAGTCTATTGTGCACTTGTTTTTTGAATGCCCCTGTTCTTCAATCTTTTGGTATGAGATGTCTCAATTTCTAAGTGTTAAAATGAACTGCAATATACACTCAAAAAAAAAATTGTGTCTAAAAATAAGATTTATGTATTTGAATTGCATAACAAATTCCCATGCATTTGGATTACATAGTTTTAACATAAACCAATCAATAATCTGAATGTGATTCATATTTTTAAGTCATATCTAAATGAAACAGATTAGATTTATGTAATTGTATTAATAAACTGAATGTGATTTATATTTGTCTGTCGTATGTAAATGAAACAGGTAAGATTCATGTAATAGTACACAGAAAAACGCCCATGTTAAATTAACACTGCTCAGTGTTCATATCTGTGCACACTACAGAGTTAAAGCTGTGTTGAAGTTAATGAGATAATTAACTGATGATTGAGCATTAATTATGAACACCTGCTGTTAACAAGCAGAATCACTGTCGCGTTCACTACGTCACGGGTGTTCAACAGTAATGTAACGCAGGTGAATAAGTGGGAGGTTCACTTACCTGATTAAAGCACGGGCCAGTCAAGAGTTGAAACGTAGACCAGTAAAAAACGGTGTGTTAGAATCCAGTATGAATGAGCACGAGCTATAAGCGGGAGCGAGTACTAGTTTTGGCATGTTGTTTCGTCAGGAGAGATGCGCCAACGGTAAGCTGCTGTTTCTATCCATTGAGCTGCGGTTTGTCTGTAAACAGTATAGGCTATGTGCAAACTTGCGCTACTGCTGTGCTGCCGATTGTCTGTGCGCGGTTGTAATGCTTGATAACTGCTACTTTGGTCACGCTGATAAAACCTTGTGTGCGGTCTGATGTTTATCATTGTCAGCTCGATAGTGTCTGTGTATATTCCAGCGAATGTTTGAAATTGGAGCGTTTCACTATCACACGAGTTACTTCCTGTTTGCGGTGCTTGATGGGTAATGTAGTTAATCGCTTTACACTGGATGTAATGTAATGTAATGGATTGCTATGCTCAGCTTTGCTATTTAAAACTACACTCACTGGTTTTCACTTTAGGCCAACATACTGAGAACACTTTTGTGGTTTTGGGGTATTGGTTTAATGTGCAACATTGACATTGATGTATATTTGGTGTGTGTGAAATGGTTGCATTTCTGTGATTCTTTGTTTGGTCATTTAGTTTAAAAAACTGAGTATATTATAATATTTATAATATTAAATACTGACTATATTGAAATTTATATTTTTATATTTGTATTATTCAGAATTTGTGGTATATTATTTTAGGGCTGGGCGATTTAAATCGCGATATTGTTATGCGCATCTCGTCAGTAAAGCCGGTTCCTTGATTAGTAGTAAATCGCCATAACCTGCTTTCAGATGAAGCGGCATTTAGGGCTGAGGAGATAATTAAGTGATTAATTTAGTGATGATTGAGCATTATTGAAGACACCTGATGTTAACAAGCAGAATCACTGAAGAAGAAAATCACAAATTGTAAGTTACCATTGTGGTGATGGGTGTTTGCTTTAGTTGGGCTCTAGACCATTATGTGTTTACTTAAATTGTACTGTTGTTTGTCTGCTGTTATTGATTTATAACAGTTAAATGAACAAAGTAAAGTGTTATCATATAGCCTAGTGTTGGTTATGTTTTGACATAATCATGCTGTGATCTGAAAAATGAAACATATTAAAATAGTTTGGTTTAACTTATTAGCTGCAGTTTAGTGATTCTTCAGCCTATAATTATCAGTACTTTACTTATAATTCAAAATATTTAATAAACATTGTTCTGATCAAAAAGACATTCAGACATATTCATTTAAAACACAGATATCAATAATCAGCCTGTGAATCTCAACAATGGTGACAAGAATAAAGCATGTTGCAGTGGCTGCCACCAATCACAACTCATTAATGGCTCCCATCATGCATTGCGGTATGAATACATTATGATCTGAATTGTCTATGTAATTTACTTTTCCTCATTGAATATTCTGCTCCTCACCATTGTTGAGATGCATAGACTGAATCTTGAGATCTGTGTGTGCCTAAAAGAATGATTTTTTTTAAACAACTTTTAAGAAATCCATTATATTATAACAAAAATTCTGGCCATTTATTGAGATTCACAGTTATGCAGTAACCAACAACATAAATCGAAATCAGAAAGAAAGATTATAATGAGTTCAGTGATCAAGTTCAAATGATGATTGTCATAATCAGTGCTTTATTTGTAAAGTGGGAGGTCCCGGAGCGCAGAGGGGGGGTGGATCCGGCGACTCAAAACGGGGGTTGGAGGTAACGGAACAAAAAAAATAAATAATAATAATTACACTGCCTACGTAGCTTCTCTGCAGGGACAGCGCCAGCTGAGTGGGTGCTATAGATAGATCATTGACGGGGAGCTGCGCAAAACTTGGCCACTAAATATTTAATATTCAGTTATGTTAATGATCACAATTAAAGTTTTAATTTTATTAAATTGAACAAGTAGGCTACTTAAATAACATTCAGCATTCAATCAAATATTCTAAAAGATGTAGGCTATTATTAATAATAATGTTTATTTATTTTATTACAGATAGAACAAATAAATTAATAATAATGACTGTTATTTCAACAAAATATCTCGTTATTTCGAAATAATATGTGTGCGTGCATCTGTAAATCCGGTGACGCGTGTATTGATTTTTATTAATAAAAACAATAAAGTGTTTTCTCTAAAAGTGTCGACTCAGCTGCAAAGATGAAGTTGACGATCGCCATCTCCGTGTGAACGCACTTATAGAGAGAAATGCACATAAATAGGCCTAATGGATTACATAATCAGAGAGTAGCCTTTTTCCTTTTTCGTTTTGAATTATTTCGTTTAAAGACATTTCAAGCTTTGTGTATTTGATGTATTTGTCATGTCTGTGTGAGGCATACACTGAGTTTCGTGCTGCTGTTCACGTGCAATGCAAGTGAGCGCGCTGGCGCCTCCGTTATATTTTTTTCGTATTCAATAAATAGGCCTACAGGCAAATGGTTGATGAAAATTTGATTAAAATTAAGATACAATTTATACAAAACGAAATTCACTTTAAAGAAAGGCTTTCTAAACAACTTCAACTTCAACGGACAAAATCATGTCTGACCCGCTCCATGTCTCATATTGCGCATCCTATCTTACTCGGTCGTGCTGTTCACTTTTCATAAATCAACATAAATGAAAAAAAAACAAAAACATTATAATATTTTAACAAATATGAAACTAAATGTGCTTTTTTAATGGCTACAACGGCATAGTAGGCCTACATACTCTCTATTTGTACACATTTCTGCACATTAATTTAATTCTGAATTTTGCACACACAAGTGAAAGGCATTTGTTCAGATCAAGTTCACGGATAATTGTGCGTTATTAATCATTATGATACTAAAATCCTGACAAATATGCTATGTACAAAAAATCAGATGAGCCCATAATATGAACGCATTTACACGTTAAGCATTTTCCTCCCATATATAGAAAACCATTATAAGAACGCTTAATGTGGCAGATTAGAATGTCCCCTTATTATGTCGAAATAACGAGATATAATGTCGATACTAGGCTACTGTGTCCACCGTGGTCTCCTTTTTGATCAGCAGAAACGATTTTTGCTTGTTTGGGATCTGACTGTCTAGCGTCTTTTTGACATTTTTCCCCTGAGTGAAACGATCGAGGCTAACATCAATCTCAACTCGTACAACAAGCGCGCAAGTCATGTGTCACAAACATTGAACACTAAAACAGTAATTTTATTTTATTTAGGCAATTAATTTTATTGACACGGGAGGTGCCGGATCCAATAAAAAAGGTTCCGGATCCAATGTCGGAGGTGCCGGAACATGTTCCGGCGTGTTCCGGCTCAAATTAAGCCCTGGTCATAATATAACCATCACCATCAGATCACTTTTTATTCTTTGTTCAATGGGCAGTTTTAACTCAGATACAACCGCCAAAGAAAATCTAAAGTACATAAAAAAGGGTCAGAGCCCAACTAAAGCAACTACCCATCACAATAATGGTAACTTACAATTTGCGATTTTCTCCTTCAGCGATTCTACTTGTTAACATCAGGTGTCTTCAATAATGTTCAATCATCACTAAATTAATCACTTAGTTATCTCATTAACTTAAACACTCTTGAGTGTGGACTCATACACTCCCAGGAGTGTTAATTTAACACCGCTAATTTACTGGAGGTTTTGCTGTGTACAAAGAGCCGTAGTTAACTGACAAGCTGAGCCATATCGCATTAAATATCGCTGGCGATACGTCCGCGATATTCATATGATTTGGCTCAGCTTGTCAGTTAACTACGGCTCTTTGTAGTAAATGCCGCTCCATCTGAAAGCAGGTGATGGTGATTTACTACTAATCAAGGAACCGGCTTTACTGATGAGATGCGCATAACAATATCGCGATTTAAATCGCCCAGCCCTATTATGAATGTGGCTATTAATATTGTTGTTTACACCATAGCCTTTCTATTTCTACAGGTTTATAACCTGCTATTTGTGGACTAATCAACTGTATGTGAAAAATGAATCAAAGTAAATAAAAAACCACAACGAGTCATAACAACGTGTCCTCTCCTGATGCCCCGTTCGGTGGGGAGATTCTTATAGAACCGAACAATCACTGAAGGAAAGAGAAACACAAGAACTACAACTGACTTCAGCCACAGCCTTAGATGAAATCAACTGAAGAGAAAAGAAGACATTCAGGCAGAGGCGGATTAAACAACTCCACAAACAGCATTACCAGCTTATTACTAACCAGACTGACTTTATTTCATTTCCGTTTGAATGAAATCAATAGTTGTATTTTAAAGTCACCATGATGGTGGTTAGCGTTTGCTTTAGTTGGGCTCTTGACCATTAACTTTTTTAATACAACATTTTCTCTGGCTGCTATAATTATGTAGTTATAAAACACGTTTGTTACAGCGAAAAAGCCATGAGAAAAAGAGATCAGGTGATGTTGGTTGTTTATTGATGATGATGATGACAAAGTCAAATGTAATTGCCTCATTTGCTGATCTTGTTCAGTGTGTAATGCTTTTTAATATTGTTTTATTCATAAACGAAGTCATTTGATTTTACAGCATGAAATCTAACCGTATTGTTTATCAAACAATATACTTTTTTTTTATATATATATATAGTTAGTGCACAAAAACCGTTCATCTATGGCATTACTTCGACTCACACAGACATCAAGAAACAGCATATGAATCTCAACAATGGTGACAAAAGATACAAAAAATCCTGATGCATAATTTATTAATGCCGCAATGCATGCTGGGAGATATGGGTGAGTTTTGATTGGTGGTACCCAGCATGCACTGCAGTATGAAGCATTTCATTGATTGTCACCATTGTTGAGAGTCATACACTGATTCTTGATGTCTAAGTAATAATGTAGAAGAGAAAGTTTAATGCACTAAATGTTTTTAAAATTCTTTATATTATTTGATTAACTGTTGGAACTAATGCTGTCAGGTCTCACAGCTACTATAATAAATAAAACAAAATCACACAACCCCAAAGCATTAGACACTGAAAAAGATAAGTGATTTAGGCCACAATATGATGATTACACCTTCATCAATAAACAGTCAATATCACTTGATCTCATTTTCTCTTCGCTTTTTCGCTGCAATAAATGTGTTTTATTAACACATAATTATAGCAGCTAGAGAAAATTTTATATTAAAGAGTCAATGGTCAAGAGCCCAACTAAAGCAAATGCTAACCACCATCATGGTGACTTTAAAATACAACTATTGATTTAATTCAAACGGAAATGAAATAAAGTCAGTCTGGTTAGTAATAAGTGAAGCTGGTAATGCTGTTTTTGGAGTTGTTTAATCCGCCTCTGCTGAGATCTTCACAGATTTAATGTCTTCTTTTCTCTTCAGTTGATTTCATCTAAGGCTGTGGCTGAAGTCAGTTGTAGTTCTTGTGTTTCTCTTTCCTTCATTGATTCTGCTTGTTAACAGCAGGTGTTCATAATTAATGCTCAATCATCAGTTAATTATCTCATTAACTTCAACACCGCTTTACCTCTGTAGTGTGCACACATATGAACACTGAGCAGTGTTAATTTAACATGGGCGTTTTTCTGTGTACTATTACATGAATCTTACCTGTTTCATTTACATACGACTGACTAGGGATGGGCGATATATCGCATGCGATTGTTATGCGCATCTCATCAGTAAAGCCGGTTCCTTGATTAGTAGTAAATCGCCTTCACCTGCTTTCAGATGGAGCGGCATTTACTACAAAGAGCCGTAGTTAACTGACAAGCTGAGCCAAATCACATCAATATCGCGGACGTATCGGCAGCAATAATTAATGCGATATGGCTCAGCTTGTCAGTTAACTACGGCTCTTTGTACACAGCAAAAACTCCAGTAAATTAACACTGCTGGGAGTGTATGAGTCCACACTCAAGAGTGTTAAAGTTAATGAGATAATTAAGTGATTAATTTAGTGATGATTGAACATTATTGAAGACACCTGATGTTAACAAGCAGAATCACTGAAGGAGAAAATCACTAATTGCAAGTTACCATTGTGGTGATGGGTGTTTGCTTTAGTTGGGCTCTAGACCATTATTTGTTTACTTTAAAGTTTGTTTGGTTGTTGTATTTGAATTGTAACTGCCAGTTGAACAAAGAAAAAAGTGATCTGATGGTGTTGGTTATATTATAACATTCATCATTTGAAATTGATCACTGAACTCATTAAGATCCTTCATTCTGACTTCGATTTATGTTGTTGGTTAGTGAATCTGCATAAATGCCCAGAATTTTTGATATAATATAAAGGATTTCTTAAAAGTTGTTTTTTAAAAAAATCTTTCTTTTAGGCACACACAGATGTCAAGATTCAGTCTATGCATCTCAACAATGGTGATGAGCAGAATATTCAATTAGGAAAAGTAAATTACATAGACAATTCAGATCATAATTTATTCATACCGCAATGCATGATGGGAGCCATTAATGAGTTGTGATTGGTGGCAGCCACTGCAACATGCTTTATTATTGTCACCATTGTTGAGATTCACAGGCTGATTATTGATGTCTGTGTTTTAAAAGAATTTATCTGAATGTCTTTTGATCAGAACAATGTTTATTAAATATTTTGAATTATAAGTAAAGTACTGATAATCATAGGCTGAAGAATCACTAAACTGCTGCTAACAAGTTAAACCAAACTATCTCAATAAGTTTCCTTTTTCAGATCACAGCATGATTATGTCAACACATAACCAATACTATCAGATCACACTATACTTTGTTCATTTAACTGTTTTAAATCAATAATAGCAGACAAACAACAGTAAATATTAAAGTAAACATATAATGGTCTAGAGCCCAACTAAAGCAAACACCCATCACCTTAATGGTAACTTACAATTTGTGATTTTCTCCTTCAGTGATTCTGCTTGTTAACATTAGGTGTCTTCAATAATGCTCAATCATCACTAAATTAATCACTTAATTATCTCATTAACTTTAACACTCTTGAGTGTGGACTCATATACACTCCCAGCCCCAGGAGTGTTAATTTAACACCGCTCCATCTGAAAGCAGGTGAAGGTGATTTACTACTAATCAAGGGAACCGGCTTTACTGATGAGATGCGCATAACAATATCGTGCGATATATCGCCCATCCCTACGACTGACAAATATAAATCACATTCAGTTTATTAATACAATTACATAAATCTTATCTGTTTCATTTAGATATGACTTAAAAATATGAATCACATTCAGATTATTGATTGGTTTATGTTAAAACTATGTAATCCAAATGCATGGGAATTTGTTATGCAATTCAAATACATAAATCTTATTTTTAGACACAATTTTTTTTTGAGTGTACGTGAAATTTCTACTTAAGTACAGTAACGAAGTATTTGTACTCCGTTACATTACAACACTGTAGATGTGTAGACACATAATATTAACATTACCTCATTAAGTAGGCCTCTCTGTGGGAGCAGAAACTCTTTATCCCCATGTGATGAGCATTTGGTTGAGTGCACTTTATAACACTATTTGTCATAATTTCTGGTGTATTGACTTACAACTGCCTGTGGTTCTGTTGGGACAGGAGGCTCCAAAAGACAGATATTACCATCAGAATCTGTTGGGACCAACAAAAAACCCAACCCAAAGTAAAATAAATGGAAAAATAAAAAATAGCCTATATAAAAAATAACACATATGTAAACCTCTTACATTTTATGAAGGCCCTTAGATCTTTGGGACTGGCTCTGAAGTCCCTCCAGGAATTCCCAAAAATGCTGCTGCACTGTTAGACACTGGATGCTATTTAGTTATTTAATATGTCAAATGTTTGTAAGGTCAGGTAGCCTACACCCATGATATGCTCAAGCCTTACTTGACTGAATTATGTTTTTATATTTAATTTTCAGCTGCTGCCATGGTCTTTTAATGCCTGCAGGATTACAATGAATGAAAATTAAAATTAGGTTGAATAACATACTGTTCTTCCAGTTTCACCTCTGATATTATAACAGTTGGGTAAGTTACTTGTATTACTAACTACAAATGACATCTTCAACAGTGTAATTAGATTAATGTAATAATGACTATCTTTAGAAATTATTGGTCTACTTATTACTAATTACTAAATCCCATGTCTAAACACTTGAACAATACAAGGAGAGACAAGAAACTGCACTTTTAATGCTTTCAAATAAACAATATACAATTGCATGAATTATTCTTGAATTGACAAAAGTGTGTAGTAGGGCTGGGCGATTTAAATCGCGATATTGTTATGCGCATCTCATCAGTAAAGCCGGTTCCTTGATTAGTAGTAAATCACCATCACCTGCTTTCAGATGGAGCGGCATTTACTACAAAGAGCCGTAGTTAACTGACAAGCTGAGCCAAATCACATCAATATCGCGGACGTATCGCCAGCGATATTTAATGCGATATGGCTCAGCTTGTCAGTTAACTACGGCTCTTTGTACACAGCAAAACCTCCAGTTTTAAATTAACACTCCTGGGAGTGTATGAGTCCACACTCAAGAGTGTTTAAGTTAATGAGATAACTAAGTGATTAATTTAGTGATGATTGAGCATTATTGAAGACACCTGATGTTAACAAGTAGAATCGCTGAAGGAGAAAATCGCAAATTGTAAGTTACCATTATTGTGATGGGTAGTTGCTTTAGTTGGGCTCTGACCCTTTCATGTGTACTTTAGATTTTGTTTGGCTGATGTTTCTGAGTTGAAAGTGCCAGTTGAACAAAGAATAAAAAGTGATCGGATAGTGTTGGTTATATTATGACAATCATCGTTTGAACTTGATTACTGAACTCATTAAAATTCTTCTTTCTGACTTCGATTTATGTTGTTGGTTACAGCATAACTGTGAATCTGAATAAATGGCCAGAATTTTTGATATAATATAAAGGATTTTTTAAAAGTTGTTTTTTAAAAAATCGTTCGTTTAGGCACACACAGACGTCAAGATTCAGTCTATGCATCTCAACAATGGTGAGGAGCAGAATATTCAATGAAGAAAAGTAAATTACATAGACAATTCAGATCATAATTTATTCATACCGCAATGCATGATGGGAGCCATTAATGAGTTGTGATTGGTGGCAGCCACTGCAACATGCTTTATTATTGTCACCATTGTTGAGATTCACAGGCTGATTATTGATGTCTGTGTTTTAAATGAAGTAATCTGAACATCTATTGATCAGAACAATGTTTATTAAATATTTTGAATTATAAGTAAAGTGCTGATAATCATAGCCTGAAGAATCACAAAACTGCTGCTAACAAGTTAACCCAACTCTCTCAATAAGTTTCCTTTTTCAGATCACAGCATAATTACGTCAAAACATAACCAACACTATCAGATCACGTTTTACTTTGTTCATTTAACTGTTATAAATCAATAACAGCAGACAATCAACAGTAAAAATTAAAGTAAACATATAATGGTCAAGAGCACAACTAAAGCAAACACCCATCACCTTAATGGTAACTTACAATTTGTGATTTTCTCTTTCAGTGATTCTGCTTGTTAACATCAGGTATTTTCAATAATGCTCAATAGTCACTTAATTAATCACTTAATTATCTCATTAACTTTAACACTCTTGAGTGTGGACTCATATACACTCCCAGCCCCAGGAGTGTTAATTTAACACCGCTCCATCTGAAAGCAGGTGATGGCGATTTACTACTAATCAAGGAACCGGCTTTACTGACGAGATGCGCATAACAATATCGTGCGATATATCGCCCATCCCTAATCTGATATTATAAGGATTATAAGGATCTCAACTTCAGTGATCGTCTGATGATTTCTAATAGGATCAGAATAAGCATATTCAGAAATGAATTATTTGGAAATTTGTTTAAAATGTAGTGTAATAGAAATCTGAAAGTGTGTGTGCATTCATGTCTGTATTAATTGTTGTGATCTCACATTTTGACTTAATCATTATTAAGTCATATAAATTCTGATTTCAATTGATTCTGGCCAAGATTTTCTCAGTTAGATGAAAAGCCATATGACATGGAAAGAGGTTTTGAATTTAGACTTTTGAAGTTTAGGGGTGGGTTAATCTGAAATTGATGATAATAAAAACAGGCTTCAATGCAACAAGATGGTCATTTCATAGTCTTATCGTAGTTGACACAGTTTTATTCAATAAACGAGTCAAAAGGAAATATTTGTCAAATATTCTGTAGGTGATTCAATTAAACTAAATTTGTATAATAAATGTCCACAAGGCTATAGGCTACTTACAATGTAAGTTCATGATCTTAATTAAGTTTACTCATTACTTGAGCATGTACATTTATGCATATTATGCATGAAGGTGTGCAATACTTACATGTGATGGTAAAATCCCCAATTAAGATTAAATTCTCTTCTACTTGATAAAACCCAAATGAACATTGTGCTATTTCTATTCTTGCCACATGGTGGCGCTAGCTACTTTTAATTGGAAAATTCTTGATTGTTTGAATTCAGTATATTTTGGATCAAGTCAAAGACTCCTTGCTTTTGATCTGTATTTACAATGAAGCAAGTGCTTATTTAGGCCTACTTTCTGAACATAATTAAAATATATATATTTTAAATGCCAAATTGTAATGAAACTAATGTCTTTATGTCTGTATTAGTTCTAATTAGTCACTGTTGTTTCTAATTAGTTAATCCTTGTCCAGCTGTTCCTGTTTAGTGTCCTCATGTATGTATACTCCCTTTTCTGTTCAGTCTTTTGTCGGTTATTGTTTGTGTCAAACGTGAATGTGACGGTTCTTCTAGAGTTGTTATTAAAGACTGTGTATTTTATAATCTCCTTTGTTGTGTGCTTTCTACTGCCACATATCTATGAAAAATAGCATACTAAATATGTGGTGTGTGCTGAATATACATCCATCATATTTCATTTTCATTGATTTGTTAATACAGTGCCCCTAAAGGTAGATGGTGATGATAAAAAATGGGAGATGGGAGGAAAAACTATGTCAGTGCTTTTGCGAGCGAACGCAAAATTTCTTAGTGGAACACAATAGTTTTGAGAGAGAACATAAAGTGTATCTGGGGAACATTTTCCTTCCTTTTTTATCTCCATGCCTCTTCACGGGGTCTGTAATGTAACTTGTGATGCTACACAGTAATAAACTAGAGTTACTGTGCATGTGATGTAAGTCTACAGAGCCCTAAAGGGACATGATGATGGAAAAAAATGAGATGGGAGGAAAAAATATATTTTGCTCGCAAAACAACACAAAGGTTTTAAGTGGAATGCAAAACTTTTAAAAGAGAACGCAAAAGTATTGAAAGATTTTTTTTTTTCTCCTATGCCATATTTTCCCACCATCATGTTCCTTTAGGTTCTCTGTAGCCTATCTATGGTGACATGAGTGGTTGCTATGCTTAAAAATAATTGAAATTGAATAATTGAATTAAAAATCTTTATTGGCATTGATGGTTCCAAGAAGAACCTTTTAATATCCATAGAGCTGGTAAGTCCCGCCCCTTCCGTAAAACTCCGCTGGACCTCAAAGTTGAAAAATCGTCAATGCAAGTGAATGGGAGAAAATAATTATTATGTTGTCTGTGAATTTTTTATATAACTCTCCATGTTACGAGTTTGACAGTATATGGTATGATTCTTCGGCTAGCAGTTGTGGAAAAGACATAACGAGAAAGACTACATGTCGCCTATGTGACGTCACCCCATAAAGTTGACTTACCCGTGGTTTTCGCCAACCTCAACGATTTTGTCCTCTCCCTGAAAGAAGGCGGTGAAGTGCACCAAAGACACAGCCATGTTTAGCGGGATCCGTGAGCTAGTCCGTGTGCTAGTGGTGGGGACGTTTCAAACGCGTCGAGAGTTGTAGTCTACAAAGTGCTCTCACACAAAGTCTAACCGTATCAAACTTCTACCCGCTAAATTGTATCATTCTTTACACGAAAAGTTATATAAAAAATTCACAGACAACATATGTTCACATTCATGGCACAATTCAAACGGGACCAGAAAATAATTATTTTCTCCCATTCACTTGCATTGATGGTTTTTCAACTTTGAGGTCCAGCGGGGTTTTGCGGAAGGGGCGGGACTACCAGCTCTATAGTTCAGCAGATTAATGATATTTCAAGAGAATCGTTCAAATTGGTATACAAGCATTAAATTTGGCACAGATACTCTCTAAGGGTCACTTTTTTGGAAAAAGCCATTGTCCACCCAAAAATTCAACATGGCGGCCATTTTTTCAAGAAAAAATATTTCTGTCATTTCATTGAATCATTTCATTTATTTCTGTCAAATGATCATCATGTCAATCATTTAAACAGTGAAGTAGGCATAACACTGTGTGAAAATACTCTCTTCAGAATGTTTTTTTGGAAACTGTGCTTGTCCCTCAAAAATTCAAGATGGCCGCCATTTCTCTTGAATCCTTCTTTTTTTTCAAATGGTGATGCTATCATGAAATTTGGTACAAATATTCTTCAAGGAACATTATCATGGAAAAAGGTGTGTGCCACTCAAAAATTCAAGATGGCAACCATTTTCAAGATGGCCACCATTTCTGCCACAGCTCAATTTAATGTGTTAAATTGTTAGTTTTACTTGCACTGTAGTTCTTGACTAGTAGTAATAGTATAGCTAAGTTTAGTGTCCCAAATGCTGTCTAACAGCCCCTCATCAATTAGCTAGTAATAGATGTAGCTAGATAGCCGCACCTGAATTGACAGGTTGTCCCAGCGCGGGAGAGCCGAGCCAAGGGGAAGCGGGGCAATACATGACTTCTTCATGTTTGCTTACCTGGAAGGTGTACAGATCACACGGGACTTAAATGGCACTGGATGAATGATCGGGCTAGGTGTAGGTGACCCAAACCTAGTTGTATCCCATACCTGAATGTGTTCTATGTCTATGATTGAGGTGGTAAAAGGATAACACCTCAGCCTTAATCAGACAATAAACCCCCAAAATGGCAAATGAAAATCCCATGTCAGCCAAGAGGCCAACTGATTGCATGAAATGTTGTCTTTGTCAGACAGACACAAAGGAACCCCTCCAATCACCACCTACCCATCATGTTTCTCAACATGATGGCTATAAAATGATTGCCACCAACATTCCACTCTTTCACAAGATGAACAAAATGTCAATAACCCTGGACCTGGAATGACTGGATGAAGGTGGTGGTATAGAAGCTCCTTTGAGAAGGACCAAACGAAGTATCACTACAATTGTCGACTTCGGTTCAACAACACAAAGTTACTTCGTGCCCAGAAGCAACAATCCGATGCTCAGTGAGACAGATGAAGGCCAAACAAAGCATCACAGAACCATGATGCAGAAAAGTCTAGATGATCAGGTTTGCTTTCTTTGTAATAACATATCTCCTGAACGTCAGGTAATGACAATGCACCTGAATGACAGACATGAATGTGCACAAACTCTGAATAATGGTAAATTATTGTCTCAACTAAGTGGTGCTGATGCCATTGCACAGGAGCTGAAATACCATCATTTGTGTCTCATTCATCTTTACAACAGAGAGAAACTCCACCTCAGAAGGCTTGAGAAAGGGTCACAGAGTGAAACGATTCAACCAGCCATATTTCCTATGGCTCTTTCTGAACTGGTCACCTATATTGTTGAAACCAGTCTCAATTCTGATGGTCCTTCCGCCTTCCTTCTCGCAGATATGTGCAACCTGTACCAGCAGCGTCTAGATAAACTGGGTGTACATTCCCCTACAGTTAACTCTACTAGACTAAAGGAAAAGCTGTTGGCTGAGATCCCTGAACTCACGGCTCACAAACAGGGCAGAGATGTGCTCCTGGCTTTCCAGAAAGATGTTGGCTTGGCTCTCTCTCAAGCGTCTGAAGACTCAGAGGCACTTATCATGGCCAAGGCTGCAAAAATCCTGAGAAGGCATATTCTGGATTATCAGTCCAAATTTGATGGAATATTCCATGAAGGATGTATCAAAGAGGCCATCCCCCCATCTCTCCTGCAATTTGTTGGTATGGTAGAACATGGATCCCACATCAAATCGCAGCTGAGATTTGGCACTTCACAGACTGCCCAGGCTATTGCGCAACTTTTGCAGTACAACCTTCCTGGATATGTTGCCCCCAATACAACACTTGCTGACAAGCATCTTTTTCCATTAACATGTCCTTTAGAGAGTATTTATATCAAATTTAATGCTTGGATCACTGTTTGAATAATTGATATAATAAGCATTGAATAGCATGGCAGCCATCTTGAAAAATGGGCGCCATATTGAATTTTTGAGTGGCCAACGCCTTTTTCCAGAATAGTGGCCCTTATGGCTCGTTTCCACTGAGCGGTACGGTACGGAACGGAACGGTACACATTTATTTGCGTTTCCACTATCAAAAGTTGTGAATGGTACCAAAATGCCGAACCGTAACGTACCACTTTTTAGGTACCCTTCCATTGGGGTACCTACACAGTAAATTCCCCAGTGTTAAATCAACACTGCTCAGAGCACATATGGTCCCACTCTACATGGTGTTAAAGTAACACTGAAGCAGTGTTAAAGTTAATGAGACAATTAAGTGATCAATTGAGTGATGAGTGAGCATTATTGAAGACACCTGATGATAACAAGCAGAATCACTGAAGGAGAAAATCTCAAATTGTAAGCCACCGTTATGGTGATGGGTGTTTGCTTTAGTTGGGCTCTTGACCCTTAAATTATTAACTTTAGTTTTTGTTTGGCTGCTGTATCTGAGTTATAACTGCCAGATGAACAAAGAAAAAAAGTGATCTGATGGTGTTGGTTATGTTATGACAATCATCATTTGAACTTTATGTCTTTGATTTATGTTGTTGATTACAGCATAACTGCGATTCTGCATAAATATCCAGAATTTTAGATATAAGGATTTCTTAAAAGTTTTAATTTTTAATTTTTATTTTTTTAAATATTTCTTTTAGGCACACACAGACATAAAGATTCAGTCTATGCATCTCAACAATGGTGACGAGCAGAATATTCAATTAGGAAAAGTAAATTATATAGACCATTCAGGTCATAATTTATTCATACTGCAATGCATGATGGGAGCCATTAATGAGTTGTGATTGGTGGCAGCCACTGCAACATGCTTTATTATTGTCACCATTGTTGAGATTCACAGGCTGATTATTGATGTCTGTGTTTCTAAATAAATACATTTGAAAAGTGTTTAGATCAGAACAATGTTTATTAAATGTTTTGGATTATATGAAAAATACTGATAATCATATGCTGTAGAATCACAGAGTTTCTGCTAATAAGATAAACCAAACTATCTCAACAAGTTTCATTTTTCAGATCACAGCATGATTGTCAAAACATAACCAACACTATCAGATCACACTTTTTCTTTGTTCATTTGACTGTTATAAATTAATAACAGCAGACAAATAAAGTCTAAAGTTAATAATATACAGTAAGGGTCAAGAGCCCAACTAAAGCAAACACCCATCACCATTACGGTGGCTTACAATTTGAGATTTTCTCCTTCAGTGATTCTGCTTGTTATCATCAGGTGTCTTCAATAATGCTCAATCATCACTCAATTGATCACTTAATTGTCTCATTAACTTGAACACTGCTTCAGTGTTAGTTTAACACCATGTAGAGTGGGACCATATGTGCTCTGAGCAGTGTTAATTTAACACTGGGGAATTTACTGTGTAGCACAGTGGAACGGTACTAAAAGGTGGAGCTAGACTCACTGCAGGATGTTGATTGGTTGACAGGGAATCGTCACTTGCACGTGCTACAAGGGGAATGACAACATAAGAAGCGCCATTTTTTAATATACAGTTTAATATAATACTACTGTTACTGTATCACGAAATGTAATTTTAAGAGTTTTTCAGGCGAGAATTAGTTGTTTAAAGCTCAAATCTGTGGTTTATTTATAAAGATGATTTTTTTTCCCCGGTTGTGAGATCCATGCGGTCAGCAGGCGCTCGGCGCTCATGTTTCCCGGCTGGATGAGCATTTCCTCGGCTAAGTTAGTTCTTCTGACGTTCGCCGCTGACGGTAGTGGTTAAACATGAGATTCGTCTTGTGTAGACCTAACGGGCGATCTTTGGTCTTGTGAATATATAATTCGTTCCCTGTCAATCGTTTTGGGTGAGGGCTAAGTTTAGATTCTTATTAACGTTATAGGCTATTTGTATTTAACTTTACTTGTAATGTTAGACTAGAGCGCTGCATTTGGATATTTGACTGAATTGTTTGCTTTATTTCTTCTTGTAAAGCTTCTTGTACCTTTTACTTAAACTTTTATATTGGCTATTTTTGATAAAACAGAAATTTTACAAAAAGAAATATTTCTTGTCATTTTTTTATTACAAGATGTTTATTGATGTTTACTGATGTTTATTGCAACATTTGTACAAATGCATATATTGCCTGAAATATGTTTATTTTTTTATTTTATTTTTTACGAAAAGAGGCAACGTTAGGGTTGTGTTTTAAATTTCGCTTTGTTATAAATAGAATAACGAATAACGTGCAGTGAATAATCAATATGCGTTGCGCATGAACCACATTTGTGTCCTATGGAAGCTTGTTTCCGCCACAAAAAAAAAAAAAGAAAGATAATTGCGACTTTTTATCTCACAATTGCGAGTTTACATCTCGCAATTCTGACTTTATTTCTCAGAATTGCGAGATATAAAGTCAGAATTGCGTGTTTTAAAGTCGCAATTGCGTGTTATAAAGTCAGAATTCTGAGATATAAAGTCAGAATTGCGAGATATAAAGTCAGAATTGCGTGAAATAAAGTCACAATTGCGTGTTATAAAGTCAGAATTCTGACTTTTTTTCTCGAAATTGCGACTTTATATCACGCAATTCTGACTTTATATCTCAGAATTCTGACTTTATATCACGCAATTGGGAGATATAAAGTCAGAATTGCATGATATAAAGTCGCAATTGCGTGTTATAAAGTCAGAATTGTGAGATATAAACTATTCTGAGGTAAAAAAAAAAAGTCCGTCTTTTTTTCCCCTTAGAATTGGACTTTATATCTCACAATTCTGAGAAAAGATGTCAGAATTGCGAGATATAAACTCGCAATTATGTGTTATAAAGTCAGAATTGCGTGATATAAAGTCAGAATTCTGAGATAATAAGTCAGAATTGCGTGATATAAAGTCGCAATTGCGAGAAAAAAAGTCAGAATTCTGACTTTATAAGACGCAATTGCGACTTTATATCTCGCAATTCTGACTTTATATCTCACAATTCTGACTTTATAACAAGCAATTGCGACTTTTTATCATGCAATTCTGACTTTATATATCCCAATTGCGTGATATAAAGTCAGAATTCTGAGATATAAAGTCAGAATTCTGAGATATAAAGTCAGAATTGCGTGATATAAAGTCGCAATTGCGAGAAAAAAGTCAGAATTCTGACTTTATAACACGCAATTGCGACTTTATATCATGCAATTCTGACTTTATATCTCCCAATTGCGTGATATAAAGTCAGAATTCTGAGATATAAAGTCAGAATTCTGAGATATAAAGTCAGAATTGCGTGATATAAAGTCGCAATTGCGAGGAAAAAAAGTCAGAATTCTGACTTTATAAGACGCAATTGCGACTTTATATCTCAGAATTCTGACTTTATAACACGCAATTGTGACTTTAAAACACGCAATTGCGACTTTATTTCACGCAATTCTGATTTTATATCTCACAATTCTGAGAAAGAAAGTCAGAATTGCGAGATGTAAACTTGCAATTGTGAGATAAAAAGTCGCAATTATCTTTTTTTTTTTTATTATTTTGTGGCGGAAACAAGCTTCCATACACAGCAAAATCCCCAGAGTAAAATTAACTCTGTTCAGAGAACATTTGGTCCCTCTCTACAGAGAGTTAAAATAACTCTGAATCAGAGTTAAAGTTAATGAGATACTTAAGTGATTAATTAAGTGATGATTGGGCATTAATGATGAACATCTGCTGTTAACAAGTTCTCAGCAGAGGAGGATTCAACAACTCCACAAACAGCATTACCAGCTTCACTTATTACTAACCAGGGGTGCGTTTCCCGAAAGCATCGTTGGCCAACTATGGTAGCAAGTTCATCGCAATGTCCATTGAACTCTATTGGTAACGACGGAACTTGCGACCATAGTTGGCCAACGATGCTTTCGCGAAACGCACCCCAGACTGACTTTATTTCTGTCAGACATCTACAGAAGGTCTTATTAAGAATTAACAGAGGTTAAGATGTTGATGATTTATTGAAAATGTATGATTACCATTATAGTGATGAGTGTTTCCTTCAGTTGGGCAGTTTGACTCTTCTTGCGAGTTTGTGGTTTTTGTAACAGCTTTTACCAAAACATGTAATTTGTTACAAAGAAAACAAAAAACAAAGATGATCAGGTGATATAGTGTTTAACAGCAGATAGTAAAAAAAATGAGCTTATATCGTCACTGTCCAAAAGTGGTCATTTGATGTTAATAGATTATTTTCACTAACAATACTCTCTTGCTACAGATTGGACATTTTGAATTTTTAAAATACATAATAGGGGATTTTTTTTTTTTTTAAACAAAGACATCAATAATCAGCTTATGAATCTCAACAATGGTGACATGCTTCATGCTGCAATGCATGCTGGGAGCCACAATAGTATAAAACTCATGGCTCCCAGGATGCATTGCGGCATGAAACATGTTACCATTGTTGAGATTCATAAGCTGATTCTTGATGTCTGTGTCTTAGAAAAAAAATCCCCTATTATGTATTTAAAAAAATTCAAAATGTCCAATTTGTGGCAAGAGAGTATTGTTAGTGAACATAATCTATTAACATCAAATGACCACTTTTGGACAGTGTTGATTAGGGCTGGGCGATTTAAATCGCGATATTGTTATGCGCATCTCATCAGTAAAGCCGGTTCCTTGATTAGTAGTAAATCACCATCACCTGCTTTCAGATGGAGCGGCATTTACTACAAAGAGCCGTAGTTAACTGACAAGCTGAGCCAAATCACATGAATATCGCGGACGTATCGCCAGCGATATTTAATGCGATATGGCTCAGCTTGTCAGTTAACTACGGCTCTTTGTACACAGCAAAACCTCCAGTAAATTAGCGGTGTTAAATTAACACTCCTGGGAGTGTATGAGTCCACACTCAAGAGTGTTTAAGTTAATGAGATAACTAAGTGATTAATTTAGTGATGATTGAACATTATTGAAGACACCTGATGTTAACAAGTAGAATCGCTGAAGGAGAAAATCGCAAATTGTAAGTTACCATTATTGTGATGGGTAGTTGCTTTAGTTGGGCTCTGACCCTTTTTTTATGTACTTTAGATTTTGATTGGTGGTTGTATCTGAGTTAAAACTACCCATTGAACAAAGAATAAAAAGTGATCTGATGGTGTTGGTTATATTATGACAATCATCATTTGAACTTGATCACTGAACTCATTAAAATCCTTCTTTCTGACTTCGATTTATGTTGTTGGTTACTGCATAACTGTGAATCTGAATAAATGGCCAGAATTTTTGTTATAATATAAAGGATTTCTTAAAAGTTTAAAAAAAAAATCATTCCTTTAGGCACACACAGATGTCAAGATTCAGTCTATGCATCTCAACAATGGTGAGGAGCAGAATATTCAATGAGGAAAAGTAAATTACATAGACAATTCAGATCATAATGTATTCATACCGCAATGCATGATGGGAGCCATTAATGAGTTGTGATTGGTGGCAGCCACTGCAACATGCTTTATTATTGTCACCATAGTTGAGATTCACAGGCTGACTATTGATATCTGTGTTTTAAATGAATATGTCTGAATGTCTTTTTGATCAGAACAATGTTTATTAAATATTTTGAATTATAAGTAAAGTACTGATAATCATAGGCTGAAGAATCACTTAACTGCAGCTAATAAGTTAAACCAAACTATTTTAATATGTTTCATTTTTCAGATCACAGCATGATTATGTCAAAACATAACCAACAGTATATGATAACACTTTACTTTGTTCAGTTAATTGTTATAAAACATTAACAGCAGACAATAAACAGTAAGTATTTAAGTAATCATATAATGGTCTAGAGCCCAACTAAAGCAAACACCCATCACCACAATGGTAACTTACAATTTGTGATTTTCTTCTTCAGTGATTCTGCTTGTTAACATCAGGTGTCTTCAATAATGCTCAATCATCACTAAATTAATCACTTAATTATCTCCTCAGCCCTAAATGCCGCTTCATCTGAAAGCAGGTGATGGTGATTTACTACTAATCAAGGAACCGGCTTTACTGACGAGATGCGCATAACAATATCGCGATTTAAATCGCCCAGCCCTAGTGTTGATATAAGCGCATCATTCTACTTTTTGTTGTTGAAAACTAGATCACCTGAACATCTTTGCATCTGGCATTCTTTGCAACAAATTACATGTTTTGGTAAAAGCTGTTACAAAAACCATAAACACTCAAAAATATAAGCTAGAGTCAAACTGCCCAACTAAAGGAAACATTCATCACGATAATGGTGATCATACATTTTCAATAAATCGTCAACATCTAAACCTCAATTCTCAATACGAACTTCTGTAAACGTATGACAGAAATAAAGTTAGTCTGGTTAGTAATAAGTGAAGCTGGTAATGCTGTTTATGGAGTTGTTTAATCCTCCTCTGCTGAGAACTTGTTGACAGCAGGTGTTCATCATTAATGCCCAATCATCACTTAATTAATCACTTAAGTATCTCATTAACTTTTACTCTGTTTCAGAGTTATTTTAACTCTCTGTAGAGTAGGGCTGGGCGATTTAAATCGCGATATTGTTATGCGCATCTCATCAGTAAAGCCGGTTCCTTGATTAGTAGTAAATCACCATCACCTGCTTTCAGATGGAGCAGCATTTACTACAAAGAGCCGTAGTTAACTGACAAGCTGAGCCAAATCACATGAATATCGCGGACGTATCGCCAGCGATATTTAATGCGATATGGCTCAGCTTGTCAGTTAACTACGGCTCTTTGTACACAGCAAAACCTCCAGTAAATTAGCGGTGTTAAATTAACACTCCTGGGAGTGTATGAGTCCACACTCAAGAGTGTTTAAGTTAATGAGATAACTAAGTGATTAATTTAGTGATGATTGAACATTATTGAAGACACCTGATGTTAACAAGTAGAATCGCTGAAGGAGAAAATCGCAAATTGTAAGTTACCATTATTGTGATGGGTAGTTGCTTTAGTTGGGCTCTGACCCTTTTTTAAGTACTTTAGATTTTCTTTGGGGGTTGTATCTGAGTTAAAACTGCCCGTTGAACAAAGAATAAAAAATGATCTGATGGTGATGGTTATATTATGACAATCATCATTTGAACTTGATCACTGAACTCATTAAAATCCTTCTTTCTGACTTCGATTTATGTAGTTGGTTACTGCATAACTGTGAATCTGAATAAATGGCCAGAATTTTTGATATAATATAAAGGATTTCTTAAAAGTTGTTTAAAAAAAATCATTCTTTTAGGCACACACAGATGTCAAGATTCAGTCTATGCATCTCAACAATGGTGAGGAGCAGAATATTCAATGAGGAAAAGTAAATTACATAGACAATTCAGATCATAATGTATTCATACCGCAATGCATGATGGGAGCCATTAATGAGTTGTGATTGGTGGCAGCCACTGCAACATGCTTTATTATTGTCACCATTGTTGAGATTCACAGGCTGATTACTGATATCTGTGTTTTAAATGAATATGTCTGAATGTCTTTTTGATCAGAACAATGTTTATTAAATATTTTGAATTATAAGTAAAGTACTGATAATCATAGGCTGAAGAATCACTAAACTGCAGCTAACAAGTTAAACCAAACTATTTTAATATGTTTCATTTTTCAGATCACAGCATGATTATGTCAAAACATAACCAACACTAGGCTATATGATAACACTTTACTTTGTTCATTTAACTGTTATAAATCAATAACAGCAGACAAACAACAGTAAAAATTTAAGTAAACACATAATGGTCTAGAGCCCAACTAAAGCAAACACCCATCACCACAATGGTAACTTACAATTTGTGATTTTCTTCTTCAGTGATTCTGCTTGTTAACATCAGGTGTCTTCAATAATGCTCAATCATCACTAAATTAATCACTTAATTATCTCCTCAGCCCTAAATGCCGCTTCATCTGAAAGCAGGTTATGGCGATTTACTACTAATCAAGGAACCGGCTTTACTGACGAGATGCGCATAACAATATCGCGATTTAAATCGCCCAGCCCTACTGTAGAGAGTAGGGCTGGGCGATTTAAATCACGATATTGTTATGCGCATCTCATCAGTAAAGCCGGTTCCTTGATTAGTAGTAAATCACCATCACCTGCTTTCAGATGGAGCGGCATTTACTACAAAGAGCCGTAGTTAACTGACAAGCTGAGCCAAATCACATGAATATCGCGGACGTATCGCCAGCGATATTTAAAGCGATATGGCTCAGCTTGTCAGTTAACTACGGCTCTTTGTACACAGCAAAACCTCCAGTAAATTAGCGGTGTTAAATTAACACTCCTGGGAGTGTATGAGTCCACACTCAAGAGTGTTTAAGTTAATGAGATAACTAAGTGATTAATTTAGTGATGATTGAACATTATTGAAGACACCTGATGTTAACAAGTAGAATCGCTGAAGGAGAAAATCGCAAATTGTAAGTTACCATTATTGTGATGGGTAGTTGCTTTAGTTGGGCTCTGACCCTTTTATATGTACTTTAGATTTTGTTTGGTGGTTGTATCTGAGTTAAAACTGCCCGTTGAACAAAGAATAAAAAGTGATCTGATGGTGTTGGTTAAATTATGACAATCATCATTTGAACTTGATCACTGAACTCATTAAAATCCTTCTTTCTGACTTCGATTTATGTTGTTGGTTACTGCATAACTGTGAATCTGAATAAATGGCCAGAATTTTTGTTATAATATAAAAGATTTCTTAAAAGTTGTTTTAAAAAAAAATCATTCTTTTAGGCACACACAGATGTAAAGATTCAGTCTATGCATCTCAACAATGGTGAGGAGCAGAATATTCAATGAGGAAAAGTAAATTACATAGACAATTCAGATCATAATGTATTCATACCGCAATGCATGATGGGAGCCATTAATGAGTTGTGATTGGTGGCAGCCACTGCAACATGCTTTATTATTGTCACCATTGTTGAGATTCACAGGCTGATTATTGATATCTGTGTTTTAAATGAATGTCTGAATGTATTTTTGATCAGAACAATGTTTATTAAATATTTTGAATTATAAGTAAAGTACTGATAATCATAGGCTGAAGAATCACTAAACTGCAGCTAACAAGTTAAACCAAATTATTTTAATATGTTTCATTTTTCAGATCACAGCATGATTATGTCAAAACATAACCAGCACTATATGATAACATAATGTTATAAAACATTAACAGCAGACGAACAACAGTAAATATTAAAGTAAACATATAATGGTCTAGAGCCCAACTAAAGCAAACACCCATCACCACAATGGTAACTTACAATTTGTGATTTTCTTCTTCAGTGATTCTGCTTGTTAACATCAGGTGTCTTCAATAATGCTCAATCATCACTAAATTAATCACTTAATTATCTCCTGAGCCCTAACCCTAAATGCCGCTTCATCTGAAAGCAGGTGATGGTGATTTACTACTAATCAAGGAACCGGCTTTACTGACGAGATGCGCATAACAATATCGCGATTTACATCGCCCAGCCCTAGTAGAGAGGGACCAAATGTTCTCTGAACAGAGTTAATTTTACTCTGGGGATTTTGCTGTGTAGTGTTCCTATAATGTTTAATTTATTTAAATGAAAACGAAAAGAGGCAGAGTGGTGTTTTATAACATATTTTGTTTTATTGTTGCCTAAAATGTAGGCTATGTACATACAGAGTAACAGAGATAACCGGAGTAGCAGAGCGAGCTGAGTGACGCTTTTAAGAACGCGCTGTACCATTTGCATATAGGAGTCGCACATGGCAAGTACAAACTTTGCATACTTGATATTGAGAAAAGCCTAATGTCGGCGTTTGTCTTCTTGTGACAAACATGTCGAGGAGCAAGAACAAGATCTGCTGTGTGTCATCCATTGTAGTTGACTATGTTCTTCTTCGGGCGAAAATGACGTCGATCGAAACACCATGCCTATCAAGTAAGGGTACTGTTGGCAGTAGAAACGCTAGCCAGATCGTGGTTAACAGACCCGAACCGTACCGTACTGTCCCGTACCGTACCGTACTGCTCAGTGGAAACGAGCCATTAGAGAGTATATGTGCCAAATTTCATGCTTGTATACCAAAGTGAACGATTTTTTTACTAATCTGCTGAACTACCATGAAACCTTTCGGTTCCACAAAACGTTCTTTATAGTAAAAAAGGTTTCATTATATTATTAAAATGTTCTTCATACCAAGTCAAATAAATGGTTCTTTTAAAGGGGCTTTATGTAGAACTCAGAAACCCTTGTTATTAGCGACACCGGTGGCTGTTAAGTGAACTGCAGCCAGCTCGTGCTATTGCTCGTGCTCGCGCTCGCACTCGTGCACATGCAAAGTTAAAGAGACTTAACGTGATTAAATGCCCCTATAAACTCACGGTGAAGTTCTTTTTCGTGCTTTGTTAGAAGTAAAAAGAAGTTGGAAATACTTTTGCAACAATATACTTTTAATGTGCATCCATTAATAAAGACTTTTTTGGTTTCTCATCTCCTGCGTCGTACGCTTCTCTACGCCGTAGGCTACCATAACAATATGGCTCTATTGTTTTTGTTCAAGTACAAGTAACAATCATGCCTGCCTTGAAAACACTAATTATTTTTCATTGTGATGTATCATGAAATAGAATTTTACATTTGCACAGCAAAAGCTCTCCTAGGAGTTTATTTGACTCCACACTCAAGAGTGTACTATATTTTAAAAGTAATGGCTGTTCATTCCTCAAAACAGTGATAGTCTCTAAAATACTTTAGTACATGCAGGTGTGCTTGTGCTTTTGTTTACTAGCTTGAAAATATGAAACATTTTATAATGCAAATAATTAGAAAAATAAAAAATATGCTATTACATTATACATTTCTCTATATGTTTATGCTACATGAGTAAATATATCTGCAATATATTACACATGCAGTACCATATCTGATCACATATACATCTATATATTATGAAGTGTACTGAATATAAAAGTATGATATATTAGTAAATATATTGTCACATTTTTCATCATACGAAAAGCGGCAATTCCTTGTGTATTATTCAACATATTATTGTAATATATTAACACAATATATTATACCATATATTTTCAAATATACTGTTAAACCATTTAATATATTGATCATTGATATATATGGAAATATATTGTCTTTTCATAAGGGGTGGCACATTGTGATTTTACTTTCCAATGAGCTCTTGTTTCTAAGAGGTTTATAAAATGTACACCAAAGAAATATGCCATAAAATGTATTTCCTACACTGTTAGACCTTACCGTTTTTTTTAACAGTAAAATGTTGCCAGTAAAATACTGTTAATTGTACAGTTCTTTACTGTAATCGTTTGTTTCTGTAAAAATGCACTAAATTCTAATTCAAGTTAACTAATTACACTTGCAGAAACCGACTGCCTTAAATTGACCAACTGTCATTTAAATGTATTAACTAAAATTTATAATGCATTAATAATGTGAGCAAAGCATTACTGTGAACTTCTTTCATTTGAGACCACTAAAAAACTATTGTACTTAAAAAGATTTCCACTGGACCAGCAACTACACAGTCACCGTCTGTTAAATAATGCAACATGCTGCATATCATCAATGTCTCTAGATCTTCTCCTGGACTGAAGCTCAGGCTCTACTCTTCTGCACAATGGTGACCCAAAAAATAAATTTTACAGTAAACTACTGGCAACAGCGTTGCCAGTAATATAAACCTGTTTTATAACTTACAGTTTATTACTGTTAAAATACATTTTGTGGGTGTGTCTTTTTACCTTACACTGTTAACCCTTTCAACCCCACAGGGAAATCCACACTACAACGAGTAAAAGTAACATTGAGACAGTGTTGCAGTGAGATAATTAAGTGAATATAAGTGATTGTTGAGCATTAGCGATGAACACCTGCTGGTAACAAGCAGAATCACTGAAGGAAAGAGAAACACAAGAACAGAAAATAGAGAAACACAATAACTACAACTGACTTCCAGCCATTACACATTATTGCACTTATTATTAACCAGTATGACTTTATTTCTGTCATACAGAAGTTGTTATTGAGATGTTTAATTGAAAATGTTTGTTTTACAACACAAATGTTTTTGTGTTACCATTACATAGATCAGTGCTTGCTTTAGTTGGGATGCTGATGCTAAATCATTTATCTTTCTTTTGCTGCTTGAGCTGTGTTTTTGCAAGTCACACTTGTGCACACACACAGTTTATGAATGATTGAGGTTGTAATGCTTATGATGACAAAATCATCATATTGCCTGTTCATTCACTAAGGTCTTATTTCTTACTCATTCAGAGTTTTCATTATCTGAAAACGTGTTACATTAGCACTCCTGTGAAACTACAGCAATAAATTACTATGACTCATTTTTTTTAACACATCATGCATAAACCAAAAAAACAGAGCTACAGTGTGTTATAGAAACACAGAGATATCACAATTTAGCACATTAATTTCAACAATGGTGGCAATATTTCTTTTTTATTATTATTCATGCAGCAGTGCATGCTGGGAGTTTTATATTATCCTGGAACCCAGCATGCATTGCGACATGAAACTTTTCACCATTGTTGAGATTCATATGCTGATTGTTGATATCTGTGTGTCTGAGCCAAGCAGGAGTAAAATAAAAATTAATGCACTATATAATTACGATATTTTTCAGAAGACCTAATTGCAGAAATATTGATTTCATTTTGTAGATTCACAGATATATGCTAAATATGAAATACCCATAATTTCAATGAATATATACAGAAAAAAATCTGAAAATCAGACAGGTCCAGGATGATTGTGACATCATCACAAAATAATAATAACACCTGATCAACTATCTCTTGACTTTTTTTTGCCATAACAAATTTGTTTTATAAACTCACTGTTACAGCAGTCAGAGAGAGATGAATGGTAAGAAGTCCAAGGACAAGAGACCAACTAAAGCAAATACTGATCTCAATCATGGTGACAACAAATTTTATTATTAACTAAATCTCTGTTAATTCTCAACAAGAACTTTCGTACATGTATGAAAGAAATAAACATAAACTGGTTTGTAAACTGGTTTCACACTCAGTGTAGCTGGAAGTCAGTTGTAGTTTTTGTGTTTCTCTTTTTTCTGTTCTTGTTTCTCTGTCCTTCAGTGATTCTGCTTATCAGGTGTTCATCAGTTTCTCAATTCACTCACTTCTTTTCATTCAAGTGGACTTTATTAGTGAACTAGGGAATAGTGAATGAGGGTATAGGGTGTGATTGGGAAAACAGCCTCTGAGTGTCGACTTTGAGCACTGTTAATTCACAGTATATTCCTGTAGGCTAGTTTTGTTTTCTACGGTATATTACTGTTTTAATGGAAAATGGTATAATTTTGTCAGAATTTGGCCTTTTTTTACAGCAAGGGTTAACAGTGTACACTGTTAACCCTTGCTGTAAAAAAGGCCAAATTCTGACAAAATTATACCGTTTTCCATTAAAACAGTAATATACCGTAGAAAACAAAACTAGCCTACAGGAATATAACATTGATGATTTGCTGCATGTTGCTTTATTTAAGTACAATAGTTTTTTTAAGTACAATAGTTTTTTAGTGGTCTCAAATGAAAGAAGTTCACAGTAATACTTTGCTCACATTATTAATGCATTATAAATTTTAGTTAATACATTTAAATGACAGTTGGTCAATTTAAGGCAGTCGGTTTCTGCAAGTGTAATTAGTTAACTTGAATTAGAATTTAGTGCATTTTTACAGAAACAAACTAGATAAACTAGTAAAGAACTCTACAATTAACAGTATTTTACTGGCAACAGTGTTGCCAGTATTTTACTGTAAAAAAAAAACGGTAAGGTCTAACAGTGTACACTGTTAACCCTTGCTGTAAAAAAAGGACAATATCATACCATTTTCCATTAAAACAGTAATATACAGTAGAAAACAAAACTAGCCTACAGGAATATACTGTGAATTAACAGCGCTCAAAATCGACACTCAGAGGCTGTTTTCACAATCACACCCTATACCCTCATTCACTATTCCCTACATTAGTTCACTAATATAGTCCACTTGAATGAAAAGAAGTGAGTGAATTGAGACACTGATGAACACCTGATAAGCAGAATCACCGAAGGACAGAGAAACAAGAACAGAAAAAAGAGAAACACAGAAACTACAACTGACTTTCAGCAACACTGAGTGTGAAACCAGTTTACAAACCAGTTTACGATTATTTCTTTCATACATGTACAAAAGTTCTTGTATAGAATTAACAGAGATTGAGTTAATAATAAAATTTGTTGTCACCATGATGGAGATCAGTATTTGCTTTAGTTGGTCTCTTGTCCCTGGACTTCTTACTTTTCATCTCTCTCTGACTGCTGTAACAGTGATTTTATTAAGCGCATTTGTTATGGCAAGAAAAAGTCAAGAGGAAGATGATTAGTTGTTTTTGGCTTTTGGGATAATTTAACATTCGTCCTGAACATGTCTGAATTTCAGAACTTACCTTTATATATTCTTTTGAATTTATGGGTATTTCATGTTTAGCATATTTGTCTGTGAATCTACAACATGAATTTAACATTTCTGTAATCAGGTCTTCTGAAGAATATCATAATCATATAGTGCATTAAAACATGTTTAACTCCAGCTTGACTCAGACACACACAGATATCAACAATCAGCACATGAATCTCAACAATGGTGACAATCAAAAGTTTCATGTCGCAATGCATGCTGGGTTCCACGATAATATAAAACTCCCAGCATGCACTGCTGCATGAATAATAAAAAAAATATTGCCACCATTGTTGAGATTCATGTGCTAAATTGTGATATCTCTGTGTTTCTAAAAGAAGGTGTAGCTTTGTTTCTTTTTGGTTTATGCATGATGTGTTAAATAAGTCATTGTAATTTATTGCTGTTGTTTCACAGTGGTGCTAATGTAACACTTTTGATTGAGAATTAAACTCTGAATGAGTAGGAATGAATTCCTTAGTGAATGAACAGGCAATATGATGATAAACTGTGTGTGTGCACAAGTGTGCCTTGCACAAAAACAGCTCAAGCAGCAAAAGAAACACTTCTGTTTTAACATCAGCAACCCAACTAAAGCAAACACTGATCTCTATAATGGTAACTTCCAAACAAACATTTTTAATTAAACATCTCAACAACAACTTCTGTAGATGACAGAAATAAAGTCATACTGGTTAATAATAAGTGTAATAATGTGTAATGGCTGGAAGTCAGTTGTAGTTCTTGTGTTTCTCTATTTTCTGTTCTTGTGTTCCTCTTTCCTTCAGTGATTCTGCTTGTTAACAGCAGGTGTTCATCACTAATGCTCAATCACTTACATATTCTCTTAATTATCTCACTGCAACACTGTCAGTGTTACTTTTCAATCTTTGTAGTGTGGATTTCCCTGTGGGGTTGAAAGGGTTAACAGTGGAAGATAAAAAGACACACCCACAAAATGTATTTTAACAGTAATAAACTGTAAGTTTTAAAACAGGTTTATACTGGCAACACTGTTGCCAGTATTTTACTGTAAAATCTTGTTTTTTGGGTCACCATTGTGCAGAAGAGTAGAGTCTGAGCTTCAGTCCAGGAGAAGATATACAAACATTGATGATATGCTGCATGTTGCATTATTTAACAGACGGTGACTGTGTAGTTGCTGGTCCAGTGGAAATCTCTTTATTTACCAAGATTTTTTGTGGTTTCAAAAGAAGTAAGTTCACAGTAATACTTTGTTCACTTTATTAATGCATTATAAATTTTAATTAATACATTTAATTGATAGTTGGTTAATTTAAGACAGTCGGTTTCTGCAAGTGAAATTAGTTAACTTGAGTTTTAGTGCATTTTTACAGTAACATACTGTAGATTACAGTAAAGAACTGTACAATTAACGGTAAATTACTGGCAACAGTGTTGCCAGTATTTTACTGTAAAAAACCCCGGTAAGGTCTAACAGTGTATTTTAGTCATCCATTTTTGGCTGTGTAAGTTTAGAAGGGAATGATACCGATACCGCAGTTGAGTTAGTGTTGTGTGTGTTTGTTCAGATTGGAGATTTTAATCTTTTCTCTGAATGGATGGAGATGTAGAGATTATCTGACAGACTGCTGATCAAACTGAAGCCAGGACTCACAGCACACACAGGACTTCTGGACAGGTGATTCATAAAAACTGTTACATAAGTAGAAGATCAGGATCATCACACTAGACGTGTCATGTGTGTGAATATGTGAGCTGCTGACAGTTCTGTGTGCATAAACAAAATTGTTGATGTGAATATTTTGATGTGATGACTCACTCCTGTTTATCCATTTTAAAGTTAAATATCTTCAATGTAATATCTTGACATTATTTTATGCAATATTCTATTTAATTATTCTAATTCACAACTGTTTTCAGACAAATTGTTATGCTGATAATATAATATGTAAAGAAAAACTGAAAAAAACCTGAAGCAAAACCAAATAAAATCCTAAATTAAAATTATCCAAACCCTCTGTGCCTAATTTAATATTGCATGAATCATGGAAAACAAACAGGATTAATCTCATATCTGTGGATGTAGCCTCATCGAACCCTTTAAGGGTTGATGACAGCTGCAATGTTTCGGAAAGAGGAAGGGCCGACATGTGCAGGAATAATCATCTTATGATGCTCAGAAGTATATAAGAGCTGATGTGAGCACGTGTGTAGACAGAGAGCCGTGTCCTGACCAGCTCAACACACAGAGAGACAGAGAAAAGACCAGCAGGTGAGTACATCTGCTTTACAACATCTAGAATGGAAAAAAAAGGTTTGTAATGTTTTAGTTGTGTGAAAGTTTCAGTTATAGCTAATGGTTATATCATTGTGGCATTGATTTTAAAGAAAGACAGCACACCACACCTATAAAACAGTTCACAAAAAGTGGTGTGCAGGTTTGAAATGATAAAACAATATATTGTTCAAAAAATATTATTTTTTGTTTGTTGTTAGTGGAAATTTTTATAGTTAAGGCCCATTCACACCTAGGACGATAACTATGACGACAAAGCTTTAATATTCGTTCTTGTTTGTTCACTTTAAATTTTTACAGCTACATTGAGAGCAAAACAGAATCCATACAAGTTTAATGACCTTTAGCATTTAAACCGGCAGACAACATAACCGTGCGTATACACTTATAATAAAATAAATATATGTATCATCGTTATACGCTAATTACATAGTTATCGTTATCTTTATTATCGTTCTTGGTGTGAACCAGGGAAACTCAGTTCCTGGAGTTTAGCTCCAACCAGCTCCAAAACATCTGTGGCCGGTTGCATAAACTGCTAAAACTAGTCTTACATATTTTTTTTTCTTCAAGACTGGTCATAATTTTTTTTTAAAGTCAGTTACATAAAAAGGCAGATTGTTCTCATTTGAATCCGAAAAGGAAGAATGATTAGCCATAACTAGTTCTTAATGGTCAGACAGTCTTATTAACTTGCTGTTTGTGCAACTGGCCCCTGCCTGGAAGTTTCTAATAATCCTGAAGATCTTGATTAGCTGGTTCAAGTGTGTTTAATTAAGGTTGGAGCTAAACTCCGCAGGATAGTGGCTCTCCAGAAACTGAGTTTGACTGGTGGGAACGATCCTGATGAACTATAGCCATATGAACTTGAAGAGAACTTTATACATCCACTTATTACAGTGATTTAAAAAACATTGAGGAAAACTTTAGTGACAAAAAAGACACTGCAGCATCTGAGATGACGATGGGCACTTTTAATGTTTTTTTTTTTAGCAATGACATTCAGATATTTTAAGCAAGTCTTACATGTCCATATATGTTCGGTGCCACTGTTTTAACTGCAGCAGAGAAACAATTGTAATGCAAGTGATGTTTTGAACTAATTTCCTATATTATAGCGCAGTTAACTCAAGTAATGTACTCTTTTGTGCTTCATCTTATAAATGAAAAGAGTCTGACATCAAGTTAGTTCTGCTTATTGTGCAATGACCTTCATCTAATGAGATTAATTGAGAAACCCTCTGGACAGCAGATTAAAGGGGGCTTGATCATTGTAAGGGGGATTAAAGGAGCCAGGACACTGACAGCCTAGAGATTTATGATTATTATTATACACAGTCTATTCATCTGGTCAGAACAGAACATCTCTCTGCTGATTCTTTCTATTTTTTTTTACATCATTGAGTATGAAGTGTGCTATATAAATAATACTGCTTCTACTGGAATAACAGAAAGTTTTGCTTGTTTATTTGCCAACTTTTGAATGCCAAACAGCAATCTCTAAACCCTCAATGTCTTACAGATCATCATCAAATAAGTGCCCAGCACTTGTCATTGGTTTCTATTGTGGTTATGGAGGACTCAAAGCCTAAAGCGAGCAGCAAGGTTGTCACACGTGCCATGGCGCCTGGCACTGGCCAGCCCAAGTTCAAACAGAGGGCAACGCGACAGTTCAAGAGCAAACCCCCCAAAAAGGGTGTCATTGGGTACTACTTTTAACTTTTGAAAAAATTCCTTTAGTTTGGTCTTGGGTGGATCTGCAGGTTTTATCTGTCTTAAAATTATTAATGTTGTTATTCTCAGATTTGGTGAAGAAATTCCTGGAATGGAATGGTTGGGAACTGGTATGTAAAAAAAATTCAAAAGTCAAAAAAGTATTATTAAAATTTGATTTACTCTATTTTCAAGTCATTTGAGACTTTATGATTAAGATTATGTGCATGTGTAATCATATTCTCTCTCACAGACTTTAACGTGATCTGTCCGTGGGAGGCATACAGTCACCTGGAATTACATGAGCTGGCCCAGTATGGCATTATATGAGTTCACTTCCTGTTCCCACATCTCACTGAATCAGCAACCAGTGAATGATCATGACAACATCCTGCACCTTAATATGTCATTTAAATATTCATATTAGAAATATCTTTTGTAGAAGTTTGGTTAGTCATTTATGGAAAATTCACAAAAATTGTTTTTAAGTAACTAAATGGAATTAGTTAATCTACCTCTTCAAAATGACGTTTCCTGGTGAACTAGATTTCACTCTGTCACCAATTCTAATTTCAGATAACTTCTTCTTATTCATCTTTTTTACTCCATTATTTTACATATTAGTATTGTCATATTTTACTTCCATATTACTCTGCAAAGATCAATTTACAAAATGTAGCAGCAGCTGGATCTTTTTAATAATGGATGTATATGTTTTAATTTTGTCAAGTTGTAAAATTTGTGTCTTGTACAAAAATGAGTTTGGGTGCTGTTGGGTCTCGGCGTCTGCCCATAGCGCGATTACTGGGAGCAGCTCTCTGTGAGAGCCCGGCCCAGTTTATTGGCCTTATGATGCTAGAGAACCACATGAGAATGAGTCCGACTCATTCCCGGCAGCACAGAAAGGGTTTGGACATCAAATAAAGCTTGATTATTTTCATACTTTTCAACTATGTGTCTGAGTAATTCCTGCTTCTACACCTGCTGGTCAAATAAAATAAAACATTATGCACAATATGCAGCCTGTAACATGTTGCCAATAGCAGGATGTGCTTTCATGCACGTTTTTAAGTAAATCAAAACACTTCAGTTACCCTTTAAAATGTTTCAGTGTCTAACTGCAATTCAATTAACATGACTAGTGTTTAGTTATCGGGGCTAATACAGCAGAAACACACTTTAAAAATGCAAAAGCTGGTGGTAACAAACCAGTACTAAAGAGGGCAATAGAGCTATATTCAAATGTCTGCACTATCCTGATGTGCCAATACTTAGGTAAGTTGCAATAAACATCCGGTGAAATAATCTAATGATCGACCATGTTACTTAACTTAAAATAACTTTTGATTGTAACTATGTACGGTATGTCTGTTTTTCAAAAGGAGTCAGTATACTCTTTGTGACTTCAAAAATAGCGGCACCTGTTGTTTTCGAAACATTAAAGATATTTTTTAGCATTTTTGCCTTTTATCATCATAGGACAGAATGTAGAAAGGAAGCGAAGTGAAGAGAGAGAGAGAGAAGGAAGGGATCAGGAAAACGAACACAAGTTGGGATTTGAACTCGGGGCACCGCACAACTTTACTAGTCAGTGGGCTGTCCAAGAGGCTATAGGGGCCAAGTAGCCTGCTTCAGTTTTGTAAATATTAAAACCTCATTGTGTTAGAAACATGGGGGGAACAGAATCTGACGGCCAATAATCCAGCTGTCGGAATTCGTTCCCCCACCCCCATGATGAGAGATGTTGATGTAGTGGCTTAAAAGATGCTGATTCCATTCTGTGTAGATGGAGCTTAACCAGCAACAGACTTATTTTTTGGTATTATTGCCTGTTCTCATAATGGGAAAGTACAGTTGGTAGAAAAAAGAATAGTGGTAGAGAGAGAGGAGGACGGGATTAGGAAGAGGTCCACAAATTGAGATTTGAACTTGGTTCAGCAAGCTGACCACTAGGCCATTGTGGCTAAGCGGATGAAGCCAGTTTTGTATATATTAGAACCTCATTTTCTACGAAACATGGGGGGAACAGAATCCGACGGCAAACAATCCAGCTTTCGGAATCCGTTCCCCGAACCCCCATGAAGAGAGATGTTGACGTAGTGGCTTAAAAGATGCAGATTTTATCCTGTTTGTAGATAGAGCTTAACCAGCAACAGTTTAAAGCCTTTTTTTGTGGCGTTATTGCCTTTTTTCATAATAGCGCAGTATGTAGAAAAGAAGCGAAGTGGTAGAGAGAGAGGAGGACGGGATCAGGAAAAGGTCCACGAGTCGGGATTTGAACCCAAGGTCAACGAAAGCACAACTGTCCTTTTAAACAGCAAGCTGACCACTGGGCTATTGTCATAGATTGCCAATTAGCTGATTCCCCCACCCGTATGATTAGAGATGTTGATGTAGTGGCTTAAAAGATGCTGATTTTATTCCATTTGTGGATGGAGTTTCAACAGCAACAATTTAAAGTTTTCTTTTTTATCGTTTTTGCCTTTTATTTTAATAGGACTGTATGTAGAAAAGAAGCAAAGTGGAAGAGAGAGGAGGACGGGATCAGGAAAAGGCATACGATATGAGATTTGAAGTCGGGCCACCCAAAGCACAACTGAACTACAAGTTAGCAAGTTGGGCTCTTGACCCTTATATTATTAACTTTAGATTTTGTTTGTCTGCTGTTATTGGTTTATAACAGTCAAATGAACAAAGAAAAGTGGGATCTGATAGTGTTGGTTATGTTTTCACATAGTTTTCAGTTTTCATCTGAAAAATGAAACTTTTTGAGATAGAGATAACAAAATCTAAAGTTAATAATATAAGGGTCAATTGCCCAAGTAAAGCAAACACCCATCACCATAACGGTGGCTTACAATTTGTGATTTTCTCCTTCAGTGATTCTGCTTGTTAACATCAGGTGTCTTCAATAATGCTCAATCATCACTAAATTAATCACTTAATTATCTCATTAACTTCAACACTCTTGAGTGTGGACTCATATACACTCCCAGAAGAGTTCATTTAACACTGGAGTTTTTGCTGTGTAGTAAATGCCGCTCCATCTGAAAGCAGGTGATGCCGATTTACTACTAATCAAGGAACCATCTTTACTGACGAGATGCGCATAACAATCTCACGATTTAAATCGCCCAGCCCTAGTATATTGTATTGATCATAGATTGTGTTTTGCACTGCAGTTTCTTTTGAAGCCTCTCTACATTTTTGTTTTGTTGGGTTTACTGTAGGTCTTTTGCTGCAGAAATTAAATAAAAAAAGACCCATCTCAGAGTGCTTTATAGAATGTACGGTTACAGTATACCATATGGTCATGCGATTGAAAGAACCTCAACACCTGAGTGTGTTTCCTAGATGGGAATAAGCTGTGATTCATATATTTGCATAATTCAATCGGCTGTTTCTCAGTAACAATAGGATAAAATACAGGGGATATATTTGTGTTTCAATTCACAATATATACAGCTGTTTACCTTGACTTTAGCCTGTAAGGTTAGGTTTAGAACATGGTACTATCTGTTCTGACATACAGTGTTAAAGCATTGGTAAATTTGGCAGTAAAATCCATTGTTTTGCTCTTGTTTGAGCTTGTGTGTGAAAGAAGTTCAAGCATTTTAAATTTGTGTTAATTGTATGCATTTTGTGTTAAAGCAACACAAAATGTGTTCATGGTATAGCTTACATAGACGGATGTAGTGCTAACTGTGTTAAGAGTTTTGGAAAATTGTTAAAATTATTGAAAAACTTGTCATAGCATATGTAAAAAACTGTAAATATAACAGACCAATTGCATGTGTAATATAGGCTTGTCAGGCTTGGTACATCAGAGTCTGTAGAAATGGTTTCTTGAAAAGGAAGAACTGTCAGCTATTCACTTATGTTTGATGAATATCTGCTATAAGAAGTGGTGTCAAGCATAAATGTCAAGTGGAATTGTACACTGAGAATGAATGAATGAGTCACAAATGAGCCACCAAATGAAGAGAAGAGGAATCTATAGCAGTACTTCTTTTAATAAACACAAAACACTGGAGAACACAATGTGCAATGCAAGACAAAGAACTTAATAAACTGAGTGCTATATATAAACAAGGCAAACAAAGGGAGCTAAATGAAACACAGGTGAACCTAATTAGTGACTAACAGACTATCATGGTTAACTTGTAGTTCAACATGAGTTCCTATAAGAGCAGCCAAAAGGAACATTCTCTCAACCCCAGGTCAGGACTGCACACGGATTAAGCATTGTAGTATTTTTGTCACTGCAATATTCAGGCTCCACATGGATTGAGGACAACTTTTCAGCTGTACGGTAATGCACCTTTGCTGTTTTAGGCTTGTTTTTTTTTTCTTCTCCATTCCATGAAGTGTACATGTACTTAATGTCACTCCTGCCAGCAGAAGCCCTATCATGGCCACCAGAGGGCACTTCTACCTAGACCTTTTCCATTTCCATAAACCTTTGCCTGGACTCATTTTAGTGTGATTACATCCACCTGTATGTCATTGGTTTGTATCATAGGCACTTTGGCTGGCAGGTGTGACGCTTCTGAAAGTGTACGTGTGTACAAAGTGGCTTTTTATAATTCATCAGTGTTATTATCTGCAAGTGGACCTACATGTTTTTTTTATTTATTATTATTATTATTATTATTATTATTGTACTTTCAAGATACTACAGATACACATCCAATACCAATAAGCGCATTTCTTATTTTATTTTCACAAGGGTACATAGCAATTCAAAAATGATAGTTTTCTAGACAGCAACATGGTGTCGGCCCACATCTGGGTGTACCAGATGTGGGCCGGATCTGGTTGCTGTCTGGGTTCTTGTATGGTTTTCTGTTGCAAACTAATCTGGTTGTGCTATTTTACCTAATGCAACTTCCATTCTCAAAGTTCCCTGCAACAAAGCTTTGACCTTTTATCAAAAATATTACATTCTTAAACCAAATGGCATGATTTCACTGAATCCACTCTTCATTGTAGGCTTTAAAGATCAACATGGAGAAAATCATCCTAATACTCCCTCTGATATTGTTGGTGCTGCATATACAAGGAGGAGAGTTCCACAAACTTCCAGTTTGTTTGCCTGTAGCTCCACAGCCAGAAGTCGTGGAGTTCGACAACACAATCTATGCCACTTGTGAAGTAACTCCCAACCCCAATATGCCACGTAACCAGCCAAAGATCTTTGGGCAAATCCTCTTCAAGCAGGTCTTCCCCGATGGAGATTTAGAAGTGAAAATCAACCTCCGTGGTTTGCCTGCCAACGATCGTCAAGAGCGTGCCATGCACATCCATCAGTATGGAGACCTCAGTCAAGGCTGCATCACTGTTGGTCCTCATTATAATCCAAACGGCGTTGACCACCCTCATCATCCCGGAGACCTGGGCAACTTTGCTTCTGAGAAAGGAGTTATAAGGCAGTTCCTGACGCTTCCAGACGCCAAGCTCTTTGGGCCTTATTCCATTCTGGGACGTGCGGTGGTGGTTCATGAGAAGGAGGATGATCTGGGAATGGGTTCAGATGAGGAGAGTAAACTCAGTGGGAATGCTGGACCGATAATTGCTCTTGGTGTGATTGGTATTACTACTCCAAGCCTGTGGCAGAAGACTGAAGTGCCCCCCAAGAAAACATGTGGAGGAAGGCACTGAGAGTCAAAGGCTACGTTCACACTGCAGGCTGAAACGACCCAATTCCGATTTTTTTGCCCCTATGCGACCTGTATCTGATCTTTTCATGACAGTCTGAACGACACAGATCCGATCTTTTCAAATGCGACCCAGGCCACTTGGGTATGTGGTCCCAAATCCGATACATATCCGATCTTTTGAAATGCGACTTCAGTCTGAACGGCCAGGTCGCATGTATCCGACCCGCACGTCATTGATACGCGAAAAACGTCATAATTCTGCATTGAAGTAGTCGTCGGTTTGAAAACGGACTGCATATTCGTCGAGCTGAGGTAAATCTGCCGAACGGGTCGACCTCGACGAGCCCGTTAATTAAAAAAAAAAAGCCCACGGCCATTATATATACGTTATGTTAACTTATTTGTGCTGAATCTGATATTAGATAGGTCAGCAGCTGCAGTCTGTCTCTTGTGTAACGGTCGCTGCGTGTGTGTGTGTGAGTGAGAGAATCACAGTTAGTTAAAGCAGAGACGGGCTCTGGTTAAAGTTTAGCTACTTCCGCAAACAACAAGTGACGTCGTTGACCGTTGAGTACTCTTCTGCGCATGCGGGTCACTTCTGGGTAATTTCACGTTCACACAGGAGATCACAAAAGGTCGCATTTAATTGAAAATGTGAACGGCCTTGCAAAAAAATCGAATTTTTTCAAAAAATCGGAATTGAGCATTAAGCCCTGCAGTGTGAACGTAGCCTAAGATGAGGGAGTCGGATATGGTGGAAGGGCAGATTCAAATAGGATAATCATGATTTTCCTTGTGTATGTGTCCTACATTAAAGTACATTTCATAACCTGAACATTCCCATGCTTTTTTTTTTTTTGGTCTTTTCAGAGGCTTTTTGGCCATAGCTTTGTAAATGCACTCTTAAAAATAAATGTAGGGTGACTGCAGGCAAAGTGGGCCGTTTAGTTTGATTTACTGTGCTCAATGGGTTAACAATTCAAGAGCATGACAATGGCCTTTAATTAAAGATACACTATTTCTTTAAATGATACAATGGTTTTGGTTGATGCAATATGACACTGGAGGGTGTGGCTACATCTCAAGGGAGGACACCCTTATTATTGAAGGTAGACATAACCTCTGACGTAAGATTTTATTTTCTAAATTATAAGGTTTCTCGCTAAATGTCATCAAATGGGTATATTATTCTGACAGTTTGTTGCTACAGTTAACAGGGAATCAAAATGTAAGGTGTTTAAAGCTACAATATGTAAGATTTTTTTTTTTTAATAACCAAAAATCACTTGCAAAGTGTGATATATTTCCTGCAGTTGTGTACTTTCAGTATCCCAAAAGTTCCCAAAGATTTTTAATTTCAGAGAAATTCCAATTTAAAAATTGCAAGCAGCATTTATCGGGGTTCAAGCATTTAAGGCCTTTAAGCACTAATGCATAAAAAGACTAAGTTTTATTTGGCAACCATTTAACCACTGACATCATACATGGAAAAGGCCATTTCCAGCCAATTTAACATAGGAAATATATGGTTTTCAAAGCTTGTTAACAGTTATAGCCACCTATGGTCCGATCTCCATAACATTGTGCATGCTTGTTTACAATGTTATTTCACATATGCTCACCAATTTCCGTGAAGTTTTCGTTTAGGATTTAAAGGCTTTTGAGTTCATCTTCTAAATGACCATGTTATAGCCATCCAAATGCAAAAGTTCAACTTTTTTTTTTTGATAATTATTGTTCTAGAGAGTCCAGAGAATTGTCCTAGACTGGTTGGGTTGCAATCGGGCGAAAACGCCTAGGACTAGATCGCAAAAGTAGGTTTTTGACATAATCATGAATATTCAATATAATATACACAAACCGTCTAGGAGTTATGAGCAATTTCATACTTTTGCTTGCTGTAGCGCCACCTATTGGCCAATCGGGGTCCTGCTTTGATAGGTTCTCCCCAAATTGAGGACTACCATTTGGCCAAGTTTCAAGACTCCAGCATTCACGGTTTGGGCTGCACGATCAGTTTTACGGCGAAATAATAATAATAAAAACCCTAACAATTACAATAGGGTTTTAGCACTTCGTGCTTGAACCCCTAATAATGGCTCGTCCATGTTCACTTGTCGCCTGTCAATGACGTAATATCCGCGTTATCCCTGGTTTCCGCTCATACTGCCATAGTAACCATGGTGACATCTGCGTTACGTCTAGCGGCACGCTCATGGAGTTGTTTCGTTCAAACATTATGGACCATGGCAGGCAGACTTTGGGACAAAAGGAGAACTAAAACGAGGATCAATATCGCCGTGGTGTTTTCGAGATGCCGCAAACTTCGACTTGACAGAGACGTCTTGCATGTACTTTATTAGACAGCTGAGCAAATGTACATAAAGCTAATCAATGTCATATAGCTCAACATGATGAAATGTTAGAATATGATCAGTATGTTATTCTAATGTTCATCTAGCTTACTGCTAGTCTCATACAGACAAACAAACGCATAGAATAACATTATAACTTTCAACACACTCAAATGCAGTTTAGTGTGATAGTGTAGACCAAGTGAAACAGCGCTGCGTTACCTCACAAGTTTAATTCGCCAAATAAACTGACTTGTTAACCCTTTTCCACCAAGGCAGTGCTGGTGCTGGTTCACGGCTAGAGCCTAGTTTCAAATGGGCTCTTTGTTTTTCGACACCCAGAGCACCAGCTCTGAACCAGGAAAAGTGGTTCTTAAGAACATTGCTGGTCTAGAAGTAAGAACCGCTTGCGTCAGGGGCTGGGGGCGGGGTTACCGTGACCAACAAGACGAACAGAAACTTGTGACTGCCATTTTTCAAATAGCAGCTAATCGAGCTAATAGCAGCTTGATTGTAATCTCCGTCTATGCAAGTTACGGCGAGCTGCACGAACACGTTGGATTCGCCGTGTTTGGATGCCGATGTAGGTTCGCAAAGCCATGAGCATCAATAGTAACGCAACGACCTCCATTGTTGATGGAAGGCTTGTTCGAGATGCATCGGAGCGGCACGGACCGATCGGAGCTGCGGGAGTGTTTGGAGAGCATACGAGTCCTAAAACAGACCAATTGCATGTGTAATATAGGCTTGTCAGGCTTGGTACATCAGAGTCTTGGTTTCTTGAAAAGGAAGAACTGTCAGCTATTCACTTATGTTTGATGAATATCTGCTATAAGAAGTGGTGTCAAGCATGAACGTCAAGTGGAATTGTACACTGAGAATGAATGAATGAGTCACAAATGAGCCACCAAATGAAGAGAAGAGGAATCTATAGCAGTACTTCTTTTAATAAACACAAAACACTGGAGAACACATTGTGCAATGCAAGACACAGAACTTAATAAACTGAGTGCTATATATAAACAGGCAAACAAAGGGAGCTAAATGAAACACAGGTGAACCTAATTAGTGACTAACAGACTATCATGGTTAACTTGTAGCTCAACATGAGTTCCTATAAGAGCAGCCAAAAGGAACATTCTCTTAACCCCAGGTCAGGACTGCACACGGATTAAGCGTTGTAGTATTTTTGTCACAGCAATATTCAGGCTCCACACGGATTGAGGACAACTTTTCAGCTGTACGGTAATGCACCTTTGCTGTTTTAGGCTTGTTTTTTTTTTTCTTTTCCATTCCATTTTCTCCATCAACTGACTTGATTTAGTACAACTAAAAAAAGTTAGTTTAAGCAAAAGTATAGATATTGTCTTTTATTTTACCTGTCCTTGTGAAAAATATCAGAATCAGAAAATCTTAACTTTATATTTAATATTGAATAACATGTAGGCTACAACAGATCAAATTAAGTGTACTTTAAAGCACAACAAAAAGATTTTTAAAATTCATCAGTGTTATTATCTGCAAGTGGACCTACATGTTTTTTTTATTATTATTATTATTATTATTATTATTATTATTATTATTATTATTATTATTATTATTATTGTACTTTCAAGATACTACAGGTACACATCCAATACCAATAAGCACATTTCTTATTTTATTTTCACAAGGGTACATAGCAATTCAAAAATGATAGTTTTCTAGACAGCAACATGGTGTCGGCCCACATCTGGGTGTACCAGATGTGGGCCGGATCTGGTTGCTGTCTGGGTTCTTGTATGGTTTTCTGTTGCAAACTAATCTGGTTGTGCTATTTTACCTAATGCAACTTCCATTCTCAAAGTTCCCTGCAACAAAGCTTTGACCTTTTATCAAAAATATTACATTCTTAAACCAAATGGCATGATTTCACTGAATCCACTCTTCATTGTAGGCTTTAAAGATCAACATGGAGAAAATCATCCTAATACTCCCTCTGATATTGTTGGTGCTGCATATACAAGGAGGAGAGTTCCACAAACTTCCAGTTTGTTTGCCTGTAGCTCCACAGCCAGAAGTCGTGGAGTTCGACAACACAATCTATGCCACTTGTGAAGTAACTCCCAACCCCAATATGCCACGTAACCAGCCAAAGATCTTTGGGCAAATCCTCTTCAAGCAGGTCTTCCCCGATGGAGATTTAGAAGTGAAAATCAACCTCCGTGGTTTGCCTGCCAACGATCGTCAAGAGCGTGCCATGCACATCCATCAGTATGGAGACCTCAGTCAAGGCTGCATCACTGTTGGTCCTCATTATAATCCAAACGGCGTTGACCACCCTCATCATCCCGGAGACCTGGGCAACTTTGCTTCTGAGAAAGGAGTTATAAGGCAGTTCCTGACGCTTCCAGACGCCAAGCTCTTTGGGCCTTATTCCATTCTGGGACGTGCGGTGGTGGTTCATGAGAAGGAGGATGATCTGGGAATGGGTTCAGATGAGGAGAGTTAACTCAGTGGGAATGCTGGACCGATAATTGCTCTTGGTGTGATTGGTATTACTACTCCAAGCCTGTGGCAGAAGACTGAAGTGCCCCCCAAGAAAACATGTGGAGGAAGGCACTGAGAGTCAAAGATGAGGGAGTCGGTTATGGTGGAAGGGCAGATTCAAATAGGATAATCATGATTTTCCTTGTGTATGTGTCCTACATTAAAGTACATTTCATAACCTGAACATTCCCATGCTTTTTTTTTTCTTGGTCTTTTCAGAGGCTTTTTGGCCATAGCTTTGTAAATGCACTCTTAAAAATAAATGTAGGGTGACTGCAGGCAAAGTGGGCCGTTTAGTTTGATTTACTGTGCTCAATGGGTTAACACTTCAAGATCATGACAATGGCCTTTAATTAAAGAGACACTATTTCTTTAAATGATACAATGGTTTTGGTTGATGCAATATGACACTGGAGGGTGTGGCTACATCTCAAGGGAGGACACCCTTATTGTTGAAGGTAGACATAACCTCTGACGTAAGATTTTATTTTCTAAATTATAAGGTTTCTCGCTAAATGTCATCAAATGGGTATATTATTCTGACAGTTTGTTACTACAGTTAACAGGGAATCAAAATGTAAGGTGTTTAAAGCTACAATATGTAAGTTTTTTTTTTTTTTTTAATGACCAAAAATCACTTGCAAAGTGTGATATATTTCCTGCAGTTGTGTACTTTAGTATCCCAAAAGCTCCCAAAGATTTTTAATTTCAGAGAAATTCCAATTTAAAAATTGCAAGCAGCATTTATCGGGGTTCAAGCATTTAAGGCCTTTAAGCACCAATGCATAAAAAGACTAAGTTTTATTTGGCAACCATTTAACCACTGACATCATACATGGAAAAGGCCATTTCCAGCCAATTTAACAGGAAATATATGGTTTTCAAAGCTTGTTAACAGTTATAGTGCCACCTATGGTCCGATCTCCATAACATTGTGCATGCTTGTTTACAATGTTATATCACATATGCTCACCAATTTCCGTGAAGTTTTTGTTTAGGATTTAAAGGCTTTTGAGTTCATCTTCTAAATGACCCTGTTATAGCCATCCAAATGCAAAAGTTCAACTTTTTTTTTTGATAATTATTGTTCTAGAGCAGTGGTTCCCAAACCTGTCCTGAAGGCCCCCCAACACTGCACGTTTTCTTTGTCTCCCTACTCAAACACACCTGATTCAACTCATCAGCTCAATTAACCCATGTGATAATGAGTTAATGAGTTGAATCAGGTGTGTTTGAGTAGGAGACAAAGAAAACGTGCAGTGTTGGAGGGCCTTCAGGACAGGTTTGGGAACCACTGTTCTAGAGCAGGGGTGTCCAAACTCAGTCCTGGATGGCCACTGTCCTGCAGAGTTTAGCTCCAACCCCAATTAAACACACCTGAACCAGGTAAGACCTTGATTATCTGGTTCAGGTGTGTTTAATTGAGGTTGGAGCTAAACTCTGCAGGACAGTGGCCCTCCAGGAGCAGGATTGGACACCCCTGTTCTAGAGAGTCCAGAGAATTGTCCTAGACTGGTTTGGCTGCGATCGGGCGAAAACGCCTAGGACTAGTTTGCAAAAGTAGGTTTTTGACATAATCATGAATATTCAATATAATATACACAAACCGTCTAGGAGAGCAATTTCATACTTTTGCTTGCTGTAGCGCCACCTATTGGCCAATCGGGGTCCTACTTTGATAGGTTCTCCCCAAATTGAGGACTACCATTTGGCCAAGTTTCAAGACTCCAGCATTCACGGTTTGGGCTGCACGATCAGTTTTACGGCGGAATAATAATAATAAAAACCCTAACAATTACAATAGGGTTTTAGCACTTCGTGCTTGAACCCCTAATAATGGCTCGTCCATGTTCACTTGTCGCCTGTCAATGACGTAATATCCGCGTTATCCCTGGTTTCCGCTCATACTGCCATAGTAACCATGGCGACATCTGCGTTACGTCTAGCGGCACGCTCATGGAGTTGTTTCGTTCAAACATTATGGACCATGGCAGGCAGACTTTGGGACAAAAGGAGAACTAAAACGAGGATCAATATCGCCGTGGTGTTTTCGAGATGCCGCAAACTTCGACTTGACAGAGACGTCTTGCATGTACTTTATTAGACAGCTGAGCAAATGTACATAAAGCTAATCAATGTCATATAGCTCAACATGATGAAATGTTAGAATATGATCAGTATGTTATTCTAATGTTCATCTAGCTTACTGCTAGTCTCATACAGTACAGACAAACAAACGCATAGAATAACATTATAACTTTCAACACACTCAAATGCAGTTTAGTGTGATAGTGTAGACCAAGTGAAACAGCGCTGCGTTACCTCACAAGTTTAATTCGCCAAATAAACTGACTTGTTAACCCTTTTCCAGCAAAGGAAGTGCTGGTGCTGGTTCACGGCTAGAGCCTAGTTTCAAATGGGTTCTTTGTTTTTCGACACCCAGAGCACCAGCTCTGAACCAGGAAAAGTGGTTCTTAAGAACATTGCTGGTCTAGAAGTAAGAACCGCTTGCGTCAGGGGCTGGGGGCGGGGTTACCGTGACCAACAAGACGAACAGAAACTTGTGACCGCCATTTTTCTTTTTTTTTTTTTTTTCTTTTTTTTTTTTTACTTTAATAATGATTCATCTTTATTTAATTTATACATTGAATATTATATGGGATGTTGTTTTACATTTTTTTTTTTTTTTATTTAAAAAATAAAATAAAACAACAGTGGTACTGGTATCTCATAACAACAAGTACAGCAATTTTTGTAAGACATTCAAATGCATACAAATGCTTAGAAACAAAGACATAAATAAAAGGAAATTATAAACCAAATTTAGAAAGACATAGTCACTGGGTACCCTCAAGAAAGTTCCAGAGGGAGGACCAAATGCGCCAGAACACCTCGGATCTTTGATGTAAATCATAAGTTAGTTTTTCCAGTGGTAAAAGTGTTGCCGCCTGACTCAGCCACATATTAATTGAAGGTATCTGAGCAGTTGACCATAATAATAGTATACATTTTTTGGCTAAATATATACAAAAATTCAATACACATTCTTTATCACGATCAAGACACAGTTCCACTGTACAATTCAGAAGATATACTTTTGGTGACAAAACAAAAGTCTTTCCAATTATTTTTTGAGTAATTTTGTGGATCTCTTTCCAGTACATTTTGATTTTGTCGCAGTCCCAAAATACATGCATCACTGTGCCAATGTCTACCTTACATTTAAAACATAGCTGAGAACAATTGGGAAATATTCTGTGGAGGCGAACTGGGGTTAGATAAATCCTGTGAATACATTTATAATTTTGTTCATGAACCAAAATTGAATTACTTTTGGGATAGATATTTGAGCAGACAGATAGCCACTCCTCATCACTAAAAATAGACCCCAAGTCCTTTTCCCATATCACCCTTAAAGAGTCAAAGGTTGAAAGACCAATATTTGACAACAATGTATATAATTCAGAGATCTTTTTTTTAAGTGTACATGAAGACAAAAGCAGTTTTTCTATTTCAGTAAGATCAAATTGTATAGTACCTTCTTTTAACTGTAACTCCAAAAAATGTCGAATTTGAAGGAATTTATAAAAATCTTTACTGGGGAGACTAAATTCCTGTCTTAGCTCCTGAAATGATCTTATTTGGCCGTCATCAAATAAGTGACCCAATTCCGACACTCCTCTTGACCTCCAAGTCAAAAGGCCAATATTCTGTATGGGAGTGGGAAAATCGGGATTGAGCGAAATTGGAGACTTAAGAGACAACTTATTTGGGATGGATAAATATTTCTTAACATCCCTCCACACCAAAAGAGTATTTGTTACCGTAAAAATACTAGACAGATGTTGATTTTTTTGTACATTATGAATAAATGGTAGGGAGCATAACAGCCTGGGAAAGCATCTTGTGGATTCAATCCCAACCCAGCGTGAATCAAATCTGTAAATAAACCAACTTAACATGTGCTTAATTTGTGCAGCCCAAAAGTATAATTGTAAATTGGGTAGCGAAACCCCACCCAATTCCTTTGGTTTCATCAAAAGCGAAAGTTTAAGTCTGGGTTTCTTGTGATTCCAAATATACCTTGAAATTGAAGAGTTAATCCTCTTAAAAAAGTTTGTATTTAGGTAGCATGGCAGATTCTGGAATAGGAAGTTTAATCTCGGAAGAATGTTCATTCGTATAACATTGATCCTGCCAAAAAAAGAATTTGGAAGGATCGACCAATCTGATAAATTCTGATTAATTTTTGTAATTAAAGGGGGATAATTGGCTTTAAAGAGGTCTTCCAAATTGGGAGTAATATTAATTCCTAAATACTGAAATCCAGAAAGTGCAAGATGAAAGGGTGATTTTGAAATGGCTTCAGAGGGAGCATGCATATACAAAGCTTGAGATTTGTCCAGATTAATCTTGTACCCTGAAAAGTTACTATATTTTTCAATTACTGTAAGAATTACATCGGTAGAGGTGTCAGGGAGTTTAAGATACAATAAAACATCGTCTGCGTACAGAGATATACGGTGTTCCTCTAGACCTATTTTAATACCATGTATGCTACTATTAGTTCTCACAGCAACCGCAAGTGGTTCAATAACCAGAGAGAATAACAAAGGCGAAAGAGGACAGCCTTGACGACAGCCTCTGCTTACTGAAAATCTATTAGACAACATTCTATTAGTGTTAACCTGAGCTATAGGATTAGAGTATAGGCGTTTAATTAAATCAATAAAATTAGATCCTAACTGTATTTTATCTAAAACTGCAAAAAGGAAAGGCCATTCCACCCTATCAAACGCTTTTTCGGCGTCTAGGGATAAAATAAAAGCAGATTCCTTGGTAAAATTTAAGTGATCTATAATATTTAGAACTCTTCGGATATTGTCTGAACCGTACCTGGATTTCACAAAACCAGTTTGATCTGAATTGACAACGTAAGGCAAAATATTTTCAAGCCGTCGAGCTAAGGACTTGGCTATAATTTTATAATCTACATTAAGTAAACTAATTGGTCGATAAGATGAACAATTTGTTGGATCTTTGTCTTTTTTCAGAAGCAGACTGATAATTGCCAATGACCAAGATTCAGGCAAAGAGTTTTTCTCAAAAATATTATTCATCACCTGCATTAAAATAGGGGAAAGCTCAGGCCAAAACTGCTTATAGAACTCTAACGGAAACCCATCTGGGCCAGGAGCTTTACCGGATGGCATTGACTGAATAGTATGCCAGATCTCATCCTTGGTAAAAGGGGCATTCAAAAGACTCCTACACTGTAAAAACTAAAGGAGCCTCAAATATCTTGTTGGATACTCAAGGAACTTAAAAATGTAATTTAGGTGCCTCAAAGCTCTTTCTCCTATAGTAGGGTTACTGGAGAAGCATTGACAATCTTTGAGGTTCTTGCTGGAACTTATGGGATCCTTTAAGCACTTTGTATTTACTTCAGAGGTTCTGGAGTCACCTTTTCATTACCATGAGACCTCGAAGTGCTTTGGGGGAAAATAGAGGAACTTAAATGCGATAAAAGGGTTATTGGAAGATCTTTTAACATTTAAGTGGTTCCTGGAAGATCTCTTATGTTAAAGCCAGCATCTGGAGGAACCCAATGGTTCAGTGAGGCCAGAATTAGATTATTATTCTATTATTATTATTATCCTATTATTATTATTATTATTATTATAGGCTACTTAAGTTTGATTCAGTATACATACCCAGGTGAAAAAGACGTACTATTAAATGTATTAAAAATGTACTTGAGTGTGTTTTTAGTAGACCTTAATACAAATATACTTTAATGCATTTTTAATACATTTAACAGTAACCTAGTCTTTTTCACTTGGGTAGCTTACATATATTTAATATAGGCCTATTTTATTAAGTAATTTAAACCTTAAACAACAACACTAAATAATAATAATAATATTATATGAAGAAGAAGAAGAAGGAGGAGAAAAGTTTTATTCAGTCACGAAACTGCTGCTATTCCTCTGCTGTCGTCGCTTCAGTGATCCTCGCGCTGCTCGCGCGCAACAAAGCTCAGCTGATCGTCATCAGGAAAGTAACGGCTCCTCTCATCAAAGCTTCCGCGTTTGTTCGGCTCTCCGTTACAAGGTTTGTAAACTCGCCAAATAAATATAAATACAGAGTCTACTCACTATTCAAACACACACATATATATAAACTAAATTTATTATACATTACTACGTTTTTACAGTGTTTACCACTCGTTTATTGCACAGTAGGGGAGAGTGGGGTGATTTGTGCCGGGGGGGGAAGTAGTTCCACCCCTTGTTCTGGAAAACCATAGAATAATTTGGTCATGTGACCACATAATTTTGAAAAGCAATCAATTTTACTCATCCTCCAAAGAAGAGAGATACATGGCATGAGAGTTAAGCAAATTTTAGTGCAAAAAACTGTTTTTTCCCTTTCAAAGTAAATTTTCTATGATTAAGGTTTTTTGATTGTAGTGTCTGGACAATTATAGACAAGTTTGAAAACATTTCACACATGTTTTAGTGCTTTAGTAGGCTACACAATGAGTCTATACAGTTAGCATTATGTTAGCTCTTAACTGCTGGAACATGCTAATTATTCAAACTTGTGGGTATGGGGTGATTTGTGCCAAAGGGCATGGGGTAAGTTGTGCCAGATCCAGACCACCTAGAGACCTACATACTCACAGGGGATAATCTTGAGAAGTGAGGAGATGGGCATGCCTCATCAGTGTTTGACTTAGGCCTACCTGCTATTTGTTTAATTTAGCTAACACTGATTTCAGTTTTGAGTTTGCACTATGTTAATAAAGAGAAGTTTTATTCAGTTTTTAAGTGGCCTAAGTCACAATAGGATGTTTAGAAATTAGCCTAGTAACTTTATTCTTATGTTACATAATTGACAGACAGCGTTCTGTCAACAGGCATCTATTGCCAAAGCCTTTTTTGCCTGAAATGAATCACAAATATCATATATTGTGTTGCTATGGTGCTCTAAATGGTTGCTAGGGCGTAGCTTGATAGCTTCACAATGATCCTGAGAGACTGATTGGTCGTCTGAGTAAAATGAGCCCGCCCCCTTGTCTCTATGACACTGTGATCCAGAGTTGTGTTCAATACAAAATCCCTATGCAATTGACCATAGTAGGAAAAACGCATGCTATGGTATTCCAGGGTGACAATATCTAAATAAACCTTAAATTAGTCATTTTGTATTGAATTTGTCTTGCTTTCATATAGCATACGGTTCATAACAGTAAAATGTTATGTTTTACTTCAGAAAGCACTGGCACAATTTACCCCAACATATTTCCCCAAAAGGCACAACTTACCCCGCACCAGGGGCAAGTTGTGCCATGAGACCACTTTTTTCCCAAAAGCTATATTTCTGAAACTATTTATTTCAGATCCAAAGTTATTATTCTCAGGGATGCACAACATCCTGAAATACATGTACATCCTTAAGTTGAAGGCATTACTGTCATGGCCTCACTTTAAAGTCACTTTGAGTAAAAACTGGCACAACTCACCCCACTCTCCCCTATCTGGGATGAAGGTTTTAGCCGCGATGCTAACTACGTTGATCTAATAAACAAATGGAAATGATTGACTTATTGTCTTAGATTGATTTAGTCATTCAATTCAACATATTCTGTACAACTGTGTCTTCAAATTGCTGATATAGCCTAACTAATTTAGAAAATTATCTGATTCTTGGCGTTTGTTATGAATAACAAAAACAGGTTATAGTTTGCTCTGTTTTTGTTCAGCCTAACTTTACTTACTACAGGTGCCCTCATTCTCTCAAATACGTTACCATTTTAAAGCCATTTACTGGTCAATAAATATTATGTTGTGAATAATCAGCTTTGTTCTTTTGTTTCCCCAGAACAACCATTACATTTCTAAAATAATCTGAACATTTCAGTGGCAACATTGAATTACAGTAAGTTACCTGCACCACATGCAAGTACTTTATTACTATGAACTTTCTCTGTGTGAAATTGTATTGTTTGACTGTGTACTTGTGTTTTTTAATCAGTTATTCTCTGAAAATCTTCCCTCATGCTCTCAAATCTCATTCATGTTACTCAGAAAAATAATATCACAGGTTTGGTTCACAAATAATGCTATGCATTTTTTCTTATATCTTTATCATTTGCATTTGAATATAAGACATTTTAACTCTGAATTATAACTTCAAGTTTAGTCTTTTTTGACAAAAAAAAATTTAAAAAAAGGAAAATGCTATTATATGGCCTCAGAAGACTTACAACACAACCCATAACACATGAGTTGTGAACTCATTGATTATTTTTAGGATCTTTTCTGGGACATTTTTGGAGCTTAACCATTTTTACATAAATTGTTTAATTGAATTGAACTAGACAAGTCTACATAAGAATGGTTTTTATGAATGATTTAAAAAAAAAAATTCTGCTTGTGTTTCATGCAGTGAAATTGAATGGTGACTGGGATTGCATTATGCCTGAGATCTGCTTTTGGGTTCCACAGACAGAAAGTCAAACAGGTCTGGAACGTCACAAGGCTGAGAAATTTATTTAAATTTCACAACTATCACTTTAATAACCTTACTAACAGTAAATTTTGTACTTTGCAGGGATATCGGTAAGCTGAAATACAAGTTTGAACAAGAATAAAAATCCTCCTGTAGACCTGAAAATCACTGAAGTGCCTGGACCATCCACCAGAAAAGAGGGAAACCAAACGGAAACCAAATCTGCGGCACCTTTTCACTTTTCTAACTCGTTAAGTACCTCACACCAACTTGGTCCCATAGTGACATTTTTGACCACAAACGAAATTGCTGATCGTGTGGATTCTTATTGAAATTACTGGAATTCACCAGTGAACATTCACAGAACAACAGATCATTTTACTGCACCTTAATACTGTTTCCGGGTCGAAGCCTCTACTTCCTCTATCTTGTTTCATGAGAATACTCAACAACCATTTATGAACACTGTTGATTCAAGTCACACATTTAAGCTTTTCAAAAGCCATAGTGTACATTACAGTCTCCAGTCTCACGGCATCCCAGACTTCAACATTTTATGATACACAATAGCTGAATAACTAACCATCTGAGATTTCGGTATAGAGATAAAGGTTAGGATCATAATTTTCAGGAATATTACAGCACAATTGTTTGTTTTTGGCATCTTATGGAGCTTTTGGACTTGGAAACAGTGATGTCAGACTAACCATCGGACTGAAACACAAATGTGTTAAAGTTAAGTATGATGGACATTTTTAATTAGTCAAAATGTAATTTTTTTTACATTGATTTATTTAGTGGAACATATGTGTTTCCATGCATTTTGTTGAGATGTCTTTTCTTGTTTATCTATTGTATATACATGGTTGATTATTCATGTTGCTTATGTATTATACTATTTTTTTGTGTATTCATTGATATTAAGCTATAGTTAGCTTTTTTTTCCATGTGCATGGAAGTGTATGTATAAAAATTAACATCAAATATGTAATAAACAACTCTTATTTTGTATTTGGTTCAATTTGTTTATTATAATAGAAGTCAAAGGTAACCATAGTAACAACATGAAATTAAATATTTAAAAAAAATGAAATTTGGTTCCTGGAGGCACCCAAAGTGGTTCCACACAGTGCCTAATATAAGAGTTCCTCAGGAAACCTGTGTGGTTCCTCAGAGAACCGACCCTTTTTAAAGGGTGCCTAGAGGATCTACAGACGGTTCCGCCGGTGTGGCAAAGTGAAGAACCCCAAAAGGTTCCTCCAGGCACCTTTTATTTTTACAGTGTAGCATCATCAGAAATACTGGGAAGAGAAATCTCATTTAAATAATTAAGCAAATCCTCATTTGATCCATGATATTCAGCTGTATAAAGGTTCCTATAGAAATCAGAAAAAGAAGTGTTAATGTCCTGAGGGTCAAAAGTCATGTTGCCTGCAGATGTCTTAATTGCTTTTATAGTTCTTTCACTCTGCTCCTTTTTTAACTGATAGGCCAAAAGGCGACTGGGTTTATTACCAGACTCATAGTAGCGCTGTTTTGTATAAAATAATAATTTCTTGGTATGTTCTGTGTGGTCTAAGTTAAGTTTAGCTTTAGCATTATTTAATAAAATCCAATTAACTTGATTTGGCAAACGTTTATGTTGTTTTTCCAGGTGAGATACTTCGGCTTCTAATTCTTTCCTTTTCTGTATCATAAGTTTTTTCCTTAAAGCAGCATAAGCAATAAGATGACCCCGCAACGTAGCCTTAGCTGCGTCCCATTTTATTGCAGGAGAAACTGGAGAGTTCTGATTGTCTTGCCAATACTGAGTTATTTTCTGTCTAAAAAAAGTGCAAAAACTAGTATTACTTAAGAACGAAGTATTGAATTTCCAATAATTAGACTTTTGAATAAGTATACTAATATCAATGACTAAATAAACCGGGCCATGATCAGATAACACAATAGGGCCAATTTGACAAGAACTCACATAGTGTATACAATCGGAAGGTATGAAAAAATAATCTAGCCTTGAATAAGATTTATGGGGGTGAGAATAAAAAGTATAATCTCTGTCTTTAGGATGCAGCTCCCTCCAAATATCCACCAGTCCCAGATCTTTACAACTGTTACGTAATATATATGATGACTTGCAACCCATTGAAATCTGAGGTGAGGATTTATCTAGATTTCCATCAATTATGCAATTGAAATCACCTCCTAAGAAACCCATGTTTTTGCAGAGCTGATTAAACTTTAGAATCACATGAGACATAAAATTAGGGCAGTCCACATTTGGGGCATATACATTGCCTACAGTAATATGTTTTCCAACAATTAAACCAGAAATTAGCACGAATCTTCCTTCAGAATCATACTCAGCATGTTCAAGGGCGAATGGAATGTTTTTATGAATAAGAATTGCGGTGCCCCTACAATTTGACGCGAATGAGGAGAAGTATATCTGGCCGACCCAGTCTCTTTTCAGCTTCAAATGTTCCTTATCGGATAAATGCGTTTCCTGTAATAGCGCTATAGATACACCTTCTTTTTTAAGAAATGTAAGAATTTTCTTTCTCTTAATTACATGACCTATGCCTTTCACGTTCCATGTTACTAATTTAAAAGAATTAAGCATATTAAAAATTGCAACAAAAAGTCATATGAATGATAGTATGCAAGAAAAAAAAAAAGTCAATTGTGCTAGTACGAGATACCGAATACGAACAAGAGAGTACCACAAATAGAACGCAAATCAAACCTATAAAACCCTCCCCCAAAGACCCCATCCCCAACTGATGAGGCACAGATAATATCAAAAAGTCACAAAACCAAATAAGGAACTTTGAAAAAGTTGACAACAGCATACTGAAACCACCAAGTTATAGCTCCGTCATAACCCGCTCCACTGACATCCCCAACAAATAATTATCAGTAATGGGTGACACCGTTGGAAAAGATAAATAAACAAATAAATAAAACATAACCAATAATTTTTATATCCGCCACAGACAAAATAACTTGAACGTTACAACCCTGCGTGGCGGGCGGCAACTTTCTGGATATTAACTGTTACCTTAGAAAGTATCCTACTTGTCCAATGGTATCATCAGAATGTTCCACCGAAAGTTAAAGTATATATTTCAGCCAAGAGTCAAATTTAGCTGTCAAGCGAGTCCAAAAAAGCCTTGGCTGAGTCCGGGTCGTTGAACAGGCGAATCTTTCCATTATGTAGACATCTAAGCCTGGCTGGATAGGCAAATCCACGATACAAACCACGGGCGGCAAAAGCTTTCCCCACAGTCCCGAACTCACGACGCTTCTGCAGCAGTCCAGCTGACAAATCCGAGTAGAATCGAAGCTCTGAGCCATTGTGAGTGATCGTCTTCTTCATGGCGGCTTTCAAGATTGTTTCTTTATCAGTGAACCTCAGAAACCGAACTAAGATGCTTCTCGGAGCTGAGTTCGGGTTGGCAGACGCGAAGGTGGGAGATCTATGAGCCCTCTCAATGTCCAGAACAGAGGAACCCACTGGCAGGTCTAACCATTTTGGGATCATGTCTTGAAGATACGATAAAAGTGAACCAGAGCCCTCGGCTTTCTCCGGCAGGCCAACAATCTTCAGATTTTTGCGGCGGCCTCTATTTTCAAGGTCATCTACTTTTGCCTGCAGCTGATCTACCATCGTCTTCAAGTCACCTGCCTTTCCGTAGATGTCGCCGAATCTTCGGTAGATGAAATCCTCCGTTCGGCTTCTTCCAGGCGCGATTCGGCGCCAGTGACTCTCTCAGAGAGAGCGGTAAACGAATTCTGAAGGCAAGAAACGGAGTTGGCGATACCCTCCAGATGACTAGTGATTCCATCGAGGCGTGATCCATTAGCCTTTATTTCTGATAGAATCAGTGACATATCCAGGTGCGAATCGGCTGCGTCAGTGTTAGCATTAGCCGAGGGCGCATGGACAGTAGGCTTCTTCGTATCCTTTTCTTTAGCCTTCTGCGAACGCGTCGAGGCGAAAATAGGGAAATCCTTATCAGAAGGTGTGTCTGACATATTTATAGTTTGTTCAACGAAATGAAATTAGAATTCGGAGGAAAAAGCGTGATTTATTAAGTAAGTCGAGCGGAGCAAAGAACTCACGCAGCCACCTCACTCCGGGTCACGTGACATCCCCGTGACCGCCATTTTTCAAATAGCAGCTAATCGAGCTAATAACAGCTTGATTGTAATCGCCGTCTATGCAAGTTACGGCGAGCTGCACGAACACGTTGGATTCGCCGTGTTTGGATGCCGATGTAGGTTCGCAAAGCCATGAGCATCAATAGTAACGCAACGACCTCCATTGTTGATGGAAGGCTTGTTCGAGATGCATTGGAGCGGCACGGACCGATCGGAGCTGCGGGAGTGTTTGGAGAGCATACGAGTCCTTGTGCGTTTGGATTGCTTTCGCAGTGCTTTGATGTCATGAGCCGATCGGTCTGCGAGAAGCCGAACCATCTCGAACAAGCCTGGTGTGTTTGTGTTTGGCGCTGCCACGCTAGCGTTGCTGGGCAACATGAGATGTATACAGTGACCTTGTGGAAAGGCAAACCGGATCTTAGAGAGCTCGTCAGTCGAACCAAAGTCCTTTTAGGCAAGTCGTGCCACTCGGCCGCCATCTTGGCAACGCCTCCGGGCAGCTATTTCGGACTAACAAGACCAGGCTCCTATCTAAATGAATGGGCAGAGAGTCAGAACTGCACTTTCACTGGTCACTGGGACATAAAAACTGCATGTATCGAAACAGCAGTAAAATATGATAAAAATCGCTGAAAAAGTTTGATGACTTTGTTTGCCCCAAAATAAGGTTTAAAACGCCTTTTTCCCCACAGGTTATACTTTTACTACGCATGCGCAAGGGTTCACGACACCAACTTCATTTACGTCTTTATCCAGAATGCCGATGTTGTGCATATTCAATGTCAATATTGTTCTCCTTTATTTAAATATAAGCAGGTTTGCACTTTATCAGTAATAACAATGTATTGTATAGATCAGTAGTTTTAACTATTCATTAAAATGAATCGGTTCAAATTAATCATTAGTTCGTGAATTGGACGTGTCATACGGTTGTGTGATTATCCCAGCAGTTAGGACATGGACATCAAGGTTAGTGTCAACACAGAAAACATTACATCACTGGATAGATTTTTTCGTTTATTTAGAGTAATTTTATGTCAGCTGAATGTGCGGAACGCATTTCAGAGAAGATAAGGCAACGTATTTTAGCACAATTCACACCCAGCGGTAATTCAGGGAAAACATGAAACTTTGGACTTCCGACCTTTTACCATCATGTCGTTTTATTTTGATTAATATGTGTGCGGGAGAGAGAGCAAGACAGCGCTTAATTTGGAGACGGTGAAGTCATATTTACACTTTCGCCTGGCTTCGGAAAGAGAGGGAGAGGGTGCGCGCGCGCGACCGGGGCTCTCCCTCTCTGCTTGTCCTTTCCATATGGTTCTTTCTTTCAGTTAAATATGCGCCCTGTCACTGATCTCGCACACACAACTCGCTGTCCCCAAATCGTCTCCGCTGTCGCAAAACCTCAACTGTGCGCGTGCGTCAATGGAACCAGACGATAGGTTTAAATGTTTCGCGGCTTGACTGTTAAAAGCAGATGATTGGCTTTCCAGCGGGAGGGGCGGGACATGTTCATACAACCGCCATCTTTGCCGTTACGTTAATTCAGCACTTGTGGGTAGATCGGTAGAATGAAATGTCCTTATTCCTTTATATCCGCGAGACTCGCATGTGGCTCTGATATCTGTCTCTCATTAGCAATCGCGACCTGCTTTATACCACAATCATGTTAAAAACATCAATGTATTCACTCATCCATGAACATTATTAGATCCTTCGGCATGACGACCAGTTCCATAATTCCGCTTATGCGTCATCAACCTACACCTTTGTTATTGTAAGAGGTTAGCAAGCCTGGTTAGTACCTGGATGGGAGACCTCCTGAGAAAACCAGGTTGCTGCTGGAAGAGGTGATAGTAAGGCCAGCAGGGGGTGCTCACCCGTGGTCTATGTGGGACCTGACGCTCCAGTGTAGTGATCGGGACACTATGCTGTCAAAGAGCACCATCCTTCCAATGAGACGTTAAACCGAGGTCCTGACTCTCTGTGGTCATTAAAAATCCCAGGATGAAAAAGAGTAGGGGTGTAACCCCGGCATCCTGGCCAAATTTGCCCCTTGGCCTCTTTCCATCATGGCCTCCTAATCATCCCCATACACTGATTGGCTTCATCACTGTCTCCTCTCCACCATTAAGCTGGTGTGTGGTGGGCGTTCTGGCCCAATATGGCTGCCGTCGCATCATCCAGGTGGATGCTGCACATTGGTGGTGGTTGAGGAGATTCCCCCTTCTATGTAAAGCGCTTTGAGTACACTGTTAGACCTTACCGGGTTTTTTTACAGTAAAATACTGGCAACACTGTTGCCAGTAAAATACTGTTAATTGTACAGTTCTTTACTGTAATCTAGTTTGTTTCTGTAAAAATGCACTAAATTATAGTTAACTAATTACACTTGCAGAAACCGACTTCCTTAAATTGACCATCTGTCATTTAAATGTATTAACTAAAATTTATAATGCATTAATAATGTGAGCAAAGTATTACTGTGAACTTCTTTCATTTGAGACCACTAAAAAACTATTGTACATAAAAAGATTTCCACTGGACCAGCAACTACACAGTCGCCACCTGTTAAATAAAGCAACATGCAGCATATCATCAATGTTTGTAGATCTTCTCCTGGACTGAAGCTCAGGCTCTACTCTTCAGCACAATGGTGACCCAAAAAAAATAATTTTACAGTAAACTACTGGCAACAGTGTTGCCAGTATAAACCTGTTTTATAACTTACAGTTTATTACTGTTAAAATACATTTTGTGGGTGTGTCTTTTTTATCTTACACAGTTAACCCTTTCAACCCCTCAGGGAAATCCACACTACGAGTAAAAAGTAGCGATGCAGTGAGATAATTAAGGGAATATGTAAGTGATTGTAAGCAGAATCACTGAAGAAAAGAGAAACACAAGAACAGAAAATAGAGGAACACAATAACTACGACTGACTTCCAGCCATTACACATTATTACACTTATTATTAACCAGTATGACTTTATTTCTGTCATACAGAAGTTGTTATTGAGATGTTTAATTGACAATGTTTGGTTTGAAGTTACCGTTATAGAGATCAGTGCTTGCTTTAGTTGGGATGCTGATGCTAAAACATTATTTTTTCTTTTGTTGCTTGAGCTGTTTTTGCAAGTCACACTTGTGCACACAGTTTATGAATGACTGCAGTTATAATGATTATGATGACAAAATCATCATATTGCCTGTTCATTCACTAAGGAATTCATTCTCACTTATTCAGAGTTTAATCCTCAATCAAAAGTGTTACATTACCACCACTGTGAAAACGCAGCAATAAGAAACAATGACTCTTTTTTTTTTTTTTTAACACATGATGCATAACCAGAGAAACAGAACTACACTGTGTTTTAGAAACACAGAGATATCACAATTTAGCACATTAATCTCAACAATGGTGGCAATATTTATTTTTTTATTATTATTATTATTATTCATGCAGCAGTGCATGCTGGGAGTTTTATATTATCCTGGAACCCAGCATGCATTGCGACATGAAACTTTTCACCATTGTTGAGATTCATATGCTGATTGTTGATATCTGTGTGTGTCTGAGTCAAGCAGGAGTAAAATAAAATTGAATGCACTATATGATTACAATATTCTTCAGAAGACCTGATTACAGAAATATTGATTTCATTTTGTAAATTCACAGATATATGCTATATATGAGATAACTATAATTTTAATTATTATATACAGAAAAGATCAGAGAATCAAACATGTCCAGGATGATTGTGACATCATCACAAAATCCAAAAACACCTGATCATCTTCCTCTTGACTTTTTCTTGCCATAACAAATGTGTTTTATAAACTCATCGTTACAGCAGTCAGAGAGAGATAAAAGGTAAGAAGTCCAGGGACAAGAGACCAACTAAAGCAAATACTGATCTCCATCATGGTGACAACAAATTTTATTAATAACTAAATCTCTGTTAATTCTCAACAAGAACTTTTGTACATGTATGAAAGAAATAATCATAAACTGGTTTGTAAACTGTTTTCACACTCAGTGTAGCTGGAAGTCAGTTGTAGTTTTTGTGTTTCTCTTTTTTCTGTTCTTGATTCTCTGTCCTTCAGTGATTCTGATTATCAGGTGTTCATCAGTGTCTCAGTTCACTCACTTCTTTTCATTCAAGTGGACTATATTAGTGAACTAATGTAGGGAATAGTGGATCAGGGTATAGGGTGTGATTGGGAAAACAGCCTCTGAGTGTCGACTTTGAGCACTGTTAATTCACAGTATATTCCTGTAGGCTACTTTTATTTTCTACGGTATATTACTGTTTTAATGGAAAATGGTATAATATTGTCAGAATTTTACAGCAAGGGTTAACAGTGTACCCAGAAAAGCGTTATATAAATGTAACGAATTATTATTATTATTATTATTATTATTATTATTAAAATGTAGATGCAGAATATAACGCTTTAAAATATGGACACAATATTAAGTTTAAGTATATTAATATTAAGTATATTAAGTTCATCTACAGTGTTTAGAGAAAACAGACAGAAAAAAAGTTGTACAATATGGTTACCATTTAAAATGTTCCTCTTATTGAATTTTTGTTAGCCTATTTGTTGTTGCATGTGTTGTAGTTCCATTTGTAATAGTTCATTAAGATATCTGTTATTCAAATTTCATAAAATTTCATGTCAACACAACATGCATTGAGTGAACTGATGAGTATTACTCATCATAACCTATCTATGTGCTTTTGGGTCTGTTAAATATGCTGTGGAATATGTTTGTGTGATGTGTTAATAAATCATGTGTTTTTAAGATCCAGGATCATTTTTGATAAATTAGGGGTGGGTCACATTACCTGAAAAGAAATTTGTCTGGAGTGCATGATCTCAAAATGTTTATTGGTATACCTTGCAAATAACACATATCAACTATTCAAAATGAAATATTAAAGTTGGACCTTAAAGTTAACAAAAGTAATAAAAAGAAATAAACATCTAGGTACTGTATCTAAATGAAAAGTGTCCCACCTTACCTGCATTCAATCTGATTTTAACATCGATGCCATAGAAGAATCATTCCCTCAGAAAATTTTACTTCTGCCTTCAAAGAAAAGTACAGTTTTTTACAATCGCTATGACATTTTTTTCAATACTTTTAACAAATTCCCTAAACCAATAACGCACCGACACACCTACAACACACAATTGGCAAAACAGTTCATTTCATGCTCAAAATCACACACTGTAAACTAAGCTCCAACACTAATTTTCTAAATACAATAATACACTATGCCTACCAAAACACTGCAAACATGTCTCAAAATCAAATAACATAGCCGTCCAACTGGAAGATTTAGTCAATCATAAAAATACTAACATCAGATGGAATTACAGAAACTGCATTATTGTATACGTGTCAGGTATGCCCTTATACAACAGACAGTATACTGTATTGATCATAGATTGTGTTTTGCACTGCAGTTTCTTTTGAAGCCTCTCTACATTTTTGTTTTGTTGGGTTTACTGTAGGTCTTTTGCTGCAGAAATTAAATAAAAAAAGACCCATCTCAGAGTGCTTTATAGAATGTACGGTTACAGTATACCATATGGTCATGCGATTGAAAGAACCTCAACACCTGAGTGTGTTTCCTAGATGGGAATCAGCTGTGATTCATATATTTGCATAATTCAATCAGCTGTTTCTCAGTAACAATAGGATAAAATACAGGGGATATATTTGTGTTTCAATTCACAATATAAACAGCTGTTTACCTTGACTTTAGCCTGTAAGGTTAGGTTTAGAACATGGTGTTATCTGTTCTGACATACAGTGTTAAAGCATTGGTAAATTTGGCAGTAAAAATCCATTGTTTTGGTCTTGTTTGAGCTTGTGTGTGAAAGAAGTTCAAGCATTTTAAATTTGTGTTAATTGTATGCATTTTGTGTTAAAGCAACAAGAAATGTGTTAATAGTATAGCTTACACAGACGGATGTAGTGATAACTGTGTTAATAGTTTTGGAAAATTATTAAAAGTATTGAAAAATCTGTCATAGCAATCGTAAAAAACTGTAAGCACCAGTGTGTGTGCACACCTGGTGGCTGTGTTTAACCAATTGGTTCATGGGTGTGTTTATTTGAAAGCCTTTGTTTTGAAATGGCAAGGAAATGACATCATGATAAATTTCTGTGTCAAATGCATACAAGTGTGTTTGGTGTTTTGCAAATCACTCTGTAATGTTTTGCAAAAAGTGTGAAGCTTACAGTTGTGCAAAACTAGGCTGGTGTTTTGCTCCTTGACTGTAAGGTTTTGCTAATTGTGGGAAAGTTTTAATTTTAGTGTGTAAGCAATTTAAAAAAAAAAGAGTTCTCAATAAGAACTTTTGAGTGAAAGAAATAAAGTCTGGAATGTAATAAGTGTAGATGCTGATCGTTAGTGTTTAATGTTCTGTTGGGATTAAAGGGTTTCTGTATCGTCTGTTTTGTGGGTCACCATTGTGCTGAAGAGTAGAGCCTGTGCTTCAGTCCAGGATGGGCCAGAAAACTTGACCTGATAATATTCACTATAGAGAGCGGCTTAGAGGCCCTTAGTTTTACGTTATGAATTGCACTTTAAGAATGTGATTATATACAAAAGCCTTGTGTAGAAGTGTATGTGTTCATGTACGTGCGTAGAGTATGATTTGGTCATTTAAACAACCAACTAAGAAAAGGTAGGCTATTTTATGAAAAAATTTACAAACTATGAAAACCAATAAGTAGCCTACCTTTAATGCCTTTAAGATTTTACATGCTATCATAAAATTCCAAGACTATTTGTCTCCAGACTAAACAGCTTAACTTCTCCAGATGCCAGATGCAATGAATTAATTAAATCCAGGCTCGTTCAGAATCCCAATGGCACAATATTGTGTTATTGAAAACATCTTAGTCCATTCATTGCAGTGATTGTAAGTACACATCATGCTGAGCTCTGCTCCACCGTATCTTCTGCAGCAGATGAGCCGTTATGAACAGAGTGAGTATCTGGACCCCCAGCAGAATTAAGACTACCGTGACAATCACTCCACTGTTGTGCTCAATCCAGCGGGAGATGCTGCCCAAACAGCCGCCCAGGAAGATGACGCTCTGGGCGGAGAACTCATCCAGCTGTTGGGCACCCAGTCCACACTGGGTGTTCCACACCGTCCCGTTCTCTAGGGGATCCACACAGCATGAAGGGGGCACTCCGCAAGCCTGGACCCCTGGAGCCGAACAGTTGAAATACCTGTGCCAGAGAAATGGAGACCGGTGAGACTCACTCAACTGAATTTGCTACAATGCTTTTTGAGTTCTAAGGTAGCCTAGGTCAAGGGTGAAGTGTCATATATGCCCCCACTTGTGGCACAATTTAAAAATAAGAAGGCCTATGCTTTTACATTTTGGAAATTGTTAGTGATACATGCCGGTTCTAAACCGATAGGTTGTAGGTGATTTCTGTTTGGTTGTGTGTTTGATTGTATGTCCCAATTGGCACACTTCATATGCACTTACGGTCTTGTGGACTGACAATGGCTGCCTCGTATGCGTGATCGTGAAGTCCAAGAGACAGAAGGGTGTTGAATTTGTCATTTTAGGATTCAGTCGATATACGCCCTTGATGCACATGTTTGCTTAGCCTGCCCTGAAATGTGACCCTGGATCACAAAACCAGTCTTATGTTGCACAGGTATATTTGTGGCAATAGCCAACAAAACATTGTATGGGTCAAAATGATAGATTTTACTTTTATGCCAAAAATCATTAGGATATTAAGTAAAGATCATGTTCAATGAAGATATTTTGTAAATTTTCCACCTTAAATATATAAAACATTTATTTTTGTGAATGGATGCAGCACTATCGCCAATAGAAATGGACAACTTCAAAGGCGATTTTCTCAATATTTAGATTTTTTTGCACCCTTAGATTCCAGATCTTCAAATAGTTGTATCTCGGCCAAATATTGTCCTATCCTAACAAACCATACATCAATGGAAAGATTATGTATTCAGCTTTCAGATGATGTATAAATCTCAATTTTTTAAAAATTACACATAAGACTGGTTTTGTGGTCCAGGGTCACAAATGAGCTCCGCAGCAGACTTCTTCCCAACAGTCAAAGCGTCATTACTTCACAGTAGTGTGGATGCGTAGGAAGACCGTGAGTGTTTAGGGTGCCATTTGGGATAGGGCAAAATTGATGTTATGATGCTATGTCGTTGCTATGTGGTTGTTAAGAGTGTTTTTTAGTACATTTCTGTGTGATTGCTAGGGTGGTCTGGGTGGTTGCTTACTAGAAAAGGTTAAAAAGGTTCATGCAAAACCATGATTGATGCCATGATGCTAGGGTGTTGCTAAGAAGTTGCTAAGTGATTCTAAATTTGATTTTAGTGCATTTCTGGGTGGTTTCTAGATGATTGCTTACCAGCCCAGGTCAAAATGGTTCATGCAAAACTTGATGCAATGATGCAAGGGTGTTGCTATGTGGTTGCTAAGGAATTCAGAGTAGTTTTTAGTGTATTTCTAGGTGGTTGCTTACTAGACTAATTAAAAAAGGTTCATGCAAAACTTGATGCCATGATGCTAGGGTGTTGTTAGGTGGTTGCTAAGGGGTTTTAGGGTGTTTTAGTGTATTTTGGGTGATTTCTAGATTTTGAGTGTTTTCCATGCAGCCCAGGTCAAAAGGATTCAGGATTCTGAAGGGTTTTTAGTGCGTTGCATATGGTTGCTAGATAATAAATGGAAAATAATACACACTTTAACTTTAAACTCCCTTCAATAGAGCCTTACTTTGTTAATAATTAGTTAGTAATCGTAATTGGGATTGCTAAATAAGGATTGTGGTGTGATCAAGTGAAATATATTGGAAGCATGATTGGGAAAATTATAAGAAAGCCAACTCCAAACTATGAGTCCAGAATGCATTAAATGCTGGAGACGCTCTTTATTGCAAATTAGGTTTTATAATCTGTGTATTTAACTTTGGACTACTGCAGTGTTGGAAACTGTAATGATGTCAGCCCCTCTCTTGATTTCCACTCATTTTGCTCATGCACTCACACATTGATTTCCCAGTCTCTGTAGGTATCCGCCCCGCAGCACTGCAGGCCCGTCTGGATCTCATCAGTGATGAACCTCAGGTCCAGGTCGTCCTGGTACCGCACCATGGCGGCCAGCATACCCGAGCGCAAAACCTCCACGATCTGGCCCTGCAGGCTGTAAACCAGGACCGCCGCCAGTACCTGCGCCACCAAAAGGAGCAGCACAGCAGCCGAGAAGGTCCGAAGAAGGCACATGTTCTCCCGCAACACCCCCACGCATCCCGTCAGGCTCAGCAGGGCGAGAACCAAACCGATAAACGTGAAGAGCAGCATGGGGTCTGTGCCGATACCGCTGATCTTCTCCTGAGCAAAGGACTCTTTGTTAATCAGCCCCCACAGGCCTAATACTAGCGTGACCAGACCGAGGACAGTGAAGAGCAGGTTGCTCGTGATGAGGAGGTGCTTCAGAATATAGTCGCTCCAACTGGACTGAGAACTGAGAACCCTTGAAGTGAAGACGTTCCATGACGAAGCTCTGGTTGACTCTTCATGGCAGGATAAACTCGAGCTGGTCTGACTTCCTGAACTGTCGTGCGTTCCCAGATACGTGGCCGCTGAGGTACCCTCTGATTTTTTAATGTCTCCCTGATGATGGTATAAAAAGTAGAAAGTTCATGAATTTGGTCAGATGAATACCCTAAGAGCTCTTGGGCCAGATTCATGAAATCCATTGTGAATTCAATTCAATTCAGTGCATTCATAATAATAACCAATAATAATAATAAGTTATTGTTATTATTAACTATTATTTCCAAATAGTTTAATCAAACACTCTTATTCAGTTGAATATTCTTAGACAGTTTGGACCAAATTTACAGTTTCATTGCATTAATAATAATTATTATTATAATAACAATAGAAACTTAATTATTATTAATTTACTCTAATGATTTTACATTATGAAAATTATAATAATCTATATTATTGCTAACTGTTGTTGTTATTATTACTATTAGTTTTATTATTACTATTAATACATTGAAACTGTTAAGTAAATTTGGCCCAAACTGACCAAGAGTGTTTCATTAAACTATTTGGAAATAATAAAAATAATAACAATAAAAATAATTTAAATAATTCATTTTAAATAATAATTTTAACAACAATAACAAAAACAATAATAATAATAATAATTATTATTATTATTGTTTTTGTTATTGTTGTTAAAATTATTATTTAAAATTAATTATTTAAATTATTATTATTATTATTATTTGTGTAATAATAATGATAATTTCTTTTTCATTTATTAATGGTAATAAATAAGTATAATACATTGCTGCATTTGTTTTTATAATTATAAATAAAAGTAATAATAATGATAAAAATAATTATTATTATTATTTATAATTTAAAGTTATTAATATGAATTATTATATCCAAATAGTTGAATCAAACATTCTTCCCTCTCTCAGTTTGCCGCTAAATAGTGTATTAGAGGTAATCCTGCCTTAAACTTAAATTATAAGTTGTACCAGAAGTTATGTTATGTTACTTAAATGAGCAGAAATAAGTTTTGTCTCTTTGATTTACATAATGTCTTTTGTGAATTGGCTGCTAAAACATCATTTAGCAGGCAAAAAAAAAAAAAAAAGTACAATCAACTGACAAATGTAGCAATACAACAATTTTAAGAAAATAGACAGAAAGGAGTCACACTACCTTTGGTATAAGAGGTTTGTTCTCTCCATTCTGGAAGTGATTCCTCCGCTCCCAGAAAAAGAAAAATCTCCCAAAAGACGGAAACCGCCCCATACCTCCCAAATACCAAAGAGTGCTCAGAGAGGGATGCTGGTCGGCTGAGGGGTAGAGGAGACAGAAGGGAGCGAGTGCGAGTGCGAGTGGGCCATGGCACAGCATTCCAACATCATGTGAGAGTCACAGTACTGAGGATTAGAGGGTCAGCTTTTCAACCGGCCCTGAAGGCTCAACCAGACAGTGCGCAGCTCACAAACACTGAACGCGCTAGCAAGACGCTTCACTGCTCCACCACTCTGACATAATAAAGCTTACAAAAGCACAATCAAGTTTATGCATGAGTTTATGGTCACAGGGACAGTTGTTACTAACTAAAACTGTTAAAAATGGTGTTTGTTAATTGAAGTGAAGCTGAAATAAAATATTTAAACTTTAAATATTTCAATTTTTAAAACAAAATAAAAAACTTTGAATGACAATTGGAAATATTGGCAACTAATGGAAATAAAATTGAAGTAGGGCCTACTAAAATTACTAAAACTAAAACTGAAATAGAAACAGAAATTAAAGCTAAATGTAAATATAAAATAAAGTATTTTTCAAAAAAAACTAATAAAAATTACAAATTTGTGTTCAATCAAATGGTTTTGAAATGACATGAAAATATAACATTACTTGTTTTTTTTTGTTTGTTTTTTTACTATTATAATATTTGTCACAGATGTCTTGTTTAAGATTCGTGTTTAAATACACCACAAATGTAAAATACTGACTTTCAGTGAAAATCACTTTTGGAAAAAGGCAGTAGCCTAGCTTTTCACTGAAAAGGGGAAACCTGCAGCTACTGAAAACATTTGCAGTCCTCTGGAATTAAACAAAACATAAAATCATTGTGATGCATGCATTCATCTCATCGTAACTTTTCCTGTGGTTGCTTGTGCAGATGTACTCGCTGTGAGAATTCCCCCATGCTCCTGGATCTTTTCCTGACCTTGGCTTCGGGTCTTCATTTGAAGAGGAGAGCGCAGCACAGTAGGTATTCCAGGAATGAACAGAGCAGATTTTTCCTTCTCACTGCTCCATCCAGAGCCAAATCATCTCACACCACCTGACTCCAAAAATATTACTCATACAGACACTGCTGTCTGTGCAAACTCCATAAAACTGTGCTCCCTTTGCCATGTCTGGAGGTTTACTGATGCTTACGTTTGCATTATCTAAGTTCATTTTATGCCCCTATTTTGATATTTTAAAAGTTACTAATTTTGTTTTGGAGGTCTCCTACATTAGGTGTACATGTATCCAATGTAAAAAAAAAAAAAAACTCATAATATGCATTGCAATATCACCTCTTTTCTCACAGATTTTCAGAATTTAATCTCTCGAAATGGTTCGATAAAAGATCTAGTCTCTCTAAACCACTCATTTCCAAGAGCTTACTCTGCTCTGATTGGTCAGATGGCTCAGTCTGTTGTGATTGGTCTACTCTGCTCTGATTGGTCAGATGGCTCAGCCTGTTGTGATTGGTCTACTCTGCTCTGATTGGTCAGATGGCTCAGCCTGTTGTGATTGGTCTACTCTGCTCTGATTGGTCAGATGGCTCAGTCTGTTGTGATTGGTCTACTCTGCTCTGATTGGTCAGATGGCTCAGCCTGTTGTGATTGGTCTACTCTGCTCTGATTGGTCAGATGGCTCAGTCTGTTGTGATTGGTCTACTCTGCTCTGATTGGTCAGATGGCTCAGCCTGTTGGAAATGAAATGTAGATTTGCTTGAAAAAAATTAGTGCAGAAAACAGCGTCTACTTGACATGTCGACAACATGAACCACACTCTTCCAGTCCTCAGTTACAACTACAGTGTTTGAGGGTCAAAGTAGACATTGTTCACTGGCAGCCAATGAAGTCCATAGACATTATGCTTTTTTTTTTTACAAACTTACATATATTTGTGCAGGAAGTAAGGATGAAATGACTGACAGCTTGTTTCGGTACTCCATTTATTGTGCACTTTGACCTTTAAAACTTTGTAAACCTTTTACAGTACATTCACAAACAAAATAGCATAATAGGAGCACTTTAAAGATTCCCTGATAACTAATTGATGTTGTGAAGGTTTTGAAGCATCACTATTACTATTGGTTGTACTTTTAGAGATCTGGATGAGAGACTTCGGGGTTCTTATGCAAACTTTATACTGCAAACCTTCTGTGAAAAATAATGGAGGATCTGAACTATAGTCTATATAATATGTATCACTCCTCAGTGTATTCTTTCTCTTGACATTTTACCTCTCAGTAAATTGATTATCGCTCAGACATAATAACTGTTAGTCTGGAATTTTTGTGGAAATCTATGATTTTTCCTTCATTGTTATGTTGATAAATGAAATCCACCTGTTAAATCTGGCTGTGGCTTAAAACTGTGTGCCAATCTGAACACATCAGAGTTTCTATGGTGCAGACTATAAATTTAAAAAACATATGCATCACCTCAGTTCTGCAGTTGCTTTGATGCTTATTTAGAAGTAGGCTATATAATTAGCAAAGTTTTTTGAAAATAAATTAAATACTCTCCAACGATCCAGACAATACAAATTTAAACATGCAAATTCAATTTATCTGACCGGTTTCTAAAGTTCTTTATTTGTCTTGCTTCTGCTTACTTTCTGGCATTAAAAAGATTTCCACAAAAAATGATTGTTGCTCCTCCACTTTTTCACTGGCTTGCCACATTCTCCTTCACCAGAAATATTCTCTAATTGGAGATATATATATATTGAAAATACTGTTTCTTATGATGTGATGACTGCTGTGAAACACAGTATCTAGAGCTATACTTGACACTTTTTCATCACCGCTAATATGAATCTATGACTCATGCTGTAAAGCTGATGAAATCAGGTCACAATCTTTGTTTTCTCTGTTGTCATTTTTCTCCTAAGAGATGTGGCAGGCATGTGCATTTATTTATTTGCATACTTTTGTCATTTAATAGGCAATAATTATGGGTTTTTCGATGGCTGATTATTAAGGCCTGTTCACACTAACGATATAGTTCTGAAAATCGTTGTAAATATAAATGAATATCATTGTCCACACCACAACTATAATGATGACATGGTTGGTATCACTTTCAGAATGATTTTTTCCCCCAGCTGATAAACAATAAAAAATTGATAGCCAAATTAGTTTGATTTAAATCTAAATTAAATTTATCATTTAAGTTGAATACATAACTAAGTCTCTTCATTCTTTGTGACTTGCAATAAAGCACTTTTATAGATGGGGAAGAAAAAACTTAATAGCCCATGACATTTCTTTTCAAAACATGTTTTACCACTCCAAAAATATGCAGTCAGTATTTTTGTACATTGTGCCAAGAACAATATTTTTCTCTAACAATATTGATCACTATGATTTTTCCCATAAAAGTTGAGCTTTGCAAGTCCAATGCAATTGTAAACATTGAAGTGCTGTTAAAGACTTACTTCTGTTTGAACCATGTGGTCATTTTTATGATGTCACCACCTTAAATATGATGCTAAAAAAGATCAAGAAATTGCTTTACAGGGGAAATATACAACATAAAAGGGTTGAGGGGTTTAGTTCTTTTTTTTTTTTTTTAAGACACGGTCGCTTTATATGTTGAACAGATTGAATTTAGGCTTTTATTCACATATGAATATTCATCAATTCACACATCAGTAGTGGTAAACAGAAGCTCAATCGCCTTCGCTTGATGTGTGAGAACCAACGAGGTTCATTGTCATGTGTAACGCAGCCCGTTTGAGCTTCAGCAAGAATCAATGAGGTTTGTTCTCGTGCGTCAAGCAAGTACGTTTGAGCATCTGCAAGAACCAATGAGGTTTGTAATCTTTCAGATTTCGTTAAAATATCTTCATTTGTGTTTCAAAGATGAATAATAGTCTTACGGGTTTTGGAACAACATGAGGGCGAGTATCTTTTTCAGTTTTGGTTGAACTAACTGTTAGAGTGTATGACTGGTGTTACCATCACAGCTGTGTCTCAGTATAGGAGAATGGCACAAGGCAAGAAAGAGAGCGAGAAGTCGTTGAAAAACAAAGTGAGTGGGCCAGATTTTTCATTCTGGCACCCGGATCTCAGTGTGGTGTCATTATTTCCATAAGTCCACGCTGGCCTGTTCTGCAGAGCGCTGCTGGCCAGGCCTGTGCATTGGATCAAAGCTCATGGCTGTTAATTAGTCCAGGACCTGAGCCCAGATTCACGATCCAGAGCTTCAGCTGGGTCAGAGGTAGAACCTTAACCTGTGTTCTGGTTTAACTCTAATCATTTTTAGTAGCATTTGCTGGACAACAGATTTGACAGGTTGTATTCAAGAATTTACAGATATCAGGTATTTTAAGGGCCAAAATTGTGGTCTCCCTTAAAATTGAATAAACGTAAATCTAGAGCTTCCTTCCTATTCCCATTTGTGCTTCCTCTGTGGCTTTGTTGTCAAAGCTTTGACTGTTTCATGTTAAATTACATCCGTGAGCTGTACTGATGCTTTTTGCCCAGACAGGTTGAGACCTCCGGGAGGAATTTATAACCAGAATGTCCACAAAGTTGCATAAGTCCATAACATTTGAAAATCAATCTCATGAAGACATGTCCAGGTTATATTTCACCCCAGCAATTTAAAGAAAAACAAAAGAAAATATGTTTTGCAAATAGAAAATGAAGCATAAAGCCTGGACTTCTATGAAATATCTATCTATCCATCCATCCTTCCATTAGTCTATCAGTCTATCTATCTATCCATCTATCCATCCATCCATCCTTCCATCCATCCATCTGTCCGTCCGTCCATCCATACGTCCATACATCTATCCGTCCATCCATGGCAAAACATTTACTGTAATATGTAAGTTGTTTTGGTTAAAAAACTTTCAAAGGAGAAAGGTGATTTTTTTTCTTTCTTTCACCATTATAATGCAGATTGAGATTTTCTATAACAATCAAATCTTCTAATCTCTAATCTCATTACATCTGTTGCAGAAATACTGCGTTCCTGGAGTGCATCCAGTTATTTTCCTGAACTCATTCATCTCTCCTGCATTCTCACTTTGACAGGATTCTATTGGATTAGCAGAGCCTGTTTGTTTATAGAGGATCTCTTTCAAAACATTTGGAAATTCAACTATACCCCTCGCTTTCTGTTTTATAAATTTCTCAAGACTGACCTTGTATGAATCTGAGGGGGTTTTGTATTTAGTATTGCTTTTAGTATTGCATTAGGCCTGGTGCATGCACAAAGACTAGTCCTTAGAGCTATTCTGCAGAATTTATGAGATTACTATTTTTTGTTGTTTAGGGGAAAACCTGAAAGCTCCATTGCACTCTTGTCCAGTCTATGTAATTTGTTCTTGCTGTGGGATTTGTGGATGCCGCTATACGTTCTGCATAATGAATCTTATTCTCTTTCTGGTCCATATAAGTTCATTTTATCTGTCAATAACACTTTATAAAAGCTTTTCTGAAGCGGTTGAGGATATTTCCATGTGTTTGAGCAATAGTGAATCCCTGGAAAAGAGTCCCTGAGACATAGCAGCTGGATATCGAAGAGACTTGATGGACTCTTCATCCAGAATAGCAACTGCATAGCAGTCACGCAGCAGTTTAACTTTTATTAAAACAAAGAACTCAGGGCACTAGAAAACAATAACTGAACAACCAAACATAACACAAAGTAGAACTGACAACAAACTGAAACACAGGGCTTAAATAGACAGAACAAACCAATCAAAGAAACGTGAAACACCTGTGACAACTTCTTCAAACCATATGTAACCTAGACAACCAATAAAGAAACGGGATCATGGGAAATTGGATCAAACTAAACAGTCCGTTTAACTACGGTAATTAACTAACTGAAAAACCAACCTAGAAACACAGGCATGAACAGAACAGAGGCCCGTTGCATAAAGTTAGTTGAACAAACTCTGAGTTTCAGAGCAGGTTTGGAGTTGACAAATCCATAAAAATCCAACCTGGTTTAGATCAGATTCAGGCAGCAGAAAGAAAAAAAATCTGAATATATCAATGCATGTGAAGCAAGCAAATAGGCCTAATAATTTATAGTTTCACAAAGAGCTCAGAAGAATACACATACGCTTAATCTGTTTTAAAGCTTTATATATTGATGCCTGTATTATATTTATTTTAATTTAAAAGCAAAGTTTACTGTCGATTAATAGAATAACTGAATATATTATATATATTAAACATAATTATAATTCATATAATATAAATAATTAGCAACAAATGATTAGCAATTTTGTCTCTAAAATGTTTTCATTATAAACTGCTTGGAGTGAGAGTTAGGGGAGTGGCTTTATTGCATCTTTACTCAAAGCTGATTTGTCGAATTTTGGTCTGCAATCTCTAACCCAGAATAAATCCTGCTCCAGAGCTGGTTAGCCGTGTAGCAGAAGTTACCATGGCCATGAAACCAATCCTCCTTCTTGAGCCTGAAAAACCAGAGTTTGCTCAAACTAATCTTGAACATACCTGGGTAGAAACTGAAACCTGCTTTGTGCAACAGATCAAGAACAATCTCAGAACTTGACAATAGCAATGCTCTGGCATCATGGCAGAAATTTTGCATTGGCGAGCAACACTTAAAGTACACATTTTTCAGCTAAGTTTTACATTAATGGAAATAACATAGGCCTACTTAAAATGTCAATGTTTCTGAGTCCTATGTCCTTCAAAATTACTCAAAGCTGTTTGGATCTTTGATGTTTGTCACACCTCACAGTTCTCACAAACACTGGAGATGCATGTGATTGATTCTGGGAACATGCAGTAGTGTGTTTTTTTCTGCACTCGATCTGGCATTGTCATGTTGATGAATGAGTTAATACTGATACGGAAAGAGGCGAAGCCAAGCTGTTATTTGTTGCAAATGCTGAATTACGTAATGCTTTCATGACTCTTGGGAATTGCCTTGGCCAGATCATTTCTGCACACTTTCAGAACATGCAGTTTATGTAATGAAAGCTCAAAAGTTCAATGAGGAACATTCACATTCTCACAAGGGTCCACGAAATATGATCCAGAGCATCTATTTTCGCTTCTCGTTTGAAACGGTTAAGTAATGTCACATGATTTCTGTGCACAATGAAGTCAAGTTATCACGGCTTTTGGGAAAAAGAGCACTCCCATCAAAAACACCCACAAAGCACATATGGAACTGTTTTGGAAATCCTTGGATATAATGGGAATTGCTTTACTATGATCGGTTTTCATTTTTCCAAAAGTATTTTCTGAACAACAGGTGCAGGACAGTTACGGTCTTAAAGGGATAGTTGCAACTTTTCTTTTTTTTAGAATGAAAGTCAATGGTGTCCAAAACAACATTAATCCCCATTCAGTTTCATTGTATGCTAAAAAAAAAAAAAAACACTGCCATTTTTTATTTTTTTCTCAGAAGAAAGAAAGTCATACAGGTTTAGAATGATATGAAGGTGAGTAAATTATGACATAATGACATAAATACATATTTTGGGTGGACGATCCCTTTAACAATTACTATAATTATAGGCTAATGATATATTGTCGTCCACACCAACTGACGATAACGTTTTGTTTATTATAAGCGCACTTTTTTTAAACTCGGGCAGGTTCAGCTGATTCCAATGTTCGTCTGTGTCATTATTGTTTAGGCTATCTGTATTGTGACTCGCGCATTTGACACTGTTTTCACGCTACACATCCATTTTCTCATGGAGTGAAAAAACATTGCGGAGCAAAGGCGACACATACACTCTCAGAAAATAACAGTAGGGCCTTTAGGGGTACAATGGCTTGTCACTGGGGCTGTACCCTCAAGGGTACAATATTGTACCTTAACCTTTAAAAGAAACGGTACATATAGGTAGTTTTTAATGCTTTTTGACCCTCTAAAAGGTATATATGTACCTTGAGGTCCAATAATAAACCCTATGGGGTACGTTAGTGTAGATTGTACCTTGGGGGACAGAAATGGACTCCTACTGTACGCCTATTTCTGACAGTGTACAAGTACAATGCACCGACAGACAAGGAAGAGAAGGTTACTTTTTATATGAAACAAAGGCCCCATGTGTACACCTTGTATTAAGGTGCGGTTTTGTCGATCGGATCACAAGTGGACGATGCTAAATGCAGGTGTAAACGGGGACTGTCAATTTTATTATAAAATTCAAATAATAGGCTACATAACGCTTTGGCGCTCTTAATGTGCCATGACTTCTTTATTACTATAGCACCCAATAAAAATGAATGAACATCAGAAGGTATACTGAAAGATACAGTACAGCTTACTGAAATGTATCATGTCCATGTAACCCTCCCTCCCCATCCATAATTCTCTCTCCAAGCTAAGCTAAAAAGTTTACAGCCCTGATACTATTATTAAAACTTAAGTCAGAAATGTGCAAATTTAATAAATAAAAACTAGCCTACGTGAAAGCTAACTGAACACACTCAAGAAGGATAACTGATATCAAAGAAACAAAGCCGCCGTAATCCTTACAAAGGGATCATCTGCTGTTGAAGCATGTTTTTCCTTTTCCTCCCCTGCATACTTTTTCGCCAGGCCAGATTATGATGAAATATTTCATTCTTCCCGATTACAGCCTGCTAAAGATGTTATTTTACTACAGAATGTCAGCAAATGCAGGTTCTGCTTGTGTGTTGGTGTCGCTTCCATGATCCGTCAGGTCCAGATGTTGAGCAGACCTTTACAGGGAGGGGCAGGAATGCTGTGATATCAAACACTTCTCCGCTGGCGTTGATCCCAGATCTGGAAGCGATGCGGCAAGAGTTATGCTGATAACTATCGTCCCCTCAGTCACAGTGACTGGAAAAGGTCTGGACGAGGGAGATCCTCGATTCTGTTTGGCTAGTGTCTGGAAGATAGTAAATATGAGCTCCTTAGCCATAAAGAGAAGCAATTTGTGGTTGAAAGAAATCATTTGCAAAGAGGACATCTGTTTAAACAGAGCTTTAAATAGTGGTGTTTGCTAAATCAAGTGATCAGTCTTAAACGGACAGTTCACCCAAAAATTCTGTCATTTTCTCATCCTTATGTCGTTCAAACCCCTTTTCTTCTGTGGAAGACATCAGAAGAAATGTTGGAAAATGTCATCGTGTTCATGCAATATTCTATGTTCAAGATCCCTTAAACTTTTTTTTTTTAAGTCTTATGTTCACCAAGGCTGCATTTATTTGGTAAAAAATGCAGCTAAACAGTAATATTGTAAAATAGTATTACAATACAATTTCTTCCTGTGATCAAAGCTGAATTTTCAGAAATCATTCTGATATGATGATTTGATGCTCAAGAAACATTTCTCGTTATTATCAATGATAATTGTTCTTTTTTTTTTTGGTCAAAAATTATTGGAAACCATAATAAATTTTTTCAGGAAAAAATTTTAAGGATAGAAAGTTCAAAAGAACAGCATTTACTTGAATTTAAAAATATTTTGTAACATAAATGTCTTTACTGACATTTTTGATTGATGACAATAAAGGTAATTGATTACTATCATGTATGTCGAAGTATCACCTACAAAAAAATGAAAACTTTTTTTAGTCTTTAAGAGACAGGAGAGAATTTCATTAATCTAATGTGATCAAAACCTAAGAACAGCTAAGTGAACTTAGAAGTTTCTTCTATAATTCTGACTACGTAAAATACACTCAAATTAGTCAATAGTTGTCATACAGTGAGATTATAGAGTGGCTAAATTAATGTGGGCAGCAGCCCAGATCATTTAGTCTTGCAAGAATTTGATGAGAAATGCTTGAGTTCATATTGAGATATCTGATGTTTAATTGCAGTTGGTGGAGACGAATGTGAGCCAGGGTTATTGTAACTAACATATATATATATATATATATATATATATATATATATATATATATATATATATATATATATATATATATATATATATATATATAAATGAATAAAAACGATATAAACATATTACAAAAAAAACTAATCAAAATGACAAAAACACAACAAAGTGACTAAACTAAAATTTAAATAATTTTAAAAAGAAAATGCAAAAATATAAATAATTTAAAATATAAAAAAAAAACTATAAATAGTATCTCAATGATACTAAAATAACACTGATGTGAGTTTACTCTCTAGGTTTTTATTTTATTTTAGGAGAAACATCTAAGATGCAGGAGCCATCTGAAAACAATAAGGATATTAAAGAAATCTCCGATTTGTTGCAATGAAGCTCATGATGAGGTGATGTCATGTATCTGTTTGTCTCTGTTGAGGGGGAGGGAACAGGTTGAGGAGGGAAGGATTTTGGAGCGTGGTGTTGCTATAAACCAGCAGACGCAGTTATGTTCCTTCACTTGAATCTCAGTAACAGGGATTATTTCATGCAAGCAACTCCGCTGACCACTAGAACAAACTCCCAGCACACAAACTGAGGTATTTACCCTGGACTACAACTCGGATATTATTCCAACTCACAATATGACCTTTAACTACTCCAGTGAGATCTCGTTTGGAGCATTTTTAGACTTTACAGATGCTCTGCGTTTTCTGCATCTGCTCAGTATTTACAACAATCTGTTTACCAGACAGTCAATGAAGCCTTTCATCAGATTTTATTTTAATGTGTGAAGCATATGCTGAAAATCATGAACTCGTATAAAAGCCTGAGATCATGTCAGATTCTCAGCACTAGATGCTGTAGCTTTGCACTGTCCTGAATGACGTGATTGTTGTTTCTCTGAGGAGGATGAGGATGAAGAGTGCTCTGAACCTGCTGTCGCTGCTGTGTCTGTGTGCGGCCCAGAAGAAACTGACCCAGGACACGTCTGAGTGGGACCACCGAGGTAAGATCTCTTCAACTTGGTTTTTTTATCAGTGGGAACAGGTGATGTGAGGAAAAATCCAGACCGATCTCAATAATTTCACTCTTAAAGAACAGTTGTGCTGATATAATGCAAATGTTTGTTGAATGTCTCCAAAATAGTTTAGAGGATAAATATTTTTTACCAGTATAGCGTTCAAAATAGATCTCAAAAAGCTTGTTTTCTATTCTATTCTTTTTTTTTTTTTTTAAGTATCAGTGAAAGATTCTAAACTTTCAGAAAATATTGTTTATCTGCCTTATACAAAAATGCCACTGGGGCAGAACTCTAAAATGGAGATTTTTTTTTTGACAGTGCATGTTGTTGAAATAAAAGATTATATGTGCTGTTTTACATTTATTTCACATGAGGGTCGTAACCAGTTTAAAACACTGATTTGTGTATTTTTTGTTGTTGTTTTCATGCACACACACAAAAAATAAATACATTAAATGAAATCCTAAGTTACTGATAAAAAAAAAAAAAAACCATTAAGAAAAATCTGAATGGATCGTGGTTATTATAGTTAACCAAAACTAAAAACATAAAAAAACCTTTTTGTTACTTGAAATTAAATAAACTTTAACAATAATAAATATATTGTTAAAGTATGATGATGATGATAATAATAATAATAATAATAATAATATAAAAATATAAATATATAAAAAATAAAATGTAATAGTTAATAATAATAAAACAATAAACGTGAAGTTTTATTTCAGATATAAGGCAATAATTAATTTAGTTAAATCAAGATTTTATTAGTTTCACTTGCTGTACTAATAAACCTAAAACTAATACTGAAATAAAACCATATAAAATAACAGAAACACACAACAAAATTAATAAAACTTGTACTAAAATTAGTATTAGCATCTCAGTGATATTAACATGTAGATGTAGAATATATTCAACATTCAAAGTAAGAACAATCTCAAAATGGTTTAGCCTCCTCTGAAACAAACGTTCTTCAGCACAAATGATGGATCACTTTGACATTTAACTGCATCTTTGAATGAGTTTTCATATAACCAGAAGCTCACCATGAAGTTGTGTTCACTTGTCACAGACAAACCGAATGGCAAGAGCTGTTCAAACCTGACGCAGGTCCTGGACAACTGGAAATACGCCATCATGTACCAGGTCAAAGACATGCTGGTCAACGATCATGCGTCCATCTTACCCGAATATACCAGGTAGGATGTGAAATCTGTTGGTTTTGTAACTTTTGTAGGTGTTTGGTTTCATGAAATGAGGTATTTTCTGTGATACCTAATGGAAACCAAAGCTAGTCTGTCCATGGCACACATACTGCAGTCCACTCCAGTCTGAGGCCATCTGGCCATTTTCTCTGTGACATTTTCCTTTCTGTTTCTTTTTTTCACTGCAACTGGAGAAAATTAGGATCACATGCCATAAAAGGAAATGATTATTAATCCAAAAAATGCTTTGACTGAAACGAAACTTTTAATCTGCTCAATATGCCGTCTTCTCAAGGTGCAGGACCTAGCCTAAAATCTGTGCAGCAGCTTCATGCACCATTAGTCATTAAAGACTTCATGTGCATAATTACTGCATTATTTCTAACTATTTCTGCTACACATCATCATTTACTTTTATAGCCTGACCTCTGAGCGAATAAAATATGGATGGATGGATGGATGGATGGATGGAAGGATGGATGGATGGATGGATGTATGGAAGGATGGAAGAAGGATGGATGGATGTATGGATGTATGGATGAAAGGAATGAAGGATGGATGGAAGGAAGGATGGATGAAGGAAGGAAGGAAGGAAGGAAGGAAGGAAGGAAGGAAGGAAGGAAGGAAGGATGGATGGATGGATGGATGGATGGCTGGAAGAAGGATGGAAGAAGGATGGAAGAAGGATGGCTGGAAGGAAGAAGGATGGAAGAAGGATGGATGGAAGAATGGATGGAAGGATGGATGGAAGGATGGATGGAAGGATGGATGGAAGGATGGCTGGATGGATGGTTGGAAGAAGGATGGCTGGAAGGAAGAAGGAAGGAAGAAGGATGGAAGAAGGATGGATGGATGGATGGATGGATTGATGGATGGATGGAAGGATGGATGGATGGATGGATGGATGGATGGATGGATGGATGGATGGATGGATTGATGGATGGAAGGATGGATGGATGGATGGAAGGAAGGAAGGAAGGATGGAAGGATGGCTGGATGGATGGTTGGAAGAAGGATGGCTGGAAGGAAGAAGGAAGGAAGAAGGATGCAAGGAATGATGGATGGATGGATGGATGGATGGATGGATGGATGGATGCATGGATGGATGGATGGAAGGATGGATGGATGGATGGAAGGAAGGAAGGATGGAAGGATGGAAGGAAGGAAGGATGGAAGGATGGATGGATGGATGGAAGGATGGATGGATGGATGGAAGGAAGGAAGGATGGAAGGATGGAAGGATGGATGTCCATGCATGTATAGTATAAATAAAAGATTTAATTTGTACAATTTCTGAAGATAAATTCAACGGTGCTTGCCTGTGCAAAACTCACCATCACTGTGTTATTGTGTTGTAGGTCGTTGCCATGGGGTTGCTAAGATGTTCTAAAAAAAATGAGTGTTGCTTAAAAATTTCATGCAAACCACATGATTTAAGGAATTATTTTTGCAGGACTAGTTATGTGTTTAAATTTAATATTTATGTTTGGGTTTCTTTTGCGTGTTTTTTATGTATATATTTGATGTTGTTTTTGTTGTGTACAGGATCCAGCCCCTGTCGGATGCAGTGGGAGATCTCTATAAGCAGTTTGACACTCTGAAGGACAACCTGGCCAAGCTAACCAACAAGTTTGACAAAGTGGAAAGCTTTGTGGACGAGATCCAAGCAGGAAAATTTCCCAAGCCAAAACTCTGGACGGCCCCGAGACTCTCTGTCAGGAGAATCCCACAACAACAGATCCCAGCGAAAAGTCCTGTCAAAGTCCCGGGTAAAACCATGTGGGCTCAGAGGAGAGCCAGAAGAGGTCCTGGCACTTAGCAGGAGACAGCAGCAGATCTGGACACATAATCATGATGCTTTTCCAGAGATGAGCCTGTCAGAATTCAATACAGAGCAAAATTCTGGGATTTACAATGTTTTATCTTACAAAATATACAGACTTAGTCAAGGCATAAACTGACTGTATGGAACATGCTGCATATGAAAGGTTATTTGTATAGTGTGATGGAGTTTGACTTTTATGTATGCTTTTAGAAATATTAACTAAAATGTATATTAGTTCATATCACAAATACATTAATCTTTTATTATTAGAGCTATACTAGTGGAAAATATGAGGTCATTGTGAGTAAAAAAAAAAAAAGTTCACACAGTCTTAAAGGTATGATGCATTAAATATTAAAAATGTTTACTTTTCCCCTCTTTTACCGATTCACTAGAGCTTATAATGTATATGTAAATATTGTATTCCAAACACCCACAAATATATTCATATGTTTTAGCATGTTTATCAGGGCACATTACTCAGATAATAAGCTTATCAGTCTGTTGTTTAGCATCTCATTGCTGCATGCTACAATAATAAGCTACAAGTAACTAATTTAAAAAAGGAAACAACGGCTCATATTATAATGGGAAAATATTCACCACTGAGGAACTGAAAATAGTAAAATTATGAAATGTTTCTGATGGACAGTGTCTGTCCTCTACTGGACGATCATTGTAAGAGATCTGAACATCTGAAGTGATGATTTTGTTGAATCTCTGCCTAAATCTGAACATTAATTTGGCTTTCATCATCATGAAAGCAGATGTGCTGGATGGGGGAAAACAGTCAATCATTCTTTGTTTCTTATGTATGATGCATCTTACCAGACTAGCAAAACAATATTCTTGTATTTTGACCTAAACATGATTTTGGTGCTGCATAAGATTAACAGTATTTCATATGTTGACATTAAAACTTGTCTGAATCAGGATCATGTTTATATAATAATGTTTTTTTTTTCTTTGCAAATTCATGCAATAAATGTCTTTATGTCTGATGCATTCTTTGTAATGATGGTTTGTTGAAATGAAAATAAATGGTCAGTGTCAGTTTGGTCAGCTGTGACGTCCTCTCCCTTAATAAGAGCGCCATCATCTGAACACTGTAAAATCCGATGCCGTAATCAATGCAGTCAGGAGGCTATTATTCATAGAACAGTTTTATTATTTGATATTTTATATGATTTCGGTTTCATCGAGAAATATGTCATGATGTAACTCGATTTTTATGCGAGATTATGTAAAATAAACACCTTTTATGACTTCTTGTTAAAGAGACAGTTCCAAATTAGCTTGAAGGAACGTTTTAATGAGGGACAACTAATAATGTTTATTTTATTTTTTAATTTAATGTATTTATTTTGATGCTTTTTTTAAATTAAAATTCATGAATATAACCCGTGAGTAGATTTTTTTGTTTTTTGTTAACCCCATTATGTTACTTCAATTTTGAATTATGCGTTAAGTCGCCGGACCTTTATTTTGAATCATCCAAAACCGGAAGTTGTTGTACTAACTGTAGTGTAAATATGTTCTGACAGCGTACAGTGAAGGTTAGTTGGATGTTTTTGAATGTTTGTTCAAAGGTTTTATATTGTTTTCGTATTCCACTTTATAAAATAATGCGTTTAACACGTTCAGTGCATGACTTTGATGTGTCTGTGTTGTAAATATTTAGTAAAACAAAACTGACTGACCTCCAGAAATGTGAATGTTTCTCTTTTTTACAAATATCTTCATATTTAGGAACCGTGTGTTTTTATGCACAGAGCCGTTTCTGGTCATAATATGTGTGGAAAAGGTACCTAAATTAATACAACACACACAGTAGGTTTACTGTACAACTCAGACGACGTGTCAATAAAATAACTTGCATGTCAATAAAATGGCTTTATTGGACATTGGGGGTATTTTGTTGTGGTAAAAGAGGTTCAAATTATTAAAAGTGAATTATGCCCACATTGTCTATATCCTATGCCAATATATCATATACAATCTATAAGTGTTTATCATAAGTATATAATGATTTTTGTGATCTTGTCAAGTCAATTCATCTTTATTTATATAGCACTTTTTAACAATACAGATTGTTTCACAGCAGCTTTACAGAGATAACATGAAAATAATGCAACAAAGTTTGTTTCAGCTGTACAGCAGATCTAGAAGAAAATAGCGTCATAGTCAAGCTTAAGTAAGTTCAGTGATGGTTCATTTTTGTTGCAAAAAAGTATACATTTAGTTTATTTATCTATACAATTACTCTGTAGAAAACCGTGATGCCGTCGTCCAGCTCAGTTCAGTTATCAACCATCTGTTAAGACTTGTCTTCATGAACTAACAATGTTACAACAACACTGACACTTGGTAACAACACACATTCCTAGAAGAACCGAGCAGTCGAATTGTTCAGTTCCTCTAATATAAGGGATAGATGGTGCAATTAAAATCTGCAATTTAACCTCATCACTCAAAAATAAACTAAATTAAAGTGAATTTCTTCACCCTGCAACTTCAGGTCCAAGCCTGGACCTCAAACCACTAAGCAACTTTTAGGCATCAACCCATTGCTCAGGTATGTGTGCAATCTGAAAATGTAAAACGATATAAAATATGATGTGTAAGATCTGATATAGTCATACAGTGTTCATCTCTACAGCCATGGAAGACGACATACAGGAGGAGATGCTGTCCGAGTTCAGAGAGAGGCGTCTGGGCGGCTGGCAGATCCTGCAGCTGACGGCCGGCACGGGTCTGGCGCTCTATGCCGTCTGGGCAGGAATTCTGATGCCGGGGTTTCGTCGTGTGCCACTCAAATTACAGGTGAGGTTTGAGGAGTGTGTCGGTATTAATGCTGCACATGATGAGGGATTTATCAGCCCAATAACTGCTGTGTCTGTGTTTGTGTTCAGGTGCCTTACATGCCAGCGAGCAGAGCTCAAGTGTGTAACGTCATGACTCTTCTGAAGGGCAGATCTGGAGGCATCGCTGACCTGGGATCAGGGGACGGCAGGATTGTAAGTGATCCTCATACTCTTTCATTTAGTTTGGGGTCGGTACGATTTTTAAATGTTTTTGAAAGGAGTCTCTTATGCTCACCAAGACTGCATTTATTTGATCAAGCATACAGTGAATGAAGTAATATTGTGAAATATTATTACTATTCAAAATAGTTGTTTTCTGTTATAATATATTGTAAAATGTAATTTATTCCTGTGATTAAAGCTGTATTTTCAGCATCATAACTCCAGTCTTCAGAGTCACATGATCCTTCAGAAATCATTCTGATATGATGATTTGATGCTCAAGAAACATTTCTGATTATTGCAAATGTTAAAAACAGTTGTGCTGCTTCATATTTTGTGTGGAAACTGTAATACATTTTCTCATGATTCTTTGATGAATTTCAAAAGCACAGCATTTATTTGAAATAGAAATCTTTTGTAACATTATAATTGTCTTTACTGTCACTTTTGATTCAATTTTTTGAATGTTAGTATACTGTATGCGCTTATGTGTTTGTTGTATATGTGTGCAGGTGTTAGAAGCGTGTCGTCAGGGTTTCTCTCCTGCAGTTGGTTTTGAGCTCAATCCATGGCTTGTTCGTCTTGCACGCTTTCATGCATGGAGAGCTGGACACCACAGAAGTGTGTCATATCAGCGAGAGGACCTGTGGAAGGTATTGTGAACATCGAACAATCAAAATACTTTATTGTATCCAGACAGATTATACAGATTTTTCATCTATCTATCTATCTATCTATCTATCTATCTATCTATCTATCTATCTATCTATCTATCTATCTATCTATCTATCTATCTATCTATCTATCTATCTATCATATATCTATCTATCTATCATATATCTATCTATCTATCTATCTATCTATCTATCTATCTATCTATCTATCTATCTATCTATCTATCTATCTATCTATCTATCTATCTATCTATCTATCTATCTATCTATCTATCTATCTATCTATCTATCTATCTATCTATATGTGTGTGTGTGTGTGTGTGTGCTGTCAATCATCTGTAAAATATGTGCCAAATCGGCTGTGCTGTGGCGACCCCAACAAAACGTGAGCAAGCCGAAAGAGAGAGTCAATCTATTAAAAAACTCATTAATCACACATTTTTCTGCAATTAATCATGATAAATTCCATATGAACATAATATTTTTATATTGTAATAATTTCACGTTGAATTTCCAAATTGATGTAGAAACAACATAAAGATATTATAAATATCTTTATTTTAAATATATTTTAAATACTTTTCCCTAAGTGCTATAAATGAAAGCTAGCATCACTGATGCCAGTACTGATACTGCTGTCTCTATTAATCTAATTGTTTTCCTCAATTTTAGCCATTAATTGTAGTCATTCAAAATTACAGTAGAACTAAAAAGGTATTATTTTTAACATCTAATAGGCTTTCAAACCATAACAACTTTTAATTGACCTTAAAGGGTTAGTTCACTCAAAAATGAAAGTTCTGTCAGTAATCACTCGCCCTCATGTTGTTCCAAACCCGTAAGACTTCCGTTAATCTTCGAAACACAAATTAAGATATTTTTGATTAAATCTGAGAGCTGGCTCACTCCTCCATTGGCTTCTATGTTACTGAAACTTGTCGGCCCAGAAAAGTAAACAAAAAAAAGACAGAAAGCGGTGCGAACTGCGCTCTCCATGATGACGAGGAAGTATCAGCAAGGAATTCATTAATTTCTAGCCCTTGCATTAGCTTTACTACTAGATATATTTATGGAGATGAGAAATAAAAAGCCGTCATTATGTCATTAATATCAGTCCGTCAGAAAAGCAGTTCTAGTCTTATTCTTTGCTGGATAACTCCTAGCAGGTTTAAAAAGCCCTTTTAAAATTAAATATGAATGCAGTTTTGGATTAAATAAAAGTACAGTCAAGTAAAATAAAACACGTTTTATCTCCTGTATAGTTTTGGTAATGCTACAATAAGATAAGATTCATTAACATCACTTATTGCGTTATCTAACATAACACATTGAGTGAATATATTTTTACAACATTAATTAATGTTTGTGAATGTTATTTAATACAAACACTTGATTGGTCATGTTTGTTCACTTCATTCATTGTGCATTAAATAATGTTAACAGAAATAATGTTAACTTTTGATTTTAAAAATGTATTTTTAAATGAACCCCTAAAGGAGAATAATTGCGACAGTATATAGCCTAACTATTGTTTATTGTTGGGTCATTTTATCTAATGTTATCTAACAAATGGAATCTTATTGTAAAATGTTTTTAATACTACAGTTTCCATCTTTGTAACCGTGATATACACTTTAATATATGTAAATTTAATCTAAATTAAGCTTTGGTACCGTTTTTTAGAACCGTGGATTTTCACTGGTATTGGTACCGAATACTGACATTTTGGTACCATGACAACACTAATATAAATATATATATTCAAATATTTTACTCAGTTACTTTAAACACCCATATTTTACCCCAAACAAAATACCTGTGGAAGGTATTTTGAACATCTAAACACCTAAAATACTATATTATTCTCAAACGGATTCTCTCATATAAATACACTGTCCTAAATTCTCATCCACGTACACATTTCTCATGCAGAAGACAGATATGATTTCTAAACAATATTGTGTGTAATACATGTGCATTTGTGCTTTTGCATGTGTTTTTCCAGGTTGATCTCTCAGTGTATAAAAATGTCACAGTGTTTCTAGCCCCTAGTGTGGTAAGTCCCACAGCGGCTCCTAAATCATTTGATAAGGTGCAATACAATAGACTTTATTCAATCAGTTCATACATTTACATCATATTATTGAGCCTAAAGGCCTCACATACCATGTATTGTGTGTTTATCAGTTAAGTCTTTTACAAGAGAAGCTACTGGCTGAGCTCCCTGAAGACGCTTTGATTGTGGCGGGACGTTTCCCGTTTCCTGATTGGACGGCGTGCAAACTAGAGGGTGAAGGTGCGGACAGAGCGTGGGCCTATCGCATACAAGAACTGAGACGACGCTACCAGTCACAAGATACAAATGTCTCCAGATGACAAACTTTTTTCTTTTTTTTTTAAATCTGCTTTTTTATTTAAGCTTGGTTTATGTTTTATCATGTTTTACAGAATTGTTTTATGCACAGAAAGTTTTAAAAATCTTTTAAATATGAATTATATCATTTTTATTGTGCTCTCACTCTTAAGCGAAACAACACATAAGATGTCGAAAAACAAAGTCGGTGTCTGTGGGAGTTCCTTAAAGGGTTCAAACCCATGGATGACTTCCTGTTTCTTTATGTGACCTAGATAAGGTCATGTGTACAGTCTCTTTAAGTGTTTCTCTTTTTCAGAAAAAAGGAAATAAACCACATTTATTGTGAGTCATCTTAAATTAATATGTTGTGTGAGAAGTGTATGTTTCTGAATGTTTACTACGCAGTCTGTAGTCTTACTCAACATGCACTTGAGTTGATGGGTTGCATAATGTGAAGTCGTTGAGCAAACCACATGAAACGATGAGCAAAAGAACGGCAAGTTCAGAAATGACAGGCTGACACAGACTGATTCTCACAGTTCAAAAGTACATCTAACTGCAGAAACAAAAGGTACCAAAGCTTTATGGTATTGGCCATTTTGTCTATGCTGATGTTCACAAAAGCCAGTGAATGATACAATGCACACACATATATACAATGCATCTTAATGATTAGAAGTACTCACACTACATTTATTCAAAATCACAAATATATATATATATATATATATATAAAAAAAACTGCTATCCATTGAGAAAGCCATTTGTATGTGTTGGAGCTTATGTCAAACGAAATCACTTCGTATTGACCATGGCAAATTATAATAGTGGAATACCACAAGATTAAGGAAATTAAACAAATAAATGATAAAAGAAAAATTGAATTGAGATAAACATCTAAAAGTACAATTCTATATATATAAGAAAAACGAATGTAACTGGAAAGAAAATAAATGTATTGTATAAATGGGGTCTTTATACAAGAAACTACATAGGACTCATCTAGATTAAGAAGCTCTGCTATTAGAGGATGCATTTGTGCAATAATGAGGCAATACCTGCACACATAGTGCATACTGTACTCAACATGTGTCTTGTTGCGGCAGGTTTCATCCGGCCCGAGATTAAGATTTCACTTCCGGTAGTTTAATGGTTTGAGCGAAAGCACCTAATAACTAGTTCCTAATTACAGTTTTCTGTCGAGCACATTAGTGTCTTCCTCCAGGGGCGCTTGACGGCTCACGACGCCGAGTCCCTTATCGAGACACTTCAAAACTCAGAACGTTTCATGCCTTAATTGGAGATATTTTCATCATTTAAAGTATAATAATTTAATTAAAATGATTATAAATATACATGATTGACATGCGAATGGAAATTTTCATCTGAATCAACTATGAAAGCATTTAAAGTACAAGCCGGATTAGCAATCACAAACGACTGTGACTGGGGGATTCTGACCAGCGCTGAGAAAAGTAACACGCACCACGTGACGTCTAAAGCGAAAGAAAAAGGTGTTTAAAATGAAACTCTTTTTTAAATGTTTTCATCTACTTTTAAAAAAAGTCATCTAATGTCCTGCAATACATTTTAAAACGTTTAAGTAGATTTTGGTATGATCTTGTGTAAGTTGTGTAGGTTGAAATTTTTGTTCTAAAATAAATAAATAAATAAACAGAAAAACAAAATAAATAAATAAATGCAAATCGTACACATAAATACAACTGTTACATTTTTTCGGAGCTTTTTTGTTTGTTTTTTGTCCAAAAAACCTTTATGTATAATTTTAAGTGTTTTATCATTTATAAAATCGAAGACATTTTGGTTTGCAAAGAGTCCACTTCTTCTCATATATATATATATGATATTTCCCAATAAAATAAATAATTGCAGAATGTATTGTTCGAAAAAAATAAAAACCTAACTAAAGACCCATCGCTCCTGACCAATTAGAGACGACTTCGACTCTTTAAGCCCCGCCCATCTAAGTAATCGCTCTTCCACACTATTTTCCGTTCTACCCTTTCATTTCTAATTCTGTGAAGAAGATGTCACTTCCGGTAGGTTAATGGGCAGAGGAGAGGAAGCTACGAGAGGCCTGCACGGAAAGAGAGATCCCACTAACCCAAGGAGTGGCACTGTCAGACTTTCTGAGGGCTCAAATTAAAGCTCCTAGTCCCACACAGCGCTAACACCACCCGAGGCGTGAAGAATAGAGTTCTGGCACATTTTCAAGACCGCTGTTTGGTTGATCTTCTCTCTGTTTCGCAGTAGTTTCATGCGCGTTGTCTCCGTGTATCCGGGCAGCGTCAGTTCCAGTCTCGCGCTAGATCAACAATAATAACAAGTGTCCCGGAGCCCGAAGCCGGGGTCCACCGGGCGTGTGCGGGACAGTGATGCGGGGTTTCGGTGCTTCCAGAAGGTGATACACAAAGGCCCCATAGGAAGCATGAGCGAGCAGATCCAGATTCACCTCATATCATAGCCGCATAAAAGCTCAAGAGCTCGGGCATGGTGAGTCAATATTAAATAAAAAAATATGTATATGTATAAGACACTTACTTTTATATTTGATCCAAAATTTCTCTTATGTAATCGTGAACTTTCTATATGTGCACCAATGCCTGGAGGTTGCATTGCTTTTGAAGCGTTATTGTGCTTCTTTGTTCATCTGTAAATTATCATACGACATTGTGTTAGAAGCTCTGATTTGATTTAAGCACCTGTCAGAAACACTTAATTTTATGTGCGTATTTCCGTAATGTGAAATGTGATTCTTATATTAGATTTTGAGACCTATAGCAGACATAGATCTGTCAGATAAGAAGGAAAATCAAATGCATGAGGTATTCTGTCTTTAAGGGATGAAACCAGATGCTAGTCTCATAAATGAAAGCACTAGGCTATTTCTCCTGCGTGTGAATGTAACGGTGTGTGTCCTCTCGAGTTATTGACAGTCTGATGAGTATGAGGAAATCAGAGGCATTCTTCTGCTGTCCTGTGACGTCACACACTGGAGCAATGCAACGTGTTGTGACTCATACGAAGAATTCAAACCCCGAGCATCCTCATCGTCGTCTTCATCATCGTCAGCCCACTTCCTGCATTCATCTTTCCTTTTACTTTTCAGAGCATTCTCACTCTTTTTGTAGTATTCTTTTTTGTTTTTTTGAGGCTGCGAGTGCACTGAAAAGGGAACTGTTAAGAAAACATAACATGATGCATCTTGCTTAGTATTTATAGAACAAATAACCCAATAAAATAAATTAACCCCCCAAAAATAAGTATTTCCATAATTTTCTCATCCTCATAATGGTCCAAACCTGTGTGCTTTTCTTTAAATTAAAAGATGTTTTGAAGAACAAACAACACAGAAACATTTTTCCCAAAACATCTTTTGTGTCCCACAGAACTCAGTCATACATGACGTGGGGGTAAATAATGCCAAACTTTTTATTTTTGAGTGAACAATCATTTTATGAGCTGTTAACAATTTCACAAAACATAAATAATAGTTACGACGACAACAACAGCGTGAATACAACCAGAAAAGCAGAAAACAGTCCAAAGCAGGAGGCTAACAATTTGGGAGCTTGCAAATCAATTGTGAAAACATTTGAGGAATATATTGGGGAGTCTAAAATGGGACTTTATGTATATTAACAGTAAAAAAAAATCATTGTATTGCGGATTCACAGTTCAATTATATGTGATTAGAGTGTTTGATGCATTGCATGGTTGCATTAAAAGTTCAGACTGAAATGCCTTATTTTGTCATATTTCATCTTTCTCTTCTGCCCTTCCCCCATCTCTCTCTCTCTCTCTCTCTCTCTCTCTCTCTCTCTCTCTCTCTCTCTCTCTCTCTCTCTCTCTCTCTCTCTCTCTCTCTCTCTCTCTCTCTCTCTCTCTCTCTCTCTCTCTCTCTCTCTCTCTCTCGTCTGCAGGCGTCAGAGGAGTCCTCCTTACGGGCTCTGGAGAGTCTTATGACAGAGTTTTTTCACAGCTGCACCACTAATGACCGCAAGAGAGAGATCGGTGAGCATACGCCTGACACCGGCCTTCACACCCTCATCATTTCCTGATTTGCAGAGTCATCCTTTGTGCTGTTATTAGCTGAATAGGCTTGTTATGTCTGTCTCGTATCAATAGACGTCCTTTTTTCTCTTCTGAAACTCAAACATACTGAAATGTTAACATGTGATCGCCTACATTCACTTTAATGATGCCTATTCAGTGTTTGAAAAATTGTCTAGTGTGGTGCGCTAGGAGGAGGACAGTTGCTGTTAAATCTAAGTGGCAAGACAAGTAACGACAAGTGTTAAATTTGGTGAAGTCTGTGAAACTTGCCACTGTTTCTGTCTGTGTGTAGCACCTACCGCTCTGCAGGTACACCTGAAAAAATACACATATGCTTTTCACACTATAAACGATGGTCTGTCTTTTTACTGGTAAGATGCTATTCAAACAACAGTACCAAAATATTTTTTTTCTCTGAATGACGAGCATTAGAGGATGATCACACAGAACATGATTTTGCTCCTAAAAACATGAGATGCATAATCGTTACTATAGTATCACAGTTAGTATAGTACGCAATAGTACTTGCAGAGCTGCGGTGCTGATGAAAGGAAAAGAAGGCAGGGTCTCAAGCATAAGACGTGGCAAAATGGTCAGACGTCCGTCTTTCATGTTTACATAGAAAAACAATTAAAAGCAGCAGAGCTTTATGACTGGCCCAAAGCAGGCTTCTTACGTCAGCACATTCAGACCTCGTACATGCTCATACTGGTAAACTTAATTTTTTGTTTACACACAGCATCATACCGGTAATTTACTGGTATCGTTACAACAATTTTTTTGTTAAAATTCAAGCTTAGATACCTTTTCTATTCCAGACCCCAAAAACAAAATCCAGACTTTAAAAGAGGGCATAATTAGTCCACTTTGAAGGCACAGCTGCACAAAAACAGAAAGACTGTAAAATATTACTGTTGTTGGTTCTGTGACAAATTGCTTGTGTTCCTTTATTGTAAATGTTTATACTTGTAGTTCGGTTCTAAAAACATTTAGTCCTGGTCCGAATAGTGTTCAGATTGCCATTTTTATCGCCAAACAAAAGATACCGAACTTAAAGGCATAGTGATGTGTTCACAACCCGATCGGTCGTCTTTTATGACGTATTGCCTATTTTGAAAGAGAACTTCCCGAACATCCAAAACGATGCTGTGCTGTGCTTAATGCACTCGCTGTATGTGCGTAGCTAAATATAATGGTATTTTGACCAGCTGAGAATTCGTGAAGAGCTTAAAAATGTGTAAAGGAGTCAAAACAGCGGCAGGAATAACGAGAAAAAACGATATGTGTGAGCATTCTGTCCTTTTTAGCATCTAGTCTTCCTGTTTTTGGTTTGTTTAGGCCTACATGTCTTTGGTTCGTGTCGTTCATATTTCAGTCGAACCGCACCAGAGTTTGTTTGGAAGCGGACCGAGACTCTTCTTTTCAGGAGTCTCAGTCTGCTTGTTTGGTGGCACCAGGGTTCAGATGGCAGCGTTCACACTTAGGCCTCGTTTACACTGCAGGTCTTGATGCCCAATTCTGATTTGTTACCTTTATCCGATTTATTTTTTTATTTTTTTTTTGACTGTCCGTTTACACGTTCTTTCAACTGTGACCCATGTCTGATTCATGTGTTTACACTTCCCATGCTATCTGAAACATCGCACATGCTTAAAGGGTTAAATTGTCTTGCACAGATGGATGGACGCGAAATAAGCTGATTTTGAAATCACCATGATTTTGAGGCGAAGGAGGACGAAATGTTGCACATATGCTTCAGTTATTGTGTGTGAGAGAGATCTCAGGACTGGTGGGAGCATATTGTGTTTAAATATTGGCTTTAAAAATTGGCTTTAAAGGGCACCTATTATGACTCTTATCACAAGATGTAAAATAAGTCTCTGATGTCCCCAGAGTATGTATGTGAAGTTTTAGCTCAAAATACCCAACAGATCATTTTTTACAGCATGTTTAAATTATTTTTTGGAGCTCAGAAAAACATGCTGTTTTAGTGTGTATCCCTTTAAATGCAAATGAGCTGCTGCTGGCAGCCCATAGGGCGGAGCCTCGCGTGCTCACGCTCAGAGCCAGGACAATCTCATCTCATAATATCAGAACAGAAACTCTCAGTTGCGGTGTTCATTTCGACTTGGGAGTCGGACAATAATGCCTACAGAGCCAGAGAATATATGCTGTATGGAGATAGAACAGGTATAGTTTAGTTTAATTATGGTTATAACTTAATTGTCATCTGCTTTTATCCACTATTAATACAAGCCTGCTGTAGCAAAACCCGTCCGAATGATGACCAAAATATACTGACGAGTTCAGTGAAGTTTATTGTACGTCACACAAAAGATGAGCGTTAGTTTTATTCCAGAGAATCTCTGTAAGAACAGCTGAATAAACACAGTATAAGAAGTGCGCATTAAAGTCTTATCCATAAACTCTCTCTCTCTCCCTTTCATTATCAACAACATACACAGCGAAGTACACAAAACACTCGTTACAACTAACAGTAAACAAATATATACACACCTTTTCAGTGGGTGCTAAATAAACTGGTAAACCTTATATCCGTAAAATGACTCGATGAGCTGTCATAAAGTGCACGCTCGCACTTTCATTTCTGCCGTGATCAGTAACGGTAGGCCTGTCGCTCCGGAGACTGATTTGGATCACAAACAGTACAGATCCATCCTTGAGTAACAACGGGAGTAAATGAAGACTGCTATGTTCATTCTTACATCCAACAACAACAACAACAACACACCTCAATCGCTTTGGAGACATTCTTGTCTACAGCTGCTCAAGCGTCGAAACTAGAGGTCGACCGATAGTGGATTTTACCGATAACGATAGCTAGGTTGGGCCATGCTTGCCGATAACCGATTAATCAACCGATAGTTTTTAAAATTGATACTGGATAAGAACAAATTGCACCTTGATCATTCATGTTAGTTTGATAGTGCATTAACTATGGTTAACAAATAAAAACCTTAATTTAAAAAATGTATTAGTACATGTTAATTAACAAACAATGAACAATCCTTATACAGCAGTTATTAACCTTAGTTAATGTTACATATGGAATTTTATTGTAAGTGTTATCACTTGAAGGGCTTGCATAGACTAGTCGAGTAGTCGGTAGATCGACTACTTCAACCACTAGTCGACGCTGTCGGAAACAATCGACTACTCGAGTGTCCATTAAACATAAATTAATTAAAAATGGCGAACGTCACCAACAGACAACACGCGTCAGATGTGTGGAAGAATTTCATCAAGGATGACAAAAATATTGCAATTTGGCCAACTCTGCAAGAGGCCGTTATTGCTTCTAAAAACGTGTGGAAAGCGTGCGCGGCCGTGCCGCTGTCTCCTACAAGCACTTACGCTCCCGTGGCGTCTGTCGTTGCTATGCAACCAAACTGCGCTCTACATGATGACGACGAAGAAGTATCATTCAGCAAAGGATTAATTTATTTATAGCCCTTGCATTAGCTTTACTACTAGATATATTTCTGGAGATGAGAAGGAAAAACCCGCCTGGACAAACTAGCGCACCACGTCCGTTGCTTTCATTATGAGCGTGCTCGCCGCGGCCGCGCGCCTACATTTGAAATAACGACCTTGAGAGCGGAAAAGACGCGATATGTGAACGGCCCCGTCTGAAATGAAAGGCAAGAACTGCTATTTATTTGGCTTTAGACTGTTACATGAAAATTTAAAAATGAAATGTCATAATTATAATGTTTTGAGAGTTTACTTATGTAATTGTTGCATTAGGCTATGAATTAATAAATGTTTATTGATAAGATCTAGCTATTTCATTTACAGTAGCATAAACGACGAGTAGTCGAGTAACTCGAGTATTGTTTTGATAAGAAATCGACTAGCAGAAATCTAATCTAAATCTAATCCCTAATCACTTCATATAAATCCAAACAGTCATGCTTAAAGGGTCATTTCACCCATTTGAACATTGTTTTTTATTTAAAGTGGGTCATATATGTAGTCGAAATGTAAAATAATTTTTGAATTCGGTGCCTTCGTGAACGAGAAAAGACAAAAAATAACTTCAGAACGCATTTGTATGAAAGACAACAACTCCCACAATGCACCACATTGCACAGCTCCGCAAGCCACTCCCACTAATCCAGAAAGCGCATATCTGATAAGAGAAATCACTCTTCCGTCTACAAGGCTAGCTACTACCAGAGCTTGAAATTCATTTCACATTCACACAAAATGTCTAGTTAGTTGGCGAACTCATATAGTGCATTACTCCTCGTTTGTATTTCTTTCGAAAAGGTGAATTATTGCATGGTACCTGGATGTTCAGTCAGAACATATGCGGTGCGAGACTAACTTAGGATAGTTCTCAACACAAACGTCCGTGTCCTCGTCTGATTCAGAGATTTCGTCCAGGAGAAATTGTCATCGTTGAAATTCTTTGCCGCAGACGGACTCTATCTCTGTGTTCGTAGCGGTTCGTAGCTGCATTGTGAGATCACCGGCGCCACCGGTCCGCCCTAACCCGAGCCAGTCCGGGCTCCTCGTCCGCGGCAGGCAGGTCTTCTGCCTCGGCTGCTCTTCGCTATAATGCGGCTTGTAAAGGTAGCCACAAACACCTGATTCAAGCATCAGACTTCCGAAATCCTCTTCTTCTATATCATATTGAGCACTCTCCTCCGCTATTGTCATAACTTTACATCTGTCTCCACAGCGCCTGTTAGCTTAGCTACAAACAAGATGGAGGATATTGCTTTCAGTTTCAGAGAGTAAAGTCCCACCCACTGATCTGTAATAGGTCTGTAGCGTGAGCGCGCCCCACCCTGGGAAAGATGAGAAACTAGTGTCTGTAGTCTTAACAGAAATCCCCCCCTCTAACACTTCCTCCTACAATGACGCAAAATGACGATTTTTGCGTCATTGTAGGAGGAAGTGTAAGAGGTAAATAACAGATTTCTCCCATCTCAGGGGAAAATGAGAGAGTGTTGCACGACCATTCAATAGTATGACTGGGTTTCTAACAATGCAAAGCTTAATGCAAATGGGTGAAGTGTCCCTTTAAAGATGGCCAACTTTAAATATCTACAATGCCAGAGCATTGAAATTGACATAAATATTACATGTATAGTCTCACACTTTTGCTTCTATTTTATAAACACTTGATGATTATCTGATCAAAATAACAAAAATATGTATTAAAGTGATGATGAAAAAAATAACCGAAATCGAATGCTTTTCTGATTTGTTTATATGTTTCTATCGGCTGTATAAACATATCAGTTTGCTATCTTACGTCTCTAGCTTTAAATATGCAACTTCTTTGCATATTTAATGCATAAAAGTGACCAGCTGGATATGAACTAATGCAAATAGATGGTAACAATTGTGACATTAAACATTCGGGTCGGACTTACGTTTATTTTTGTCAGTGTTTTAACCGCTTGAGGTACTAGAGTCCTCTCAGCCTCGAAGGCAAACAAACATCCTGTTGTGCTGTTCTTTCTCTACTAATGCAGCATTTAGTCAACAAATTAATCACTTTATAATGATATGACAAAATGTACTGTATACTGTACATACCTTTTAGCTGTCGGTGCTTTAAACGCGCATGTCAGCGCTCTCCACGCAGCGTGTGCTCTCAGTGCAGCACGCAGCATCACGTGTCGAAATAAACAACACGAGGCATCAGTGATAGTTTTTATTACACCTCTAGAGGCCGCTCTTGTACTGCATGATGCCAGCAGAGCCTTCTCAGCTCTCTCTTACTGTGTAATGAATGACAGCGCGCTTCTCAGCCGTTCCAGCAACGGACGCAACCAGGAAAAACTATCGGTATGCATTTTTGCCGATAACGATAGTTCCACCAATCAACTATCGGTGCCGATTAATCGGCAAAACCGATGAATCGGTCGACCTCTAGTCGAAACAATGGCAGACTCTGTGTCCAGCTCACTCAGGGCGGGTCTGGGCTCAAACTGAAGTGTCAATCAACCGTCGTGGGCGGGGCCTGTGCAAAGTGACGTCACATTGCGCCGAATCTGAGAACAGCTCGTTCTGAGACAGTGCTTATGATTTATGGGGATTATAAAAAAAGCACTGGGTGGATTTTTATCATTATAGAGTGGTTTTGCTCACACACTGCCAACACACATTTATGTTCAAACACCATGTAAAAGTGAATTTTGCATAACAGGTGCCCTTTAACGAGGAGCAGTGGGTCCGAAATTTTGTTGTGTACAACAATGTGTTGTGTCGGTGTTTGTTCACATTCCTCTCCTACGACGACACAATCTTTCGTTGGGCCATCCGTCCCTTTGCAGATGCACGTCAGGGTTTCCCTCATCATTAAACCGTGGAGACGTTGCCTAATGCCTCAGAAAATCCGATCTGCCTGTTTACATGACAGTCGCATTTGACTGTCGGAGCCCCAAATATCTATGTATCTAATATCTGTTTTTTTCCTGTTTACACTGTCATAGAACACATCGAATCTGTGTCACATATGAGCAAAAAATCAGAATTCGGTCACATTTCACTGACAGTGTAAACGAGGCCTTATTCAAATGAACCGCGCTAACAGAGCAATCGCACCAGGGTTCGTTTCAATCCAAACATGCCAAGTGTGACCACACTCTTAAGTCGCTTTGTGTAAATGCTCATGAAAAACAAAATATTGAGTGTTTTAATGCAACAAAGCCTGTAAAACTCATAAGTGAAACTCAAATAAAAACAAATGATCATGCGACCCCTTTAAGGTGATATTTCGTGGGTTGGAGACACTGATCTATATAATGACATTTATGTCATAATAATGTCATTTTATATAGATCAGTGGTTGGAGAACACATTCATGACATTTAGTTTTGTAAAATGCTTGGTATTTTGGTTTGTTTGGGAGCATTTGGCCAAAGATTTAGTCCAAATCCTGTGCCCAGACATGGTGCTTTGAAACTCAGGACATGTAGTTCAATGTATGGTCATTGTACGTTTCTCAGCAGTGACATTTCTGGAGAAAATAACCCTTTGTGAAACTGGTCAAAGTAAATAGACTGCCTGTGAATCAGACCCAGAATAAGTCACGCATTGCACCGGAAATGTTCAGTTTCAAAGTCCAGGGTTGATGGTATCTAAGATCTTAACACATGATGCCTCGTGTTATATTGTTTTACTTTTTTTGTAAATGTATTATTGATTTTTTCAACCCAAATATGATGACAAATGTATCCCTTTGAAATGGCTTGATTTATGTTAATCTCTACTTTAGACTACATAATCCAGTCCATAACGCAATAGAAAAATAAAGAAAAATGTAGGCTAGTTTTAGGAAGTTTAATTTATGAAGTGTGAACCAGATATTTACTGAAGCATTTTGTCACATTAGCGCATGTGGAAGTCGAGTGTACTTGTTGTCTTTTTAGAGCCTACATCTATATGATCTTTCACCCTGTTTCACACCATGTTTTCAGACAAAACCAGATGTTAAAAACTATCAGATGCGGCCCAGTTTCTCAGTTCCTAATTGTCACGAGAGCTGTTTTTCAAAATCTGCCATATTTAATGGAGGCAAAAAGGTAGTAATGTGCAGTGTTAAGTGTTCACTTCCAAGGGAACACAACAAGCGTATTGATTCAAGCCTTTAGATAAAACATCTATCAAATTTATATATGTAACTAATTAAATGATTGTGACGTAACTCTAACTAACCAACACACTGTAATTTGAACTCGACTGGTTTTTGAAATGCGCATATGTGTAGGTGTGCAACAAAGCTATGTTTTCTTTTTCATGCAAATATGCAAAACTCTGTGTACAAGAAGCATTTGTTAACTTTGAACCTGAATTGAGTTCAAGTTGTGGGAACAGTAGTTTGTACGAGCCCTCTTCATTGCATTTGAGTTCAACACTTGTGTTCGTCATTGAAGGAAGTTTCTGCTGAGTGTTTGTTTGGTGTTAATTGCAACAAACATTAATATTTCACTGCGTGCTTTGTTTCAATTAGATAAGAATGTGTTTTGTAATGAGTGTTTTGTGGTGTTGCTTATTGCAGAAGAGCTGCTGAACAGTTTCGCGGGGCAGCCCGGCTCGTGGAGGCACTGCCTCTACTTCCTCTCCAACAGCAGAAATGAATATGTCATGATGTACAGCCTTACTGTGTTCGAGGTAAAACTAATTTCAGTTCATTATCTCAGGTAGATTAACTTGCCAAGTCCATGTTCGAGTCATACACTAATGTTCAAAAGTTTGTTGTCAATTTTGGAGTCCTCTCTTCTGCTGACCATGGCTGCATTATTTGATAAAAAATACAGAAAAAATCAGTAATATTGTGAAATATGATTACAATTTTAAACAATTGTCTTCTATTTGAATATATTTTAAAATGTAATTTATTCTTGTGATGAAAGTAGAATTTTCAGTAAAATGATGTATAATTATTCTAATAAATCATTATAATATGCTGTTTTGCTGCTCAAGAAACAATTATTGTTTATAAATGTTGAAAACAGTTGTGTAATATATTTATTTAATATTTATAGAGATTCAAAAGCATTTATTTGAAATAGAAATCTTTATGAATTGAACATTATGAATTTAATGAACATTATGAATGTCATTCCTGTCACTTTTAATTTAATGTGTCCTTATTAAATTAAAAAAAATATATACATTTATTTTAAATGTATTTTATTTATTTTCATCTTCCTGACCACAAAAATTTAAACGGTAGTGTATTTCACCACAAAATCAGAAGGGAACAAATGTAAGAAATTTATTTAGCCTTTAGGATTTTTTGCTTTTTGTAAATTAGTTGTATTCACCCCCTAATTATCTTCACTCTATTTTCTTTTTTTAAAAGAAGAGATTATCATTATAATGATATATTTAAATCGTACCATGTGAACTGCATAGTAGCATTTATTTGTACTGCATTTATTTTTATTCTAATTTTAATTAAAAAAAAAAGTTTCCTTTGGAGGATTTTTTTTCATTAGTACAATAATGCCAGTCTTTTAGTTTTAAATTTTAAGGGGAATTGGCATGATGATAATATCACAATGAAAATAAACACACCTTACTGGAAAAAAAAACTAATAGGCTTAATTTTCTTGAAATTTGACCTGGATATATTTGTGTAATTGTCCTAAAATACAATATGCAAGCACCGGTATCCTCTGCTGTGTTTATGATATGAGATATGATGACAGTAAATTTGTCGCTCGTCCTCTGCAGAATCTTGTGAACAAGATGTGGGTCGGTGTAGCCAGTGAGGACAAAGCAGAACTTCGGAGCTGCTTGCCCAAGCTTCTGCTATCCCAGCATGCACTGCTGCCTTTCTTCATCCGAAACAAACTCTGCAAAGTCATCGTTGACATTGGACGCCAGGACTGGCCTATGTTCTACCATGACTTCTTCAGCAACACCTTACAGGTACCTGTTACTCTTTACTGCTGTTACTATTGAATCATATAAAGATGAACTGAACTGGCTTCATCTTTGTGGTGTGTGTTGCAGTTAGTGCAGTCGCCGTCTCTCGCGCCGCTGGGTTTGGTTCTGCTCAAGATGACCTCAGAAGAGCTGGTCTGTCCCAGAGAAGACTTGAGCGTCGCTCGTAAAGAGGAGCTGAAGAAACTCCTGCTGGATCAGATCCCCACCGTACTGAACCTTCTGACTGGTGAGACAATCATAACTGTTTCATTGAAAGTATATGTGGGTGTAACTATTCTTTAAGCACTGGAACCTGTATCATGTGATTAGGCTGATGCAGTTTCATTTTTAACAACTCTCTTTTACTTGCAGGTATTCTGGAGACGGTGTGGGACAAACACAGTGTTACAGTCACCACTCCCCCTCCATCCCCCACGTCAAGAGAGTCAGGTGAGCTTCTGCTTTCCTCTTTTGCCACTGGGCCACTTTGAAAAGTGAGGTCTACATCAGTGGTACCAATTAGTGCTCAAAATCTCACATTTTCATACGAATTCATTAGGGGTGGTTAATCTGTCTGATTTCCCGATTCGATTCGATTACGATTATTGAAGTCCCGATTCGCTTACAGTCGATTTTCGATTATTAACGATTCTCGATTAGCGATTATTGATTTTCCATTTCACAACAGTAAGCGAAAATACACTACAAAGTGATTGCAGTATTAAAAAAAGTCAGCTGCTGAATTACTTAAGTCTTTTATTGAGTAACAACAACTCAAAGCACTTTCTGTGTCGTGTAGTTATAACTTCAGAATTATCTGTATGTAGCTTATGTTCTGTAGAACACAGAAATGAATACATCATCACATTGTGTTGTGACTCATCAAGTTGAACTAAACAATAACAAATATATTAAAGGCTTATTTCTTTAGGAAGTAGATCAGAACCAACATACTGTAGAAATTGGACAATTTTCTTCTAGAAAGACAAGGTGTTCAGGTGGAAGAAGACTGCAGGTTGCAGTCGAAACATGTCAAGGTAAAGAAAAAGTTTTTTCTCCACCTGAACACCTTGTCTTTCTAGAAGAAAATTGTCCAATTTAATCATTAAGAAGACAAAATGAACATTTTTGAACAACTTACTGTAGCTTCAATTAGTAACATACAAAGCCACTCTTATACACAACTAAATAATAAAGAGTTCTGACTTGAAATGTTTGCTGTATACTACAATCAAAAACAGCTTATACAAAAAAAGTGAATGAACATCTGCAGAGAGCACAGTCAAAATGTAACTTTTTGTGACTGAAATTGCACATATTGCAGTATAACGTACGTATAACAGATCGGTTTACACAGTGTACTGATGTGAAAACTAAACAATACAGAAATCAGCTCTCATACAAAAATACTAAATAGGTAACAATGAAATTGCCAATTCTACATACGTTAGCTTTTAGCTCATACGTTCGAATTTGGCGCTCAGCCATCATGAGTCTGTTATGTATGTGCGCGACTCTGTTATGTACGCGCCACAGACTGTCCGCGCACTGCACGTCCGCGTATAGTGCCGCCTTTTGCGTTCCGGCAATATTACGTTATTAGAAAAAAAAATGTATATATTTTTTTTTAGAAAATTTTCGATTTTTTGACATTTGTGAATCGATTCAGAATCGTCCACGTCCGCATCGCGATGCATCGAAGAATCGATTTTTTCCCCCACCCCTAGAATTCATGCAAAATTGCCACCTAGTTGTTTTCTTGTGAGATTTGGTTGGGAAAAGTGTTTGAAAAATTGCTTGTCTGCAGCTTTTGCTTGTTTTTTGCCACTACATAACATACATTTGTGCATGTTCTATAATCCTGTAGCCTGAGCAATTTAATAGTAAAATTATTTTTCAATCATTTTTTTTTCCATCAAGTAATCAATTAATAAAACATTTAAATCTAATTTATATTTAAACTAAATTTAAACTAATTTCATTAGTAAACCTTAGCTAAAACAGTTCTGATGCCTAACAAAATTGTTGGAATTTAATTAACTGAAATTTTATTAGTGAAATTTGAGTACATGTATTAATAAATAAACCTTTCTATTTATTTATTTATAAACATTTATGCTGTCTTCACTTGCTGTTGGAAATGTCCTATTTCCCAGTTCTGAAGTCGTAAATTACGAGCTTGTCGCATTCAAGTGCTTAGTTGTCGGAAAGAATAGGAATCGTGGAGGACGCCTGTTTCATAGTGAATGTTATTAAAAAAAGTTGTACAGCCCAAATGTATTGAAGATATTTAATTTTTATGAACATTCACTGTGCTTTCTATGACCGAATTTCGGTCCAATACATGCTATTTTCGCTGTGTATAAAACATACAATATGCTTCAAGCAGTCACAGCAGCAATTGTTCTCCCCTCAGCCATTATGGCATGGATAACTCGGAAACTCAAAATTTGTATCTCAGTTTCCTAGTAGTAAATATGGCTTGACAGAGCGTTCATGTCCAGTTTCTTACTAGGAATCTCGTATTTACAATAATTCCGATAGCATGTGAACACAGCATTACTCAGAGTTTTCAATCAATTTTCGTAATTGATTTTCGGTTTTGATTTTGGCTTCCAGCGATTATAAAAACAAGATAATTAAGGTAAAATGATCATTGTGCGGCTGCTGCATCCCGTCCAGCGCACCTTCCTTTCCTATACCCAGCGGTGCACTTTAGCTCCTCCCTAAAAGCCCTAACTTAATATCCATATCAGCTAAATAAGTAAGTGTTGTAAAATGCAGTCTAATGTTGCTAAACTGCGTGACATGTTTTATATTAAAGAGAGTTATTAAAAGAGCATTAAACCGCAAAATAGACACTGTTCCTCAGGCGACTTTCTGTGTGTACGCTCTGAATTGGTCACGGATGAGAAAATGGGCTTCGGATACGTGCCCAGATGCATACACACAAAAATGTCAAAATGCCTTTTTGAAGAGTATTCGTGTAAAAACATTGGATTATTTCTTATTATGGGTTATGGAAACGTACACAGTCGAGGAAAAAAAATGCATGTGTAACAGTGTTGAATCTGTACATTAGCTAAGAACTAAGAAAATAGACAAATTAAACAAACAAAACAAAAACGGACAAAAAACAAAACAGACAAATTAATACAACAGAACGAAAATACAAATTAAATGAGCACAAGTTTTTTCAGGAAGATGTACTAACAGTGGTATTCAGATCAGTAATGACCTGCCCTACAGCAAAAAAAAAGAAAAGTATAATCAAATGTAAAATAATATTTCATAGTCTTACACAGTATAGTTTATCCTTATTAAAGCTACTTCAGTTTCTACTAGTTATTCGGTCAAGATCAGTGAGTAATATTCCTTTGTCATTTGTTGTTTGATTAACATTAATGACAGACAGCAGCAGGTTTATTAGGCTGCTGTCCCTTTAACGGTACGTTCACACGGTGCGTCAGCGTCAAAGCTTGACGGAAGGCGTGGCTGAAGTTTGGCACTGACGCCATGGTCATAGCAGCGTCAGCCAATGAAATTTAAAATGTATCCTCAGTTTGCTGCTCTTGAACAGGATGAACGTGATTGGCTGCCGCCTGGCTACTGTATTTGCATAGAGCGATCCTATTGGCTGACGCTTCCGTCTGCAGCGCTTCACTGGCGTTGCTCGCGGCAGAAGTTGAAAAATTCTCAACTTCTGCCGCGAGCAACGGCAGTGAAGCACCGCCGACGGATCCACAATTCCTTTCGTCAACGCTTGACGTCACCCATTCAAAGTCAATGGGAAGCGTTGACGCTGACGCCCCGTGTGAACGTACCGTAAGAGTGTATTGCTGATGTTTACTTGTCTTACGTAATTGTTTTCAGGACCTTTTTCTTACATTAGTTAACCTGGTATTAGTTTTTGCTGAAGTATTGAAAATTGTGAAATTTCACTGATATTTAAAATTACTCATATCGTGAAATAAGGCAATCATATCGCCCTCCAATTATTCAAATATACATACATATTGTGATTTCAACATTGACCAAAAATAATCTTGATTATGATTTTTGTCATAATAGAGCAGCCCTAGTCACCAACCAATACTGATATGATAACCACAAAATGGTCTGTCTCTAGTTGAAACTTGCCAATGAATGATTGTTGTGTTAATTGTTGTCGTTTGTCATGTTCTGTAGGTGTTTTGGGGGGCAACAGCACACAGATGATCCTGGAAGCTGAAAGTGCCGCTCTGTGTCTGCTAGCGCTGGAATGTTTGGCTCATCTCTTTAGCTGGATTCCTCTCTCCACTTCTATCACTCCATCCCTCCTCGCTTCTATTTTTCATTTCGCTCGCTTTGGATGCCAGCAGCCAATCAAAACAAAACCTCTGCCTACTTCGAACGGAGACTCCGCCCCTGGAAATCTCCCAGCCAATGGCGGCAGTGGACACGGCAGGACTGGTCAGATGGTGGGCCAATCCGATCGCGCCAGGCTGGGCGTCATGGCCATGAACTGTATCAACGAGTTAATGTGCAAAAACTGCGTCCCTGTGGACTTTGAGGAGTTTCTGCTACGCATGTTTCAACAGACGTTCTACTTACTTCAAAGACTCACAAATACACACTCACACAGCAACACACACACTATCAAAAGCAGATTGCAAGAATTAGATGAAAGGTAAGAGATAGATGCACTTGACTCAAACATTTAACTCATTGATGCTGCTGCTTTTTAACCCTCTCCATCTGTCTGTCTGTCTCTATCAGCTATGTGGAAAAGTTCACCGATTTCCTCAGGCTTTTTGTTAGTGTTCATCTGCGGAGGATCGAATCTAACGCCCAGTTTCCTCTTGTGGAATTTCTAGCTTTGCTCTTCAAATACACCTTTAACCAGGTAAAACTCTTTCATTTAATGTTCCTGGAAGCACCAACTCTAACACCATATTCATGTCTAATGATATTTCCTTTCCTGTACTTTGATTACCCAAACTTTCCTTGTTCCTCTTAATTTTTGACACCATCACCATCCTTTTTTTTTTTATTGTTTTTAACATATTTTAATGCACATACCTTGTTTTAGAGGTATTTTCAATAATGGTTTCCTGGTAATAGTTACATTTCTGTTGAAAAAGTCTAGACTGGGAGTAGGGCTGCACGATATATCGCACGATATTGTTATGCGCATCTCGTCAGTAAAGCCGGTTCCTTGATTAGTAGTAAATCACCATCACCTGCTTTCAGATGAAGCGGCATTTACTACAAAGAGCCGTAGTTAACTGACAAGCTGAGCCATATCGCATTAATATCGCGGACGTATCGTCAGCGATATTTAAAGCGATATGGCTCAGCTTGTCAGTTAACTACGGCTCTTTGTATACAGCAAAAACTCCACACTCAATATGGCTACGTTCACACTGCAGGCTGAAACGACCCAATTCGGATTTTTTTGCCCCTATGTGACCTGTATCTGATCTTTTCATGACAGTCTGAACGACACAGATCCGATCTTTTCAAATGCGACCCAGGCCACTTGGGTATGTGGTCCCAAATCCGATATATATCCGATCTTTTGAAATGCGACTTGAGTCTGAACGGCCAGGTCGCATGTATCCGACCCGCACGTCATTGATACGCGAAAAATGTCATTATTCTGCATTGAAGTAACGTTAGCAGCTAGCCGTCGGTTTGAAAACGGACTGCATATTCGTCGAGCTGAGGTAAATCTGCCGAACGGGTCGACCTCGACGAGCCCGTTAATTAAAAAAAAAAAAAAGCCCACGGCCATTATTATATACGTTATGTTAACTTATTTATGCTGAATCTGATATTAGATAGGTCAGCGGCTGCTGTCTGGCTCTTGTGTAACGGTCGCTGCGTGCGCTCGTGTGTGTGTGTGTGTGTGTGTGTGAGTGAGAAAATCACAGTTAGTTAAAGCAGAGACGGGCTCTGGTTAAAGTTTAGCTACTTCCGCAAACAACAAGTGACGTCGTTGACCGTTGAGTACTCTTCTGCGCATGCGGGTCACTTCTGGGTCATTTCACGTTCACACAGGAGATCACAAAAGGTCGCATTTAATTGGAAATGTGAACGGCCTTGCAAAAAAATCGAATTTTTAAAAAAAATCGGAATTGAGCATTAACCCTCTGGGGTCTGGGCTGTTTTTGGGGCCCTTGAGATGTTCTGACATGCCCTGACATTTGTGCTTTTTTCAGTTGCTTATAAACATATTAATGGCAAAGGTGTAAATTCACTCTATAAAGCACAAACAGGGCTACCATAATATGTGAGCCATGTGTATGTACATGTTTTCATTTTTGAGAGAATAATGTTTATGCGTGGTTATTGAAAAAAATAAAAAATAAAAATTCTGAAATAAGGCCACAAAACACATAGTAAATATGTGTCAATAAGACTTTTGACAAATGGATGTCCTCGCCTAGTGTTTTTTCTTCAAAATTATGTGAAAATAGTCTTGCTTTATCGTTCACATAAAACCATACATTGATTTAAATTGATGTAAAACAGGTTTTGCTTGGAAAGCCAATATGCGAGGGGGAGGAGTAGTTTACACCTTAGATTACAGTGTCCCACCCACTTTGCATAATGATGAGCCATTCACTCAGGTGTGAAACTGACTGAGCCACAATACAAGAACAACAGATATATTTAGAAGACTTATATTGACCATTTAAGATTTTGCTTACATCTATCTTGTAAATATGTTTTGCTATTTTATTAAAAAGGTTACAATTACAACAATAATTACAATTTCAACAATATTTCAAGTGTACTCTTTCTTTGTAAAAAAAAAAAAAAAAGATTATAGGCCTACATTTTATCTATGTATTCATATTTCAGTCGATTTTTACTCATCTCAGTAGCAATTCAGTTTGCTAAAACATCATCATTCATTCACACACGCGATTTAAATTTAACTTCTGGCAAAGATGAAGTTGACGATAGGCTATTGACTCGCGATCTTCGCAGTAGGCTAGTGTTTTGGATGGTTTGTTTAGAACCAGCTTTCTGTAAATATATTTCACATTTTTTAGACATGTGAGGCGAGTATAGGCTACGGTCTGGTTCATGATGATCTCCAGTTCAAGCACCTTATGTTGTGATTGCTAGCCTATATTTACTTTAAATCCAGGAAATTTGTTAATGAAAAAATTATTAAAATTAAGATACAATTGATACAAAACGAAATTCGTTTTAAAGAAAGGATTTGTACTTTCTGTTTTGAGGTCTCTGTGAAAGTTTGAAAGTCTTTTAGTGCTTTTTTTAGAGCGCTCGCGTCCATAATGGAAAACTGTCACGTAATATTGTTTTTTCCTCATAAATGCGAACACGAAAAATAAAAGACAAAAGACTTTTAAGTAAAACTTACTCTGAAATTGTGTTCTCGGCGGAATTCGCTCTTCAAAATGCTGCCGTTCGTCCTCTGAGGAAAAGGTGCATTCTTCCTCGCTGTCCAGAATCATCTGAAGGGAGTCTTTATTACCGGAGAAGCGTGTCATACTCAAAACGCGATGAACTATCAGTCTGAAGTCTGATGAACAAACTGTGTTTTTATGGCATTGATCGGGGGGCGTATGCGATGCATACTAGATCAGGTAAACTATTTACATGTGAATCGCGCCGGGGGCGGGGCGGCTGCAGCTCATTTAGAGATAATGAAGGGAGAAGGAAAAACGGTACCTCTCCTTGCTTTCAAAGGGATTACATGAGTTAAAAACATTTGTTTTTTATATAAATTACTTCATTTAAAAGAGGAGATTTCAAGCTTCATAAAGACATATCTCACGTGCCTGTGTGAGAAGTATTCGCTGAGTTATGATTCATTTTCGGACGCGTTTCAGAATTGACTACACGGACAGAGAGAAGGCAGAACTCGCTTCGTGATTATTTTTCTTTATTTGGCAAAAAGCACAACATTTTGTTTTTATTGTGAGTATACACAAAAATAATACACATTTAACAGAATCGATTGATGTATGAAACTTGTTTTATAAAATCAAAGTCAAAAGAGTATTTGGGGTCTCAATTCAACTCATAAGGAAAAAAGCGAGCAGATCACGCCGGCGTGATCTCCGACCTCTGAGGGTTAAGTCCTGCAGTGTGAACGTAGCCTATGAGTCCACACTCAAGAGTGTTAAAGTTAATGAGATAATTAAGTGATATTAAACCAAAAGATGTGCGTTATCATGACTGACATTAAAGGGGTCATGTCTTTTGACATGCAAGAGGTTATTGTACTATTAAAACATCCTGTAAGTTTCACAACTCAACTTCCTCATTAGTCCAAAACAGCTTTCATTGAATCCAAGCTTAGAAAACGACTTGTTTCGGATTGTCAAAGTATGTCCACGAAATACCGCCTCTGTAGAATCAGATCATTGCGTCTTTGGCCCCGCCCACTGGCGCGTTAGTGAGATGAAGTGAATAGTTAGTGAATAGATGGAGAAAAGAGAGATGCAGGATCACTGGAAAGATATTGTTAGTTTCTAAAGGATCCTAATGCTAGGAAAGTGGTTATTTATTTTCAACTATGTGAAAGTCTCAGTGGATCATTATTATTTTGTTCTGTACATTTCATTGTGGATTCTTTGGTAAATCAGTCGCAATTTGACGCAGGCTTGGCAAACAGACTGTTACAGAAAGATACAGACCCAACAGTAATGCGACAACATGTTAATAACAGTGTTCATTTTAATGCCTGATCTGTGATCAGTGAGTTTTATATGTGAGGGTTCATTCTCAGATGTTCTTTCACGAAATCCTTTATTGCTGCTTATACATCAATAAATCAAGCCAGTGACTAAACAGTCAACTTCACACTGTACCTTTTAGTACCATGAAAATAATTTCTTATTTAAATTGTGATTAAAGGTTCTCTAAGCGATGTCAGGAGACGTTACTTCTTGTTGACATTCGAATTATTGTCAAACAAAACGGAGGCTGGCTAGACCCTCCCTCCTCCTCATCCCGTCTCCTCCCTCCTCCCCTCCCTTCCCTTCCCTTCCGGCATAAAGGAAAGTCAAAATAGTCACTACAAAGTTGTTTTACTGATACCTGATACTTCATTCAATGTGTAATGTCGCCAAGTTAGATAAATGCTTTTATATATTGCAGAACAGAATACAGAAAAAGTTGTGTTGGTTTAGCGAACATGAACGTCAGTTTAGAAAGAAAAGTGGATTTACCTGTTCTGCAAAAACAGAGCAACTGAATGTCAGATAGTAGCTAATCCCTTCTGCCGGCGGAGTTCTCGCCACCTTTCAAAGGTTTTTCCGATGTAAATTCGGGACTTTGCGCGTTCCTTATCCTTGTCCCTCTTGCAAGTTGTTCTGTTCATCGAAACGTCGTCTCTTTGGTCGTGTGTCGGCCATAATTCAAACTAGTGATCGACCGATATATCGGCCGGCCGATATATCGGGCCGATATTTGCGTTTTTTACGTGAATCGGCATCGGCCGATACACTGCTGCGTTCGCCGATAGTTTTTTCCCGGCAGACTGGCGTCCACAGGCAGCTCTGTGTTGCTGGAGACGCTGCACTGCCCCTCCCCCACTAACAGAGTGCTGGAATCTGCTCTTCAAGACAACGATAAGTTTTAAACTTCCAAAGCATCTTTTAACTGTTTAACTTAGCTGAAATATTGACATACACTTTGAAAGTGTTAACACGTAGCTCTATATGTACTTGCAACTATAGCTAAGCAAGTTTGTGGGTCCAAATGGAAAACGCGAATGCCGAATGCCTCTATAAAACTGCTTGCCATTGTATTTAGGGAGCTGCAAATAGCTAAGTTGTAGGCTATTCGTATGCGTATGGAAGCTGTTACGAACACTGGTCATAGGATTAAGTAATGCCGACGTTGTTCCGTGGTATTTGTGGGAGTTTTATTCAGCGACCACCTGGCAGAGGTTTGGACGCGTGTGGTGTGTCTCTCTCCAGTGTTTCCCCACACATAGACTAATTCGTGGCAGTGCGCCACAGAATCAACACCGGCCGCCACATATTGCGTTTTTTTGCGGTCGCCAAAGCGAATTTTTATCTCGCCAAAGCCTTATTTGATCGCTGAGTGATGTTGATGACTGAAAACTGCGCTTGTGACAGGTCGCATGTTGCTGAAAGAACGAGCAGAGAGAGAGAGAGAGAGAGCGCGCCCCTCTTCTGGCCGCGCGCGCGCACACTCACCGTCTTCAAACTGTCTTGCACTCCCTCCCTCGCGCATATTTATCAAAATCAATTGAGAATGGACATGATGGTAAAAGGTCGGAAGAGCGAAGTTTCATGTGGAGGATTGGGACATTTTTTTTTTTCCTGAATTACCGCTGGATGTGATTTGTGCTAAAAAAAAACGTTTCCTTGTCTTCTCTGAAAAGCGTACGTTCCGCACATTCAGCTGACACAAACCACACTTTCAATAAACCCAAAAACCTATCCAGTGATGAAATGTTTTCTGTGTTGACACAAATCTTGTGCGATGTCCTAAACTGTCTGCCGGTATAATCACACGAACACGTACACGTCCACTAATGAAACCTCTGATTCACGCACTAATGACTCATTTGAACCGATTCTATTAAATGTATGGCAATACATTATAACAACTGATTTATCCAACACTGAACTCACCAGACGTCTGGATCGGTGTATAACAAATCAGTAACACTTTATAATAAAGTTCAGTGTATTAAACTAGTTAACTTCATTAGTTAACATTAACTATTAATAAACTGCACTTCTACAGCATTTGTTAATCTTAGATAATGTTAATTTAACCAATTATAGTAGCCTTATTGAAATCAAAAGTTGTATTTGTTAACATTAGTTAGCCTAATGCACTGTGAATAACATGAACGAATGAAAAGCTGAATGAACAGCTGTATTTTTATTAACTAAGATTACCAAAGATTAATAAATAATACAGTAACAAATGTACCTTTTGCTCATTTTAAATTATGCTTAAATAATTATTTTCAGTATTTTCAGCACTGAACTCTTTTTTTTGCTTGTTCTACCTCACCTGTTTTTACTATTTGTTAAATATATATTTTTTAAGTTCAATAAAGGATCCTTTTTTAAATTGAGACTTGCAACATGTTATCATCATGATCATTGTGTCATTTTTATGATGTAAATTGAGGGAGAAAAAGCAGTATCGGCTCCAAATATCGGCTCAAGAAGATCGGCAGCCCGTATCGGTCATCGGCTAAGGCTGATGGAAAAAAAATCGGTATCGGCACTAAAAAATCCATATCGGTCGATCTCTAATTCAAACTTCCCTCTTCGTGCTTCTCTCTCCTCCACACACCCCCTTCATGTGTACGCGCACAACCCCCCAAACCCCACCCTCAAATACTTCTTGCCAGTGATTGGCTGGAGCACAGTTTGTTATGTTTCGTGGTGCGGGTGAGCCCAGTTTGTTTTTGTTGACGTTTGTGGAGCCTGTGGTGTCTAGAGAGACCGCGTTTTTTTTACAGTGTGTTCAGGGGACAGGCAGCTAGCGGATAGTGAGGAGATGTTTGCTCTATGTGACAAAAAATGTTTTGGCCTAAAAAACGTGTGACATGAGCACCTTTTAAATTACATACAGAAAGCAAAGAACGCTCCCTTTATAATCACTGGAGCTGCCAATCACTTCAGTTCAACACGAGTAACTGAGTTTAGCATTCTTGCCCAAACTTTCATTATAATCAAAGACTTTGTCTACACTGCTCAATGAGTCTCTTATTTCCATTATGTTTGCACTGTGTTGGTTATTATGAAAGGTGATCTGTGATAGTGCAGAAACAGACATGACTGTGATTGGCTACAATGCTCAGCGCTTCAACCTTTTATGCAGTGGGAGTAGAAGTAATTATAATGCTGTAATTAACACTTCACAATTAGTTAATCTCAGCAGATGTGATTAGTAAAAATGCGGTGAAGGTTTTCAATAGAGTTTCATATGCAGAGATATTAACAAATCATAGCAGTGGCTGTTCACATTCGAGTCTTCAAGGGCACATGCCCCTTTAAATATTGTTTAATTTAAGTCTTTTCTTCCCTATTGTGACACACATCTGAGTGAAATGGCTTCTCAAACAAATGTAGAGGAGGACTTGATTTTGTTTATGTGGAATTGATTGGGTGGTTGTGGTTTGCTATTGGTGGATCTCATGTGAGTGACAGGTTGCCCCGCCCTCAAACCAGTAAACACATTGTCAGACAAGAGAAGAGATGTTAGAGGGAGGGGAAGTTATTTTGATTAAAGATTGCACATGAATTGAAATGGTTTTGGGGCAACGGTTCGATGGCAGTTCGGGACAACGGAATTGTTGATTTGATTTGTTGCTCTAATTGATAGATTGACCAATACTGTGCAGTAAAATGCAACAGCTGCTAGATAAAAGAAAAAAAATACAAACTAGGTGCCGCTTTCTGCCATCCCAGTTTCCTTTTCATGAAGTTTGTGGAGCGCGTCACAAAAATGTATTGAAACAGCGTATAGGTTACTAGCAAACTCTTGCGTGTCATCTGAACTCTGTTTTGGGGTAGTGCGTAGATCGTCTCTTCTTCTGCTCTTTTTCCTGTTGTGATGGTTAGCAAACAGTGTTGCATTACCGCATGCGTCCCCTTCTGGATTAAAGTGTGTATCGCCTGTGACTGACTGTATTCGTCGTCTGACTGTATGCACTGAACCGTGACGGTTCAAGGCGAATACATGTACCGTTACACCTCTAATGTGCACTGATAAATCATTTATAGTAAATACTGCAATGTTCCATAAAAAAACAAGAATTTTCAGTTTTTATTAAAGTTATTGCAGGTTTTGATGTATAAATCCTACTAACATTTATAAATGCACTTAAGGAAACTAAATTAAAAATGAAATTCATGACCACTGAATCAGCGCTGAAGTTCTTAAACTTGACATTTTTGTGCATCTCTTCATTTAATGGTCTGTTTATTTTGTTGTAGCCGAGTCACGAGGGTTACCTGGCCTGTCTTGACATCTGGAGTATATTCCTGGACTACCTGACCACCAAGATCAGAAGCCGATTGGCTGACAGAGACAGTGTCATTAACAGGTACATGTCTGTGGACTGTGTGAATGCAGTTTGTGTTATATAGGTTGCTCAAGCATTGAACGCTGTCGTAATCTGTGTGTGTGTGTGTGTGTGTGTGTGTGACCAGGTATAAAGATGCTCTAGTTCTGCTGCTGCGTGAAGTTCTCAACCGGATCCAGTTCAGGTTAAACCAGAGTCAACTTGAAGAACTCGATGATGAGACGCTTGACGATGATGTAAGGATCAATCAAACATGCACACGGTTAGCTAAAACATCTCTTTTTTTTTTTTGGCTGAATTTTTGGAACTCTTTCCCCTCTGGTTTCCATAGCAACAGACGGAATGGCAACGGTACCTGCGTCAGAGTTTGGAAGTGGTTGCCAGGGTGATGGAGCTGCTGCCGTCCCAAACCTTCTCTGTTCTGGTGGGTGTAGATGAGTGGGTGAACATGCTCCTCTCTCTCTCTCTCTCTCTCTCAGGTGGAGATGAGTGGGTGAACATGTTCCCTCTCTTTGAACTGAAAACAATGGACTCTCCATTGGCAATCCTAATAACTGTTTAATATGAAAGCAAAACTGATTTAAGTGAGTCTCAGTGAAGTCCAAAGCATTCATGGAGCATTTACGATTTTAAATCAAATTCTGCTGTAATCCACATGAGGAAGAGTATTAGAGCTGTCAATCAATATAAATGTTTCATCAAATGCCCAGTTTAAATTTGTCTGTCTGTAAATGTATTTTTTATCTATCTATGTATATTTCTTATCTGCCTGTCTGTCTATCTATCAATCACATTTTTCCTGTTATTATGAGCAGAGCATGATTATGTGTGTGTGTTTAGTTTCCGGTGCTCCAGGAGGATCTGGACGTTTATCTTGGGCTGCAGCAGTATATCGTGAGATCAGGATCAAGTGAGTTTCTCTTCATGGTCACAGTCTGAATATTCAGCAGTGTTATAGATAGTAGCTTTGTTTTCAAACCTGTTCAGCTGCACACCCAGATTACACTTTTAAATGCAAATGTAGATTTTGACAGAATTATTGGATGCATTGTTTTGGGTGAACTATTTGTCTTGGAGAATGCTAATGTGTCGTTTTCACTCCGTATCCAAATGTCACTGTTTGTATGTTAATCCACTGAATCATTAAGGGGAATTTGTTGGAAATATGATATCTTTGACACATTTCCTTGTTCTTCAGGCTGCACTGTTTTTTTTCTGTTTTTTCTTTTGCTATCTGACTTCCTTCTGTCAAATATCTTGTATAAATATGTTGCTGCCATTTTTTTGACCTAAGTGTGTAATAACCAGCCCAAGTAAGCAGGCTGTACAACTACAGACAAGATGAAATATAGAGAATATAGTGTTTGGGGCAGCAAGATTTCTTTTTAAATGTTTTTGAAAGAAGTCTCTTATGCTCACCAAGGCTAAATAAAAACAGTAATATTGATAAATATTACAATTAAAAATAACACATTTAAGTAATGTATTTAAATGTGTATTAAATTGTAATTTCTTCCTGTGATCAAAGCTGTATTTTCAGCATCATTACTCCAGTCTTCAGTGTCACATGATCCTTCAGAAATCATCCTGATATGATGATTTGATGATCAAGAAACATTCGTTATTATCATCAATGTTGAAAACAGTTGTGCTGCTTCATATTTTTGTGGAATCTATGATACATACATGTCTTTACTGACACTTTTGGTCAATTTAATGCATTCTTGCTGGAAAAAGTATTAATTTCTTCTTTTTTAAACTTACTGACCCCAAAACTTTGAACAGAAGGTTACCTTATTTTGATTGCTTGAGCACTTACTCAGTCAACCTAGTATTTTAGTAGTTTCTGGTCTTGTGATGTTCAGTCTGATGGTGCTTTGTGGCGGGTCTGTTCTCATGTGGCTTGTGAGCTGTTGTCAGCTGTTGTTGAGTGGTTTTACACCTCTCTCTCTCTCTGTGTGTGTGAGAACAGATCGCAGGCTGAACATCACAGCGGAGGCCGACTGCAGAAGACTTCACTGCGCTCTCAGAGACCTGAGCTCTCTCTTGCAGGCCGTGGGACGCCTGGCCGAGTTCTTCACAGGGGACGTTTTCACCGCCCGCTTTAATGACGCTCTCGCCATCGTGCAGAGGTCAGTTCCTGATTCCCAGTTCCTCATTTGACAACAACACTACCTCCTTATGTGTGCTCTTTAATGTCCTCTGTATTTGCTTATGCTTTATGCCATGTTTTTTATGCATATTATTAGTGGTCTTATTACTGGTTTTGCTATGTTGTGTAGTGTGCTTCACATGGCTATTTCATGACTTCTTTTTGCGTTACACCAAATTTAGTTTTTTTTTTTTTACACTTGTCATAAATAACTTTGTTATTATTCCCTTTTACAAAGTTTTGATTTTGTTTTTGGGATCTACTAGAATAGGTTGTCTTGCTTGAATGTTCAGAAACACATTATTTTTCTCATATTCTCCATTGTTGCAGCACCTCTCTTCTCAGTCTGTCAGTAACGCTCTGTTTAGTTCCTGTCTCTATGAAGCCCCTCCTTCTGAGAAGCCTAGATTGCTCTGATTGGTGGGCTGGATCAATGTGTTGTGATTGGTCAACCGCTTCGGCATTTTTTGGAAATGTCCCGTCCCTCACCATAACCGTGATTTTCAACACACTACTAACTAACTCAACCAGGCCCCGTCCTTTGTTTTTCGTATGCCTTGTGCGAGAATTATTTAAATAAGGAATATTGTGACGTGTTTGTTTCCGGGATAGACATTCTTCATGCTCAAACATTACACACTGAAGAAAGATGAACATGTAAAAAAAAAAAGGACCCCTTTGATATACTGTTTAAACCCTGGCTCAAAAAACACTTATCTCACTAAACAAATGATTGCTAATTTAACTGTGTGAACTTGTGCAGACTGTCCAAATATAAACTAAACCAAGCCTTTTTTCAAAAAGCAAAGGTTATGGTTTTGGTTTTACTTTCACAAGTGCAATGTATTTTCCTGTTAACGCCAACACTTTGTCAAAATAATATGCAAATAAATGCAAACAAATATCATATTATTTATTTAGGAATGAATAGCTTGAATTATTAATACAGATTGTATGATAGATGGTCAGATGTAAATATCTGACTGAAATATGTGATGTTTAATTCTTGGCCATTTTGTTTCTCCTTCTGTCAGATTGGTGGAAGTGTCGTGTTACGGTTCTCAGATCAGCCTGTACGATGTAGAGATGGCTGTTCCTACAGTGCTCAAACCAGACCTAATAGATGTGTAAGTAGTCATGAACACTAATGTGCTAGTTGATGCAGGTTAACCTAAATGAGAATAGTTTTAAAATAAAACCTAATAAGCGACTCTGTTTTGCAGCCATGCGCAGTCATTGGCCGCTCTGCAGGCGTATTCTCATTGGCTGGCTCAGTTCTGCGGCGAAGTGCAGCGGCAACAAGATCAAACGCAATTTGTGGATCTCATCAGGTCCAGCATGGACGCCACGACCCCTCTCATCAATGCCAAGGTCACTTGATTTTTATAAATAATATTTTGATGCTCATTTAAAGCAGAACACAGTCATTTCAAGTTTAAAGAATTGAAGACCTTTTTATAAATATATATGAAGACTGTTTTATTAAATATATATGTGTATTGGTATGGGTACTACTGATATTATACTATGTATAATTTCATACAATTAAGAAGTTGATTAATATTATTATCAACAATATTAGATTTAGCTGATATCATCAAGGAAACTATGAAAGCTTGTTTCTGCAATGGAATAAAAAAAAGTTAAAAAGGCAATTGTGACTCCCAATTGTAAGGGGAAAAAATGCAGACTTTTTTTCTCTCTCTCTCAGATTTGTGAGATATAAACTCGTAAATCTGAGGGAAAAAGTAAGAATTTTGAGATAAAACGTTAGTTACCTTTTTTATTTTTTATTCCGTGTCAGAAACAAGCTTTCATTATAAACATCTTAGTCTTTCCTTCCTGTGACGGGGCGGTCCAGAGACAAGTTACAATTGTTTGTTGAATTAAATGGCAGAGACTGTTTATTGTGTAACCAACACAACAATATCCAGAAAAAAAAGATTTTATGCAAAATGCTGTTATACTTTTAAGTATATCCCCATCAGCATTATTTTTTATTATTTTTTTTTTGGCCAGCATTTTTGATTATTTTCAAGTTTCATGGCCCCAGAATATTTTGTTGTTTGAATATACCGCTTTATTCCGCTTCATGCATTCTTTTTTTTAAATCAACATTTGAATGCATGTTCGTTTCTTAAAAAAATATTTTAACAAAAAGCTGACAACAGACTATAACGGGCATAAGCAATGCTTTTATTGCTAATTTTTTGCCTGTGTTTTGATCAGGAGTTTCTGTACTAATTCAGAAGTTTTTTAATAGCGCCCTCTACCGTATAACAGTGAAAATAATCACTGGATAATTCCATCAATGGCCGGGAAAGAGTAAATTATAAACAAGCCTGAAATACACAGGACTCTTATTTTGAAATGTATATGCTTTACTATTTCCAGCTGCTCATTCAAACAGATCAGGGAGATAAAATATGCACTCTTACAACCATCTACAAAATACTGCAATATAAACACCCTAAAGTAAACATTGTCATAATTTATTCAGCCATGTCTTCATAATAAGGTTTGTAGTAGAAATGTACAAAGCTATATATTTATTTGTGGTGTTGTCTTGAAACTGAAGCGTGTCTCTCGGCTGTGAGGTCTACAGTAGAGTTTCTGTTCTTCTGTTCAACCAGTTATTCTTCATTCTTTCTCTTTGATGAACTCTAATCCGCCCGATCTCTGTGTGTCACAGGTTCCAGAGAAGTTGCTGTTATCTGCGTGCCATCTCCTGGTCTCCATGTCCACCACCGTACGACCGGTGTTCCTGGTGTCGCTGCCGGCGGTGCAGAATATCTTCAACCTGATCACAGAGAATCATAACCACAGATTACCTCAGGAGGTGTGTGTGTGTGCATGGGTTTATGTACTTGGATCCCACTGTTGTTGTTTGTGATGTAATATTTGTTGTTTTTCTTCCTCAAGGCTCACGTCCTGGTGTGTCGAGCTCTGTCCAACATGTTGCTGTTGCCGTGGCCCAGTCTACCAGAAGCAGAGCAGCAGTGGCCGAGCCGTTCGTCCAATCACGCGCGGCTTCTCAGCAGTCTGACGCAGCAGTACCGCCTCCTGCCCCGCCCACCCAACCATCATCCCAACAGTGAGAGCAACAGATGAACACTGATAGCAATGTCAAATATTATAGTATATACCATATATAAATATATATAGCAGAGCAGTGATGCTTTAAATTGACTAAAAGTGACTGTAAAGACATTTATAATGTTACAGTTTCTAAATCGATTGAAATAGATTTCTGTTTCTTATCAATGCTGTTCTTTTGAACTTTCTATTCATCAAAGAATAAAAAAAAAATCACATTTGCACAAAAATATTATGCAGCACAACTGTTTTCAACATTGATAATAAGATATGTTTCTTGAAATCATCATATTAGAATAATATTTTAAATATTTAAAAAAATAAATTAAAATTTTAATAATATTTCACAATATTACTGTTTTTACGGTATTTTTGATAATAAATGCACCTTGGTGAGCATTTACACTGCAGGTCTTGATGCCCAATTCTGATTTGTTACCGACCCCAAACTTTTTGAATGGTATTTTTTATTTATATAAAGGTTATTTATATATGGGTTTATTTATAAATGGATTGTCATTTGAATTTTTTTTTTTTTTTTTTTTTTTTTTTTTTTTTGATACAGCCGTTTTTACCAGTTATTCTTTTCTAAGAGTATTTTCAGAAATGCCAGTAATGTAAGTAATGATGTGTCCCTCAGGTAAAGCGGTGATCCAGCAGACTCTGTGTGTGTTGAAGGATCTGGTGGACAGTATATCAGGAGAGGCCACTAAATCACGTCAGATCTGTTACCACAGCCTGCAGGAGTCAGTCCAGGTCACGCTCGCACTGTTCCCTCACTTCATCCAGCAGCCAGGTGAACAAATCATCATCATCATCATCAACATCAGCATTCATGACCACGACTCCTCCACTGCCTTCTGTTGCTGGAATGATCTTTACTGAGGATTCATATCTCTCTCTCTCTCTCTCTCTCTCTCTCTCTCTCTCTCTCTCTCTCTCTCTCTCTCTCTCTCTCTCTCTCTCTCAGATGTGACAGACGAGATGCTGAGTTTCTTTCTCACGCTGTTTCAAGCGCTGCGTGTTCAGATGGGTGTAGCTTTCACAGAGCAGATCATTCAGACGTTCCTCAGCATGTTCACCAGGTGACCTCGGCTTCCTCTTGTTCACTAATCGATCATGTGTCACTGTGTATACTGATGCTCACTGATCCTCATGTTCCTCAGGGATCAGCTGGCCGTCAGCATCTTACAGGAGGGCAGCTCGGGATCCAGAGTGGTTCAGAAGTTTCTCAAGATTCTGCAGGTTTCAGTGGTTATTAACCCTATAAAGCCCACTGTCATTTTTGATTCACATATGTCTAAGACCTCTAAATTATCAACAAGATAAAACTGTTGTACACAATCTAGTACATGCCCTATGTATGATTGATAGTTTATAGTTTTCTAGTAAGTAAAAGGCCTTTCAGTATATTTCTAAAAATGTCTCTTCAGGTGTTGTTGCTGTGAAATATTTACTGAAGGAAAAGCTTCATATTCTCACTATATCAGGCAATATGAGACAAAACCCTGAAGTATCAAATATGTTACTCAAAAAGCACAACTTTTATTCTCCCTCTAAAGGTTCAATTAACTCTTCCATTCAAAATATAGTTTTTTGTTCTGACTTATTTCATGTCAAACATTACAGGATTGAACATGTTCATCTTTGCTTTATTGTCTCAGGTTGTGGTTCAAGAGCCTGGCCAGACCTTCAAGCCTCTGTTACCCAGCATCCTCAGCCTTTGTTTGGACCAGGTTTACCCAATAGTGGCAGAGGTAAGAGACATGAGTTAAAGACACCCCACCTCAGAGTGCTTAAGGTTAAAATCCATTTCCCAGCATCATTTGATTTACGAAAAAAAAAAAAAAAACGGCACCTGTGGTTTCCAGAAATTTACTGTTTGGAATATATATATATACATTTTACTATTCGTTACAGTATATATGACCTAATTTTTCTTTTTTAACTTAGTTAACCAGTAAACTAATTAGTTGTTATAATATATATATATTTTTTTTCTGTAAAAATTACATTAACAATGACATGACAAACATTTTATAGTGTAGAAACCACAATGCAGAACATTTAATACATTAGCATTTACAAGACAAACACTAATCATTGTTTAGCTATTTAAAGGTACATTAAAGTCACCATGAGATCAAAATTGACTTTCTTTGTATGGAACATTGTAGTATTTATTATAAATGATTTATTCGTGCACACCATTTTTTTTTTGATCCAATCAATTACTAATGATTAAAATTAAGTCCATTTTTGAGAATTTGAGAAGCCATTTCACTATACATCACAATAGAGAAGAAAAGATTATTGCAACTTCTGTTTCATGCCGACTTTAAAAGTCCTCTAACGTTCTTCTTTCTTCAAGCTCTTTTAATTCGCTCATCTTCACGTCTGTGTTCTGCAGCGTTCCTGTCCGGATGTGAAAGCTGAGATGTTTGAGCTGCTCTTCCAGATTCTTCATCAGAACTGGAGGTTCTTCTTCAAGAGCTCAGTGTTGAGCAGCGTACAGAGAACCGGAGCGGAAGAACTCATGGAGAACCAAGCGCAGTTCACGGCTGCCATGCAGGTATCGACCGCACGTGTGTAACACACACATACAGTGAGGAAAATAAGTATTTGAACACCCTGCTATTTTGCAAGTTCTCCCACTTGGAAATCATGGAGGGGTCTGAAATTGTCATCGTAGGTGCATGTCAACTGTGAGAGACATAATCTAAAAAAAAAAATCCAGAAATCACAATATATGATTTTTTAACTATTTATTTGTATGATACAGCTGCAAATAAGTATTTGAACACCTGTCTATCAGCTAGAATTCTGACCCTCAAAGACCTGTTAGTCTGCCTTTAAAATGTCCACCTCCATTTATTATCCTAAATTAGATGCACCTGTTTGAGGTCGTTAGCTGCATAAAGACACCTGTCCACCCCATACAATCAGTAAGAATTCAACTACTAACAAGGCCAAGACCAAAGAGCTGTCCAAAGACACTAGAGACAAAATTGTACACCTCCACAAGGCTGGAAAGGGCTACGGGGAAATTGCCAAGCAGCTTGGTGAAAAAAGGTCCACTGTTGGAGCAATCATTAGAAAATGGAAGAAGCTAAACATGACTGTCAATCTCACTCAGACTGGGGCTCCATGCAAGATCTCACCTCGTGGGGTCTCAATGATCCTAAGAAAGGTGAGAAATCAGGCCATGCACAAAGATGTCCTTAAAACAACCCTTAACGTTCGTTTTCAAAACTGTTCAACTCATCGAGTGGTTAGTGGTGTTCATTGATGATTAAAAACAAATATATCGGCGCAATGTATGATTTCAATCCGTTTTTTTTTTTCTATAGTGGAACTATTTTTTCAGATACCTCACAACCGCGTATAAACTTCCGCTCTATTTTCTGTTTCCGGTAGCGCACTAATATCAACGAGCAATGAGTCCTCCATCAGAAATCAATGGGATTTTACAAAATGCCAAATAAAACATGACAGAAACTGTATTTCGCTACTCTACTTGTTTTGGAACATCAACGAACACCACTAACCACTCGGTGAGTTGAACAGTTTTGAAAACGAACGTTAAGGGTTGTTTTAAGGACATGTTTGTGCATGGCCATAGACTCTCATTCTAAAGCGGTCATGGGCAATTCTAAAATAGTCAAAAAGTCGAGACAGGAACCATTGTCAAAATTTCTTTGTCCACCACTCTTGTTCTACAAAATAGACTCAAAGTGTTAAATACCGGGATTATCCTTTAAATAGCGGAGCTGGAAACGCTGCTAAGCGTGATTCTTGTGTCTGAGTGTCGTGTCTTTGATTTGCAGGCATTTGGTCAGTCTTTCCTACAGCCGGATATTCACATCTTCAAACAAAACTTGAGTTACCTGGAGGTCCTGAACACCAAACACAAGTTGTACCACAGGGTAAGACACGCTGACATATGCTTACATTTGCTCAAATCTGATGATTGAATGTAGTGAAGATCCTGCAGCTTACGTTTTCATATGTACTTAAAACGTAGTAGGAGTGGAAAAATATGGCCAACTACTCCATTTAATGTTTTTTTTTTTTACAAAAACTAAACAAAATTAGTAATTTTCTGTCAGTGTTTAAATGTAGTAAAACCCCCACAGATATAGCAGAAAACATCTGAGTCATGTTTATTTTTTCCTCTGTCCCTGGCCATAATTCTAACCTTGAAACCAGGATCAGGCATGAGATAATGTCATGCATGTGAAAATCATATGAGAATTGAACAGATAGTTGTAACCTGCCTCAGAGTAAGATAGGAATATCTTATTTTAGGAATATATATATGACTTATGTCTTTATGGCAGTTTTTCTGCTCATTTAATGGATAATACAAGACTTTTTCACCTTACAAATAGTTGTCGAAAGCAAAAATGCTACAAAATGCATCATATTTTGTGCGCTAGAGCAATTTTTTGGAATCCGCACCCCAAAATTAGTGAGAAAAAAAGTATAATATTTCCTTCAGCAAATATGATGCAGGGCGGTGTGATCAAATGGCAGATCGTGTGCTGTGGTTTGGTCAGTGATGTGTGTGTGTGTGTGTGTGTGTGTGTGTATTTCAGAAGCTGTTCAGGAACTCCATGCTGTTCCACTTCATAAATGTTCTTCTGCAAGTCCTGCTTCACAAGAGTCACGACCTCCTCCAGGACGACATCACGCTGGCGCTCTACAACATGGCGGCTGTGGATTTCCAAGCGTTTTACTCGTCCTTCTTGCCAGAGTTTCTCAACGGCTGCCAAGGCCTCGACCCTCACCAGCGCACAACGCTTGCCCGAAACTTCACGCCAGAAAGAGTGAGTGAACGTGACCGATGGGATTCATTCCTGAAGCTCTAATTACTGGAGTGTTTTACTAATGTGAAGGACTGGAACATTTTCACTCTTAGCCAAGCTTTGCCTGGCAAACTAAATAATCTGTCACATGACCATAATTATTTTATATAGGCTATATCTTTTTTGAAGAAGTCTCTTGCTCACCAAGACTGCATTTATGTCAATGATCAAAAAAGCAGTACTACTGTGAAATATGATGAATTTTTCAATGTGAATATATTTTAAAATGTAATTTATTTCTGTGATCAAAGCTGAATTTTCAGCATCATTACTCCAGTCTTCAGTGTCACATGATCCTTCAGAAATCATTCTAATATGATGATTTGATGATCAAGAAACATTTCTTATTATTATTAATGTTAAAAACTGTTGTGCTGCTTCATATTTTTTCAGGATTCTTTGATAAATAGAAAGTTCAAATGCAAGTCACGTCTCTTTCTGTCTTTTCCGCCCCTCACAGGACCTGCCGTCGTTTTCTCAGGGAGTGTATCGTATCGTGAACGATCTGCGCTTCTACAGACTGTGCAATGGAAGTCTTCCACCGGGAACATTGAAACTATAGCAGCGCATCACCCCTGTCACAGCCAAACCACGGCCCGACTTCTTCTTGAGGACGCGCATCACTGCTTCAGTGGTCATGTGTCTCCTTTCACACGGGCCAGCCTGTGATCTCAGTGCCGGCGTGTTCTGAGAGCGGCACGGCTTCTAGCGTCAGCTTGTTTTATGTTTATTTCAGAGAGATTTTACACGTTGCCAATGATCAAGAGGCCAAAGTGGATGTTCAACAGATGCTGTCGAGAAACTCGTCCAGAATCAGCCGATGCGGTTCGGGTTTCACTGTTGCGTTATTTAAATACGAGCAGTGCTTTCCCAATGACCTGTTGTTTTAAAAGGACTGGTGTCACTGAAAGCACACTTATTTTGTTGAAATGAACAGCCGGCGTTTGACATGCAGTGGTGTAGAGTTAAACGAACACGTCTCAAGACGGCTTCATGTGGATGTTCATACGGGCTGTTGTTGTGCTCTGAATGCTTTTAAAGTGAACGGGTGCAACGCAGAGCACTGGATTTCTCTTTCTCTTAAATGTCTGGTTTTATCAGCCTCTGGCTCTCACGTCTTTTTCATATCATTCCATCCTGATCCAGGAGAAACAAACCTTCAATAAAGTTTTATAATAAAATGCATTATTTGTCTTTCTCATTCTGTTATTGTATGTGTTATCTTGTTTTACACACAGCAGCAATGCATGCTGGGAGCAATGGGTTTTAAAATATGCTGGCTCCCAGCATGCATTCAAATGCACATTATTGATTTCTGTGTGAGTCCAAATGAATCAGTGTTCAAAAGAAATCTTCAAACAAACAAAGTCAATGTACAGTAGCGATGTTACATTTGACACTGAAGCTTCAAAGCGCGGCGCATCGAATGATAGGCTTGTTCGACTTGAACCGGCGCTGCACAGACCGATCGGTTTATGACATCAAAGTACACGTCCGCGAGAGCAATGAGGAGCCAGAGCCCGTCTTCTGCTCTCTGTTCGCTCTCGCGGTATTTTGATATTCACTCACACATCGGTTTGTGCAGCGCCGGTTCAAGTCGAACAAGCCTGAAGCCTCACTTTCTTTCCAGTCACGCGAATGCTTCACTTTGCGTGTCGGAATGCTTGAACCCAGATCACTCTACAGGTTTTTGGAAGTTTAAGTCCATTTACTATAATTTTTAAAATATATAAATAAGCCTATAGCCTATGTTACATAATCATATATTCTGACACATAAACAGCATAGAAACCATAAAATAATTAGACCAACTTGCATCTAGCAACTCTGTTGGTAGTTTTATAATTAGTATTAATATAATTGTTACATTTATTTTATAATTAAACAGAAACAGTTTTAAGTGTTTACTTATTGTGTGAATGAAAAATAGTCTTTATATATATATATATATATATATATATATATATATTAGGGTGCATCAAAAAACACAATTCTTGAATTTTGATATGGCTGGGTGCTAAAAGTGTTCCAATATATGTAGAAACAACACATGCAAAATATTTTTCCAGTACATGATGATTTAGGGGTGCCACCGCACATCTGTTTTTGTTGGATAAAGTGGTCAACAGTGCTCAATGGTCACAATGGAGATCTGAGGTAAACAATACTACAGCTCAAGAAAACTGAGGTGATCTTTCTGTTTGAGGTGATCATTCTGTGTTGGGTATGTATTATTACACATTACTATCATATCTGTAGTTGTGTCTTTGTATACTTATTTATCATAAGCCATTTAAGTCATATTTATAGGTATTTGGTGCTCATTACATCTAGCTAACATTAGCTAGCAACAGTTTGCTAACCACAGTTAGCTATCTATGTTAGCTTAGCTATTAAGCTTAACATCAACAGTATTCTAGAGTGGAAAATGTCATATTCAGAGTATACAGTGGGGAGAACAAGTATTTGATACACTGCCGATTTTGCAGGTTTTCCTACTTACAAAGCATGTAGTGGTCTGTAATTTTTATCATAGGTACATTTTAACTATGAGAGACGGTATCTAAAACAAAAATCCAAAAAATCACATTGTATGATTTTTAAATAACTAATTTGCATTTTATTGCATGACATAAGTATTTGATCAACTACCAACCAGTAAGAATTCTGGCTCTCACAGACCTCTTAGTTTTTCTTTAAGAACCCCTCCTGTTCTCCACTCATTACCTGTATTAACTGCACCTGTTTGAACTTGTTACCTGTATAAAAGACACCTGTCCACACACTCAATCAAACAGACTCCAACCTCTCCACAATGGCCAAGACCAGAGAGCTGTGTAAGAACATCAGGGATAAAATTGTAGACCTGCACAAGGCTGGGATGAGCTACAGGACAATAGGCAAGCAGCTTGGTGAGGAGGCAACAACTGTTGGCGCAATTATTAGAAAATGGAAGAAGTTCAAGATGACGGTCAATCTCTCTCGGTCTGGGGCACCATGCAAGATCTCACCTCGTGGGGCATCAATGATCATGAGGAAGGTGAGGGATCAGCCCAGAACTACACGGCAGGACCTGGTCAATGACCTGAAGAGAGCTGGGACCCAAAGTCTCAAAGAACACCATTAGTAGTAACACACTATGCCGTCATGGATTAAAATCCTGCAGCGCACGCAAGGTCCCCCTGCTCAAGCCAGCACATGTCCAGGGCCATCTGAAGTTTGCCAATGCCCATCTGAAAATAGAGCTTTTTGGTCTAAACTCCACTCGCCGTGTTTGGAGGAAGAAGAAGGATGAGTACAACCCCAAGAACACCATCCCAACCGTGTAGCATGAGATGGAAACATCATTCTTTGGGGATGCTTTTCTGCAAAGGGGACAGGACGACTGCACCGTATTGAGGGGAGGATGGATGGGGCCATGTATCGCGAGATCTTGACCAACAACCTCCTTCCCTCAGTAAGTGCATTGAAGATAGGTCGTGGCTAGGTCTTCCAGCATGACAACGACCCGAAACACACAGCCAGGGCAACTAAGGAGTGTCTCCGTAAGAAGCATCTCAAGGTCCTGGAGTGGCCTAGCTAGTCTCCAGACTTAATAGAAAATCTTTGGAGGGAGCTTAATGTCCGTATTGCCCAGCGACAGCCCCGAAACCTGAAGGATCTGGAGAAGGTCTGTATGGAGGAGTGGGCCAGAATCCCTGCAGTGTGTGCAAACCTGGTCAAGAACTACAGGAAACGTATGATCTCTGTAATTGCAAACAAAGGTTTCTGTACCAAAAATTAAGTTCTGCTTTTCTGATGTATCAAATAATTATGTCATGCAATAAAATGCAAATTAATTACTTAAAAATCATACAATGTGATTTTCTGGATTTTTGTTTTAGATTCTGTCACTCAGAGTTGAAGAGTACCTAAATTACAGACTTCTAGATGCTTTGTAAGTGGGAAAACCTGAAAAATCTGCAGTGTATCAAATACTTGTTCTCCCCACTGTAGATGTCTTGTGTGTATTGAGAGTAGCATTGTAGTTGTTACAGTAAATTAACAGGGTAAGGCCACGTGAAAATGTCCCATTGACCTCCATTCATTTTGTCTATAGGACAAATGAATGGAGAATCTTGAAAGTTGAATTCTTTCTGAGAAATGCCCAAGTTGCCCAAAGGGCAAACAAACAACTTTTACTTTGATAACCCTATAGAACATGTTACTGTATAAAAGTTCACTGTACTCAACATTTCCAGGTCAACCTTTTAGCAATTAGACTAAAAATTGCACATTTTTCGAAATTTCGCCAAAGTTCATGTGTTAGGTGGCACCCCTAAATCTCAATGGAATTCCTCAAAACTTTGCAAAAGTCATTTTTATGTTAATTGGAACAAAATGCAATGCCAGCCAAATTGATATTTTGAAATTAAAATTTCCCATTCAAATTTGATGCACCCTAATATATATATATGATCTGAATTTTTCTTTTTTTCGAGAACCAAAAACAAAGGTTGGGTTTCACTGTAGCCTTACTTACATTTATGTACATTGAATTTAGCAAAAATGTAATTTATGATATAGTATTCTTTCCTTTCATTTGAGGGGATATTAGTAAAAGGGGTCAATGTTGTCAATTATAAATCTAGACAAATCTTTCCAAAATCTTCTTACATGGGTGCAATGCCAAAATAAACTAAACAAGGTTTCAGCAAAAGTGCAAATAGAATATTTCAGATCAATATCCTTTTAAATTTAACAAAAACTACTGGGTAGTGCTTGTGTACGATGTTGAAAGTTATTTCCATAATTTTATTTACCAATAAATATTTGTTTGGTAAAGTCCAGATGATCTTCCATAACAAACCTTTAACCAGAATATTCCAATAAACAATACAGTTTGGCCTGGAGACAATGTGTTTTTGAAATAATTAACCAATAGTTTTATTAACATTTAAGACTCCGGGGGCAAAACAAAGTTTTCCAATTGCAGTATCAAATAAATCAAAGGAAGAAAGAGGCAATACTGGTTTGAGTATTGGTTCTGAATAACGCCAAGACTCCTGTGGGAATCGCATCCCACAATAGAAAACTCTCCTGGTGTCACTGGAATTTATGGAAATCTAGAAACTCAGAATAAAACATCCCTTCTTGATTTAATTGATCTACTCGTATTATACCTGCTGAACACCATCTTTCAAAAAAGAAGGATTTAAAAAAATATATATTGCAATTGTTCCAAATGAAATATCTATGGGGTGAAAAATGATGCTTATATAACAGGGACCAAGCAACCAACAGCCGGTTAGAAATGTGTCTGAGTGCGGTCCGCATTATATATATATATATATATATATATATATATATATATATATATATATATATATATATATATATATATATATATATATATATATATATATATATATATATATATATATATATATATATATATATATATATATATATATATATATATATATATATATTATTATTATTAATTATTATATATTTTTGAAAGATGGTTTTCAGCAGGTATTATACGAGTGCGGTCCGCCTTGCTCTGATGTCACGCTGACGTATGTCAACAAACTCTGGCGACGGCGAGGCGGACATGTCGGATTCTGCAGTCGGAAACAGTTGCTCTCCACCGACTGCGCTGAACTAAAGCATGATGGGAAACGACTTACTGAGACAAAGCCTAATGCTCATTGGTTTAAACAGCCATGTATTGCTCTCTTTTAAAATGTTTGATTTTAAAACTCTGATATCAAGTTTTATGTATATAAATTATGTGTGAATATCCCCAAATATTCTCCATATCGGCTATTTTATTGTCATATAAATAAATAAATAAATAAATAAATAAATAAATAAATAAATAAATAAATAAATAAATAAATAAAAAACATGTCTGTAATTAAAGTAAAAAGGATTTATAAACAGGTCTTGCGAAGGGAAATAAATAACAGTACTTTGGGTGTCTGTTATTGGGTGTTCATTATATTTATTTTCATATAAAAGCAACAGAACTTAAATTGCATCATCAACACCGTACATGAGTGTGAATCCTGTGATATCCGTCCACTACAGACATTATTAACTCAGAACACACATTATTATGAGACTAATTTAGTCCTTCAAGAGCTTGACAGTAAAAATCAACTGTGTATACAATGACTGATAACATCTCAATATTTAGTTTAATAGAACAATAAAAACAAGATTGGAAAGACATGAAAATGTTCTTTTTGGGTGAACGATATTCATCCTAATAATAAAAGAATGAAAATGAAGAATACAAGTGATTACTTAAGAATATATGAATACATGAATAAACTTAAACTCATCTATTCATCTGTGTCGGATCAGAAGTTTGGACACGGCTAATTCGCTATCCACATATAAGTCATGAAAACTGAATAACACAAATGGCATTGTGGGAATGATGTAGTGAGCAAAACGTTACACACATGAAAATGTCTTATATTTGAGCTTGTTCTTTGATTCCAGCTTTACTCAATCTGGACATTCATCAACAAACACCAAACACTATTGAGGGTGAAACAGTGAACTGTGCGATCAGCACTTCATGATGACTTTCATTCACTATCTAGTGGAGATGAGGAGGTGCTGATGGAGAACAGTGATGAACCCCTCACACACACTTCTGTGTCCACATTTGTGAATAATAGTTTGTATCTGTGGCTGTTACACTTAATGTATTGTATTTCCTTTTATTTCACTTGATCAAGTAAATTCATTCACTGAAGTCATTAATAATCATCACAGATAATCAGTGGTGTGGAGTTTTCATTCCACCCCAAACAAACAAATGGATAAAGTTTCTCATTAAAAGACTGATGAGTGTAAGTGTAGATATGAGACATGGAATTCACATCATAAAAGGAGACGAGACCCTCATCATAATCCACAAACACACCGACCCTCTGAGGCTTCACTCTCAGAGAAAGAGGGACAGGTGAAGAGTCACAAGCCCAATAACTCTCATCACTCCGTCTCACAGTCCAGTATCCATTATCAGGACTCAGACTGAACAAGCCCTTCCTGTTACTGGATTCTCTGGCCACTCCTAAATCCCACTCAGTTTGATCCTTCACCTGCACCTCATAGTAAAAACTCCCTGAGGAGAATCCGTCCTTCCCGAGAACACTAAGATATACATCAAACCTGTCTTTTCCCCCATCCACTGCGTTCAGGCTGTTTCCATCTCTCACTTGTTTCCCATCATGAGATACGATGAGACGTGGATGAGCCGTATCAGCATCCAGAGTCACATTCACTGCAGAAAATATTGAAAAGTCTGCTTTACAGATGAGCATATAACAAAATAAAGAATTATATTTTATAATTAGGAATCATAGTAATTTTAGAACAAGATAATAAATAATAAAAATATTGCATTAATTGTAAACTAGATTAAAATGTTTGTAAGCAAATGTTGAAGTTGACTTGAGAAAACCTGAACAGAAAGTCTGAAGTAGTTTAAAAAGCTTTAAGTTGCTATAGGGTGTTCTGGGGTTTTGCTATGAGGTTGCTGGGTATTTTGGGTGGTTGCTAGTATGTTGCTAGGCGGTTGCTAGAGTGTTCTGGGTGGTTGCTAGGGTATTTTGGCTGATGGTTGCTAGGCATTAGCCTGGGTGGTGCTATGCAGTTGCTAGGGCATTCTGGGTGGTTGTTAGGTTGTTGCTACACTCACAAAAAAAATTGTGTCTAAAAATTAGATTTATGTATTTAAATTGCATAACAAATTCCCATGCATTTGGATTACATAGTTTTAACATAAACCAATCAATAATCTGAATGTGATTCATATTTTTAAGTCATATCTAAATGAAACAGATAAGATGTATGTAATTGTATTAATAAACTGAATGTGATTTATATTTGTCAGTCGTATGTAAATGAAACAGGTAAGATTTATGTAATAGTACACAGAAAAACGCCCATGTTAAATTAACACTGCTCAGTGTTCACACTATAGAGTTAAAGCGGTGTTGAAGTTAATGAGATAATTAACTGATGATTGAGCATTAATTATGAACACCTGCTGTTAACAAGCAGAATCGCTGAAGGAAAGAGAAACACAAGAACTACAACTGACTTCAGACACAGCCTTAGATGAAATCAACTGAAGAGAAAAGAAGACATTAAATCTGTGAAGATCTCAGCAGAGGAGGATTAAACAACTCCACAAACAGCATTACCAGCTTCACTTATTACTAACCAGACTGACTTTCATTTCCGTTTGAATGAAATCAATAGTTGTATTTTAAAGTCACCATGATGGTGGTTAGCGTTTGCTTTAGTTGGGCTCTTGACCATTGACTTTTTAATATAACATTTTCTCTTGCTGCTATAATTATGTGTTTATAAGACACATTTGTTGCAGCGAAAAAGCCAAGAGAAAAAGAGATCAAGTGATATTGGCTGATTATTGATGAAGGTGTAATCATCATATTGTGGCCTGAATCAGTTATCTTTTTCAGTGACTAATGCTTTGATTATTGGGCTTATGTGATTTTGTTATATTTATTATAGTAGCTGTGAGACCTGACAGCATTAGATCCAACAGTTAATCAAATAATATAAAGAATTTTAAAAAACATTTAGTGCATTAAACTTTTTCTACATTATTACTTAGACATCAAGAATCAGTGTATGACTCTCAACAATGGTGACAATCAATGAAATGCTTCATGCTGCAGTGCATGCTGGGTACCACCAATCAAAACTCACCCATATCTCCCAGCATGCATTGCGGCATTAATAAATTATGCATCAGGATTTTTTGTATCTTTTGTCACCATTGTTGAGATTCATAAGCTGTTTCTTGATGTCTGTGTGAGTCGAAGTAATGCCATAGATGAAAGGTTTTTGTGCACTAACTATTAAAAAAATATATATATTGTTTGATAAACAACACGGTTACATTTCATGCTGTAAAATCAAATGACTTCTGTTATGAATAAAACAATATTAAAAAACATTAGACACTGAACAAGATCAGTGAATCAGGCAATTACATGATGATGACTTTGTCGTCGTCATCATCATCATCAATAAACAGCCAACATCACCTGATCTCTTTTTCTCTTGGCTTTTTTTGCTGCAACAAATGTGTTTTATAAACACATAATTATAGCAGCCAGAGTAAATGTTATATTAAAAAGTCATTGGTCAAGAGCCCAACTAAAGCAAACGCTAACCACCATCATGGTGACTTTAAAATACAACTATTGATTTCATTCAAACGGAAATGAAATAAAGTCAGTCTGGTTAGTAATAAGTGAAGCTGGTAATGCTGTTTGTGGAGTTGTTTAATCCTCCTCTGCTGAGATCTTCACAGATTTAATGTATTTTTTTCTCTTCAGTTGATTTCATCTAAGACTGTGTCTGAAGTCAGTTGTAGTTCTTGTGTTTCTCTTTCCTTCAGTGATTCTGCTTGTTAACAGCAGGTGTTCATAATTAATGCTAAATCATCACTTAATTATCTCATTAACTTCAACACCCTTTACCTCTGTAGTGTGAACACTGAGCAGTGTTAATTTAACATGGGCGTTTTTCTGTGTACTATTACATAAATCTTACCTGTTTCATTTACATACGACTGACAAATATAAATCACATTCAGTTTATTAATACAATTACATAAATCTTATCTGTTTCATTTATGTATGACTTAAACATATGAATCACATTCAGGAGTATTGATTGGTTTATGTTAAAACTATGTAAACCAAATGCATGGGAATTTGTTATGCAATTTAAATACATAAATCTTATTTTTAGACACAATTTTTTTTGTGTGTATGGTAAGTACATGTAACATATGTAACGAGGACGCTGTAAAATAACGTGTTACCCAAAATTCTTATGCAAGAATAGTAGGGAAAACATCCTTGATCATTTAGTATATGAATCATTTGATAGCATATTTGCAGTGCATTATACCAAAAACTCAAAAACATTATAAATGAATAAATGTTTGACATGATGGGTAATTTAAAATAAATACTTTTAACTCACCTCTGTAGGTTCTTAAATGTGGGACAGCTAAGTATGAAACAAAGTATGAAGTTATAAAGCGTTCATAACAGAATTCATCTTTAGATCAATAATGAGATCAATAATTTTAATCACTGCTTGAAGAGCAACAAAATCCTAGAAGACTTTACACAGTTTATACTGTATATCCTATAATAAAATATAATGAATAGTATAGACATATATGAATGCACACACTGTCAGAAATAGGGGTACAGTAGGAGTCCATTTCTGTTCCCCAAGGTACAATCTACACTAACGTACCCCATAGGGCTTATTATTGGACCTCAAGGTACATATATGTGTTAAGCCATTTTTTTTTTTTTTTGTAAAAGTTGTTGTTTAAAGGTTTTAATGATACCTTAATTATTTAAGGTAGATTTTAACATATCGCTATATTTGAGTAGCCTTGAAATAAGTAGCCTTGAATTAAAGGAAATAAAAGTTTGTCACAAGAGTACAAATATGTACACAGCAAAAAGTCCAGTGTTAAATTAACTCTCCTGGGAGTTTATATGGCTCCAGAGTCAGTGTTACAATATGAGTGTTAAATTAACACTCAAGAGTGTTAAAGTTAATGAGCTCATTAAGTGATTCATTGAGTGATAATTGACCAATATTGAAGACACCTGATGTTAGCAAGCAGAATCACCAAAGGAGAAAATCAATTTTTTTAAGACACCGTTATGGTGATCAGTGTTTGCTTTAGTTGGGCTCTTGACCCATAAAACATTAACTTTAGATTTTGTTTGTCTGTTGTATCTGAGTTATAATTCTCAGATGAACAAAGAGAAAAGGTGATCAGGTGGTGTTGGTTATGATTTGATAATCATAATTCGACCTGAATATCAACTCTCATTTAGAGAGTCAGGTTTACCTTGTTGATTACAGCAGCCTGTGATTCTACAGCAAATGATTTGTTTATCATTATCAATATAGTCCAAAATATTTCTTAAAATTTGTTCTGATAAAAAGACTTAGAAACTTACTTTATTTAGACACATTGACATCAATAATCAGCCTGTGAATCTCAACAATGGTGACAATAATAAAGCATGTTGCAGTGCATTCTGGGTGCCACCAATCAAAACTCATTCATGGCTCCCATCATGCATTGCGGTATGAATAAATTATGATCTGAATTGTCTTACTAATTTCCTTTTCCTAATTGAATATTCTGTTTGTCACCATAGTTGAGATTGATACACTGATTCTTGATGTCTGTGTGTGTCTAAAAGAAAGATTTTGTTTTATCAGAACAACTTTTAAGAAATCCTTTACACTAGTTAGAAAAAAAGATCTTATGCTGTAGAATCACAGTGATGATGTAATCAACAATATACATTTAAATCAGAGATTAGACTATAAATGAGATCAGTGATTCAGGTGAAATTATGATTATTTCAAAACATAACCAACAAAACCTGATCAACTTTCTCTTTGTTCATCTGGCAGTTATAACTCAGATACAACAGCCAAAGATAATCTAATGTTTACAGTTTAAGGGTCAAGAGCCCAACTAAAGCAAACACTGATCTCCATAACGGTGTCTTAAAAAATTTGATTTTCTCCTTCAGTGATTCTGCTTGCTAACATCAGGTGTCTTCAATAATGCTCAATCATCACTCAATTAATCACTTAATGAGCTCATTAAGTTTAACACTCTTGAGTGTTAATTTAACACTCATATTTTAACACTGACTCTGGAGCCATATAAACTCCCAGGAGAGTTAATTTAACACTGGACTTTTTGCTGTGTACCCTATGCCAAGAGTACAAAAGCTGTACCCTCGAGGGTACAGCCCCAGTGACAAGCCATTGTACCCCTAAAGGTACAGTTTATTTTCTGAGAGTGCAGTGTATTAATTCATTGTTTTGCAAAAATAATTCAAAAGTAATGAACATTTTAATAAAGGATATAAACAAATTCACCTTTTGGTAGAATAATCTTCTGCATTTGTAAAAGTTGATCACGTTCTGGAGAAATTTCAGAAATAGACGAGAAAATAACATTATAGATCTGCACAGTAGAATCAAACTTTGCTGCATTATTTTCCTGTTATCTCTGTAAAGCTGCTTGACACAATCTGTATTGTAAAAAGCACTATATAAATAAAGATGACTTGACTTGACATTGAAATTACAAACAAGTTACAATCATTAGTTGTGTTTAGGCTGTGTTAACATCACACAAGTACATCAGTGACTGAATAAATATACATTATAAACAACTAATAACCATTCATAGGAGCCAAGATATACACAAACTAAATGAATACACAGTCTGTTAAGTAGATATTTGGCAGTAAACAGACTTTAAATGAGCAATTAATTAATAACTTAATAAAGACAGATTCACCTCGTTGTATTCGGCTCTTCTCATCCTGTAGTGTCCCGTGCTCATTCTGTAGTGTCCCGTGCTCATCCTGTAGTGTCCCGTGCTCATTCTGTAGTGTCCCGTGCTCATTCTGTAGTGTCCTGTGCTCATCCTGTAGTGTCCTGTGCTCATTCGGTAGTTGATCGAGTGCTGAAGAAAATTCAGGATATAAAGAAGAGAAAATAGCATTAAATATATAGCTGATATACATACATTTCCTTTCTTCATAGTGTTTGGGACAAAGACATTTTCCTCAGTTCTTCACATCATCAATGAACATGTTGCCAATATCTTACACTGTCAACACTTTACTTTACTTCTTTTTACATGGACTCAGTTAAGCTGTTTACTTAGTATTTTCAACCCGAAAATGTTTGTTATATTATCTTGTTTATAAATAACTATGAAAGTATTTGTAAATAACTAAGTAAAGAGAACTTTTTATACCAAAGTTCATGTTCATTTCACCTTATTTGGCTCATTTTCTTAGTTCAACCAAATAAATACTTATTTTATTTCAGTTGTTTTTTATTTAAATTGTAAATGATTATTTTATTTCAAATGTTTCAGTTGACAACTTTTTTATTACCATTTAAATTCATTTCTACGGCAAATAATAAGCAATCTGATGTCAGCCATTGAAACATATAAACTGCAAATCAAATAAATTAAATCTGTGAAGATCTCAGCTGAGGATTAAACAACTCCACGAACAGCATTACCAGCTTCACTTATTACTAACCAGATTCACTTTCCACAAGTTTATAAAAGCTGTTTCTGAGATTTAACAGAGACTGAGCTCTATGTTTATTTTTTTTCTATTGAAAACTACTGTATCATTTAGGATCACACAGATAACGAATAAACATGAATCTCAACAATGGTGACAACAGAAAAGCGTCATGCTGCAGTGCATTCTGGGTGCACCAATCAAAACTCATCCATGGATCCCAGCATGCATTGACATGAATTTTAGCAGCTTGTTTTGTGATGTTTGGAGTTGATCAGTTTATCTGAATATCTTGTTGAGTGTCATCATTGTTTGTATGATGAGTGTTGATGTCTAACCCAGCGGGCACCTTGACGTCAATTTGACATCAACAAATAGTCAAGATTTTGACCACCATGTATGACATGCATGAATATGCATATTTTCATTATATTTTGTAATTATTTCCTTGTGGTTGTAAAGATGCCTAACAAAGGTATCAATCTGACATGTTTTTTCTGGTCCCTACATCTCAGGTCAATATCATTGACATTAAATCGATTGATTTGATGTCAGAAAACAAGACGTCAAATTGATGTGAAATTTATGTGAAAACAATGTCTGAAATGTCTGAAAAAAGTATATATATTACTCATTGTAAATCAATGTGACTCATTTTCAACGTCTAAAAGACCTATAGCCTGAATGATCTTGAAGTAGACCTAGGTCTATGTATTTTGCATGTGTGTTTTTATTTATTTAAATCCTAGCATATTTACATTTAGTTCACGTTTAAAATGACAGCAGACACTATAACTGCATATACTATAAAAGGTCAATTTAATCTGATCTGAATCTTAAAGCTTGATATTGAATGATATCAAAATAGCATTAAAATGACATCAACATCATGGCATCCTGATGTCAAATAGATGCCCAGCAGGCACAGGATATAGACTATAACATCGGTCAGACATTGGATTTTGGTTGAAAATGAGAGTCGGGTTGACGTCTAAATCCAATGTTTGTTTGACGTCAAGCTCCAGCGTTGGGCAGTCGTTCAATTTTAGTTGGAATAAACCAAACAAAAAGGTGAAATGCATGGCCGTACACTTATTACCAGCTTCACTTAAAGCTAACCAGATTTACTTTATTTAATTTCCGGTTTAAAGAAATAATATTTTGTATTTTAAAGTCACCATGATGGTGGTTAGCGTTTGCTTTAGTTGTGCTCTTGACCCTTGACTTTTTAAAGTAAACTTTTCTCTGGCTGCTATAATTGTGTTTATAAAGCACAACTGTTGTAGCTAAAAAAGCCATGAGAAAATTAGATCAGGAGATCTATGTTTTTGTTTGATTTATACCAACCAAAATTCAACAAATGCCCAACGCTGGAGCTTGACGTCAAACAAACATTGAGTTTAGACATCAACCCATTTTATTTTCAACCAAAATCCAACATCTGACCGTCGCTGTAGTCTATATTCTGTGCCTGCTGGGATCAACATCATGACATCTTGACGTCAAATAAATGTTGAATTGACATCAAATACCAACAAAGTATGACATCAAAATAACATCAAAATTACATCAGCAGAGGTCAAAATCTTCACATCAAATTGACATCGACACTTTGACATCAATATGACTTTCATTTTTGACCTATTTCGTGACGTAATTTTGACATCAATGTTTGATGTCACATTGATGTTAAATTGACATCAAATGCCCACTGGGTATTCATCTTGTGGTCTTGTGATCATCTTGTGATTCACACATCCAGTGTTCAATTCATTCAATTCAATTCAATTCATTATTAACACACTTAAACTTTACATTACCATCAGTGTTAAACTACAGTAAGAGTTCCAACAGCAATCAGAAATAATGAAGGATTTTAAAAACACATCATGCACAAATGCAGTTACAGCATCATTTAGACTCACACAGACATAAAAAATCAGCCCATGAATCTCAACAATGGTGACAATCAAATAAGTAAATAAAAATACTCTGAACATCACAAAACAGGCTACAAAAAAAGTTAACACCAGCAAAAATACAAGCAAATAAAGAAAATGGTAAGACCATAGCTGTATAATTTATTCATGATGCAGTGCATGCTGGGAGTTTTGTACTAAGTTGGCACCCAGCATGCACTGCGACATGAAACTATTGATTGTCACAATTGTTGAGATTCATGTGCTGATTGTTGATGTCTGTGTGTTTAAGTGATGCAGAAATTCATATTTAGACATGAGTGAAACAATTATCCCCAGTCTGTCTTGTTTATTATATAAACTTTCATCCTGATTATGTGCTTCTTCCTTCAGGCCCAAATGTTGACTGAACCGGTTTGAAAACTATTTAGTGCCTGTCTCCATTGGACTTTTAAATGGCAAGGACAAAGGCCTATGATTGTCTCTGGTTAGCACTAATTACTTAAAATTATTTATTGCTTTATATTATAATTCTTATTTACTGTTGGTTATTGTTATTTTATTGCTGTTCTTAAGGTTTATGCGACTGTTATTTGTGTTATTTGTGATTTAGAATTTATTTATAAATTCTTATCTATTTATTTATTCTTTATTCTGAAAATGCAGCATAAACTGAGCCCAATAAAATTTCCCTAAGGGGACAATAAAGTATGTTGTATTGTATTGTAAACATATAAAATACGAACTTACAAAAAATACGTAAGAAAACAAGAACTTTACCTCTGTTTTTATGAGTGAACACAGCTATCAGTATTCCAGCAATCACAACAAGCACAACAAAAACTGAAATCAGGATGATTGATGTCCTCCAAGAAATAAACCTATTATCTGCAAAACAAAACAGTAAATAAGCACACTGTGAAAATCAAACATATTTTTTCCAAGTGTTTACATATGAACATTATGTAAACACCTGAATGAACATTATGTAAACACCTGAATGGCACATACACAGTAAAATGTTACTCGTAAAACTCGTAAAATGTAAAACTGTATTATAAACCTAATGCTGCTATTGCTTTTAGCTTTACATAATAATCGGATAATCATTCATTGTTTTTACTAAAAATATCATTAGAACATGACATGTACATTAACAGATGTATCAGTACTTACTTGTGGTGTTAATCAGTGTCTCCAGCATGTGATGTCTCAGTTTGACTCTGCAGTGAATCTTGCCACTGTGATAAACAATGATGGTGTGTTTGACACTGAATCTGTCCGAGTTTCTGTGTGTCTCTGTAGTTTCTGAACTCAAACTGACTCCTTCACTGTCCAGCCACTCAAGATCAGGTTCAGGATTCCAACCTTCAGATTCACACTGTAGATGAAGCCCTCCTGAACGATCAAACCCATCTACAGTGATCACTGGAGGACGTCCTACAGCTGCAGATCAACAAGAACATTCTGTAGTTATTCTGGCTTTTTTGAGTTTGTTCTGTGAAAAGAGCATGCTAGTTATCACTGGTTTCCTCACCTTCAACTCTGACATCAACAGTGGCGTCGTCAAACCAGGATTTAGACTGAATAAAACACTTATAACGTCCTTCGTCAGATATTTGGACTGTTGAGAGTTTGAGTGATGCGTTTCCTCTCTGTAGTTCTTGATGGATCAGTTTTGTTCTTCCTCTGTAGGACTGAATCTGCTTTGTGTTTCTGTCTTCATGATCCTCATAGAGATGCACTAGTGGTGAGTCTTTCAGATCAGGTCTAAACCACTCCACTCTCATGTCCACAACACTGATGTTGGGTTTGACTGAACAGGGCAGAGTCACTTCTTCTCCAGCTACAGCAAATACAGGATCTGCAGGTCCCACAACTGTATACTGCTCTGTTACAAGAGAAAGAGCAGATCTGAACTACACATCCTAAAGGTTTTTACTCTAATGTTGTTCCAGATAAACAGTGCTGTGCAATAAATATAAAGTATTATTCACAATGATGAATAAATTACCTGATCTTGAATCTGTAATTCCACTAACAAGCAGGAGAGTCAAACAAATGAACTTCATCTCTGAGACACAGATGCTAAAACTAAAATATGATAAAAGAGAAAACATTACAGCAAAGTGTGTCAGCATACATGCTTTTTGCCTTAGACTAATACTTACACTAAACCTTCTGTCCAAAAGCGAGATACACATTTACAATCACTTTCTGTTCAAAGAAATCTGTATACAAATATACAACATGCATCTACAAGTAGCACTTATAAATACATATTGTAACAATGAGGTAAGGACGAAGCGGAGAGAATCCACATGCAAGCACTACTTTAATAAAACAAACAGGAAATCCAGGGCAAACAACAAAACTCAGGACAGGAACATGGTACAGTTAACAGCAACAAGCAACAGCAACAACGACCAACAAACAACAACTGAAGCACTGGTTTAAATACACAGGCAAACAAGCTAAACATGATAACACGGGGGCGTGGTTAAGAAACACCTGGGAGAATAATACACAAAAAACTACAAAGAACTACAAAACATGGCACAGAACAGGAAATAACAAAAGTCCACACAAGACAAGGGGAACACAAGACAGGAATCATGACACATATAAACACATGTTGAAGGTTGTTGAATCAGGATTTCTTTGTCAAAAATGCAAATATAGCTATAATTTTGATTCAAAAACCTTTCATTTATTTACAAGATTAACTATTATATGCATTAAACCTGTTGAACTCAAACATGATCCTCAAAGTCACACTCATGCTAGACTTCAGGTAAATGTGTTTCTGATTCTTCCATGACTTACCTTCAACTCAACATTCACTGTGTTCTCAAGAGAGTCTTAATAAATTGTGTCCATATGAGAGTTTGTACAATCGTAAGGAAATCCTTCCTGGGCTGGTTTAGTTTCACTTTCTCTTGTAACCGAACACCTGAACAGACACAGTCCCTCCCATCATTCAGGCTGATAAACCTGCTGTAGTTTCTTCTGTCACACACACTGACACTCCTCACTTTAATCTGATGTGAAATATATGACAGACATGTTAATTAAAAGAAAATGCAAACACAAATGTGGATGATGACACACTGCATCCACAAATATAGAGAGAACTGTGACCCCACTACTGACAATACCAGAAATAAATGTCAAAAGACAGTTTATCACAAATAATATTTATTCTTAAAAATAAACAAAAAATAAAAACCATCATTATATAATATAAAGCTCATATAACTATATTTAATGTAAATTAAAAATAAAATGAATAAGTTTAGATAGATACAAAGTATCACAAAGTTTTAGACATTCATCCAAATTAATCAAGCTAAAGTCATTCATTTACAAATCATCACAAAAGTTTAGTGTATTTATTTTAGTTTGCTGGAAACTAAAAAAAAAAAAAAAAACTTAAAGGTGAGCTTAAGTCATTTATTCCTCTTTGAAAAGTTTTGTTTAACATCATGTTGGCTATACTCTCACATTGACTCATATCAGTGTATTGTTACTAATTACTAGCCTAACTATTAGTACTAATTGACATTGTTTATATTTGCAAAAAAATCATGACTAAGTAGAACAGAGCATTTCTACAATGGCTTTGGCCCTATTCGGACATGGGATTCGTTTTACAAGGGTGGATGGAGTAATGTAATTTTACCACAAGACGTCTGTAATAGTAATGGCCAATTCGCACGGGATAAGAGATCCCGTTAGAGAGATAAGAGAAGTGGGAGGGGTAACTCGATTTGCACATCGCCTTCCTGTCAGTGTGTATTAAGTTGCTTCCTGATATCACGTGTGCAAACAACCTATATATATATATATATATATATATATATATATATATATATATATATATATATATATATAATAAATAAATAAAACAGTTATGTCCGGTTGAACAATATTAATTTATTGTTATAAACTGGCGAGACACGGCAGGCAAAAACATAGATTTTTCATGCAGTGGTCAGTTTTGAGATTTTGGACTAGTTTACTCCTTCAATATGTGTTCTTTCAAGCTGATATAAAGAAAACGTTGAAAATATACATTAAGATGTTTATTTTATTACATTTTGTTTACTTGCGGCAGTAAGTTTCTCCCGAATTTACCAGGAATTCGCATTCCAACGCGACATGCCGAGATCCGTCTCCCAGTGGGCATTTGATGTCAATTTAACATCAATGTGACATCAAACATTGATGTCAAAATTACATCACGAAATAGGTCAAAAATGAAAGTCATATTGACGTCAAAGTGTCGATGTCAATTTGATGTCAAGATTTTGACCTCTGCTGATGTCATTTTGATGTTATTTTGATGTCATGCTTTGTTGGCATTTGATGTCAATTCAACATTTATTTTATGTCAAGATGTCATGATGTTATTCCAGCAGGCACAGGATATAGACTACAGCGTCAGACGTTGGATTTTGGTTGAAAATGAAAGTCGGGTTGATGTCTAAATCCAATGTTTGTTTGACGTCAAGCTCCAACGTTGGGCATTTGTTGAATTTTGGTTGGTATCCCTCTGAGTTTTTATATTCATCTCGTGTGTAAACAAAATGAAAAAAGAATTTTGCACCTGGCTTTATCATATGTTCAGATCTGTCTACCGAAAATATATTATGCAAAATCGTGCATATTTAATGAGATAATGCCTAATTTGCATAATTAAACATACAAATTTCTAAAACTTGAAATACATTTTTTTTATATATATACTTGTGTAAGTAATCAACTGAGGAAGTTTCATGGTGATATCTATTATTTTAAAATTTTACCCTATTCACCTGTAGTGTCTCGCCTTAAAGGAGAACTCCGGTCAATTTTAAAATTGAGCTAATTTTTTTGTACATTTGGAGTGCTGTCAATACAGAGAACAACGACAAAAATCGTTGTTGCCTACACCGAGTTATTCTATTTTAAAAATTTGCACCCTGTTGACTTCAATGGGGCAAGTACTAAACCTGCTTTTAGCCTCTTAACATCCTTGATGTGTCTTTACAAGTGCACAGAAAATGTGAGTGATTCCTACAGAGTGAACACAAGTTAATCTGACTGCAGTAGATGTGAAAGAAATGTATAAAAATGATGTTATTTAAGCCAGCGCAAATACCTGTGTTTACATCCTGTTTTTGGGTGAAGTCCAAAGTAGTCAATTGCCGAGTTCACGCGCGTGATCATAGGTACTAAACCTATGCGCGTGAACTCGGCAATCAATTACTTTGGACTTCACCTGAAAACAGGATGTTAAATGACGCAACATTTATAAAAACCCCATTTTTACCCCATGCATGAACATGATTTTTTTATTCCCGTCTGGCTGATTTACATCCACGGTGGAATTTAAAACAACAGTTCCCATCATTCCACACTCCTTCATATCGTCATCAAGCTACGCCATTGTTGTTGTTTGGAATGTAGCGCCCTCTAGCGGAAAAAAAATTCTTGCATATTGTAGCTTTAAAGTCCCTGTAAAGTCAAAATTAAGTATGTGTTCTGAGTTTGTCACACCACAGAAACATGTGTTATTAGCCACCCAGCCAAATTTGAATGATAAAAAAGCCGGCAAGTACATAAAATAAGTGATCAAAATCTTGAAAAAATGAGCAGTAGTCTCTGCTCTCAAACGCTGGGGGCGTGTCCACTGGCTGCGCTGAAACCACGCCCACTCGCTGGAAAGCTGCCGTCACCACACTCAACTGTCACCGCTACAGCCGGAAAGGATGCTCCTAGCAGCTTAATTTGTTTTACAAAGCCATACATGTTCGAGTCTGGACTACCTACTAGACATGTGCCGGTATTCGGTAATGCGATAAATCGCGGTAATGAATATGCACGATATTGTTATCGCGGGCACTTCAAAATACCGTGAAAAATAATACTTCCGAATTTTGATTTTTAGAACGCGCTTTATAGCTTATTTTCCATCAACCGCTTAAACAAACACTGCGTATTTATGCTGCGCGAAACACGTGCGCACTCTGATGTAAACAATCGTCACGTGTATAAGCATGCGGCCGTTGCGCACTTCTAGTCTAATGTAAACAGTCGTCACATGAAGAAGCAGCATGGTGGAAGGAGGAACGCCGCCGCCTACAGTCTATGGCCGCCGCCGATCTAACCGGATCCATCCCGCTTCTAAAAGCAGAGCTGCCAACTCGACGCATTCAGCGCGAGACTCTTCACACGCGACGACACATCCGTTTTCTCACGCAGAGAAAAATAGCGGAGCAAAGAGGACACGAAGACCGTCAAACAAGACAGAGCAGGTTACTTTTGATATGAAACAGGAGAACAATTGTGTCACAGAACGTTACATTTAAACAATTTAATGACCAGCAGCATGTTAGATGACTAAAACAAATAGATAAAGAAGAGTATTTTGCTGAATATGTGCACTGCAATTTTTTTTTACATATTTATTATATTTTTACTTGTGTCATTACATAATTGTTATTATAATGAAAACCACATTATATTTGATTTAATTAGTTATTTGTAACCTTTAATAATACCAGCTGATATAGGGCTCTATATGGTTTCATAGCATTGTGAGATATTTTTTTGAGAAAAAAATAACATGTGGGCTATCTAATATTTATCCAAAATTAGTCAATATTGAATCAAGATTTAAATCAAATCCCAAGTATTGAATTGAAATCGTTAAATTTGTGTTAAGCAATACAAACAGTATAGCCTACCAGTCATTGTACCATGTAATCATTGTAACATGTTGTCACTAAACTTAATAAAATTCAGTTTAGTTACCAAAATTTGGTATTGTTTTGACAATCACAATTACACCTTGTGATGCAAGTTTTATTTAATTTTTTACATCCCCCCCCAATCCATCTGTTTCTCATGTGCAATTAAAATATCGTGATAATACCGTATACCGTGATAAAAGATCACTCAATTAATCGCAGCATGAAAATGTGATACCGGCACATGCCTACTACCTACTATAGCCTAATTATAACATAAGCACACAAGGCAACTTACACTCATTGGTGGGCACGCACTGCCGATGATGGCACCAGTTGTCGGCGCGACGGGAGGATGAAGGCCGAGGCGGGAGATAGTCGGTTCGGCCACATTCACCAGTAACAGCGGATTATCAGTCAATGAATCCCAGTTGTCTCCGACGAAAGTTAATAAAACTATCCCGTGTAAAATGATCACTACAGAGGCAGAAAGAAAGATGGTAAGAGAAAGAAAGAAAGAAAGAAAGAAAGAAAGAAAGAAAGAAAGAAAGAAGGAAAGAAAGAAAGAGAAAGAAGGAAAGAAAGAAAGAAAGAAAGAAAGAAGGAAAGAAAGATGGTAAGAAAGAAAGAAAGAAAGAAAGAAAGAAAGAAAGAAAGAAAGAAAGAAAGAAAGAAAGAAAGTTAGAAAGAAAGTTAGAAAGAAGGAAAGAAAGATGGTAAGAAAGAAAGAAAGATGGTAAGAGAAAGACAGAAAGAAATAAAGAAAGAAAGGAAGAAGGTAAGAAAGAAAGAAAGAAAGAAAGAAAGAAAGAAAGAAAGAAAGAAAGAAAGAAAGATGGTAAGAAAGAAAGAAAGAAAGAAGGAAAGAAAGATGGTAAGAGAAAGAAAGAAAGATTGTAAGAGAAAGAAAGATGGTAAGAGAAAGAAAGAAAGAAAGAAAGAAGGTTAGAAAGAAGGAAAGAAAGATGGTAAGAAAGAAAGAAAGATGGTAAGAGAAAGACAGAAAGAAATAAAGAAAGAAAGGAAGAAGGTAAGAAAGAAAGAAAGAAAGAAAGAAAGAAAGAAAGAAAGAAAGAAAGAAAGAAAGAAAGAAAGATGGTTAGAAAGAAAGAAAGGTGGTAAGAAAGAAAGAAAGAAAGAAAGAAGGAAAGAAAGATGGTAAGAGAAAGAAAGAAAGATGGTAAGAGAAAGAAAGAAAGAAAGAAGAAAGAAGGAAAGAAAGAAAGAAAGAAAGAAAGAAAGAAAGAAAGAAAGAAAGAAAGAAGGAAAGAAAGATGGTAAGAAAGAAAGAAAGAAAGAAAGAAAGAAAGAAAGAAAGAAAGAAAGAAAGAAAGAAAGAAAGAAGGTTAGAAAGAAGGAAAGAAAGATGGTAAGAAAGAAAGAAAGATGGTAGGAGAAAGACAGAAAGAAATAAAGAAAGAAAGGAAGAAGGTAAGAAAGAAAGAAAGAAAGAAAGAAAGAAAGAAAGAAAGAAAGAAAGAAAGAAAGAAAGAAAGATGGTTAGAAAGAAAGAAAGATGGTAAGAAAGAAAGAAAGAAAGAAGGAAAGAAAGATGGTAAGAGAAAGAAAGAAAGATTGTAAGAGAAAGAAAGAAAGATGGTAAGAGAAAGAAAGAAAGAAAGAAAGAAAGAAAGAAAGAAAGAAAGAAAGAAAGAAAGAAAGAAAGAAAGAAAGAAGGTTAGAAAGAAGGAAAGAAAGATGGTAAGAAAGAAAGAAAGATGGTAAGAGAAAGACAGAAAGAAATAAAGAAAGAAAGGAAGAAGGTAAGAAAGAAAGAAAGAAAGAAAGAAAGAAAGAAAGAAAGAAAGAAAGATGGTTAGAAAGAAAGAAAGATGGTTAGAAAGAAAGAAAGATGGTAAGAAAGAAAGAAAGATTGTAAGAGAAAGAAAGAAAGAAGGAAAGAAAGATGGTAAGAAAGAAAGAAAGAAAGAAAGAAAGAAAGAAAGAAAGAAAGAAAGAAAGAAAGAAAGAAAGAAGGTTAGAAAGAAGGAAAGAAAGATGGTAAGAAAGAAAGAAAGATGGTAAGAGAAAGACAGAAAGAAATAAAGAAAGAAAGGAAGAAGGTAAGAAAGAAAGAAAGAAAGAAAGAAAGAAAGAAAGAAAGAAAGAAAGAAAGAAAGATGGTTAGAAAGAAAGAAAGATGGTAAGAAAGAAAGAAAGATTGTAAGAGAAAGAAAGAAAGAAGGAAAGAAAGAAAGAAAGAAAGAAAGAAAGAAAGAAAGAAAGAAAGAAAGAAAGAAAGAAAGAAGGTTAGAAAGAAGGAAAGAAAGATGGTAAGAAAGAAAGAAAGAAAGAAAGAAAGAAAGAAAGAAAGAAAGAAAGAAAGAAAGAAAGAAAGAAAGAAAGAAAGAGAAAGAAAGAAAGAAAGAAAGATGGTAAGAAAGAAAGAAAGATGGTAAGAGAAAGAAAGAAAGAAATATGGTAGGAAGGAAGGAAGGAAGGAAGGAAGGAAAGAAAGAAAGAAAGAAAGAAAGAAAGAAAGAAAGAAAGAAAGAAAGAAAGAAAGAAAGAAAGAAAGAAAGAAAGAGAAAGAAAGAAAGAAAGAAATATGGTAGATAGTGTGTGTGTGTAAACACTCAGAGTTTATGAGTTCATGAGTTTATAAGTTAATTACTTTATAAGTGTATGAGTTTAGAGTGCATTAGTTTAAATGAGTCTCAATGGCTCATATAGTATATAGAACGGCAGTTTGGTTTAGTCTTCAAGGTATTTTGATTTGAATTTTCGTCGGTTGGTCAGTTTGAATCTAAATTTGAATTTTTTAGAACTCCCTAATGTAAGTCAATGGGAGTTTTTCCGAGTTTTGATCGTCATTTTTAGGAAAACCGTAAGTCCGATCAGTCTGAAAAGACATAGAAACTAACTTCAGATCAGTTTGAGTGTCTGAGCCGAGTTTGGAGTATGTAGAGTTAAAGCTCTAGGATGAGTTTGAGTCAACAGTTTTTAACAGAAGATTAATAATAACTAGAATGTACATTTCCTGAAGAAAATGTGAAGTGGTGCTTGCAGTGGCAAAATTCGGCACTCGGTTGCTAGGGTGTTGTACATGATCGCATACGAGCCAACAACCATGTCTGTACGCTGTTGTGGAGCTGAAATATGGCTTCTTTATGTTGCAATATGGTTGCTAGGTGGCTGTAAACGGTTGCTAGGGTGTGAATACAAAGTTACCATGGTGAAATTTACAGACTGTTTCCCAACCAAAACTAAAGAGCCAACCCCCATCTCTATATGATGTTCTGATGCAGAGACATGGGTCTTGATAAACGGTTGCTAGGGTCCTCTGTTTGGTTGCCAGGGAGTGACTTGGCAGATACCAATGATGAAACTGCAAAGGCTTCTTGTCACTCTGAATGATATAAACCAACTCCCATGACTCTATGACATTCAGAATGGAAGATATCCCTCCTTGGATTTTGGTTGCTAGGGTACTCTGTTTGGTTGCTAGAGAGTGGCTTGGCAGCTGCCAATGATGAAATTCCAAAGGCTTCTTGTCAGTATGGATGATATAAACCAACTCCCATGCCTGTGTGATATTCAGAAAGGAAGATATTCCTCTTTGGAATTTGGTTGCTAGGGTACTCTGTTTGGTTGATATGGAGTTGCTTGGCAGCTGCCAATCATGAAACACCAAAGGCTTCTTGTCAATATGAATGATATAAACCAACTCCCATCCCTCTGTGACAGTCAGAATGGAAGATATCCCTCTCTGGAGTTTGGTTGCTAGGGTCCTCTGTTTGGTTGCTATGGAGTGGCTTGGCAGCCGTTAATGATGAAACTGCATAAGTTTCTTGTCAGTATGAATGAAAATAAACCAACTCCCATCTCTATACGATGTTCTGATGCAGAGATATAGGTCTTGCTAAACGGTTGCTAGGGTACTCTGTTTGGTTGCTAGGGAGTGGCTTGGCAGCTGCCAATGATGAAATTAAAAAGGCTTCTTGTCACTATGAATGATAAAAAACCAACTCCCATGCATCTGTGACATACAGAATGGAAGATATCCCTCTTTGGATTTTTGTTGCTAGGGTACTCTGTTTGGTTGCTAGGGAGTAGCTTGGCAGCTGCCAACCATAAAACTCCAGAGGCTGCTTGTCAGTTTGAATGATATAAACCAACTCCCAGCTCTATACGATGTTCTGATACAGAGAAATTATTTTTGCTAAATGGTTGCTAGGGTACTCTGTTTGGTTGCTAGGGAGTGGCTTGGCAGCTGCCAGTGATGAAACTGCAAAGGCTTCTTGTCACTATGAATGATATAAACCAACTCCCATTTCTTTGTGACATTCAAAATGGAAGATAACCCTCTTTGGATTTTGGTTGTTAGGGTACTCTGTTTGGTTGCTATGGAGTGGCTTGGCAGCTGCCAATAATGAAACTCCAAAGGCTGGTTGTCAGTATGAACGAAACAAACCAACTCCCATGCCTCTGTGACATTCAGAATGGAAGATATCCCTCTTTGCATTTTGGTTGCTAGGGTACTCTGTTTGGTTGCTATGGAGTTGTTTGGCAGCTGCTAATGATGAAACTGTAAAGGCTTATTGTCAGTATGAATGATATAAACCAACTCCCATCTCTATACGATGTTCTGATGCGGAGATATAGGTCTTGCAAAACGGTTGCTAGGGTACTCAAGTTTGGTTGCTATGGAGTGGCTTGGCAGCTGCCAATGATGAAACTGAAAAGGCTTTGTGTCACTATGAATGATATAAACCAACTCCCATTTCTCTGTGACATTCAGAATGGCAGATATCCCTCTTTGGATTTTGGTTGCTAGGGTACTCTGTTTGGTTGCTATGGAGTGGCTTGGCAGCTGCCAATGACGAAACTGCAAAGCCTTCTTGTCACTATGAATGATATAAACCAACTCCCATGCCTCTGTGACATTCAGAATGGAAGATATCCCTCTCGGATTTTGGTTGCTAAGGTGCTCGACAATGGTTGCTAGGGAGGGGCTAGGAAGAGTTGAGGTGATTCATGATTGGCTGTTTGCTGCCCCAAGTCAAACGAGACCACCCTCTAGTTTCTATGACAATTCAGTCCGGAGATATCCCTTTGAACTCTTTCAATGGAAGTCTATGGGACTTGTTGCTAAGGTGCTCTAAATGGTTGCTAGGGCGTGGCTTGATAGCTTCACAATGATCCTGAGAGACTGATTGGTCGTCTGAGTAAAATGAGCCCACCCCCTTGTCTCTATGATACTGTGATCCAGAGCTACGTTCATTACAAAATCCCTATGCAATTTACCATAGTAGGAAAAGCATGTGTGTTTCACGGGACATTCCTTCCCCATAGTAAGTCAATGGGGCAACTTTGGGACGCTCCTGCCCCCCAGGGGTGCAACTTTTACCCCATTGTGAGGTATGTTCTTACAGGGCCTGTCAGCCTCTTCAAATGTGGCAAATCACACGTTTCTGCGAAATCCTCGCTCAGAGCTATGAGTGCTCAAAGTTCGTCGCAATGTTAAGTCAATGGAACTTTTTGGGCCGCTTTTTCGCCCCCTGGGGTGAACACCGCACCCCCGATCGCTTATAAAAGTCATAGCACACCTCTCCTCAATGAGCCGGTCGATTTGACACCTCATTCATGGGTCTGTGACAAACGGTGTGGGGCGAGTTACGCGCCAAACTTTGTCCAGAATAATAATAATAACTAGAATGTACATTTCCTGAAGAAAATGTGAAATGGTGCTTGCAGTGGCAAAACTCGCCACTCGGTTGCTAGAGTGTGGTACATGATTGCATACGAGCCAACAAACATGTCTGTACGATGTTCTGCTGCTGAGATATGGCTTATTCATGTTGTTCAGGTGGTTGCTAGGGTGTTCTGGGTGGTTGCTAGGCAGTTGCTAGGGTATTATGGGTGGTTGCTAGGGTGTTGCTAGGCAGTTGCTATGGTGTTCTGGGTGGTTGCTTGGCGGTTGCTAGGGTATTCTGGGTGGTTGATAGGACGTTGCTAGGCAGTTGCCTTGGGTGTTCTGGGTGGTTGCTAGGCGGTTGCTAGGGTGTTCTGGGTGGTTGCTATGGTGTTGCTAAGCGGTGCATTCTGGGTGGTTGCTAGGGCGTTGCTAGGCAGTTGCTTGGGTGTTCTGGGTGGTTGCTAGGGCATTGCTAGGCAGTTGCTAGGGTGTTCTGGGTGGTTGCTATGGTGTTGCTAGGCGGTTGCTAGGGTGTTCTGGGTGGTTGCTAGGGCGTTGCTAGGCAGTTGCTAGGGTGTTCTGGGTGGTTACTAGGCGGTTGCTAGGGTGTTCTGGGTGGTTGCTAGGCAGTTGCTAGGGTGTTCTGGGTGGTTGCTATGGTGTTGCTGGGTGGTTGCTAGGGTATTCTGGGTGGTTGCTAGGGCGTTGCTAGGCGGTTGCTAGGGTGTTCTGGGTGGTTGCTATGGTGTTGCTAGGCGGTTGCTAGGGTATTCTGGGTGGTTGCTAGGGCGTTGCTAGGGTGTTCTGGGTGGTTGCTATGGTGTTGCTAGGTGGTTGGTAGGGTATTCTGGGTGGTTGCTAGGGCGTTGCTAGGGTGTTCTGGGTGGTTGCTAGGCAGTTGCTAGGGTGTTCTGGGTGGTTGCTATGGTGTTGCTAGATGGTTGCTAGGGTATTCTGGGTGGTTGCTATGGTGTTGCTAGGTGGTTGCTAGGGTATTATGGGTGGTCGCTATGGTGTTGCTAGGCGGTTGCTAGGGTATTCTGGGTGGTTGCTAGGGCGTTGTTAGGGTATTCTTGGTGGTTGCTAGGGTGTTCTGGGTGGTTGCTATGGTGTTGCTAGGCAGTTGCTATGGTATTTTGGGTGGATGCTAGGGCGTTGCTAGGCAGTTGCTAGGGTGTTCTGGGTGGTTGCTAGGCAGTTGCTAGGTGTTCTGGGGGGTTGCTAGACAGTTGCTAGGGTGTTCTGGGTGGTTGCTACGGTATTTTTGGTGGTTACTAGAGCGTTTCTAGATGTTGCTAGGGTGTTCAGGATGGTTGCTAAGGTATTTTTTTAGTTGCTATGGTGTTACTAGGTGGTTGGTAGTTGTCAAAGATGGTTACTATGGAGTTTTTATAGAGTTATTAAAATCTTTAATAACGAGTGCCTTCAGTACGGCACTCGGCCTGCGGCCTCGTGCCTATGGCCGAATAGGCACAAGCATGGAGCAATGTCGCAAGGCCACGAGTGTAATATTGCGTTAAAAAATACAAAAAAATGTAAAAAACATTTTTTTTTGGTTTAGGGTGGTTGCTAGGGAGCTCTTAGTGGTTGCTAGGGTGCTGAAACTGGTTGCTAGGGTGTGGCTATGAAGATTTTAGGCCATTACTTATTGGCTGCTTGATAATATAAATCCTCTGAGGGAGAGAGAGAGGGAGAGACGCAGGGCTGTCAGGCCCTTTGGAGTCTGTGTGTGTGAAAACGGCAGTTGGGATTCAAATATTTTTAGAACTCCCAATGTAAAGTCAATGGGACTTTTTTGGCCGCTTTTTCGTCCGCTGTGCGAACATCGTACACCCGATCGCTTAGAAAAGTCATAGCACACCTCTCCTCAATGAGCCGGTCGATTTGACACCTCACTCAGGGGTCTGTGACAAACGGTGCGGGGCGAGTTTCGCGCCAAACTTTGTCCAGAATAATAATAAGAATAACTAGAATGTACATTTCCTGAAGAAAATGTGAAGTGGTGCTTGCAGTGGCAAAACTCGCCACTCGGTTGCTAGGGTGTTGTACATGTTTGCATTCGAGCCAACAACCATGTCTGTACGATGTTGTGGAGCTGAAATATGGCTTCTATATGTTGCAATATGGTTGCTAGGTGGCTCTAAATGGTTGCTAGGGTGTGAACACACAGTTACCATGGTGATATTTACAGACTGTTTTCCAACTGAAACTAATGAGCCAACCCCCATCTCTATACAATATTCTGATGCAGAGATGTAGGTCTTGTAAAATGGTTGCTAGGGTACTCTGTTTGGTTGCTATGGAGATGCTTGTCAGCTGCTAATGATGAAACTGCAAAGGCTTCTTGTCAGTATGAGTGATATAAACCAACTCCCATCTCTATACGATGTTCTGATGCAGAGATATACGTTTTGCTAAACGGTTGCTAGGGTACTCTGTTTGGTTGCTATGGAGTTACTTGGCAGCTGCCAATGATGCAATTCCAAAGGCTCCTTGTCACTATGAATGATATAAACCAACTCCCATGCCTCTGTGACATTCAGAATGGAAGATATCCCTCTTTGGATTTTGGTTGCTAGGGTACTCTGTTTGGTTGCTAGGGAGTGGCTTGTCAGCTGCCAATCATGAAACTCCAAAGGCTGCTTGTCAGTATGAATGATATAAACCAACTCCCATGCCTCTGTGACATTCAGAATGGAAGATATCCCTCTTTGGATTTTGGTTGCTAGGGTACTCTGTTTGGTTGCTAGGGAGTGGCTTGTCAGCTGTCAATGAAGAAATTCCAAAGGCTTCTTGTCAGTATGAATTATATTATCCAACTCCCATGCCTCTGTGACATTCAGAATGGAAGATATGCCTCTTTGGATATTGGTTGCTAGGGTACTCTGTTTGGTTGCTATGGAGTTACTTGGCAGCTGCCAATGATGCAATTCCAAAGGCTCCTTGTCACTATAAATGATATAAACCAACTCCCATGCCTCTGTGACATTCAGAATGGAAGATATCCCTCTTTGGATTTTGGTTGCTAGGGTACTCTGTTTTGTTGCTAGGGAGTGGCTTTCCAGCTGCCAATCATGAAACTCCAAAGGCTGCTTGTCAGTATGAATGATATAAACCAACTCCCATGCCTCTGCGACATTCAGAATGGAAGATATCCCTCTTTGGATTTTGGTTGCTAGGGTACTCTGTTTGGTTGCTATGGAGTGGCTTGTCAGCTGCCAATCATGAAACTCCAAAGGCTTCTTGTCAGTATGAATGATATAAACCAACTCCCATGCCTCTGTGACATTCAGAATGGAAGATATCCCTCTTTGGATTTTGGTTGCTAGGGTACTCTGTTTGGTTACTAGGGAGTGGCTTGTCAGCTGCCAATGATGAAACTCCAAAGGTTTTTTGTCACTATGAATGATATAAACCAACTCCCATGCCTCTGGGACATTCAGAATGGAAGATATCCCTCTTTGGATTTTGGTTGCTAAGGTGCTCGACAATGGTTGCTAGGGAGGGGCTTGGAAGTGTTGAGGTGATTCATGATTGGCTGTTTGCTGCCCCGAGTCAAATGAGACCACCCCCATGTTTCTATGACAATTTAGTCTGGAGATATCTCTTTGAACTCTTTCAATGGAAGTCTATGGAACTTGTTGCTAAGGGGCTCTAAATGGTTGCTAGGGCGTGGTTTGATAGCTTCACAATGATCCTGAGAGACTGATTGGTCTTCTGAGTAAAATGAGCCCTCCCCCTTGTCTCTATGACACTGTGATCCAGAGCTACGTTCAATACAAAATCTCTATGCAATTTACCATAGTAGGAAAAGCATGTGTGTTTCACGGGACGTTCCTTCCCCATAGTAAGTCAATGGGGCAACTTTGGGACGCTCCTGCCCCCCAGGGGTGCAACTTTTACCCCATTGTGAGGTATGTTATTACAGAGCCTGTCAGCCTCTTCAAATGTGGCAAATCACACATTTCTGCGAAATCCTCGCTCAGAGCTACGTGTGGTCAAAGTTTGTCTCAATGTTAAGTCAATGGGACTTTTTTGGCCGCTTTTTCGCCCCTGGGGCGAACACCGCACCCCTGATCGCTTATAAAAGTCATAGCACACCTCTCCTCAATGAGCCGGTCGATTTGACACCTCATTCATGGATCTGTGACAAACGGTGCGGGACGAGTTACGCGCCAAACTTTTGTCCGGAATAATAAGAAGAATAATAATAATAACTAGAATGTACATTTCCTGAAGAAAATGTGAAATGGTGCTTGCAGTGGCAAAACTCTCCACTCGGTTGCTAGGGTGTTGTACATGATTGCATACGAGCCAACAACCATGTCTGTACGATGTTGTGGAGCTGAAATATGGCTTCTATATGTTGCAATATGGTTGCTAGGTGGCTCTAAATGGTTGCTAGGGTGTGAATACACAGTTACCATGGTGATATTTACAGACTGTTTTACAACTGAAACTAATGAGCCAACCCCCATCTCTATACAATATTCTGATGCAGAGATGTAGGTCTTGTAAAATGGTTGCTAGGGTACTCTGTTTGGTTGCTATGGAGTTGCTTGGCAGCTGCTGATGATGAAACTGCAAAGGCTTCTTGTCAGTATGAATGATATAAACCAACTCCCATCTCTATACGATGTTCTGATGCAGAGATATATTTTTTGCTAAACGGTTGCTAGGGTACTCTGTTTGGTTGCTAGGGAGTAGCGTGGCAGCTGCCAATCATGAAACTCCAAAGGCTGCTTGTCAGTATGAATGATATAATCCAACTCTCATGCCTCTGCGACATACAGAATGGAAGATATCCCTCTTTGGATATTGGTTGCTAGGGTACTCTGTTTGGTTGCTAGGGAGTGGCTTGTCAGCTGCCAATCATGAAACTCCAAAGGCTGCTTGTCAGTATGAATGATATAAACCAACTCCCATGCCTCTGCGACATTCAGAATGGAAGATATGCCTCTTTGGGTTTTGGTTGCTAGGGTACTCTGTTTGGTTGCTATGGAGTTACTTGGCAGCTGCCAATGATGCAATTCCAAAGGCTTCTTGTCACTATGAATGATATAAACCAACTCCCATGCCTCTGTGACATTCAGAATGGAAGATATCCCTCTTTGGATTTTGGTTGCTAGGATACTCTGTTTGGTTGCTAGGGAGTGGCTTGGCAGCTGCCACTGATGAAACTGCAAAGGCTTCTTGTCATTATGAATTATATAAACCAACTCCCATGCCTCTGTGACATTCAGAATGGAAGATATCCCTCTTTGTATTTTGGTTGCTAGGGTACTCTGTTGGTTGCTAGGGAGTGGCTTGGCAGCTGCCAATCATGAAACTTCAAAGGCTGCTTGTCAGTATGAATGATATAAACCAACTCCAATCTCTATACGATGTTCTGATACAGAGATATTCGTTTTGCTAAACGGTTGCTAGGGTACTCTGTTTGGTTGCTAGGGAGTGGCTTGGCAGTTGTCAATGATGCAATTCCAAAGGCTTCTTGTCACTATGAATGATATAAACCATCTCCCATTTCTCTGTGACATTCAGAATGGCAGATATCCCTCTTTGGATTTTGGTTGCTAAGGTACTCTGTTTGGTTGCTATAGAGTGGCTTGGCAGATGCCAATTATGAAACTGCAAAAGCTTCTTGTCACTATGAATGATATAAACCAACTCCCATGCCTCTGCGACATACAGAATGGAAGATATCCCTCTTTGGATATTGGTTGCTAGGGTACTCTGTTTGGTTGCTAGGGAGTGGCTTGTCAGCTGCCAATCATGAAACTCCAAAGGCTGCTTGTCAGTCTGAATGATATAAACCAACTCCCATGCCTCTGCGACATTCAGAATGGAAGATATGCCTCTTTGGGTTTTGGTTGCTAGGGTACTCTGTTTGGTTGCTATGGAGTTACTTGGCAGCTGCCAATGATGCAATTCCAAAGGCTTCTTGTCACTATGAATGATATAAACCAACTCCCATGCCTCTGTGACATTCAGAATGGAAGATATCCCTCTTTGGATTTTGGTTGCTAGGATACTCTGTTTGGTTGCTAGGGAGTGGCTTGGCAGCTGCCACTGATGAAACTGCAAAGGCTTCTTGTCATTATGAATTATATAAACCAACTCCCATGCCTCTGTGACATTCAGAATGGAAGATATCCCTCTTTGTATTTTGCTTGCTAGGGTACTCTGTTGGTTGCTAGGGAGTGGCTTGGCAGCTGCCAATCATGAAACTTCAAAGGCTGCTTGTCAGTATGAATGATATAAACCAACTCCAATCTCTATACGATGTTCTGATACAGAGATATTCGTTTTGCTAAACGGTTGCTAGGGTACTCTGTTTGGTTGCTAGGGAGTGGCTTGGCAGTTGTCAATGATGCAATTTCAAAGGCTTCTTGTCACTATGAATGATATAAACCATCTCCCATTTCTCTGTGACATTGAGAATGGCAGATATCCCTCTTTGGATTTTGGTTGCTAAGGTACTCTGTTTGGTTGCTATAGAGTGGCTTGGCAGATGCCAATTATGAAACTGCAAAAGCTTCTTGTCACTATGAATGATATAAACCAACTCCCATGCCTCTGTGATATTCATAATGGAAGATATCCCTCTTTGGATTTTGGTTGCTAAGGTGTTCGACAATGGTTGCTAGGGAGGGGCTAAGAAGTGTTGAGGTGATTCGTGATTGGCTGTTTGCTGCCACGAGTCAAATGAGACCACCCCCATGTTTCTATGACAATTCAGTCTGGAGATATCTCTTTGAACTCTTTCAATGGAAGTCTATGGAACTTGTTGCTAAGGGGCTCTAAATGGTTGCTAGGGCGTGGCTTGATAGCTTCACAATGATCCTGAGAGACTGATTGGTCGTCTGAGTAAAATGAGCTCGCCCCCTTGTCTCTATGACACTGTGATCAGGAGCTATGTTCAATACAAAATCCCTATGCAATTTACCATAGTAGGAAAAGCATGTGAGTTTCACAGGATGTTCCTTCCCCATAGTAAGTCAATGGGGCAACTTTGGGCAGCTTCTGCCCCCCAGGGCTACAACTTTTACCCCATTGTGAGGTATGTTCTTACAGAGCCTGTCAGCCTCTTCAAATGTGGCAAATCACAAGTTTATGTGAAATCCTCGCTCTGAGCTAGGAGTCGTCAAAGTTTGTCGCAATGTTAAGTCTATGGGACTTTTTTGGCCGCTTTTTCGCCCCTGGGGCAAACATCGCACCCCCGATCGCTTATAAAAGTCATAGCACACCTCTCCTCAATGAGCCGGTCGATTTGACACCTCACTCAGGGGTCTGAGACAAACGGTGCGGGACGAGTTACGCGCCAAACTTTGTCCAGAATAAAAATAAGAATAATAACTAGAATGTACATTTCCTGAAGAAAATGTGAAATGGTGCTTGCAGTGGCAAAACTCTCCACTCGGTTGCTAGGGTGTTGTACATGATTGCATACGAGCCAACAACCATGTCTGTACGATGTTGTGGAGCTGAAATATGGCTTCTATATGTTGCAATATGGTTGCTAGGTGGCTCTAAATGGTTGCTAGGGTGTGAATACACAGTTACCATGGTGATATTTACAGACTGTTTTACAACTGAAACTAATGAGCCAACCCCCATCTCTATACAATATTCTGATGCAGAGATGTAGGTCTTGTAAAATGGTTGCTAGGGTACTCTGTTTGGTTGCTATGGAGTTGCTTGGCAGCTGCTGATGATGAAACTGCAAAGGCTTCTTGTCAGTATGAATGATATAAACCAACTCCCATCTCTATACAATGTTCTGATGCAGAGATATACGTTTTGCTAAACGGTTGCTAGGGTACTCTGTTTGGTTGCTAGGGAGTAGCGTGGCAGCTGCCAATCATGAAACTCCAAAGGCTGCTTGTCAGTATGAATGATATAATCCAACTCTCATGCCTCTGCGACATACAGAATGGAAGATATCCCTCTTTGGATATTGGTTGCTAGGGTACTCTGTTTGGTTGCTAGGGAGTGGCTTGTCAGCTGCCAATCATGAAACTCCAAAGGCTGCTTGTCAGTATGAATGATATAAACCAACTCCCATGCCTCTGTGACATTCAGAATGGAAGATATGCCTCTTTGGGTTTTGGTTGCTAGGGTACTCTGTTTGGTTGCTATGGAGTTACTTGGCAGCTGCCAATGATGCAATTCCAAAGGCTTCTTGTCACTATGAATGATATAAACCAACTCCCATGCCTCTGTGACATTCAGAATGGAAGATATCCCTCTTTGGATTTTGGTTGCTAGGATACTCTGTTTGGTTGCTAGGGAGTGGCTTGGCAGCTGCCACTGATGAAACTGCAAAGGCTTCTTGTCATTATGAATTATATAAACCAACTCCCATGCCTCTGTGACATTCAGAATGGAAGATATCCCTCTTTGTATTTTGGTTGCTAGGGTACTCTGTTGGTTGCTAGGGAGTGGCTTGGCAGCTGCCAATCATGAAACTTCAAAGGCTGCTTGTCAGTATGAATGATATAAACCAACTCCAATCTCTATACGATGTTCTGATACAGAGATATTCGTTTTGCTAAACGGTTGCTAGGGTACTCTGTTTGGTTGCTAGGGAGTGGCTTGGTAGTTGTCAATGATGCAATTCCAAAGGCTTCTTGTCACTATGAATGATATAAACCATCTCCCATTTCTCTGTGACATTCAGAATGGCAGATATCCCTCTTTGGATTTTGGTTGCTAAGGTACTCTGTTTGGTTGCTATAGAGTGGCTTGGCAGATGCCAATTATGAAACTGCAAAAGCTTCTTGTCACTATGAATGATATAAACCAACTCCCATGCCTCTGCGACATACAGAATGGAAGATATCCCTCTTTGGATATTGGTTGCTAGGGTACTCTGTTTGGTTGCTAGGGAGTGGCTTGTCAGCTGCCAATCATGAAACTCCAAAGGCTGCTTGTCAGTCTGAATGATATAAACCAACTCCCATGCCTCTGCGACATTCAGAATGGAAGATATGCCTCTTTGGGTTTTGGTTGCTAGGGTACTCTGTTTGGTTGCTATGGAGTTACTTGGCAGCTGCCAATGATGCAATTCCAAAGGCTTCTTGTCACTATGAATGATATAAACCAACTCCCATGCCTCTGTGACATTCAGAATGGAAGATATCCCTCTTTGGATTTTGGTTGCTAGGATACTCTGTTTGGTTGCTAGGGAGTGGCTTGGCAGCTGCCACTGATGAAACTGCAAAGGCTTCTTGTCATTATGAATTATATAAACCAACTCCCATGCCTCTGTGACATTCAGAATGGAAGATATCCCTCTTTGTATTTTGCTTGCTAGGGTACTCTGTTGGTTGCTAGGGAGTGGCTTGGCAGCTGCCAATCATGAAACTTCAAAGGCTGCTTGTCAGTATGAATGATATAAACCAACTCCAATCTCTATACGATGTTCTGATACAGAGATATTCGTTTTGCTAAACGGTTGCTAGGGTACTCTGTTTGGTTGCTAGGGAGTGGCTTGGCAGTTGTCAATGATGCAATTTCAAAGGCTTCTTGTCACTATGAATGATATAAACCATCTCCCATTTCTCTGTGACATTGAGAATGGCAGATATCCCTCTTTGGATTTTGGTTGCTAAGGTACTCTGTTTGGTTGCTATAGAGTGGCTTGGCAGATGCCAATTATGAAACTGCAAAAGCTTCTTGTCACTATGAATGATATAAACCAACTCCCATGCCTCTGTGATATTCATAATGGAAGATATCCCTCTTTGGATTTTGGTTGCTAAGGTGTTCGACAATGGTTGCTAGGGAGGGGCTAAGAAGTGTTGAGGTGATTCGTGATTGGCTGTTTGCTGCCACGAGTCAAATGAGACCACCCCCATGTTTCTATGACAATTCAGTCTGGAGATATCTCTTTGAACTCTTTCAATGGAAGTCTATGGAACTTGTTGCTAAGGGGCTCTAAATGGTTGCTAGGGCGTGGCTTGATAGCTTCACAATGATCCTGAGAGACTGATTGGTCGTCTGAGTAAAATGAGCTCGCCCCCTTGTCTCTATGACACTGTGATCAGGAGCTATGTTCAATACAAAATCCCTATGCAATTTACCATAGTAGGAAAAGCATGTGAGTTTCACAGGATGTTCCTTCCCCATAGTAAGTCAATGGGGCAACTTTGGGCAGCTTCTGCCCCCCAGGGCTACAACTTTTACCCCATTGTGAGGTATGTTCTTACAGAGCCTGTCAGCCTCTTCAAATGTGGCAAATCACAAGTTTATGTGAAATCCTCGCTCTGAGCTAGGAGTCGTCAAAGTTTGTCGCAATGTTAAGTCTATGGGACTTTTTTGGCCGCTTTTTCGCCCCTGGGGCAAACATCGCACCCCCGATCGCTTATAAAAGTCATAGCACACCTCTCCTCAATGAGCCGGTCGATTTGACACCTCACTCAGGGGTCTGAGACAAACGGTGCGGGACGAGTTACGCGCCAAACTTTGTCCAGAATAAAAATAAGAATAATAACTAGAATGTACATTTCCTGAAGAAAATGTGAAATGGTGCTTGCAGTGGCAAAACTCTCCACTCGGTTGCTAGGGTGTTGTACATGATTGCATACGAGCCAACAACCATGTCTGTACGATGTTGTGGAGCTGAAATATGGCTTCTATATGTTGCAATATGGTTGCTAGGTGGCTCTAAATGGTTGCTAGGGTGTGAATACACAGTTACCATGGTGATATTTACAGACTGTTTTACAACTGAAACTAATGAGCCAACCCCCATCTCTATACAATATTCTGATGCAGAGATGTAGGTCTTGTAAAATGGTTGCTAGGGTACTCTGTTTGGTTGCTATGGAGTTGCTTGGCAGCTGCTGATGATGAAACTGCAAAGGCTTCTTGTCAGTATGAATGATATAAACCAACTCCCATCTCTATACAATGTTCTGATGCAGAGATATACGTTTTGCTAAACGGTTGCTAGGGTACTCTGTTTGGTTGCTAGGGAGTAGCGTGGCAGCTGCCAATCATGAAACTCCAAAGGCTGCTTGTCAGTATGAATGATATAATCCAACTCTCATGCCTCTGCGACATACAGAATGGAAGATATCCCTCTTTGGATATTGGTTGCTAGGGTACTCTGTTTGGTTGCTAGGGAGTGGCTTGTCAGCTGCCAATCATGAAACTCCAAAGGCTGCTTGTCAGTATGAATGATATAAACCAACTCCCATGCCTCTGTGACATTCAGAATGGAAGATATGCCTCTTTGGGTTTTGGTTGCTAGGGTACTCTGTTTGGTTGCTATGGAGTTACTTGGCAGCTGCCAATGATGCAATTCCAAAGGCTTCTTGTCACTATGAATGATATAAACCAACTCCCATGCCTCTGTGACATTCAGAATGGAAGATATCCCTCTTTGGATTTTGGTTGCTAGGATACTCTGTTTGGTTGCTAGGGAGTGGCTTGGCAGCTGCCACTGATGAAACTGCAAAGGCTTCTTGTCATTATGAATTATATAAACCAACTCCCATGCCTCTGTGACATTCAGAATGGAAGATATCCCTCTTTGTATTTTGGTTGCTAGGGTACTCTGTTGGTTGCTAGGGAGTGGCTTGGCAGCTGCCAATCATGAAACTTCAAAGGCTGCTTGTCAGTATGAATGATATAAACCAACTCCAATCTCTATACGATGTTCTGATACAGAGATATTCGTTTTGCTAAACGGTTGCTAGGGTACTCTGTTTGGTTGCTAGGGAGTGGCTTGGTAGTTGTCAATGATGCAATTCCAAAGGCTTCTTGTCACTATGAATGATATAAACCATCTCCCATTTCTCTGTGACATTCAGAATGGCAGATATCCCTCTTTGGATTTTGGTTGCTAAGGTACTCTGTTTGGTTGCTATAGAGTGGCTTGGCAGATGCCAATTATGAAACTGCAAAAGCTTCTTGTCACTATGAATGATATAAACCAACTCCCATGCCTCTGCGACATACAGAATGGAAGATATCCCTCTTTGGATATTGGTTGCTAGGGTACTCTGTTTGGTTGCTAGGGAGTGGCTTGTCAGCTGCCAATCATGAAACTCCAAAGGCTGCTTGTCAGTATGAATGATATAAACCAACTCCCATGCCTCTGCGACATTCAGAATGGAAGATATGCCTCTTTGGGTTTTGGTTGCTAGGGTACTCTGTTTGGTTGCTATGGAGTTACTTGGCAGCTGCCAATGATGCAATTCCAAAGGCTTCTTGTCACTATGAATGATATAAACCAACTCCCATGCCTCTGTGACATTCAGAATGGAAGATATCCCTCTTTGGATTTTGGTTGCTAGGATACCCTGTTTGGTTGCTAGGGAGTGGCTTGGCAGCTGCCACTGATGAAACTGCAAAGGCTTCTTGTCATTATGAATTATATAAACCAACTCCCATGCCTCTGTGACATTCAGAATGGAAGATATCCCTCTTTGTATTTTGGTTGCTAGGGTACTCTGTTGGTTGCTAGGGAGTGGCTTGGCAGCTGCCAATCATGAAACTTCAAAGGCTGCTTGTCAGTATGAATGATATAAACCAACTCCAATCTCTATACGATGTTCTGATACAGAGATATTCGTTTTGCTAAACGGTTGCTAGGGTACTCTGTTTGGTTGCTAGGGAGTGGCTTGGCAGTTGTCAATGATGCAATTCCAAAGGCTTCTTGTCACTATGAATGATATAAACCATCTCCCATTTCTCTGTGACATTCAGAATGGCAGATATCCCTCTTTGGATTTTGGTTGCTAAGGTACTCTGTTTGGTTGCTATAGAGTGGCTTGGCAGATGCCAATTATGAAACTGCAAAAGCTTCTTGTCACTATGAATGATATAAACCAACTCCCATGCCTCTGTGATATTCATAATGGAAGATATCCCTCTTTGGATTTTGGTTGCTAAGGTGTTCGACAATGGTTGCTAGGGAGGGGCTAAGAAGTGTTGAGGTGATTCATGATTGGCTGTTTGCTGCCACGAGTCAAATGAGACCACCCCCATGTTTCTATGACAATTCAGTCTGGAGATATCTCTTTGAACTCTTTCAATGGAAGTCTATGGAACTTGTTGCTAAGGGGCTCTAAATGGTTGCTAGGGCGTGGCTTGATAGCTTCACAATGATCCTGAGAGACTGATTGGTCGTCTGAGTAAAATGAGCTCGCCCCCTTGTCTCTATGACACTGTGATCAGGAGCTATGTTCAATACAAAATCCCTATGCAATTTACCATAGTAGGAAAAGCATGTGAGTTTCACAGGATGTTCCTTCCCCATAGTAAGTCAATGGGGCAACTTTGGGCAGCTTCTGCCCCCCAGGGCTACAACTTTTACCCCATTGTGAGGTATGTTCTTACAGAGCCTGTCAGCCTCTTCAAATGTGGCAAATCACAAGTTTATGTGAAATCCTCGCTCTGAGCTAGGAGTCGTCAAAGTTTGTCGCAATGTTAAGTCTATGGGACTTTTTTGGCCGCTTTTTCGCCCCTGGGGCAAACATCGCACCCCCGATCGCTTATAAAAGTCATAGCACACCTCTCCTCAATGAGCCGGTCGATTTGACACCTCACTCAGGGGTCTGAGACAAACGGTGCGGGACGAGTTACGCGCCAAACTTTGTCCAGAATAAAAATAAGAATAATAATAAGTATGCAAGAGAACACTAATGATGCCTTGCTTTCAGCAAGCACCATTAACTAGAATGTACATTTCCTGAAGAAAATGTGAAATGGTGCTTGCAGTGGCAAAACTCTCCACTCGGTTGCTAGGGTGTTGTACATGATTGCGTACGAGCCAACAACCATGTCTGTACAATGTTGTGGAGCTGAAATATAGCTTCTTTATGTTGCAATATGGTTTATATGTGGCTCTAAACGGTTGCTAGGGCGTTGCTAGGGTATTCTGGGTGGTTGCTATGGTGTTGCTAGGCAGTTGCTAGGGTGTTCTGGGTGGTTGCTATGGTGTTGCTAGGCGGTTGCTAGGGTATACTGGGTGGTTGCTAGGCGGTTACTAGGGTATTCTTGGTGGTTGCTAGGGCGTTGCTAGGTGGTTGCTAGGCTGTTCTGGGTGGTTGCTATGGCGTTGCTAGGCGGTTGCTAGGGTATTCTGGGTGGTTGCTATGGTGTTGCTAGGCAGTTGCTAGGGTATTCTGGGTGGTTGCTAGGCGGTTGCTAGGGTATTCTGGGTGGTTGCTATGGTGTTCTGGGTGGTTGCTATGGTGTTGTTAGGTGGTTGCTAGGGTATTCTGGGTGGTTGCTAGGGCGTTGCTAGGCGGTTGCTAGGGTATTCTGGGTGGTTGCTAGGGCGTTGCTAGGCAGTTGCTAGGGTGTTCTGGGTGGTTGCTATGGTGTTGCTAGGCGGTTGCTAGGGTATTCTGGGTTGTTGCTAGGCGGTTGCTAGGGTATTCTTGGTGGTTGCTATGGTGTTGCTAGGTGGTTGCTAGGGTATTCTGGGTGGTTGCTATGGTGTTCTTGGTGGTTGCTATGGTGTTGCTAGGTGGTTGCTAGGGTATTCTGGGTGGTTGCTAGGGCGTGGCTAGGTGGTTGCTAGGGTATTCTGGGTGGTTGCTATGGTGTTGCTAGGCGGTTGCTATGGTATTTTGGGTGGATGCTAGGGCGTTGCTAGGCAGTTGCTAGGGTGTTCTGGGTGGTTGCTAGGCAGTTGCTAGGTGTTCTGGGGGGTTGCTAGACAGTTGCTAGGGTGTTCTGGGTGGTTGCTACGGTATTTTTGGTGGCTACTAGAGCGTTTCTAGACGTTGCTAGGGTGTTCAGGATGGTTGCTAAGGTATTTTTTTTAGTTGCTATGGTGTTACTAGGTGGTTGGAGTCTGTGTGTGTGAAAACGTCGGTTGGGATTCAAATATTTTTAGAACTCCCAATGTAAAGTCAATGGGACTTTTTTGGCCACTTTTTCGTCCGCTGTGCGAACATCGTACACCCGATCGCTTAGAAAAGTCATAGCACACCTCTCCTCAATGAGGCGGTCGATTTGACACCTCACTCAGGGGTCTGAGACAAACGATGCGGGGCGCATTACGCGCCAAACTTTGTCCAGAATAATAAGAAGAAGAATAATAAGTATGAGCAATAACAATAGTGATGCTTTCAAAAAAGCACCACTAATAATAAGTTTGCAAGAGAACACTAATGATGCCTTGCTTTCAGCAAGCACCATTAATAAGTATGCAAGAGAACACTAATGATGCCTTGCTTTCAGCAAGCACCATTAATAATAAGTATGCAAGAGAACACTAATGATGCCTTGCTTTCAGCAAGCACCATTAATAAGTATGCAAGAGAACACTAATGATGCCTTGCTTTCAGCAAGCACCATTAATAATAATAATAAGAATAATAAGTATGAGCAATAACAATAGTGATGCCTTGCTTTCAGCAAGCACCACTAACTAGAATGTACATTTCCTGAAGAAAATGTGAAATGGTGCTTGCAGTGGCAAAACTCTCCACTCGGTTGCTAGGGTGTTGTACATGATTGCATACAAGCCAACAACCATGTCTGTACGATGTTGTGGAGCTGAAATATAGCTTCTATATGTTGCAATATGGTTTATATGTGGCTCTAAACGGTTGCTAGGGTGTTCTGGATGGTTGCTAGGGTGTTTGTAGACAGTCACTAGGGTGCTCTGGGTGGTTGCTATGGTGTTGCTATGGTGTTGATAGGCGGTTGCTAAGGTGTTCTGGGTGGTTGCTATGGTGTCGCTAGGCGGTTGCTAGGGTAATCTGGGCGGTTGCTAGGGTGTTCTGGGAGGTTGCTAGGGCGCTGCTAGGTGGTTGTTAGGGTGTTCTGGATGGTTGCTAGGCAGTTGCTAGGGTGTTCTGGGTGGTTGCTAGGCGGTTGCTAGGGTGTTCTGGGTGGTCGCTATGGTGTCGCTAGGCAGTTGCTAGGGTAATCTGGGTGGTTGCTAGGGTGTTCTGGGAGGTTGCTAGGGCGTTGCTAGGCGGTTGCTAGGGTGTTCTGGATGGTTGCTAGGCAGTTGCTAGGGTGTTCTGGGTGGTTGCTATGGTGTTGCTAGGCGGTTGCTAGGGTATTCTGGGTGGTTGCTATGGTGTTGCTAGGCGGTTGCTAGGGTACTCTGGGTGGTTGCTAGGGCGTTGCTAGGTGGTTGCTAGGGTATTCTGGGTGGTTGCTATGGTGTTGCTAGGTGATTGCTAGGGTATTCTGGGTGGTTGCTAGGCGGTTGCAAGGTGGTTGCTAGGGTATTCTTGGTGGTTGCTAGGGCGTTGCTAGGGTGTTCTGGGTGGTTGCTAGCGCGTTGCTAGGTGGTTGCTAAGGTGTTCTGGGTGGTTGCTATGGTGTTGCTAGGCGGTTGCTAGGGTATTCTGGGTGGTTGCTAGGCGGTTGCTAGGGTATTCTTGGTGGTTGCTAGGTGGTTGCTAGGGTGTTTTGGGTGGTTGCTATGGTGTTGCTAGGCAGTTGCTATAGTATTCTGGGTGGATGCTAGGGTGTTGCTAGGGTGTTCTGGGTGGTTGCTAGGCAGTTGCTAGGTGTTCTGGGGGGTTGCTAGACAGTTGCTAGGGTGTTCTGGGTGGTTGCTACGGTATTTTTGATGGTTACTAGAGCGTTTCTAGACGTTGCTAGGGTGTTCAGGATGGTTGCTAAGGTATTTGTTTTGTTGCTATGGTGTTACTTGGTGGTTGGTAGTTGTCAAAGATGGTTACTATGGAGTTTTTATAGAGTTATTAAAATCTTTAATAACGAGTGCCTTCAGTACAGCACTCGGCCTACGGCCTCGTGCCTATGGCCGAATAAGCACAAGCATGGAGCAATATCGCAAGGCCACAAGTGTAATATTGCGTTATATTATATAGAGAACACTAGTTATATAGAGAACACTAGTGATGCCTTGCTTTCAGCAAGCACCACTAATAAGAATAATAAGTATGAGCAATAACAATAGTGATGCCTTGCTTTCAGCAAGCACCACTAATAAGTATGGAGGATAACAATAGTGATGCCTTGCTTTCAGCAAGCACCACTAATAATAATAATTATGGAGGATAACAATAGTGATGCCTTGCTTTCAGCAAGCACCACTAATAATAAGTATGCAAGAGAACACTAATGATGCCTTGCTTTCCGCAAGCACCATTAATAAGAATAATAAGTATGAGCAATAACAATAGTGATGCCTTGCTTTCAGCAAGCACCACTAATAAGTATGAGCAATAACAATAGTGATGCCTTGCTTTCAGCAAGCACCACTAATAATAATAAGTATGCAAGAGAACACTAGTGATGCCTTGCCTTTGGCAAGCACCATTAATAATAAGTTTGAGCAATAACAACAGTGATGCTTTCAAAAAAGCACCACTAATAATAATAAGTATGCAAGAGAACACTAATGATGCCTTGCTTTCAGCAAGCACCACTAATAATAATAAGTTTAAATAGGATTTCAGTAAGTTGGCTTTCTCAAGCCAACTTAATAATAATAATAAGTTTAAGTACAATATCAGTAAGTTGGCTTTTCCAAGCCAACTTAATAATAATAAGTTTAAGTACAATATCAGTAAGTTGGCTTTTCCAAGCCATCTTAACTAATAGTACTGACAGTACCTCGCGATTGAGTTGCAAACTTATGTGAATGGGCTCCAGTGCGTCATCAAGTAGAGGCGTGTTCAAAACTCAGGGGCTTCAGTGCGTCATCGAGCCCCCGTTTTAGCCCCGCCCTAAAAATCCGGAACACAGCAACGGTGAAAAACTTTTTTTTTTTTTTTTTTTTTTATTAACAAAAATGTTCAGAACAAATCTGTTTGCCAGGGGTACAAACATTAAAAGAAATAAGAGTACAGAGGGTATGCAAAAAACACATTAGATGCATAGGAATTTTTTCAGAATAGAATTTGTTTTTAAAGCTTTTGACTGTTTAAGATCATTGATATAGTGGTGCTGTAATGAGATAGCTCTTGTATAAATAGATTAAATAATGGCTTGCTGTCAGTCCACTTTCTTTTATGAATGTGAAATTTTCCTAAAAATAAAACAAGTTGTACAAAGAAAATCAAGTCCTTTTCCAAATTAATGTCCTCAAAGTAAAAAAGAATGTCCTTCTCCTGCAAACGTAATGATTGTCCTGTTTTCCTTTCAATAAAGTTTTGTACATTCATCCAGAACATTTTAGTAAACACACAGTGATAAAACAAATGTTCAATAGTTTCTTCATTTAAGCACAGAAATTACATGTATACTCAATATCAATCTTAAATCTTTCTAACGTCTTCTTTGCCGGATATATTCTGTGTATAATTTTGAAAGATACTTCTTTTATTTTATTGTTAAGACAGAATTTATTACTCATCAACCACATTTTTTTCCAATCAATATCCTTAAAAAGAGATGTCCAAAAAATTTTAGCAGGAGGAACCGTAATATTTACCAAAAGATTTCTAATGTAATTACTTGAACATTTGTTTTTTGTAACATCTACACTTCCCAAAAAAATATTGTTAACAGGAGCTGTCACAAAAAGCTCTGTTCTGGATCCAATCATAAGTTGCAAAACATTCCTTGGGATAGCAGCGAAAACAATGCCATATTCTTTTGGTGTAACTGCAATATCAAATTTAGAAATAAATTCTTCAAACAATAACAATTGACCATCAGAATTCAGAAGTTGTGAAACCAAAACAACACCATTACTAACCCAGTTTTTGTTGTACAAAGATCTGTTTTTATACTGAATACACCTGTTATTCCAAATGTAATAATTTGTAGGTGAGAAATGATGTTTGTACACCAGTTTCCATGACAGCAGAGCTTGCTTGTGGAAATTAGCTAATTTTACAGGCAATTTATCAGGGTTATAGTCACATTTCAACACGAATTTGAGTCCTCCAATTGAATTAAAAATGAATTTAGGGAAAGCATTCCAAATATTATCTTCTTCTTGTATTAATTTAGTTAGCCATTTAATTTTAAAAGTGGTATTTACTGTTTCAAAACGAAGAACCTTCAGACCTCCGTTTTGTCTTGTGTTACATAATACCTCTTTTTTTAAGATAATGACACTTATTTCTCCAGATGAAATTGAAAAGAATTTTATCTAGTTTTTTAAAAACTGTAGTAGGCATTCCCAAAGCCAGAGACACATAAACAGCTCGTGATATCCCTTCAGCTTTGGACAGTAAAACTCTGCCATTTAAAGAAAGATCCCTCATTAACCACATGTTAAATTTTTTTGTTATTTGCTCAACTATTGGGTCAAAGTTTAAGTTGTTACGGGATTTTTCATTTTTATCAATAACAATGCCCAAATATGTAAAAGTACTCTTCACAGGGATATTATTTATCGACAACATATTGCATTCCTTCAATGGTAATAACACCGACTTAAGTTCATTTTAAGTCCCGATACTTTTGAAAACATCTCTATACACTGAACCACTTTTGGAACTTCATATTCATTTGCCCTTAAATGAACTTTTTTTAATATGTACAGACATAATTTCAGTAACAAGAAGAAATAAAAAGGGGCTCAGAGGGCACCCTTGTCTTATACCTCGATGGATGTTAAATCTTGGGGTTGTGCCATGGGCCAGTCCAACAGAGCTATTACAATCTTTATAAAGTGTATTAAATGCTCTTAAAAATCTGTCTCCAAAACCAAAAACATGTATAGCCTTAAACATAAACTGATGACTAATCGTGTCGAAAGCTTTATAAAAATCGACAAATAAAACAAAACTATCATCTGAAATATAATCATTGTAGTCAATCATGTCCAATATTAAACGGATGTTATTACAAATATTTCTCCCAGGCATAAAACCAGATTGTTCCTCCCCAATAAGATCATCTAATCCAAATTTTAATCTTCTGGCAAAGATCATTGCAAATATCTTTGCATCATTATTTAATAAACTGATTGGTCTCCAATTTTCGATACTTAATTTAGGAATTAATTTAATAAGGCCTTGACGAAGGGTGGGTGGTAATTCTCCTTTGTCTATGGCTTCCTCAAACACTGCAACTAAAAATGGGGCTAAACTTTCACCAAATGTTTTATAAAATTCATTTATCAAACCATCACTACCAGGAGACTTATTTTCTTTAAGGGAGCCAATACACCTTTGAACCTCTGCTAAACTGATCCTCTGGTCACAAATTGATTTAAATCCCTCATCAATACCTCTAATGTCTTTTTCAATACCTTTAATAAATAAGTCAGTGTTATCTACACTTTCAGTGTTAGTAGTAGCATATAACTTTTGATAAAAGTCAACAACATGTCGCGATATAAGATTTTGGTCTTCACACATCTGGTCATTAATTTTAAGTTTAGAGAGGGAGGATAATTCATAATTCCTTTTTTCCAAATTAAAAAAATACTTTGTACACGTTTCCCCTAACTCCAGCCATCTTTTCCTTGATCTGATAAAGGCCCCTCTGGCTTTATCTTCATAGATTTTGTCTAATTCGAGTTGCAATGCTGCCAGTTCTCCAAGTTCCCTTTCAGAAAGATCTACCAATTCAGATAATTTTACAATTTTGGCAATTATTTGTGTTTCATTTTCCCTTTTGGATTTGGCAATTCTCTTTCCAGATATAATAGCTAAATTCCTAATTTCAAATTTCATCAATTCCCAACATTTACCAAAATTATTTATTGTATTAGCTTGTCTCCAGTATTTATCAATAATGTTCTGTGTTTCTTTCTTAAATTGTTTATTTTGTAGTAGTGTTTTATTTAACTTCCAATAATCTCTACTGGAGTTAATTACAAATTGATGACCTTGTTGACCTTGATAATAACCGCTTGGTGGTCAGTAAAAACTGCAGGCTCTATTATAACTGAATCCACTCTATTTTCAATGTCTGAGGAAATCAACCAGAAGTCTAAACGAGATTGTTGAGATCTATCCTTGTTTGACCAGGTATATGCCTTTTGATTTGGGTTTCTGTGTCTCCATATATCAATAAGGTCCATTCTATTACAAGTATTGTGTAATTGACACGCACACTTGTTTTTAGGGGGCCAACTGTCCACAGTATTATCCAAAACAGTATTAAAATCCCCACCCCAGAGAACCTTGGCATTAGGGAATGATAATAGCAGCTGATTTATTTTGTCTTCTAACACAGAGAATAGAGTTTTATTAGTTTGTTTATTGTTGGATGCATATATATTAATAATGACAAACTGAAAGTGATCAATATCCACAAGAAGAATTATCCACCTGCCATTTTTGTCTGAGAGATACTTGATAATGTTACCTTTAAATTTTCCCTGTAAAATAACTACTCCTGCCGATCTGTTACTACCAAATGAAAACCAAACATTCTTCCCCCACTGACTCCTCCAAAATGAAACATCATCTTCTGAAGCATGGGTTCTCTTACGAGAGGTTCTCTCGTATTGCGTAGTTGCTACGCTACGGGAGAGCCTTTCTTTCTCAAGATACTGAAGCCAAAAATTATCCTTAATTTTTATAATCTTGTCAACGCAGTGTGGCAGCCTGCAGACCTAGGGCAAGCTTACTAGCGTGCCCATTGGCTGCCCTGCGGCAACTGCAGCAGCCTACCGCTGAGCCCTTGGCGTGACGTCACGACCAATGAGCGCGCTTGGCGCGCTTAATGCGTCACAGCCCGCGAAAAGGGGTGTGGCTTAGCGTATATAAACCAGGCTCGGAGGCTGCTTCTCTGATTTCTGTCTTTTCATCGAAGCTCTCCGCATCGCTGTACTCTGAGGAAGCCGCCGTCGAATCAAGCGACCAGCACGCCGAGGATCTCAGACTGAGGATGCCGGCCGCCTTCGCTGCCTTCAGCTTTCCCTGCCTGCTTCGCTATCCGGGGAATATATCCTTTATTGCTCTGTGTTGTGTGTGTTTGTGTGTTCGCCCCGCGACACACTTTGCATCTAAAAGAGCGCGAGGCGTTGTTTCAAATGCCTCGCTCGTCCTGTGGCTCGTGCAGAGCCACGCTCAGCGACAGAGACCGCCATGTATCTGCGCTCTCTGCCTGGGCTTCGACACGCAGCCGCGCCCTTTCCTCGGGCGGCTGCGAACAGTGTGAGGATTTGCCAATGTCGACCCTGCGGGCTCGACTCGCCATGTTTGATGATCCTTCCCCTTCTCCGGCTGCCTCTTCCGGGCCGCGTAAGAAGAAACGCCGCTCTCAAAGGCCTTCCGAGCCGGTTATGACAGCTGAGCGCTCGTCGGAGCCCCTCCCGCGAGCCTCGCTATCTCCTTCTCCCCCCCACCTCCCGACGCGCAGCGGCCGGCTTCGCCCGCACTGCCGTCGCCTCAGGGGATGAAGCAGTCCAGCTGGTTACTCCCCTCTGTCAAGCCGCGCAAGGCGCCGCTCACAAGGGATGTCAGAAGTAGACTGTCACGGGCTGGCTTCCTTTACGTTATAAGAAAGCTACCTCGTGTCTCGGTCGCGCGCGTCACTCACCGGCCACCTCCGTTTCTCACACATTTCTCAGTCCCCTCCTAAGCTCAGGCGACTAGAAATATCTATATTGCAGTAAACGAGCCTGTTTTTATACACGCACGCCTGCAAACAAACAATGTCACAGCACATGATGACATCTTCCCGCTCTCTCTCCCTTTGTTCGAGCCGCGCAACTGCGCCGTTCTCAAAGGATATCAGAGCGAACGTCACGAGCACCGGCGAAAGGAGGAAGAGAGTGTTCTCGTCCCACCTAGGCCGGACTACCTCCAATTTCTCGCATATTTCTCAGTCCCCTCCAAGTTCAGGCGGTTGGAAATACTAATACTGCAGTAAACGAGCCTGTTTTAATACACGCGTGCCTGCAAACAAACGCCAAAATGAAACACGCCGCTCGGTCATATGCTCGCACTGACTGGAAGCTCATGTATGCCCCTGTGGCTCAGTGGCAGAACATTAGGCTTCCACGCGGGGGCAGGTCGTGTATAGTTGGAACTCAGCAACAGCCAATAAAATTGAAGCTTTGTTGGCGCTGTCCTAGGTACTGAATTACAACTACAGCCAATCAGATTTTTTCTCTTTATTATTGGTATGCTCGTCTAGACCTGGGTTCGAATCCCACTCATTGCAATCCTGAGATTTGTTTTTATGCAACTCTGAGTCAACATAAACACAAAAACACACCCCATAGTTTATATCTATCATACAAAATCATTCAATCATTAGTCAATTGATTTAATGTTTTTTCATTGCTTATTGGCCAAAATAGCTACAGCATTAAATCAGGCCCATGGAAAGTAAGAATAAGATTAGCAGATATAATGAAGCAGATATAAATGTTATTAAAAATATATTTATTATTATGTTATTCTACAATCTCCAAATTTACAAAAGAAAGTTAATTACAAAATTATACTGTTATAAAACTATAAAAACAAACTATAAAAGTAAGCCAAAGATAACCATAGAATATGAACACAGACATTTACAGAAACAAGAATTTTTTCCCCCTTTTATTTTCCCTTCTCTGCCACCCATCTTTGCTTTTCCACCTCATAAAAAGCAGAGTCTTGAAATTCTTTCCAGGTCATCTCTTTGTCCATGCCCTGACCTTTGTAAATAGAAAGTACTTTGGAAGGACAGTAAATATATTTCCCTGGTACCCCAGGAAAGCCTGTGTGTATATGTGGACTATTTGGGCCCTGCTTTAGTTCCATTTTGCAGAATCTGCACAGGCGACCAGTCTGTGGAGTATCAGACCTCTTCCGTTTCGGCTGCCCTTTCTCCTCAACCCGTTTTTTTGTGGCTTCCAGTTCCCTTTGAAAGAACTCAGTCTCCATAAAATCTTGGAATGGCATTCTTGGGTTTGTTAGTCCTTCTCCACTGTAGGTTGTAAAAACTTTTGTGGAACAATAGAAGTACCTAACAGAACCTTGCTGATAGAAGAAGTGGATGGAGGAGCCATCGTTCTCGTACCGAGATTTGGGCTGTCCACAGGCAAGACAAGTCTTTGTTTGCCTCTTCTTTTCTTTATGGTGCTGCTGCTGCTGTTGTTGTTGCTGCTGTCTTACCATTATTTCCTCCACAATTTTCTCAATGGCCTCGTGAGTCACTGGTGTGGTCAGAGAAGGTTCAGGTGGATGTACAACTACTGCTGGGGTCACTGTCATAACCGGGACACTAGTAGTGTCACTACCCTCTGTCAGTGAATACCAGAGTTGCTGTCTTGCAAGAAGTTTTTCAGGACTTGTGTTTAAGGAAGAACTGGTGTTTAAGAGTTTAGCCAAGTGCTTGACATACTGTGTAATGTGCAGTTTTGTGGTTGAATGGAGCATGCTGTTGGGATCAGTACAGGAGTTATGAACCATTGCTGCATACTCCTGATCCACAAGCTTAATCATGTCCTTCTTGCCATGGTGTTTCTCCAGTAAGGTGTCAATGGCCTTCTTCATTGTGGCTGTCCACCTTTTGTGATCCAACACAAACACTCTACCACCAGTCTTCACAGGTCCAGTGCGGGTGCTAGTTGGTGAGGCCATCATGGGCAGAGGTGGTGTGAATGTGGTTCCTACATCAATCACAATAATATATAATCAGTCCTTGACCTAGATAATAAATACTAGCAGTATTTTTGGCATGATTATCTATGAATGTTCACCTGTCTCTGAACGAGGCTCAGGGCGGCCAGCAAAAGGTGAGGACAGCGTGGGCACAGGCTGGGCGCTGGTAGTTGCTGTAACGGGAAGTAAACATTTGTAATTACTTTTTGAATAAAGGAAAAATAAAAGGTGTTTATGGAATGACTGTGTGTTTATCAAATTGCTCACCTGTCTCTGAACGAGGCTCAGCGCGGCCAGCAAAAGGTGAGGACAGCGTGGGCACAGGCTGGGCGCTGGTGGTTACTGTAACAGGAAGTAAACATTTGTAATTACATTTTGAGGAAAAAGGAAAAATAAAAGGTGTTTATGGAATGACTGTGTGTTTATCAAATTGCTCACCTGTCTCTGAACGAGGCTCAGCGCGGCCAGCAAAAGATGAGGACAGCGTGGGCACAGGCTGGGCGCTGGTGGTTACTGTAAAAACAACAACAGAAAGTAAAACATTTTGTTAATTTATGAGTAAAAAGTCTGCTAACAGTTTCGTTTGAGTTCCTGCATCTGTAAAGTTTACCTGACTCTAGATGAGGACTAGGAGTCACATCAAGAGCAGCAGAAGGGTATTGAGACTGGACAGTGGGTGGATCAATCTGCTCATCTAGATTTACAGGTTGAGTGGTCTTGGTCTTGTGCTTTTCCCAGTCCAGAACAACAGGACGGCATCCAGGTTCAACATACTCCAGCCCGAATCTTTCTCCAGTATCTACATTAGATACCCGAAGGGCAGGATACTTCGGCATACCTAACAGCCTTTCTGAGACGGTATTCAGCTCAGCAATCAGAGAGGGATCAAAGGCTCCTGGAAGCTGAATACTTGATTGTTTCAGATCCACCAGACGCTGAAAGTTCCATCGTGCCACTCCTGTCATCCCCTGGGCTTGAAACAGCTCTGAGGAGACACGTGTGCCAGTGACCCACTGAGCCTGGTGGAAGTGGTACCCCTCCTGCTGAGATGTTCCTCTTATGGGGATCCATATAGGAACTTTGGCCCCCTCACCCTGGACATGGTTAAGTTGCAGTGTTCCACCATGCCTGTATAGGATTTGACCTGCAACCTCTGGATCACTTAAACAGCCCCTCAGAATGTGAACGCGCTGAATGCACCATGTCTTAAGCATAGAGGGTTTGTACAGGGGAACACCATTAGGATCTGCTGCCAAATGAAAATGGTGTATAACATCCTCAACCCTCCTCAGGAGTTCTCCAGGCTGTGGGATCTTTGTTCTGCAGTGTTCTCGAATGTGCTGCTTTGTGGGGTTGGCAGGCTGAATCCCACAAAATATGTATGCGTCCTTGAGCTTCTGCAGGTCTTCCTGATCCACCAGACTGAAAGCAGCAGACAAGAACTGGGAGAAGGAGCTGTAAAAGGGTGTGATGCTCTGAAACACACTCACGGAGGAGGCGCCTCATACAGTGGAACAAGTCCAGCTTGACTGTGATGTGCTGATTAAAGTGAGATCTGGAGGCACAGGTGTTCTGTAAGTTTCCGGAAGTGGCTTCAGCAATAATGGCATCCGTAGTCTGCCATGCTTCCCAGTTCAGGTGCTCTGTTTTGTCAGGGTCTGGCACTCTGAACGGTGCACAACAATCTCTGAAAAAAAGAACAGAAAAGTATAATGTTAATGCTGCTGTAGCAATCAGTCATTGGATCTGTTCATCAGTCAGGATAATGTTATTATCTAATGTGCACATTTTTCCATGTTATATGTCTTAGGCAAGGTATGGAATTATCAATCCTGTAATATTCTTATAATCATTTTCACAATGCCCCATGGCCTACCTGTCTACCCAATGGTACTGTGCTTTCTCCACTTCTGCCATCCTGTAGCGGTTTGCCAGCCCCCTGTACATGGGCTCCAGTGATTTGTCCGTTTCTGACTGTACCATCACCCATGATAAGATCATCCAGGTTTCATTCATGATGGCATAGGATGACATCGTGCCAGATGTAAATGTAACCTTCCTGGCCACCTTCCGGGTGTGGTCGGAACGGAAAGCCTGCCCAAAGGTTCCCTGTAGGAGCTTATTAATAGCTCCCTCTTGGCGCTGGTACTCGTACAGGAGGCAGTCAATGAGGTAGTGTGCAGACACAGCAATTCCATTCCATCCACTGGGATCATCATACTCCCCAAAGGGAACAGGCTGGGTCTCCTTTCTCAGGAATCCTGTAATGCTTTTTTGTCCATACCTTCCAGCCTCAGCATCGAGGATATTCTGGCAACTGAGGAGGTAGGCCAAGTGTGCACGTTCATATTTTAGGTGCATCATTTCCATTACCTGATTGCCCATGTCTGTGGGTGATTTACCTGTACGCCGCAGTTCATCCAATAAAGATTTACAAATAGCCTTCTTATAAGTAAGAACTGCTGGCAACAAGTTTGTAAATCTTTTGGGGAGCTTTTCCAGCCACTGTGGGTTGTCTGCAAACCATCTCTTTTTGCAGACTTTGCAGCACAGACGTGACGAGAATAGGTAGTATTGACCCATGATGCCTGTAATCACACGAGGTCTACCAACTCCTGCAGATGTCACCTGTGGCTGTTTACACTCATCATTGCATGGCAGAGCATAGTTGTTCCTCAGCCGAGCCATCAGGGTATCATTTTCAGGCTTCCAAATGAAAAAAGGATGAAGCTGAAAATATTTTGGAGATGGCAGATCAGTGATAGTGTCCATCAGCTCTGGCTGAGGAGGTAAACGCCACAATGACACAGTCTTCATGGGGTTGCTCACAGGAACCGAGCCAGGCCATAGACCCATGGATTCCAGCTCTGTCTTCATCCAGATCCTCTGCTGCTGGGAACACTTCCACTGGCGGACATCATGGTCATAGCTAAGTTGTGGTGGAGGATTTTTGGGATGGGCTGGTGTACCTGGTTATGATTAAAATGAAGACATAATAATAGCTACAGACTTTCTTCTATCAATCAGGCAGATGTTTGAAGAATCATCTAGATGCTTACTTTTTGTTGTCATTTGTGAAGGAGCTGGATTTGGCTTTGACAAATCATCAGGAGCAGAGGACCATGGCTCTACAAATACATAGACAAATAATATAATAAAGGTCTTTCTTTTAAATTAAGATAATAAAAAAAGCAATCAAAAACCCAGAACAACCACATTCAAAATGCAGACATTTGTTAAGCTACATTAAAAACTCGTTCATTAAATGAAGAGCAAGCAATTGAACAAGAAAAATGCTCTGAAAATGTTAGTATTTTGCAGCAGCTGAGTAAAGCAATTATCTTACCGTGTGATGCTTCAGCTATGTGGGAAGTGGTCTCTGAAGAGGAAAGATATTAACCCAGTATTAGTATTAACTCAGCTTCATTGAAAATTCAACATTTGTCAAGTCTATGTGCAGTACACCCTTACCATCTTTAACACATTCCTCAAATGTTAGTGTCCTGCACACTCGAGAGCTGTCTATGGTGCTGCTGTCTCCTGAAACGGAGTAACATTTATCTATTAACAATTATTTATACAAGTGGTGAGGTATTATAAATATCAAACAGGAATTTAAATGCTAAACAGTTACAATGTGACTTTAGAATAAAAAATTACCACAAAGCCTAACATAAATCACACCTGTAGTTGAAACCGTTCTCTCACCTTGTGTCGAACCTGATGGATCTTTCTTCACAAGAAACATCAACTCTTCAGGAATGGGCACAGGTTTTGTGGGGCACAAGGGTGGTGCTAAAAAAAGAAAATATAAAAAAACAAAGATCAATACCATAGTACATGAGACAAACATTTGAATTGATGGGCAGAATTACAATGGATTTACCATGACCTGGTGTCACTCGCGGTTTCTTTTCAGCAGGTGATTTGGAGAGGGAAGCAGAAGGTCCTGTAGGTTTAAAGACAAAAACACCCTAATCTTACTTCACATGCTTGTCTTATAAAAAGAAAAGAAAATTACATATGCCCAGGAGGGATGTGAACAAAACATGCAAGAACATGCATTTCATCATATGTTAGCAATATTTACAAGTTGACAAAAGCAAGTACTTACCCTGATTGTGGCAGGTATCAATTCATGAAGGGGAAATTAATTCATAGTCCCCAGGGACATTTAGTATAATGCCAACGGCAAACGCATTGTTAATGGAACAAGGCCAGAACATGGCCAGAACACTGAGAACACAAGGATTTATGTTCAGTTCTGGAGATCATTTCATCTCACAATTCAACAGAACTGTGCTCCAGTGCTGAACCCAATGCGCAAAAACCTTTTTTCTTCTCCATAGACCGCCCCGGTTTAGCTGCTGAGGATGATGATGGTGCTGGTGGTGGTGCTGGTGGTGGTAACACACACAAAACATTAAATACATTTGTAAAACATTTGAGAGAAAACAAATCGGAACACAATCAATTTATAATGGAAGGAAATTATACTTACACCTGTAGCTTGGAGGGGGTGATGCTCAGCATTGCACTCACCAACTCAACATCTTCATCCATCTCTGTTTTGGAGAAAGACAAGAATCAACGGGTGGTTAAAAAAACATTTTCACAGAATGGATTTCTTAAAATATAGCTCGGTGTTACTGAAGTCATCTTCATTTATATAGCACTTTCAACAATGTAGATTGTTAAAGTGTAATGTATGAGTAAAATCATAAGTTATGATTTTGTTTATATTAATTGATACAATGGCAATATGTCCTACTGAAGAAAAAAAATGACAAAAAATACACAACTGACCCATGGGCTGAGTTATGGCACTTGATGTAGGTACAGGCGGACAGGTAGACTGCTGCTGCTGCTGTTTCCGCAGGTATTGCTGCAGCTTGTGCATCCGTGTCCCTGGGACACAGGTTGCCCCCAATACAAAGGATGCATATCCATCAGACCTGCTTTTCCAAACCTCCTGCCATGTGCTCTTGGCACGAGCCCCGAAACCGACTAGCTGGTCATCCTCTGACGAGGCTGCTGCGCAGCTCCAGTTCTGGTCACATAGCTAAGAAGAGACTCAATTTCTTCAAAGCTGTGAGCATAACTAACAAATGACATCAGGCTGTTTTTGCTGTGTCCCTTTGCTATAAAATCTCCAGCTGCCTCTTCCTTATGCAGGGTCTTCATCAGATATATGGTGTACCCCATATCATTTTCTAGTAGCCAGCGGAAAGATTTCCCCTCGTACTTCCCAAACTGCAAGATGTACTCGCCTAATACCTCTCGCCTGTCTGTGGCATCACCTCCTCTCTGACGGACCACAGTCAGAGCATTCTGATGGACCAACTCCTGCTTCTTAGGTGCCGACTTGTCCTGTAGAGATGGGTTGTCTTTGATCAGTCTGGCCTCATCAGTCGGCTCTTGAAGGAGATAACCAAGAGGTCCCTTACGGAACACAAATTGAACCCTTCCAGGGAAAAACATGTCTTTCTTGTGCATGTTGAGCTGAGAGACAGAAAAAGCAATATTTTAATGTTATATATTATGCTTATATATATATATATGTGTGTGTGTGTGTGTGTGTGTGTGTATATACTGTATACATATTTAGAGAGAGCAAGAGAGAGTGAGTGAGTTTACATTTATATTACCAAGCTTACACTACAAATATCATGGTCAAAACATTAAGAACAATAGAAAATATATACTGTACTATTTTACTGTGGTAAAAATGGATAACTAGAACGAAAACATTCTCACAGGGCAAGCAAACGTTTTCATTTCATTTAGTTTTTGAACTATTTAATATGTGCAATCTCATAAGCATTACAAAAGTTGAAAATAATGGTCATGCCCATTCATAATTTAGCTCGTAATCAAGGGGACGTGTTAAAGCTCACAAACATTCCGGCTCTGGCCGAAGGTGTCATAAGTGTAGAAAATGTGCCCACTCCCATGTGCTCACTGCTTCACACAAACAGGGTCCCCATGGTAACGCACACAGAGCGCTCTCTCATGAAGCGGACGCAAGCCGCTCGAGTATTAAGTGTAGAAAATGTGCCCACAACTTTGTGCTCACACCTACCCGCTGCTCGCTCTGCCAGTCAGTTACCTTGGGTCGCAGACCCTCTAAAGCTCCCAAACACTGGGCGTGTCATAAGTGTAAACTCTGCGCCCGCTCACAAGCACGCGCACTCACTTTTAGACATTATAATCCCCACGCCACTCTCGCGCCTGGGATGTTTGATAGCAAATCACGCTCCATCCGATGGGACCGAGCTACTGAACGCTGTACAGTCGGCCAATACTGTTTACCAGCCCCCGTGTTCGAGCACCAGCGGCGCGCACGCCGCTCCATCCTCTCTGATACAGGTTCCCCATCCCGCGCAGCGCGGCGATCTGAACCCAGAGACCATTCGACCCCTAGCTATGCATGCGGAAGCATGGGAAGCGATTCAGGGCGTGTCAGAATGGGTGCTGAATACTATAACACGGCTATTCGCTTCAATTCGCTCGTCGCCCTCCGCGCTTTACAGCACAGACGGAGACGAGAGTGAGTCCAGAAGCTGCGCACCTGCTTCAAGCAGATAGCGAAGCTGCTGCGCAAAGGGGCTATAGAACAGGTTCATCCTTCTCTGAGCGAGTCAGGCTTTTACAGCCGCTACTTCCTCGTACCCAAGAAGGCCATTCTTGAGATTCGCCTTCAACGGTCGAGTATATCAGTACACAGTCCTGCCCTTCGGCCTGTCTTTGGCACCCCGTACATTTACGAAATGCATGGACACGGCCCTCGCTCCCCTGAGAAAACAGGGAAAGCGAATACTGAATTATCTGGACGATTGGCTTATTCTAGCGCAGTCAGAGACGGAACTTGTGTCTCACAGAACAGTGCTTCTCAGCCATCTGGAGGAGCTGGGTCTCTCGGTCAACTGGACCAAGAGCTCGCTATCGCCCCATCAGTCAATTTCCTTTCTTGGAATAGAACTGGACTCGGTGGCTATGACGGCCAGATTGTCGGAGCAGCGCGCGCGCCGCATCCGCCTCCTCGCCGCATCCCTCCAAATAGGCAGCCGGGTTCCGCTGAGGACATTCCAGCGTATCTTGGGGCATATGGCCTCAGCTGCAGCAGCGCTCCAGCTGGGCCTACTGCGCATGCGCCCGCTTCAACGCTGGCTGAAGGCGAGCCTGGGCGGCCGGCGGCTTGCGAGTCAGAGTGAATCAGGGCTGCATTTCAGCCCTGCAGCCCTGGCTGGCAGCCGAATGGTATCTCACAGGAGTGACTATGGGAGTGATTTCACACCGGAAAGTTGTCTCGACAGACGCTTCCAACTTAGGTTGGTGAGCGCTCTTCGAAGGCAGACCGGTCTATGGCCGCTGGTCAGACCAGGAGAATCTCCTACACATAAACTGTCTAGAGATGCTCGCGGTCGAGAAAGAGCTCAAACACTTCCTCCCATTCCTCCACGGTCACCATGTTCTAGTCCGCAAGGACAATACATCGGTAGTGGCCTATGTGAATCGCCAGGGCGGTGTCAGATCAAAGACGCTCTGCACCCTGGCGGAACGCCTCCTCGTGTGGGCTCAGCACTCTCTGCGCTCGCTGAGAGCCGCGCATGTGCCTAGCCACCTGAACGAGGGCCCCGACAGACTGTCCAGGGACAACGTTCCCGCTGGGGAGTGGTCTCTACACCCCCAAACAGTCCAGTCACTGTGGCGCCGTTTCGGCAAAGCGAAAGTCGACCTTTTTGTGTCAAAAGACAACGCTCATTGCACAGAGTTCTTCTCGAAGAACGAGGACGCGCTGGCTCAGACCTGGCCCAGCGGCCCGTTGTACGCTTTTCCCCCGGTCTCTCTGCTGCCTCAGGTCATCGAGAGAATCAGGGAAGCGCGCCACTCAGTGCTCCTCATAGCCCCATGCTGGGAGAACCAAGCTTGGTTCCCGGATCTAATGCAGCTGGCAGACTCAGCCCCCTGGCCGATACCGGTGAAGAGAGACCTTCTCTCTCAAGCCCGCGGCTCGATATGGCATCCCCATCCAGAGCGCTGGTCTCTGCATGCGTGGAGCCTCAACGATTACACGCTGATCTGCCAGACGGGGTCATGAACACGATCATACAATCTAGGGCCCCCTCTACGAGGCGGCTCTACATGTCGAAATGGTCAGTGTTTAACAGATGGTGCACTGCTAAGGGGCTCGATCCACAGACATGTGGGGTATCGCGAATACTGTGTTTCCTTCAAGAGCTACTGGACGTGGGCAGGTCCCCCTCCACGCTCAAAGTCTATGTTGCGGCCATTTCAGCGCTCTCTGTTTCAGAGCGGGGCCGCGCATTAGGAAGGAACGAGTTCGTCATCCGCTTCCTTAGGGGAGCCAGGAGGATGAACCCCCCGCGACCCCCCTCGGTTCCTATGTGGGATCTTTCTCTGGTCTTGGAGGCCCTGAAAGCGCATCCCTTCGAACCCTTGGAAACTGTGGATATGAAATACCTCACGCTCAAAACCATTTTTCTGATAGCACTGTCTTCAGTCAAACGAGTGGGAGACTTTCACGCGTTATCTATCAACGCCGCGTGCCTCGAGTTCGGACCTAATGACTCCAAAGTCATTCTCAGACCGAGGCATGGGTACGTTCCCAAAATTTTGGTCAATCCCTTCAGAGCACAGGTCATTTCACTCTCAGCCCTGCCAACGCACGGCAGCGAGGCCGATAGTAATCTCCTCTGCCCGGTCAGGGCGTTGAGAAACTACATTTCACGGTCCGCCGCTTCAGGCGCTCGGAACAGCTCTTTGTTTCGTTTGGTGGGCGCACCAAGGGTCTCGCCGCCTCGAAACACAGCCTGTCCAGATGGATAGTGGACGCTATTGCTGCTGCTTATGCGTCTAAAGACCTGCAGTGCCTTGGGCATTCGAGCTCACTCCACCAGAGGCATGGCCTCGTCGTGGGCGTGGTCCAGCGGGATTCCCATTCATGACATTTGTGCAGCGGCAGGCTGGGCCTCCCCCTCCACATTTGTTAGGTTTTACAACCTGGATGTTCCCGCCTTGCAGGCGAAAGTGTTATCAGTCTAAGTCTCGCGTATGCCAGCCCACTATCTGTGCGCGGGCTACGTTGTGTGATTTAGCTCTACTGGTTGAGCTGCACTATGCAGGGAATTGTCAGTTCGGACCGGCCGTGCCGCTCCTAACCCCCTAGTGTGTGCTTATGTACGGCGCTAGCCCTCTTTGGGCCGCCCGGCTCTCTGCTATCACGTTCCCCGGGCTCTCCCTGGGACTCATTCAGTGGATGCTGGGCGCGCACGGCGTTGACAAGGGCGTTCCCGTAGCGTAGCAACTACGCAATACGAGAGAACCTCTCGTAAGAGAACGTTTCGGTTACTAACGTAACCTCTGTTCTCTCTAGAAGAGGGAACGAGTATTGCGTAGCCCGCCGTGCTCGCGCCACGAGCTCATTTCGCTTCATGCGACAGAAACCAGAGAAGCAGCCTCCGAGCCCGGTTTATATACGCTAAGCCACACCCCTTTTCGCGGGCTGTGACGCATTAAGCGCGCCAAGCGCGCTCATTGGTCGTGACGTCACGCCAAGGGCTCAGCGGTAGGCTGCTGCAGTTGCCGCAGGGCAGCCAATGGGCACGCTAGTAAGCTTGCCCTAGGTCTGCAGGCTGCCGCACTGCGTTGACAAGATTATAAAAATTAAGGATAATTTTTGGCTTCAGTATCTCGAGAAAGAAAGGCTTTCCCGTAGCGTAGCAACTACGCAATACTCGTTCCCTCTTCTAGAGAGAACAGAGGTTACGTTAGTAACCGAAACGTTTCCTGTATAAAATAAAAGTCAGCACCTTTGTTTTGACAGTACAAAAATAAACATTTCCTCTTTAACAAGTTTTTGATACCCCTGGCATTTACAGTAAGGATAGAAATTGACATTAAGAACAAAAATAACCCAGAAAAAGTAACTCTGAACAAACTTTTAGTTCCTTTGCTTGAGTAGTCTATTAACTGAAACTGCAAGTATCACTGCACTTGTACATCATGCCATAACAGAATATTGTGTACTTCGTAAAACTGAGATATTTAGAATATAAACTTATTAATATTTCAGTACACCATCTGACCACACTACACTTTACCTGTCACATCATTTGATTTCTTTACCATTCACATACGCCCTATCTCCCACAAAGTAGGCCTTGTCACCCTTCTTCCTAGCTGCTTCCACCATTGGCCATAGACGACTGCGGGTGGCTCGATCAGCCGCGGTCAGATCCTCTTTGAAGTGAAGTCGGTTGTTCTTTAGGTAGTTGTTTGCCTTGGAGCCTTTCCACAGCACATCCCTGGCCGTTCTTGATATGAACTTGATGATCACTGGGCGCGGGAGCTGGTCTTGTCCTCCTTCCTTGGGTCTCCCGATTCTGTGAGCTACATCCACCGCTGCAACAACCATCTCAGCCTCCTCAGCAGGTAGCACTGCTCGACAGATATCGCGAACTTGCGATCTGACTTGGGCGTCCCCTTTTTCAGAAACACCGTGCAGACGGAGGTTATGTCGTCGACTGTAGCGATCAGACTCATTCACCTTCTGTTCCATCTCGTTTACTTTCTTCTGGAGCAGATCACACTTGTTTTTAAGAGCGACATGTTGACTTTTTAAATCGACGACTTCTTGGTGGCAGAAATCCAGAGACTTTTTCAAGGTGTTGTAATGAACGGCTTGATCGGTTTTATCAGCCCTTTCATTTATTTTCTCGATGACGGCTGAGATTATTGTGTTTTGTAGCTTGTACAGTGACAGTTGATCTTGTGAGTCAGACCAACTGCTTTTGCTTTTTTTAGCTGTGTGCTTCGCTGGTGTGTTCGGAGAGGAAATACATTCTTCCCCGGGATTGCTCGTGCAGTCATAATAATGCATCTCTTGAATGTTACGCTTTTCTGTGATAGAAGCACACTTCGTAGTTTCCATCTGACACAGTTCCATTTTATCAGTTTCCCTCGTTAGCTTGTAGCTAATGCTATATTCCCGTCACTCTGTTATACTGCAGTTGCTGATTTAAACAGAGATAAGGAATTTTGTGACAGTTCTTTTAATCTTCCATTAGTATTCTCTCACCTTGGATGGCAATGAAAGAAGTTCAAAAGAAAATTTGTGCAGTGATTCCTATAGCCTACCAATCGGCTGAGTCGTTAACGTACGTGTGGACCTGTCGCCATCTTGAAGCCAGTCGCAACGGGGAAAAACTGTTTAACGGTCTAACTCCACAATTCAGTACTTCACAGTTCACAGTCTTTGTAATATGATTTAGCAATACATTTCTAACATTTATAATGTGTTTAGAATTTTTTTTTAGAATTGCCTTTACAGGGACTTTAAGCGTTCGCGCTCAGACGCATGGTGTATGCAGACGGGGAAGCGGAGGTAGTTTTTCTCTCTCCTATTTGACTTGTATTAACTGAATTTCTGTAATGAAATCACTTTATTTATGATGTCATGTCATAATGTGTATCAGTGTGATTTGATTATTTTCTTTGTAAGTTGCTCTTTTAACCGTGTTAAAGTTGGAGCCTCATTTTCACGTGCATCTTTCAATGCAGGAATGAGAGAGTAGGCCTTCTGGTGTGTCCCTAATTGTGCCTCACTACTCTTTTTAAGGTATGTTTTTTCCATTTGTGATCATTTATTTGACTGTTTACTATGTAATGTGTGAGTTTAACTTGATAGTTGTGTACCTCCAGTATATACTAGGGCTAATTTCATACTAAATGCCTTGTGGTATATTTTCATACAATGAGACTGTTTGTGTAAAAAAGGAACTTTATTATACACACAGTAGTTCAACAATAAGTTTAAAGTACATTCATATGTGCATTTACATGAATTTATAACATGTTTGTATGTTAACTTTCTCAAATGTGTTATTTAATTTCCATTTATGTTTCCTGTGAGTGCTGTCCTGTTATGTGGGGTAATTCAGCGCCATCATCTACATATGTTAAATTCTATATAATGCCCTTGTTAAAGCGTTCGCGCTCAGACGCATGGTGTACAGATGGTACTCAACCAGAATAATACTTTTACCGCCGCCGTTCCCGCGGCGGTAAAATTGCGGGTGTGTATTTGCTGCCTTTGATCGCTAAGAGGCGCTACAATCGCAGACTTTGAAAAGTGTCAGTTTATTCTCTCTATTGCGTAATCTGCCGCCGCGCCGCGGCTCATTGAGAGTGATTGAAATGTGATACTAGCAGATCAATTCAAGTGAAACATGTAGTTAAACGAATTCATATTATCACAAGACTGAAATTAAATGTAATACATTTAATAAATGATTAAAACATTTCAACACAAAACATTGCAATAGAAAAATATTAGGCTACATCAATGAGGCTTTCCAAGAGCATAAGATGTGATGTTAACAGCGGTCCGATGATAGCTCTGTGAACAACGCAACAGCACGAGCTTCACGGAGCTTCAAGCGATGCGAGATCGAATCTCGCTAGCCTTGGCTGACAGCGTTAAATGTTTTACTTGATGCTTAGATAGTTGAAGTCAAGCGTTTTGTTTAATTATCAATCGCACATTACAACATAAATTTGCTACATTCCAGTGGCGGTGCTGCCGAGACGAGAAAACTGATGAAGGAAGATTATCAGCCGATCGCGTCAGAAAATGAAAATGATGAAGCTATCTTTAATCTGCTAAATTATTGTTTTGTGAATCATTCACGAAATTGAGATGACTGACATTGATACCCGCCATAACAAAGGAAACATTTTTTTAAAAACAGATCCTGGACATTTCAAGGTTTAAATAAAGTGTCGGGGGCAGTTTATTTATTTAAAACAGGGTTGCATCGAGTTAGAGTTTATTTTCTAAGTAAGAAACAGAATCTTATTCTTGCGACATTTTAAATTTGTATTGCCAAAGAAATTGCAGCTAAATAAACAATTAAAACAGTAGGCTAGCTAGTCTACAAAACGAAAATAGTTCAAAGCAACATAAATTAAGATCATGCGTTTTTCTTTGCTTTTCTCTCGCGCTGGATCTCTTTTATTTTAGTTTATTTAGTCTCCCTGCACTGCGCGCGCCGGGTCTCTCTCGAAATTAAACATTTCAGGGTAAAAACCCATCATACAGCTGATAATACTGTAGTATGTCGCTGTGTGTCATCCATACAAATCACGAAAAAAAAACTGTAACAAATTATTGAGCCTTGCTTCAAAGAAACAGAATGCCTGGTTGAATTCACCATACAATAAAACGAGGTGGATCGCGAATAAAAGAGCTCTCTGCTGCTCACTTGCATTCGTTTAGTTGGCAAGAACGCGTTTCGTCAATACTTCATGTTTAGATAATGCCAGATTGTTGACAAACACACTGCTCAAACATGTTAAAATTCTACAAAACCAGTTGAAACAAATGGATTGAACACTTCAACTGAAAGTGTGTGTGAAACCCCTTTAAATACAATACATAAAACTACAATATTTATAATTTAAGGGCCTACATTTGGACACATCGAGAGATTTATCTTTAAAAGTATTTTGCCTTTGCCTGGTCATCAGGCTCACTCTCCATATGAAAGACAGAACATTTAACACCTCCTGAACCCCCCAACCCCCCACAGGCTATCTGAGTTTGAGACCGACTTAAAACAAAGAGAAGTCGCAATTCACACTTAATTCTAGACATTAGCATTAGGCTAGTAAAGTGTTGATAATGAAAGAATTTAATTATTTAGGCTACATGTAGGCTAGTAGGCTAATATTTCTGTCATAAAAGTTTATTACTAAACATTTAATTATTTCAATAATTGAAGAAATAAAACGCTACCTCGGTTTGGGCCACCTTTTTCCAAGCAAACCTAAATACAAACGCATGTTCATTTGTTTAAACGCATGCTCATTTGTTGTCATGAATACAATGTTCAACTCAATGTTAAATTCCACGGGGATCTTTGGATCCTTACAAACAGGGTGCATGAGATTTGTGAATTATTATTATTTTTTCCGAACCACAGTGCTTCGTGCTGCTGCTAAAATAAAAACCATTTATAGAATAATTATGAACCTGAATGAAACAATATCGCAACATTTCGACAAATAAATTATCTGATCTGTTTTTACAATTTAATTCAGGGCGATTTAGCCTAGACTACATTTAATTATAGCGAGATTTTCACCCTTGTCCGTTCATCATTGGGAAGCGCTCACATAGCTAGTTTGAGTAGATCCTATGCACCTCTCGGTTTCATACGGATTACCTAATCAGATAACATTTATTAAATATTTAGACATTTAAAGGCTTTAGACATAGCCGATTTCTTATCGTGACTGAGCTGAGGAAAGTGTCTTTCGGTTCATTTTTGTGAAGCGCAGTTCCCGGAGACAGAGACGACAGATAAACTTTTGTCGTTAGCCTAATATGAATAAAAGTTTAAACTGCGGAGTAGCCTATTAGGGCCTAAGTTATTTTAGCTGTCTGTTATGAGAAAAATAAATTCAAATGAACGCGCCGCCGCGTCTGCCCTGCAAACAAGCCAGCACTGGCCCTTTACGGGCCCACTTAGGGCTAGCCTAAGGGCCCCCAGCGGGCTGCCAGCGCAGGGCCCATGAGAATTTGCTCATTGGCAAAACGTTGGCCCCTTAGCGCTGGCCCCGCACGGGCAGCCCTCACTTAGCCCCCAGAAAGCCCTAACTAAGCCCACACAGGGCCCGCACTATTAATTTACAACAATAAATCCGTTTCACTATAAATACTTTTCAGCTACTATAACTTATTTTATACATCTGAAATGGATGCAGTCACCACATAACTAATGTCTGTATTGTCAAAAAAATGTACAGTAGTCAAAGGGATTTCAAATCAATGTATTTATTAATTACAAAAAATAAAACATTCAATTCAGGTTAATACAGGTTAATAAAGCTAATTTAACACTCTGAAAGGGACTAAAAAATCTCTATACAAATATAAAATAATTCAAATAAACATAAAAAATACTGGTAACACTTTATAATAACGTTCAGTTGTAAGTCGTGTATAAGTGGTTAGTTAATGATGAACTAATCATTTACAAAACATTCATAAATGATTAGCAAGTGATATACTAACATTTTATGTATGTTTTGTAAATTCCATTACAAGTCATTTACAAGTGATTAGTAAATGATTAACTAATTATTTACAAAACATGAATATGCGTTCATAAATGATTAAAAAGTGATATGTTAATTATTGTATGTATGTTTTGTAGATTAAGTTATAAGTCATTTACATTTGATTAGTTAATGATTAACTAATCATTTACAAAACATGACTATGCGTTTCATAAATGTTTAATAAATTATGTGTTTTTTTTGTATGTATGTAGCAATTAGAGGGTGCAGAAAGTGTTGTAAATGCCTTGTATACACGTACAGATCATTTGTAACAGGTAAGTAAGTGTTCAACACAATGTGTAAATGCATGAATAAATCATTTACAACACTTTCTGCATCCCCTAATCTTAAGTGTACACTATTCATCACTTGTAAATGTGTTACACATCATTCATAGATTACCACTTCAAGACTCAATAAGGCATAAGATCAACAAATCTTATCTACGAATGATGTGTAACACATTTTCCAAGTGATGAATAGTGTACACTTTAGGGGATGCAGAGAGTGTTGTAAATTATTTATTTATGCGTTTACACATCATCTATAACGGGTGTTGAACACTGTAGTGTGTACTGCAGTGTAAGTGCCGACTGGTGAGGGTATAGACAGCTGTCTTCTGTAGTGTGTAGTGTAGTGTGCACTGCAGTATATTCTCTGACACACATGGAGTCTTTAACCACTGTGCACCTGATGTGAGCAAAACATACAAAAAAAGGTGGCTCGCTGGAGGAGGGTGGCTCGCTGGTGGAGGGGTGGCTCACTGGTGGAGGGTGGCTCGCTGGTGGAGGGTGGCTCGCTGGTGGAGGGTGGCTCGCTGGAGGAGGGTGGCTCGCTGGTGGAGGGGTGGCTCACTGGTGGAGGGTGGCTCGCTGGTGGAGGGTGGCTCACTGGTGGAGCAGGGCTCCAGACTAACTTTTTTTATTAGGAGCGCTGTAGCCCCTGACTTAAAATTTTAGGAGCGCAAGCAGAAAATTTAGGGGCACACCTTAAATCACCTTGCAATGCAATTATTCACATTTTCCCCCAAAATAACTGTATTACTGACAAATGCTTTGATAATAAATAGCCTTAACGTACAGAAATTACAATGTGCAGTTTTATTTTAAGTTCACAGGGCTCCAGACTAACATTTGAGGGCAGCGGCACTAAGTTCTACAGAAAGTATTTGGTAGCACTGTGGGATGACCAAGCACTGAGCTTAATTTGAGGTGTATAGATAAAGTTAACTTTAATTATTATCATTCATAATGTCTTAATATTAATTCAAAAGCAAAATGAGTGACAAAAATATATATTAGGGAGTGAAAATAGCCAGTAAGCGTCCTCTGCAGCTATGTTTACAATAGTAATTTAATCTTTATCTTCTTTTTTTTTTTAAATAAGTGTGAGTTTCCCTACTTCTTGAAACTTTTAGTTTTATAAATAGGTCTTTAAAGGATGAACAAAAAATGTTTGGTCAACACATTATTAAAAATAACATTTAAATATGATAATATAGTTTTGAAGTGCTGGAAAAATATGTGTAGGCTACTGTTATAACCACAGTATACCATAGTTACAGTTAGTGTTACTACAGTAAATCCAAGGTGATTGTTGCTAATCTGTGGACCTAAAGCCTTCAATAACTTGTTCGCTCATTGCACATGTTTCTCCTGGTTTCCACGTCAGCGCTGTTTGATCTTATATGGTTTATAACAGAGAATTCTGCGTCAAATCTGAATGTTTCTCACTGGATCTCGCAGCAATGTTATTAATTCTGTCGCGAACTCAATGGATTTCTTCACTGGATCTCCACGATGTAACTGTTTCGCGTGATCGCGATTGGCCCGCGACTGGCGAGGAGCTCTGCGCTGTCTATTATTGGTTCGAACTATTAAACGGTCTGTGAAGCAGAATGAGTGCTGAGTAGCGCAGTTTTTTCCACTTTCATTTTGTTTTTATTTATTAACATGTCACGGCATACTCTATGCTTGAGGCTGAGATTGAGTGTTTAAACTGCGAAGTGCCTGCACTGTCTGCAAACTTCGTTTTCCCCGCAGTTCTGGGGTAGCCACTGCAACATTCGCAGCTCATGGAGTTCATCTCCTTACAGTACCTCAACCAGCTGAATTCTCGTAGCCAGTCTTCCCGAAAATAGTGGGTTCAGGCCTTTATCACCTTACAAACCTCTGACTCTGAATCATCATCATCCGATTGTGTCTGTCCGTGACATTGATATTTGTCTCCGTCTCCTTCCCACGGACGTTTACGCGCGCTCGATTATCTCTAGGACCCTCCCCCTCCACACATTAGCCAGTTACAGTGGCCATTCCCTATTCTTCTCACACTCATTGGCCTGCCACACATTCCAGATTCATTGACGCGCCCCTTCCACGTTTAACGTGAAAAAATAAAAAAATAAATTACTGGTCGCACATGTGCGACTGGGTGTAAAATTCAGTCGCACACTCTCAAATTTTGGTCGCAAAATGCGACCATTTGGTCGCAGTCTGGAGCCCTGTGGAGGGTGGCTCACTGGTGGAGGGGTGGCTCGCTGGTGGAGGGGTGGCTCGCTGGTGGAGGGGTGGCTCGCTGGTGGAGGGTGGCTCACTGGTGGGGGGTGGCTCACTGGTGGGGGGTGGCTCGCTGGTGGAGGGGTGGCTCGCTGGTGGAGGGATGGCTCGCTGGTGGAGGGATGGCTCGCTGGTGGAGGGTGGCTCGCTGGTGGAGGGGTGGCTCGCTGGTGGAGGGGTGGCTCGCTGGTGGAGGGGTGGCTCGCTGGTGGAGGGGTGGCTCGCAGGTGGAGGGTGGCTCGCTGGTGGAGGGTGGCTCGCTGGTGGAGGGGTGGCTCGCTGGTGGAGGGGTGGCTCGCTGGTGGAGGGGTGGCTCGCTGGTGGAGGGGTGGCTCGCTGGTGGAGGGTGGCTCGCTGGTGGAGGGGTGGCTCGCTGGTGGAGGGGTGGCTCGCTGGTGGAGGGGTGGCTCGCTGGTGGAGGGGTGGCTCGCTGGTGGAGGGATGGCTCGCTGGTGGAGGGGTGGCTCGCTGGTGGAGGGGTGGCTCGCTGGTGGAGGGGTGGCTCGCTGGTGGAGGGTGGCTCGCTGGAGGTGGGTGAAATCAAATTAAATCAACAGTGCTTTATTTTTTTTCAGCTACCTTAGGTGTATTTAACAGTAGCATTCAAGTACAAAATTAAATGAACAAATATAACAATAAAACACTAGACTTCACTGTATAAATTATACATAGATTCTTAATAAAGCTACTGTGTTAAAGTTATTTTAGGGATAGTTAACTGTTACCCCAAAAAATCTGTTATCATTTACTCTCTCAAATTGTTTTAAACCCTAATGATTTTCTTCTGTTGAAAAAAGATATTTTGAAGAATATGGGTAATCAGACAGTTGCTCGTCCACAGTGACTATATGTTTTTTCTACATTGGAAGTCAATGGGGACCAGCAACTGTTTGGTTACCCACATTCTTCAAAATATCTTATTTTGTGTTCTGCACAATAAAGAAATTAATACAGGTTTAAAACAACATTACAGTGAGTAAATAATGACATTTGTGGGTGAACTATCCCTTTAAGGACAAGCGGCAGCATGTTTAATATTAGGATGCTGTCATTTTAAGACCTGTATGCTGCATCCAGTTTTCTCCATAGACAGTATATAAACTGGACACAGCGACCCCATTGGATTCAACGGAGGCAAGTGAAGTCAATTAGAAGCACAAACTTCCTGATGGTCGAGCGTACTGCGCAGACTCACACTGAGCTTGACGACGTAGATGTGACGTGAGCAACCCGTCTGTCTTCTAGTAGCTGTGCCAAGCGAAATCTGAATCATTCCCTTCCGAAACTTGCAGAGACGGAGAGTGTGAGTAGGAGGTGTCCATGAGCTGGAGCAGGAGAAACTTTTGCTAAGTATTCTGATTAATTACTTTGCCATTTTGTCTCCACGTCCCCCCGATTGCGAGCGAGCTTCTCCTCCTGTCCATACGGTAATCTCTCTACTGTGCGACAGAGAGTCGCGTTGGTATGACGCAATCGTTAGCCTATTTTTACAAAAACTGCTTCTACGGGGCCATAACGTAAGATACAAGGTAATGGAGCCTTTTATACATTTTCGTGTTTCTTTAGAAATAAATAATGGACAAATGGAGTCTTTAAACGCCTCAGATGTAAAGTTATTCGCTGTCAAAGTGACGCCAAAATGAATGGGAGTCAATGGGATGCTAACAGTAGGTGATGGTCTGATAGCCAATGGCGGCGCCCGGGGAAGCTTCAACATAATATGAAACGCTGCCCCCCTGGTTTTCTCTCAAATGTTTTCTGCTAAAATGGCGTTTTTCGGGGACTAATAGAGCTGGTAAGTCCCGCCCCTTCCGTAAAACCCCGCTGGACCTCTAGGTTGAAAAATCGTCAATGCAAGTGAATGGGAGAAAATAATTATTTTCTGGTCCCGTTTGAATTGTGCCATGAATGTGAACATATGTTGTCTGTGAATTTTTTTATATAATCTTTCGTGTGAAGAATGCTACAATTTAGCGGGTAGAAGTTTGATACGGTTAGACTTTGTGTGAGAGCACTTTGTGGACTACAACTCTTCGCTGCTTTCGACGTGTTTGAAACGTCAACACTACTCGCACTCGGACACTAGCTCACGGATCCCGCTAAACATGGCTGTGTCTGTGGAAAAGGAGTTTCCCCACTGTGTATGGGGAACTGAGGTTACGATAGTAACCCAGTAGTTTTCTCTCAAATGTTTACTTTCACTATACATAACCCATAACCAACTGAATGCACTGTAGCACGATACTACCATCTTCAAAAGCAGATCGTGGAGCCATTTAATCGTCCACGTTCAAAATTCGTGTGCTCAGAGCAGCCGTTAGACGAACGTAGTTATAACTAACGAACTTTTTTTCCTTAGACTTTAGCAGTTTACTGTGACAATCTGACGTGGTAACATACAGAATATTGTAAACGGGGTGAAAAGGACAATATTTAGCCTATACAAGCTAACTAACGTTAGTTTATTGACAACCTAACGTTAGCTCGTTGTCGTTCGACAAAAAACATAACTTATGGTCTGGATTAACGTTAACAAAAAAAAACAATAGGTAACGTTACTGAAAATACAATAATAGCAGAACACACACACTGACTATGGCAAATATTTACTGTTAAAGATAATACTCAATTTACAATTAAAACTCACCTCAGAGTCAGGAGCTTTCCACTGTGAAGGCAGAAACAACCGTTAGGAAGGCGGAAAGTGACGACTGCAGCAGCCTGCCTGTAGCGCGATGACGTTGATTAATCAAAAAGTTGATGTTCGACGCATGCGCGGAATTGGATACTTTTAACACGCATGTATTAATCTTTTATTTAATGTAATTTAAAGTGTAATGCCGAGTTAAGGATAGAACAATAGATACTTAAATAGATATTTCATTAGATAAATTATATTAATTATTATTAATTATTAAATGCAGGAAGGTTTCTTCAAGCATCTTGTTCACAGTTTTTTTTCAGTTTCTTCATGTTATCAGACTCGATGATGGTGAGATCAGATCATACCGGCTGTTGTCAGATTCGTTGTGCATACACAAATCTCACTGGATTATTACAATTAATGGCAAAAAGAATGTTTGGAAAAGAAATAACCGACTTAAAACCATTTTTTTTTTAGTTAATGTAAACATAAATGTATATATTCAATGCTATATATATATATATATATATATATATATATATATATATATATATATATATATATATGCATTGAATGCTACAAATAATTCTTATAAGTTAATAACAAAAGATAGCCTATAAATTACATGAAAAATAGCACTCCAAAGAGCGCTCAATCTCTATCTCGGCAGACATTTTCCTTCTAAATATTTAAAAAATGAGTGTATAGCCTAAAGTTAAACTTATGATCTCCAATGTTGTTTTGAGTGTTGTAGACAATGGTGTGAAAAGCAACTATAATGAATAAACATTTATTTGACTTGACTGAGGTGTTATTAGTCATGTGAACTAGTCTTTTCTTTCAATTTAATGTCATTTTTATTGTTGAAAATGTTTAGCTATATTAGAATGATATAAATGGCATTAGGCCTATACGTCTATGGGAAATTGTATAAAAACAGACAAAAAGAAGAGAAAAGTTTAATTTAAACTTTAAAATTAAAATTTAATTTAAACTCAACGAACTCTGCCAGAGTGATGGATATCATAATAACTAGTAATAACTTTTGACCTTCTCAAATAAATTAAAAGCCTATTGTTTTATTCCTGATATGCAGGATTCAAAATGAAAGTAGGTTGGTAGATTTTTTTTTTAAATTACGAGGCAGCCAGATTTTTACCACCAGTTGCATGGTACACTGTTAATTTTGGATTACATTACAAACATCATATCCAGTAAAAGTAATAGGCTTTTTAAAGTAAGATTTGTTCTTAGAGTTTTTAAGGGATCATGTGTTGTCTTGTAGACACAATCCAATGCAAATAATGGATTTTTTCTTTTTCTTCCTGCTGAGCAGAGTTATAAATGGAAGGTCTTATTGAATTTCACATTCAATTTTAAAAAGCAGCCAAAACGTAATGAAAGTGGGCTACCTAAACAAAACCTGCATGGGCCCAAAGGTACAAAAGCTGCTCTGGGCCCGAATGGGCTGGCCCACAATGGGCCACCATGGGCTTAATGTGGGCAGCCCGCTAGTGTGGGCTGCTCACAGTTAGCCCGCGGTGAGCCCAAAGCTGTGGGCCTCGCCTGGGCAAGCCCACACTGGGCCTGTTTAGGTTTGGTGTGGGCTGGCCCTAGCCCACTGTGCCCGCAAAAAGCCAGCATGGGCCCCGCAGGGGCATGTTTGCAGGGTGTCGAACACTAATTAAACATGCCAGAATAAAACCCGACTTTAGAACAATGGATAGCGCCACTCGGCTTGGTGTGCCAAAACACTTAATTATAAACTTCAATATTTCATTCAAAATAATCTCAAAACGCTTTGTGACATTTTGAAAGCAGTGCATGCATTAAGGCCACTGGAACCGTGAACGTACTGTAACTCAAACTGGTTCTGATTTTATTGCTTGTCGTTTATCCGTGCCTATTGCATATCTTTATTTTATATATTTTATATGGTCTATTGGTGAAGTAATTTATAGCATTGATTACTGTGGAGGGAGGGGGGATTAAAATAATTCATCAGAAGCAGGGATGTTTAGACCAGAAGGAAATCCCCGTCCCCCTTGGCAAATCACACCTTGCTTAAAACCATGTTTTTACAAACTCTTTATAGGCTAGGAACCAAAAAAAAAAAAAAAAAATGAGGCTATCCTGTATAAAAAAATGTTTTGTTTGTTTGATTGTCTGCATTAATAATAGGCTATGACATGCATTAATAGGCTAATATAAAATGTACAATAGTCTATGTATGTTCGGGATTTGAACCGGTGTCATCCAAATGATCAATACGTAAGTTCTACCACTCGGCCATGAATTTACTCACTGAGAAATGCCCGGTTTCTCCAGTCTTCTCCAGAGAAGCGCTCATCATTCGTCTCATTCCTCAATAGAATAGTAAACAAATAATCAGCTTCATTGCACCTAATTTATTTTTGTTTGTTATTTTTGTTATTATTATTATTTTTTTTTTATCACGCTGCTCCCAACGGGCAATAGGCTTATGTCGCCCACCGACGTCTAGGCGTAGGCTACAATATGAAATAAAGGCTATATTGTTCTCGTCTCTATTTTTAAATTATGATTCTATTTTTCTGTCCTAAACAATGTTCTATAGTAGCCTATTTCATCTGTTAATTGACATTAACCCCGCTTACATTTCAAAATACGGCAATAGCTGCTGTTTTGCACAATGTCACTCTGCGCCACCTGGCGGTCATTTCGCAAATGACTTTGAAATGCGACTGGATTATTTTTACCGCGGTAGTTTTGCCGCGGTGGCTGGCGCGGCGGTAATAGGCATTCTGGTTGAGTACCATCTGTACGCAGACGGGGAAGCGGAGGAATGAGAGAGTAGGCCTTCTGGTATGTCCCTAATTGTGCCTCACTACTCTGTTTAAGGTGAATAAACAACTCAGAGTATCATCACTTCAGTCGTTGTGTGGTCGTGTTTCCATGGTGTCCTGTGGTTACCAATTGACGTTCGCAAAACCCCGCCCTCGAACGCTCCTCGTCCAATCCTAGCTCAGCAACTGTAACTAAGGAGAAGGACCTCCGTTGAAACGATGCGCCTATGGCACCTGCAAGTCTGACACTAGGTACCCCAAAAGTTTAGAGGGAGGGGTAGTTTTTTTCGCCTTTCCAAAGCCCAAGACCCAAGCGGACAGATGCCGATAATGGATTAAAGGTGAACTAAGTAACTTTTTTTACCTTAACTGAACAGCTTCGGAGTCATTGGAATGGTTATATTACTTATTTTGGGTTGAATGGTGGTCGTTTCGCACCCCCCTGGTGCCCGTGAGCGGAAAATACGCACTTGCAACTTTGAGCCGGCGGGCCGCCGGCCGCCGCGTCAGGAAGTCTCGCGTGATATCAGGTCTCGCGATGTAAACAATTGCTTTACGGCCAAAATAAATCTGCTAAAATGCTGTCATTATTGCGCTCCCTCACGCTGTCCGAACCCGAATGAAGACGACGTTTTAAAGAATGTTCCATCTGCTTTGATGTCGTTGATCTACTAGCCTCTGGTGTCTGAGAATCACCAACGAGTTTTTACAACAGTGTTGTCAAATATCTATTCCGAAGCTGTGGGGGGAGCTCTAGAGAGAAACCTGCGAGCAAAAAGCGAGAATACAGCGAAGAAATCCCAAAGCTACTGAGTGCTGCTTTAAGCAGTGTGGGAGACCTCACTCACAGCTAAATGCCTCGAAGATTAATAAGTATACATATGTCAGCGTATATAATATATAAGCGTCAGTCACGCCCGTTTCACATATACTCCGTAGTCCGTTTACAGTGCGTTTGCAGTGCGTTTTTTTTCTCTCGCACCCAACAGGTAACAAAGCTTCCCCACTGCACGCGGATGCTGCAATCGTTTCTGCACCGAGTCTATTTTTGCTGTGCTGCACGCGCTGAATTAAAGTGACAGCGCATGGTTCTTGGTCAAAACGAACACAGATTGACATGAAAATATAATAATCTCACCATAAATGCATTTAATAAAATAAAATAAAATGTAGTAAACTCACCATAGCCTAAATGTATTTTTGGACTTGCAGACTTGGAGGAGTTCCGTTTGCACACAAGCACACACACACACACACACACACACACACACACACACACACACACACACACACACACACACACGACTTGTTTAAATACATTTTTATTGTTAATAAATAATAATAAATTGTTGTTGTTGTACCAGCAATATCTTCAAGTTTTGCTTTTCACTGAATTAATCTCAAATGTCATGATTTGCCAATGCAAGAGAGTAACAGTTAGCCTACCGGCACCTTTTTTCCCCACTTCAAGCACTGGCCTCGATTGTTGTAATATTCCCGTCTTTGCTTATTTTAACATTTTGAACATATCCCTCCACTGCATATTGCAGCCATTTCTGTCGTGCCCTGGAGGATATGTCTGCTGCATTACTATGGAGCTCAACCCTGCCATGTGTCTGTTTCTCAATTGTTTGACGGGCGTAGTAACAATAACTAGGGGGCGTGGCTTTTGCGAACGGTCAATAGCGTACCGCACGATATACGTCACCTTTTCTCATTAATATTCATTAAGCTAGCGACGGTTGCTAGGGGGGTCAAACTCGCTCGTGTCACTCATGCTAGACGCATGTAAACAGTTCACGGACGAGATGTCTACTGAGCTAAACCTGCTAACTCTGTCCGAGAATGATGTCCCCGGTGCCAAATTCACTGGTATAGAAGTAGAAGAACATACAAATATTCAATTGAAGAGGTGGCTTGAGTGTAGAGGGCTGAAAAAGACGGGAAAAAGAGCCGACCTGATCCAGAGGTAGATTGTTATCGACAAAATTTCTCCCCCAAAAAACATCGCCTTACGCCACTGACAGTGACATTTTGCAGTTTCAACAAGCTATCTTTTACCACCCTATGTCCTGTCTGTCATATATGTCCTCTGGTTGTCTTACGTCTGACAGTTGTTGGGGGTAATTTATATTATTATTATTAATGTATTTATTTTTTGTTTAGCGATCGCTAATGCTACTTGGTCACAACCAACAACACTTAATTTTTAATTAATATCAAATCTAAATTCTCTCAATTATTTTACCCTCCCCCCTAAGGCTGTTTCCTTACTACAGAAAAAGTAAATCTGTCAGATCTAGGGCCTACCTGTAGCATGACCAGGCTTGCTAGAAAAAGGCAGAGGCTGAACATGTCTTACATATTTAAATAAGAGTATTTTAAGAAAGTAGGCCTACATATGACTTTTATGATAAATGTCATTCAAGGCAGTAGTAGCACCTACAAGTAACTATATATATATATATATATATATATATATATATATATATATATATATATATATATATATATATATATATATATATATATACATACATACATACATACATACATACATACATATACATATACATATATATATATAGAGAGAGAGAGAGAGAGAGAGAGTCATTCATTCAAAATAATGTCTAGGGCGTAGACCCATCGTTCACATTTATCCCTCTAGGTTTTTGGCTTTGGGAAACGAATAAAGAATACATCTTTCATATGTGGACGGTCATAGTGTCTGGAGTCGTTTCTGCAAGTTCCATAGCAGCAGTGTTTACTCGGCATGTTCTTATTTGAGGGATAACCGGCAGAAAACGTACTCGGTTACTAACGTAACCTCGGTTCTCTCTAGAAGAGGGAACGAGTACTGCGTTTTATCAAAACGCTACGGGAAAAGTCTCTTTTCACGAAACACTGAAGCAAAAAATTATCCTTTAATTTTCATATATGTAAAACGCGTTGCGGCAGCAGCAGACAGCTATGGCGAGACGGCTTGCTCGCTCATTGGCTGCTCTGCGGCAACTGCTTAAGCCTATCGAGCGAGGCCTGGGATGACATCAGGCCAATGAGGGCGCTTCGCGCCCTCCTCGCCACTTCCCGCCGAAACGGGCGTGGCTTACCTCTATAAAAGGAGCTCGAGAAGGCTGACTCACTTGATTTTGATCGCCGAAGCGAACCAGAGTGAACCGTACGCACGGCAGAGAACGCAGTACTCGTTCCCTCTTCTAGAGAGAACCGAGGTTACGTTAGTAACCGAGTACGTTCTCTTACGAGAGTCCTCTCGTACTGCGTTTTATCAAAACGCTACGGGAACCCCTTGCAAAACGCCGTGCGTGCTGGGATAAAAACACTGATCACCGGAAGCTTTTTCAGGCATACAGTGCATAATCACCAGATTGACTCACACAGAGTCAGGGAATAAGGGTGAGAGCCTTAAATCCCTAAATTTTAGCGTCGTAGAAAAACATGTCCACAGACGCAAGTATAATCATCACATAGACAGGGTAGGGAACCTGAACTAATGTGGAAAATGTAGGTCTTACACAGTTCTGCCCAAGATAGTCGGTAGCGCATAGCGCATGAGTTTCAGCGGTCTGATTAGACGGCTGAACAGATTACACCGACAAAAGCTTAGCCTGCAAGGCGGGAACCTCTAGGTTATAAAACCTGATAAATGTAGACGGCGAGGCCCAACCTGCCGCCGTACATATATCCTGTAGGGAAATCCCGCTGGACCAAGCCCACGAAGAAGCAACGCTTCTCGTAGAGTGCGCTCTGACTCCCAAAGGGCATGGAATGCCCTTGGCAGTATAAGCCAGCGCTATGGCGTCAACTATCCATCTGGATAGACTTTGTTTCGAAACAGCCATTCCTTTGGAACGTCCGCTGAACGAGACAAAGAGCTGCTCTGTCTGTCTGAAGACAGCAGAGCGGGACATATAAGCTCTTAAAGCCCTAACAGGGCAAAGAAAACTCGAGTCCCCTTCCTCACTTGATGCCGGCAGGGCAGCCAGGGATATAACCTGAGCCCGAAAAGGCGTGTTGAGGGATTTCGGCACATAGCCATGCTTAGGTTTGAGTATGACTTTAGAGTCATTAGGACCAAACTCCAAGCACGCCGGGCTCACAGAGAGCGCGTGCAGGTCGCCTATGCGCTTCACTGAAGCGAGAGCCATCAAAAACACTGTTTTGAAAGACAAATGTTTGAGGCTAATAGACTGGATAGGCTCGAAAGGGGCACCTTTCATGGCCGCTAGGACCGTAGAAAGGTCCCACAAAGGAACTGAAGGAGGTCTGGGTGGATTCAGTCTCCTAGCTCCCCTGAGGAAGCGGATGACTAAATCATTCCTTCCCAGCGACTGACCCAGCGTTGAACCAAAGAACGCTGAAATAGCCGCCACATACACTTTGAGCGTGGAAGGGGATCTGCCCTTATCCAACAGCTCTTGTAGGAAGGAGAGAACCTCCGTTACCTCACATTCGAGGGGTGAAATGCTCCGAGCTGCACACCAGCCGGAGAAAACCGACCACTTCTAAGCATAAAGCCGCCGTGTCGACGGTGCTCTAGCCTGAGTGATGGTATTCACGACTCCCTCTGTGAGACCAACGGGTATCCGTTGAGCACCCACACATGAAGGGACCACAGTTCCGGGTGTGGGTGCCAAATCGAGCCCCCGGCCTGCGAGAGGAGATCTCTCCTCAACGGCAGCGGCCATGGAGCGATATCTGCCAACTGCATCAGAACTGGGAACCATGTTTGGTTCTCCCAGAACGGAGCTACAAGCAGGACTGGGCATTTCGTTTCCCTGACCCGTTCCAGCACCTGTGGCAGGAGGGAGACGGGGGGAAAAGCGTATAACGGGCAGCGCGGCCACCTCCGGGACAGCGCGCTGTCGGTCTTTGAAAAGAACGCGGGGCAGTGCGCGTTTTCGCGGGACGCGAAAAGGTCCACCTCCGCTCTGCCGAATCTCTCCCACAACAGCCGGACTGTTTGTGGGTGTAGAGACCATTCGCCCGGGGGAACATTGTTCCTGGACAGTCTGTCTGGGCCCACATTCTGAAGCCCAGGTACATGCACTGCTCTCAGCGAGCGTAAGTTGTGCTGAGCCCATAGTAGGAGGCGTTTCGCCAGCCTGTACAGGGATATGGATTTCAGACCGCCCTGGCGATTTATGTAGGACACCACAGCCATGTTGTCCGAACGGACTATGACGTGTTCGTCCTTGATGCGGGGACAAAAACGTGTCATCGCGTTGTGCACTGCCAGCATTTCTAGGCAGTTTATGTGTAGGAGCTTTTCTCATTCCGACCACAGGCCGAAGAACGGTCTGCCCTCGAGCAGAGCTCCCCATCCCGAGGTGGATGTGTCTGTCGACACCATCCTCACTCTCGAGGAAGTCCCCAGGCTTACACCTGATTGGTACCAGTCGTCCGCCGTCCAAGGCGCCAGGGCTGAAACACAGCTCTGATCGACCTTGAGGCGTAATCGACCGGTCGCCCATGCTCTGCGCGGTACCCGCGTTTTCAACCAGAACTGCAGCGGGCGCATGCGGAGCAAGCCCAGCCGGAGAACTGACGATGCTGAAGCCATGAGACCCAGCATCTTTTGAAACTTCCTGAGCGGGGTGACAGCGCCGCGGCGGAAAGACCTCGCCGCGCGCTGAATGATCAACACGCGCTGTGGTGACAGCCGCGCTGTCATAGACTGTGAGTCCAGAACGACGCCCAGAAACAAAATCGTTTGACTGGGGTTCAATGAACTCTTTGTCCAGTTGACTGTGATACCAAGATTCTCGAGGTGATCGAGTAAAATGGTTCTGTGCTCCACGAGCTGTGATCGTGATTGAGCTAGGATCAACCAGTCGTCCAAATAGTTCAGCACTCGCATGCCTCTGAGTCTGAGAGGAGCGAGCGCTGCGTCCATGCATTTCGTAAATGTACGGGGTGCTAGGGACAAGCCGAATGGCAGGACTGTATACTGGTATGTCTGACCCTCGAAGGCGAATCTCAAGTATCGCCTGTGGTGTGACGCTATTTGTATTTGAAAATACGCGTCCTTCAGATCTATTGACATGAACCAGTCTTCTCGGCGAACATGCGCGAGAATTTTGCTGGTTGTGAGCATTTTGAAACTGCGTTTCACCAATACTCTGTTCAACCGTCTTAGATCCAGTATGGGTCTGATACCGCCGTCCTTTTTGGGGACTAGAAAGTATCTGCTGTATAGCCCCCCTTCGCTTAGAGCTGGGGGAACGCGCTCTATCGCCCCTTTGCTTATCAGTTTTGATATTTCGGCTCGAAGTAGGTGAGCTACTTCCAACGAGACCGTAGTTTCGACGCGCGCTATGAAGCGGGGAGGGCGTCGACAAAACTGTAGCGAGAAGCCTCTCTTTATAATGCCTAGCACCCAGTCCGAAACCCCTGGGAGCGCTGCCCATGCTTCTGCATGGCTGGCTAGGGGCTGGATACGGAGCGCACTCTGATCGCCGTGCGACAGAGGTGCTTCGGGGGATACAAACATAGGCGTTATGCCTGTGGCATTTGAGGCGGGGCGCGCGCTTAATACAGCGGGCGAGACGCTCGTCCTCGACCTTACCACAGTGCTTAGCTGAGTGAGGGAGGACTGAGAAAGTCTCATAGGACCCATGTGAGCGAGTAGATGTGGGCTGGGAGCGGGCACATTTACTGCTTTGGGCGCGGCGTCTGCCTGAGCAGAGCGCGCGCTCACAGTTCTCGTTTTTACAGAGAGCCTGTGATGTGTTAGACATAGTGTTCGTGGGCACTGGGAAGTGGGCACTCTCACTATGCTGGAAGCGCAACCGACCTGAGTCGATTTTATGTGCGCGGGGCCTACGTGTAGGGCTGTGCTTATGTGTAGTGATGGGCACTGAGGAGTGGGCATCGAGACTACATTTATAGCACCATCGGCCGTGGCCGGGACACCAGAAAATACACTCTTTTCGAGATTTATCTGGGTAGCCGTGAGAACGGCTTTTGTGTGCAGGCAAGCGGGCGGCAGTGCAGGCTTGCTCTCTGCAGAAAACACTGGAACAGTCGCAAACCTTGGGACTGAAACAGCGGGGCGCTTGGGTGGGAGGCCGGCCGCAACGGGACTCACACACCTGCGCTTTCCCAGGCTTGCTAGGACTTCTTCGGCACTTCCGGTTTTACCACAACCCTCGATCGCGGCCCGCGCGAAGAGGGGCGCCGGGCGCTGGACCGAGAGCGGGGCCTCGAGCTGCGCTGTTGTGGCTGCTGCGAAGAGGCGGCCGAAGGCGGGGGCTGAGGCTGAGAGCTCCGCGGGGTCCGTTTGTCACGAACCGCTGCAGAACCGGAGCGCTTCGGTAGGAAGTGCTTGAAGGCTTGAGACGCTTTCTGGGCCTCGGTAAATCTCTCCACGAACTCGGAGAGAGAAGAACCAAAAAGGCCGGTGGAAGACAGCGGGGCATCGAGAAACGCAGTGCGCTCGGAATCGGCCATCTCCGTGAGCGTCAGCCATAAGTGCCTCTCAGCGACAGTGGCGGAAGCCATACACCGTCCCATGGCTTGTGCGGCGGCTTTAGTAGCTCGGAGCGTGAGATCTGAAGCGCTCCTTAAATCCGCGATGCAGATAGCGTCAGGTCCCATCTCGTCCAGCTTACGGAGGAGATCACCCTGGTAAATCTGCAGCGTAGCCATGGTGTGTAGCGATGACGCGGCCTGCCCAGCGGCGGAGAAGATTCGCGCGAGCAGCGTCGACGTCATGCGGCAGGCTCTGGAAGGCAACACCGGTTTAGTCCGCCGTCCAGCAGAGGGCGGGCAAAGGTGGGTCGCTATCGCCTGTTCCACCGGCGGAAGAGAGAGGTAGCCTCGGTCACTGGCATTATCCAGAGAGGAAAATGCGGGTGACACAGATGAGCGCGTCCGCGCAGAGTAGGGCGCGTTCCAAGCCTTCGCAACTTCTTCGTGTAACTCAGGAAGAAAAGGAGCGGGCTTAGATTCCGGAGAAGTGCGCTCACCAGGGAGGAAACTACCATCCAGCCGGGTTCGAGAGGGGGGCTCCGGTGCAGACCACTCGAGGCCGAGGCTCGCCGCGGCCAGTGCGAGTACCCGCATGAGCTCCGTCTCAATGTTGGCTCTCGTTGAGGGCTTGCGGGCAGGAGGCGCGAGATCCTCAAAGCTCGCCCAATCCTCGCTGCCTGAAGCTAGCAGAGAGCAGGAATCCTTCTCCCCCGACGCGGCCTCTGAACCGACTTCCTCTGATGAAGCGGCGGCAGACTGCGGGCGCTGAGCATCAGGAAGTGATTCGAGAGAGGCCGGTGAAGCTGGCGGGCGAACCGGCGAGCTTGGTCGGGCTGGAGCGAGTTCCGGGACCCGCTGCGAGCGGCGCTTTTTACGGCGCGGCATCGCGGCGGTGAATGCAGGCTTGGAAAAGGATGCCAGGCGAGTCCTCAGAGTCACCATCGGCAAAAGCTCGCAGTGAGGGCATCCGCCGTCAGCGAGCGCGAGCGCTGCATGGTCCTCACCCAGGCAGGAAACACAGATGACGTGCTTGTCTCCCTCGGTGAGTGGGGCTCGGCACGAGCCGCAGGAAGGCATCTTGAAAAAGACGCAGCTCTTTTAGGGGTGAGTGTTGCGAAGAACACACACACACACACACAGAAAAGCAATAATATGAAAAGGATATAGGCGTCGGAAAGCGCAGCAGGTACGGCTGTAGAAGGCGGCGTTGGCCAGCGGCTTCGAGGGCTCGTCCCGCTGATGTGCTTGCTTCAACGACGCTGCTTCCGTGATCCAGCGATGCGTGCGCTTCGCTGAAGAGATTAAAATCAAGTGAGTCAGCCTTCTCGAGCTCCTTTTATAGAGGTAAGCCACGCCCGTTTCGGCGGGAAGTGGCGAGGAGGGCGCGAAGCGCCCTCATTGGCCTGATGTCATCCCAGGCCTCGCTCGATAGGCTTAAGCAGTTGCCGCAGAGCAGCCAATGAGCGAGCAAGCCGTCTCGCCATAGCTGTCTGCTGCTGCCGCAACGCGTTTTACATATATGAAAATTAAAGGATAATTTTTTGCTTCAGTGTTTCGTGAAAAGAGACTTTTCCCGTAGCGTTTTGATAAAACGCAGTACGAGAGGACTCTCGTAAGAGAACAAGCAGTACTAGCATGAATCATAAGCGAGCGCGCTTCTACGTTGACCCCCTTCCGGTTTACGTTGCTGACGTCACGCGGCCTTGCGGTCTAAAAATAGCACTCGTGCGGCACGCTATTGAAGTCTGCTACAAACACACTGCCGTGAGCAGGGCCGTCAATAAGGGGGGATAAAGGGGAACGTTTTCTGGGGCCCAGCCGCTAGGGGGGGCCCATGCAGTCCAGCTATAATTATGTTCATCCTAAATATAAGCAAAGGTTACCATATTTTATTTTGAACCAACATAGCAACATTAATTGTTGAAAGTGAGAAAAAAACGCATTTTATTTAATGTTGCTTGAGTAAAATGTAGCCTGTGTCATAATGAAACACCCCTTTCCTGAAAATGGTCTGAGCTATTTTTTGTAATATCGCGAGCGCGCGCGGGCGCTGTGAGCGTTGAGCGAGCAGCAGGTACGAGTGGTGAGTTGCCGTCGAAAAAGTAGGATAAAGCAAAAAGGCGGGGGTTAAAAATAGAAAAAGAAAGAGGGAAAGGGAGATGGCATGTCAATTGATGCGACAGCAGCTAAATAAGTGGATGGTGAAAGGCAACAGGTATGATTTAAAGTGTGACGTCCGGGCATGTAGGCTACTGGCCAGATTCCCCAGATTCCCAGTGGGCCGACTTTATGGGCCGATGCATCTCATACTTTTTTTCTTTTTTGTCTTAACGGCCCATAAAACTCGTACATTTGTTTTGTTTTGTTTTGTCATTCACTGGACCTTTTCAGGGGCCCAGTCATTTCTGTGGGCGGGCCTGGCCGTGAGTAAAACAAAAGCATCACAAGAGACGGTGTTCTACCTCATGTCTCAAAGCACATTACATTACAATTATAATAAACATAAACAACTTAAAGAGCTCTGACCTGTACCACCTGACTGATGCATTCATTTCGATATTGTTAGTGTTGATAAGGAAACGCATAAATTCGAGTCACAAACCGCTCAGAATATAACGTTAAGGGTTTCAATCTCTTACAAATGACAGTATTTATGGCGTGAACAACGCAACATAAGCTGGTTGTTTTGGTTGAGGAGGAACTGTGAAAGGCGACTACTGTGTGTTTCGGCGCCCTGTGACTAGGGTTGGGTACCGAAACACGGTGCCAATAGGGAACCGGTTCTGACGTAAACGGTAGTAACGAGGCCGAATAAGAACGAAAATTTCGGTGCCTGACTTTTTTTTACCGCCCCCTGTAAAACATCTCGCGGCACGAATGTTCCAATACATATAAATAAAACATCTCCAGTTAACCAGCAGAGCATTCATTTTGTTTGTTTGTTAAATAAGAGACGATAAAGTGTTTTCTCTTGTGGCTCGCGCACACCGCACTGTCATCACTCGGACGCACGCTTCAATCCGTTGCGGAGACTCGCTCCGATGAAATCCCAAAATATAATGCACACAAACGTGTCCCTGCTTGATACAACCACTGATGAGCATAATCGGTTTTGATGAGAGAAAAAAACTGTACGAATGCGGATTAGAACCCAGAACCTCTGACACGCTTGACGAAAGTTCAAGTTCAAGGCTAGCAAACACCGTTGCCATTCAACAGCAAGTGTGACAACGTGTGCAAAATGTTTTAACAAAGTTCCAACTTCCAACACTTCTTTATATGAGGCTATACTGTGTGTGTTAAATATTTCTGCTCAGTGGCAGATATTTCTCTGCTTAAAGTAAAAGTCATAATATGTGAAGACAAAATGTTGATCTTAACTTAAGTGTTTTACATCAGTAGCCTATAAAACGGCACAATTTTTCATTTAATCAGAAATCAGAAAATCTTTAAATATTTAAGTTAATATTGTGTCCAGTTTGGCCCTGTAAATAAAAGGGTATTATTTTTTTATGTGTGTGGTTTCGTTTTCTTAAGTACCGGTTCAAGAACAGTTTAAGCACCAAAACCGTTTAAAATATACAGAGTAGGTACTGGTATCAGATAAAACCCAACCAATACCCAACCCTACCTGTGACTGACGTCTGTCTAACTCTTTATGAAACGCGCTGATGACGTGTGATGTCTTCGCGAACAGGTGCGCAGAGGTGTGAAAATACATATGTTGAATGGTAGGTAGGACAATATATCAATATATCGCTATATATACATAAGCTGCGTTTCCACCGCAGGAACTTTCCCCAGGAACTAGGAACTTTGGGGTGGTACTCGATGTGTTTACACCGCAGGAACCAGGGTCTAACTGAAGTTCCAGGTAAATATTTCCCCCTCCAAAAGTCCCTGCTCGCGATAAAAAAAGTAAAAAAAAAAGTACTTTTTCAAAGTTCAGGAACTTTCGGGGGTGGGACTTGTGCGCTGAACATGCTGATTGGTTGTGTTCACGCTGCATTTTGATTGGATGACTTCACGCAGCATTTTATTTTAACCGCCATTTTTAAAAATCTATTGCGGTTCGTGGCTTCATGCAGTAAAAGTTGTCTGTCTGCAAAATGGCTGCTGGACCGACGACAAGGTTCAGGATTTATTAAACGTATTTGCGGAAGAGGACATTTTCTGTGCGTTTGTCTCAGTCATCTCGTGGTCAATGTCCGCAATAGCTAATAACATACATTTTATATCTAGCATTACGAGCTTTCTGAATACGCTTTAGTATGTTTTGTTAATTACCTAAACCAATATATCACAAACAACTGCAGCACAGTTTGAATCTCCTCCATACTGATTATAAATGTGGCGCTCAAAACTGATTACTGTCCGTCGCAGACTGGGAGGAGCAGTTGCGCGCAATTTACATAATCTTCCCGGTACTTTAGACCGAGGTGTAAATGCAGAAAGCAACCGGTCTGGGGCAAAAAAAGTTCCTGGGACAAATTGTTCTGGGTAATTTCGGTGGAAACACGGCTATATAAATACATTAGAACACTTATTGCTTAACACATTAACATTATTGCTATCAGGATATGAAGAGACTTTCAACCAGCATAACACATTTTTTTCTGGAACAAATCGCCTACCCTGCCTTTAACAATAAAAATCTACTGTGTATAAAACACAAAGACTCACTATGATACTCACTGACACACTGACAACATCTCAAGATTCTGTTTAATAGAAAAATAAAAACAGGGTTGAAAAGACATGAAAATATTTTCTTTATGGGTGAACTATTTCCTTGACAAAATGGCAAAACGTTACACACATGAAAATGTCTTATATTTGAGCTTGTCCTTTGATTCCAGCTTTCCTCAATCTGGACATTCATCAACACACACCAAACACTATTGAGGGTGAAACAGTGAACTGTGCGATCAGCACTTCATGATGACTTTCATTCACTATCTAGTGGAGATGAGGAGGTGCTGATGGAAAACAGTGATCAGATGAACCCCTCACACACACCTCTGTGTCCACATTTGTGAATAATAGTTCATATTTGTGGCTGTAACACTTTTTGCATTGTATTTCCTTCTATTTCACTTGATCATGTAAATTCATTCACTGAAGTCATTAATAATCATCACAGATAATCAGTGGTGTGGAGTTTTCATTCCCCCATTGCCCCAAACAAACAAATGGATAAAGTTTCTCATTAAAAGACTGACCAGTGTAAGAGTAGATATGAGACATGGAATTCACATCATAAAAGGAGACGAGACCCTCATCATAATCCACAAACACCCCGATCCTCTGAGGCTCCACTCTCAGAGAAAGAGGGACAGGTGAAGAGTCACAAGCCCAATAACTCTCATCACTCTGTCTCACAGTCCAGTATCCATTATCAGGACTCAGACTGAACAAGCCCTTCCTGTTACTGGATTCTCTGGCCACTCCTAAATCCCACTGAGTTTGTTCCTTCACCTGCACCTCATAGTAAAAACTCCCTGAGGAGAATCCGTCCTTCCCGAGAACACCAAGATATTCATCAAACATGTATTTTTTCCCATCCACTCCATTCAGTCCTTTCTTTCCATCTCTCACTTGTTTTCCATGATGAGACACGATGAGACGTGGATGAGCCGTATCAGCATCCAGATCCACCTTCACTGTTGAAAATATTGAAAAGTCTGCTTTACAGATGAGTAAATGATAAAATAAAGACAATTATTTATTTGTATAAGAATCATGGTAACTTTAGAACAAGATAATAAAATAAAAAAAATACTGCATTAATTGTAAACTAGATTAAAAAGTTTAAGCCAACTTTGAAGTTGGCTTGAGAAAACCTGAACAGAAAGTCTGAAGTAGTTTAAAAGGTTTGAAGTTGCTAGGGTGTTCAGGGTTTTTATCTATGTGGTTGCTAGGGCACTTGAGCTGGTTGCTGTGCGATCGATTGCTATGGGTGGTTGCTATGGTGTTCCAGGTGGTTGCTATGGGGTATTCTCGTTGGTTTCTTGGGCATTGTTACCAGGCTTTTTTTTACAGTCAAATACTGGCAATTACTGTAAAAAGTTAACTAATTTCACTTTCAGAAACCGACTGCCTTTAATTGACCAAGTGTCGTTTAAATGTATTAACTAAAATGTATAATGCACTAATAATGTGAGCAATTATTTGATTTGAGATAAATAATAAATAAAGAGATTTCCACTAGACCAGCAACTACACAATCATCGCCTGTTAAAGCAACATGCAGCATATCATCAATGTAGATCTTCTCCAGGGGCCGGCTGTGCGTAAGTTATAACCTAGTTTTGACGTAAATGGACACTAAGTAACGACTTGCGCACTTCTAAATATTTTTGCGTTGCACCATTAAACTTAGTTGATGCGTAACTCTACGTATAAACTAAATATTTACGGAAGCCTCCGATCAGGAGTAACGGATGGAATAAAATATCAGACAGACTGAACTGCATCAATAAGCTCTTAACTGACAGACTTAAATTCTTTAGACATATATGATTATGTTGACATTTACACTCGCTTACATTTTAAGAGAGAGAACATTATGTGAAAAGATTACTTTGTTAGCGGCTATCTTTAACACGAACCCATCCTAAACAGCAGGCCGCTGTGTGCATCAGTTCTAGCTACGTTCTAGGTTCTTGTTCTGCCTTACGAACAAATTGTGCAGCTGAATAAAGTTCAGAGTTAGTTACAAACTAGCTAGAAGTTAATAAGCCTCTAGTGTGGACTTTACATTCCAATTGAAGAAAGAACTTACGAACGGCTGGTGCAACCCTACCCTGGACTGAAGCACAGACTCTACTCTTCAGCACAATAGTGACCCCAAAAAAACAAAAATTTACAGTAAACTATACCTGTTTTATAACTTGCAGTTTATTACTGTTAAAATACATTTTGTGGGTGTCTTTTTATCTTACACTGTTAACCCTTTCAACTTCACTGGAAAATCCACACTACAAAGAGTAAAAGTAGCATTGACGCAGTGTTGCAGTGAGATAATTAAGAGAATATGTAAGTGATTGTTGAGCATTAGTGATGAACACCTGCTGTTAACAAGCAGAATCACTGAAAGAAAGAGGAACACTAGAACACAAAACGAGAGAAACACAAGAACTACAACTGACTTCCAGCCATTACACATTATTACACTTATTATTAACCAGTATGACTTTATTTCTGTCTCTTTTTTTCATAATGGGAATTGTATACTATCCTGGAACCCAGCATTGGTTCAGCATGTTCATCAGTTTGTGAATTCACTCACTTTTTTTCATTCAAGTGGACTATATTAGTGAATTAATGTAGGGAATAGTGAATGAGGGTATAGGGTGTGATTTGTCGACTTTGAGCGCTGTTAATTCACAGTATATTCCTGTAGGCTAGTTTCGCAAAAACTACAAATATAACCCAAAATACATTGTTTTCTACGGTATATTACTGTTTTAATGGAAAATGGTATGAGGGTGTTCAGGTTTGTTTCTAGTGTAATTCTACGTGGTTGTTCTGGTGTTGTGGGTGGTTGCTATGGTGTTCCCTGTGGTATTATGGTGTTGCTAGACAGTTGCTAGTTGTCACAGATGGTTACTATGGAGTTTTTATAGTTTTTAACATGTTTTTATAGTTTTAACACAAAGCTAGGCGATACTAACATGAGTTAGGAGTTAGCATGTTCTTAGCTTTATGCTAGCATATTTTGAGTTGTTTTTATCATGTTTTCATAATTAGTTAGTGTTTTAGCATGTTTTAACACTTAATCCCTATAAGCATGTAACTACTCACTGCTAGCATGTGTAGCATGTGTTGTAAGTTCTGCTTGTGAGTCAAAGAGCCTGAGACGTTTGATTGCATTTATGCAGTGCATTATATCAATCTCTTAAAAACATTGAATACATATATTAATACATATTTGACATGATGATTTGGGAAAATACAATTATTAAAATAAATAATTATGTCAAAGAACATGCATAGATTTTACTCACCCATGTGTTTTCTCAAATGTGGGACAGCTAAAAACAGAAATTATGAAATTATATGCTCATAACAGAATTAATCTCTAGATCAATAATGAGATCAATAATTGTAATCACCACATGAAAAGCAACAAAATCCAAGAAGACTTTATATCTTATAATAAATGTATCTTACAATAAAATATAATGAATAGTGTAGACATATGAAAGCACAGTATATTCATTAATTGTTTTGCTAAATAATTAAAAAGTAATTCATATTTTAATAAAGCTATAAACAAATTCACCTTGTGTTACAATAATCTTCTGACTTTGTAAAAGTTGATCACGTTCTAAAGAAAAATCAGAAAAATAGTGAAAAATATGTGAAAATAACATTGAAATTACATAATTTTTATAACTCTGACAAACAAATAATTTAGTTGTTTATGGGATGTGTTAACATCACACAAGTACATCTGGGACTGAATAAATATTCATTATATAAACAACTGGTAACCATTTACAGGACCCAAGATATACACAAACTAAATGAATACACATTTGTCTGTTAAGAAGATATTTTATGGCTGAAAACAGACTTTAAATAATTAATTAATAACTTATTAAAGACAGATTCACCGTGTTGTATTCGGCTCTTCTCATCCTGTAGTTGATCGTGTGCTGAAGAAAATTCAGAATAAAGACAAGAGAAAACAATTCAGACAACATGAGCATTAATAATAGGGCTGGGTATTGACACAAATTTCACAATTCGATTCGATTTCGATTCGCAAGCTTGCAATTCGATTTCGATTACGATTCGATTCGATTCAATATCGATTATTTTGGATATCAGGTTCAATACATGGCAAATTTTCTCAAGGAAAACAAATCTCTTAACTAATGCTGTTAACTATGGGAGTCAGTTAGCCTGTAGGCTTCATTAGCCTACTATAATATAGCTTAAAAATAAGGTAAAAATAAACTGATTTGTATACAAACACTTAAATTACACTTTTATTTATTTTTATAATAATAAAGTTATATGAAATATAAACATTTAAATGGTGGCTGTCATAAAAACCTGCCAGATTTATTCAAACATGCATTAAAAATTATAATGAATATGTAATATGGTGCATATATTTAGCAAAATGCTCCTCTCTAGAGTTAATTTTTCTAGCTGACTAACGAGTTTATGGTCACTGGATATGTTTTTTCTGAGGTAAATGTGACGTTACATATGTTTGCAAGCTGATTTGCGTCTTTCCACGGTTGAAATACTGATTTGAGCGATTCCAAGTCACATGATACGGATTTCGATAAGATGTAGCCTACACTATCTTTTAACACACTTTCAGATGCTCATTCATGTTTATTCCGCGCTGTAACTGGTGTTATTAAGGCGGAAGAGAATATCACGTGCGCTCCGCGCTGCTTCTCTTGAGCTGAGCTGCGCCAGAGCGATCTCACGCCACAGCGCCAAAACGGTATTTATGTTTTTGAATTGCGTAATTAAATGGACGTAATTTGAATCTGAGACTTTGTTTCATATCAATAATATCAAAGCACAAAGATTAGTGCGATTTATTGGATGGGATGCACGCAACAATGTTACATTCATTCATCAACTGAAAACAGGATGACTAATCGATTCTTGGGATTTAAGAATCAATATCGTTTCGTAAAAATGATAATCGATTAAAATCGAGAAATCGATATTTTTTACCCAGCCCTAATTAATAAGATATAATTTCTGATTGAGGAACAATAACTACAAATTGCAGGAGATATACAAGTGTGTGAATGCATAATGACTGTTTGTTAATTCTGTGGATAAAAAAACAGACTTGACATTAATACTGAATTAAATGAGTTAATAAAGACAGATTCACCGTGTTGTATTCGGCTCTTCTCATCCTGCAGTTGATCGTGTGCTGAAGAAAATTCAGAATAAAGACAAGAGAAAACAATTCAGACAACATGAGCATTAATAAGATTTAATTTCTGATTGAGGAACAATAACTACAAATTGCAGGAGATATACAAGTGTGTGAATGCATAATGACTGTATGGAAGTAAAATAATCTCAAATGTTTTTGAAACAAAAAGCCTGTTGAATTGCACTACTTGAAAAATAATAGGCATTGCATTAACCATGCTTGCATTTTAATGCATTGTATTTTTAGGGCTTGCATTTTTATGGGCTGAAATTCAGCATGGTTGAATATTTAAGCTGTGAATATTTCAATTAAAAACATTTCAAACACATTTTCATTATTAAAAATTCAATAATCCATATTCACCTTTCATATTGCACTTCCAAAATATTCAAACTGTTTAAAAATACAACCTATAATATTCAACAGGCAATTTTCGGTCCATTTTATTTCGCTTCCACAAATTCGCTTCCACAAATTCAGTGGTTCAAATTCGACAGTAAATTCAACGGAACTGCAGGAAAAGCAATAGATTATCGAGCATACTATCCATCTGCTGTTAGTCAATCCCACCAGCAGGTGGTGCAATGACGAAGACCAGCAACTGTTAGAGCAAGCCATTCATTCATTAAACTCATTTAACAGCAATGTAAGTGTATTTGTGATTATTATGACGGCGGTTGTATGTTAAATTCAGTGTCTTCACGGTTACTTTCCCTGTGTAGCCTACAATCATCTTTCTCTACCGTGAACAAGATTATACGTTAATGTTATTCCCCGATGTGGATACACAGATCCAATGTTACATTTTTGAGGTTGACATATATTTCTCTTGGTTGTTTAGTTGCCTTAACTTTATATTGTGGCGATGTGCTGCATGCAAGCTATTAGGGTTTCCCTCAAAACGTCAGGATTCCCCTGCTGGACATATAAAACGCTTAACGTAGCTTAATGGACTAATTACAGTGATATAAAAGACCAAACTCGCAGGCAAGCAGATGGACTCAGAATAACGCACAAAGTTTAATGCTGAGCGTTTCCCAGTGATAGACTGGCATAAAGTTGGCTTGACGTTGGACATTCGCACATTTAGGGACCGTCTCTAAAGTGTATACGTCTTTGGTATACACGTTTCAAACTTCAATATCATTTGAATAGAACGACTTACAGTCATAAAACCAACTGTAAAGTGTTCATGTGGTGCCAGCCATAATGCGCACCCTTTGGATTTTTGATATTTATTCAAATAAATTAAAGTTTGCTATTGAAGTTAGAAACGTGTATGCCAATGTTGTATGCAACTTTTGAGACGGTCCCTAAATGTGCGAATGTCCAAATGTCAAACCAATTTTACATTTAGGCTACATTTAGTCATTTATTTAGCAGACGCTTTTATCCAAAGCGATTTACAGTTAAACTAACAATAGGAGGACAACAATATGCAAGTACTATGACTCTTCCCAGTTTAAGCTAATGCAACGTACTACTCTCTCTCTCTCTCTCTCTCTCTCTCTCTCTCCACGTGTGTGTGTGTGGAGAGAGAGAGAGAAGAGAAAAGAAAGTGTTAATGATCAAGTGTTGATTTTATGCCAGTATATCACGAAACGCTCTGCATGAAACTTTGCGCGTTACGTTCATATTCTTAGTCCATAGTAGCCTACAGCCTACATCCCCATAAAGGTGCGAGTTTGGTCTTTCATATCACTGTATTAGTCCATAGCGTTTTGCCCCGACGGAAGGGGAATCCTTGAGTGTGAGGTATTGAGGGAAACCGATTATAATCCTGTTCATGTAGGTAGAGAAAGCTGATAACATGTAGGCTACAAAATGTAACAATGAAGTTATTGAATGAAACATAAACACAGCTTTTGTGTCTTTATCATCTTTTCCGCATATATATACTGATACGGGTAATCATTTTCATTTTATGAATGAATGGCTTGCTCTAACTGTTGCTGGTCTTCGTCAACAACACGCGCTTTTGCACCACCTGCTGGTGGGATTGACTAACAGCAGATGGATAGGATGCTCGATAATCTATTGCTTTTCCTGCAGTTCCGTTGAATTTACTGTCGAATTTGAACCACTGAATTTGTGGAAGCGAATTTGTGGAAGTGAAATAAAATGGACCGAAAATTGCCTGTTGAATATTATAGGTTGTATTTTTAAACAGTTTGAATATTTTGGAAGTGAAATATGAAAGGTGAATATGGATTATCGAATTTTTAATAATGAAAATGTGTTTGAAATGTTTTTAATTGAAATATTCACAGCTTAAATATTCAACCATGTTGAATTTCAGCCCATAAAAATGCAAGCCCTAAAAATACAATGCATTAAAATGCAAGCATGGTTAATGCAATGCCTATTATTTTTCAAGTAGTGCAATTCAACAGGCTTTTTGTTTCAATCAATTTGAGATTATTTTACTTCCATATGACTGTTTATTAAATATTCTGTGGATAAAAAAAAACAGACTTGACATTAATACTGAATTAAATGAGTTAATAAAGACAGATTCACCGTGTTGTATTCGGCTCTTCTCATTCTGAATGATCCTGTGCACATCCTGTAGTTGTTTGTGTGCTGAAGAAAATTCAGGATAAAGATATGAAGTAGAGAAAACAGTATTAAATATAAAGCTTATATATTTCCTTCCATAGTGTTTTAGACAAAGACATTTTCCTCAGTTCTTCACATCAGTGAAGATGAAGCGTGAGCCGATACCTGTCATACATGCACTGTCAACACTTTACTTTTGGGGTTATCTTTTTACATGGACTCAGTTAAACTGTATTTACATAGTATTTTCAACTTGAAAATAAAATGTTTTTTTTTTTTACTTATAAATTTAGTTTAAATAACTGAAAGTAAAGTGAACTTTTTAAGTTTTCTATACCAAAGTTCATGTTCATTTCGCTTAATTTGGCTTATTTTCGTAGTTCAGCCAAATAAATAATTATTTTATTTCAGTTGGTTTTTTATTTAAATTGTAAATGATTATTTTATTTTAAATGTTTCAGTTGACAACTTTTTTATTACACTGTAAAAAATATATATGCTGACTTAAAAATTTAAGTACAATCAACTTGGATGTTTACCTTAAATTACATTAAATTGACTTGAAATAAATTGTTGTATAACCTCTTTTTTTATTGCTTAACTTATTTTGATGAGTTATAGCAATGCAAAAAACAAGTTATCATAACTTATTGGTCATATAATTTTTTTTTACAGTGTATCATTTAAATTAATTTTTAACAGCAAATATCTGATGTCAGCCATTGAAACATATAAACTGCATATAAACTGCAAATCAATCAAATCTTTTGAATCCACAAAAAATTATTATAGTAAAGTGAACCAAATTAAACAAAAACTTTAAAACAATCAATTTAACTCTAATTTCTTTCAGATAACAGCACACATGCATGGATTAATATAATTAGCAAATAGCTTATCACTTCAACTAAACAGTTACTGGTTTAAAAAAAGCAACATGCAGACTAACATCAGTGTTTCATGATCTTCTGCTGGACTGTCCAGCGGGCACCTTGGGTCAAAAATGAAAGTCATATTGATGTCAAAGTGTCGATGTCAATTTGATGTCAAGATTTTGACCTCTGCTGATGTCATTTTGATGATATCGTCATGTAAGTGTCTGAATCCCTGATCTTATTCAGTGTCTAATGATTTGATTATAGGACTTGCTGTTTTATAATAGAAGCCATTTAATTTTACAGCATGAGAGCAATGTTGTTTATCAAATAATATACTGTAAATGATTTTAAAAACATTTAGTGCATTAACCTTTTTCCTCTTTATTACTTAGCCATCAAAAAATCAGTGTATGACTCTCAACAATGGTGACAATCAATGAAACGCTTCATGCTGCAGTGCATGCTGGGTACCACCAATCAAAACTCACCCTTATCTCCCAGCATGCATTGCGGCTTTGGAGTTGATCTGATTATCTGGATATTTTGTTTGATTGTACCCATTGTTGAGATTCATATGCTGTTTCTTGAGGTCTGTGTGTGTCTAAGTAATGCCATAGAAGAATAAATCGTTTTCTAAAAACCAAGTATATTATTTGATAAATAAAACGTTTCGGTTACTCACGTAACCTCTATGGAAGCAGATTAGTCTCAAATATAATTCACGCAAAAAACATGATTCAAAAATGCGTAGACAATTTCACATGCATGAAACCTAATTCACGTGCACACAAAAAAAATCCACGTGCGTGAAAAAAATATATATTCACAAAAAGCAATTCACATGCGCAAAATAAAATTATATACTCATAAAATACATTTCACAAATGCAAAACACAATTCGTAGATATACAACTGTGCACAAAAACCTTTGAATGTTTAAAATGTACGAGTGTATTCTTGCATTTGAATGTGCAAATCGTCTTTCACGTACGAATCGCCTTAGATATTAGCCTGGTTCTACCAGACTCTCGTACATTTCATTTGTACAGAGAGTCTGGCCTTGCTCCATTGAGGAACATTTACTTCCTTGTAGGCGGGTTCTCTGTTAAAGTTCAAAACTATTGGATCTGCCCAGAGTCACTCAGGATCTGCCATAGCCAATCGCTAACGTGTGGTCGTCCGAATGATCAGAGGATTATGTTTAGAATAAGATGTCTGTCTTTTATAAAGTTTATAAAGCGACGAGAATACTTTTTGTGCGCAAAAACAAACAAAAAAACGACTTTATTCCACTATTCATTTCCTTCTCTCTGTTCCTTGAGTCTTGATAAAGCAGCGCGTCTGTGTGTTGTACGTCACACGTAGGCTCACTATTGGCCGACGCTAGTCATGTGTGTGATCACATCAACGTCATCGTTCTCAGCCACTCCCTCTATTCGCTGATTGGTCCTACAAAAAATTTGTTTCTGGAAACCTAAGAATATACAGCAGTCCCAGACGTAGTACTGAAGGAAAATGAAATTGAGCGGAAGTACGTAGGAGGGCGGAGCCAGGCTACTTAGATATGTGTGTGTGTGTGTTTTTGAGACTTTGCTGGCAGCATAACACTTGTAACACAGAGCAGTCGTACTCTTTAGCCAATCAGATTTAAACTTATCAATCGACCAATCAGTATCACGTGAGGGCGGGCCTACCTACATGTTACGTCATCAGCTTTCGACCAGTTCATGGCTGAGCAGAGGTAAGTGCAGTTAATCGTTCATTTCTGTGTTAACTGAAGTTAAAGAAGTTTGAGATCAGTTGAAGCAATAGTTTATTAACTGCTGTTTAGTCCACCTGTGAATATAAACATTTATTTTTAGTATTGATGGATTTTCATGTCCTGTCCACCACACATTCAACCTATGATAATGTATGTAATGACGTGCATATATAGGAGACATGTTTTGATATGCAGATATATTATGTAGTTTTATTGTTTCAGATTTCCAAGACAGATGATGTATGAAGTTGCAGACAACCAGTACTGTGATCTTACCATTTCTACTGTAATTCTTTGAAAACAGTCATGTTGCAAGCCATCCATTTTGACAGTTGTTTCAACAAGTGGCTGAAAGTGATGCAGTTACTGTATTAATTTGTCTTCTGCGGACTATATGTACACGCTTTAGGAATAAAGCCTTGCTATGCATGCATTATTAAATGTTCTTGTTAGAATTAAAAGATTCAGACATAGTTCAATTTGATGTACACGTTTTATTAATTTGAAAGTTTCTGAATCCTTTGGGAATAAAATATATAAAATGACTTGATCATGATTAATGTTCCTGTTACATATGAAGATCATGAACTGACACTCTAAACTGTGAAGCACAATATTCAGTACAGAGAAATATATGTCTCTTCAGGAGTTGTGAGATCCAGTCAGAGTCTACTTTGCTTTTAGAGTATATAAATATAAGTGCAATACATCAAGTGAAAAGTGAAAAAATGAATTGTGTTCAGTCCGGTCATCAGTAGACCTCTCTGTTAGGACATATAAGATTTTGTCCTGATATTTAAAGTACTAAAACCCTATAGTACAAGAGGTGCAGACAGAGGACGTGGGAGATTAAGTGATGGTATTTGAATATAGTTTACTGAGTAATCTTAGTAGCATAATCTTAATTGCCTCTCTATGAGAATATACCTTTGTCTCATCATCATAAAATCAGATTTGCCTGTTTTACTAGGCAAAGTAAAATTAATGCTTCACAATATTGTCCTGAGACCTTAAGATGACAATAAAAAAACCTTATTTAAAAACCTTGCGATGACAATACAACACAAAACATAAGGAAATGCATGTTGAATATATTACTAACACTCTACAATAAGGTACAATAACTTAGTTAACATTAGTTCATGTATTAAATAACCATGAGCAATACATTTGTTGCTGTGTTTGTTAATCTTTATTAACGTTAGTTAAAAATACAGCTGTTCATTGTTAGTTTACAGTGCATTTACTGTTACTTTATGTTAACAAGATTTTAATGAAGTATTAGTAAATGTTAACATTAACAAAAAATAATAAAGGCTGTTCACGTGCAGTTCATTATTAGTTCATGTTAACTAATGAAACGTTTTAATAAAGTGTTACCAATTAAGACATAAATACAAAAAAAAAAGTATAAAAGAGAATTAAGAAACAACATGAATTAAGATGTTCGTGACTGCTATCCAGATGTCACACCAAAGGATAAAATGATAAAATGCAGGGAAACAAGTGTTAATAATAATTTAACATCATACACAAATGGCAAACCGACAGTGCTCATTAAAATAGGTCTATTCACTATTTAAAGAACAATCTCGATGGGTATTGACCACAGATGATTGTTTTGCAATCATTAGCGTGATTGTAGCTGTGAGAGCTGTCTGTACCTTCAGCTAAAATACAACAAAACAAGCATCATTCTTCTTCATTTTTGACACGATATGGGACATCTGATTACAACAACACTTGCTTACATCAGTTAATAGTTCATAAACTATTGCTTCAACTGATCTCAAACTTCTTTAACTTCAGTTAACACAGAAATGAACGATTAACTGCACTTACCTCTGCTCAGCCATGAACTGGTCGAAAGCTGATGACGTAACATGTAGGTAGGCCCGCCCTCACGTGATACTGATTGGTCGATTGATAAGCTTAAATCTGATTGGCTAAAGAGTACGACTTCTCTGTGTTACAAGTGTTATGCTGCCAGGAAAGTCTCAAAAACACACACACATATCTAAGGCGATTCGTACGTGAAAGACGATTTGCACATTCAAATGCAAGAATACACTCGTACATTTTAAACATTCAAAGGTTTTTGTGCACAGCTGTATATCTACGAATTGTGTTTTGCATTTGTGAAATGTATTTTATGAGTATATAATTTTATTTTGCGCATGTGAATTGCTTTTTGTGAATATATATTTTTTTTTCACGCACGTGGATTTTTTTTGTGTGCACGTGAATTAGGTTTCATGCATGTGAAATTGTCTACGCATTTGTGAATCATGTTTTTTGCGTGAATTATATTTGAGACTAATCTGCTTCCATAAACCTCTGTTCTCTCTAGAAGAGGGAACGAGTATTGCGTAGTTGCTACGCTACGGGAAAGCCTTACTTTCTCGAGATACTGAAGCCAAAAATTATCCTTAATTTTTATAATCTTGTCAACGCAGTGCGGCAGCCTGCAGACCTAGGGCAAGCTTACTAGCGTGCCCATTGGCTGCCCTGCGGCAACTGCAGCAGCCTACCGCTGAGCCCTTGGCGTGACGTCACGACCAATGAGCGCGCTTGGCGCGCTTAATGCGTCACAGCCCGCGAAAAGGGGTGTGGCTTAGCGTATATAAACAGGGCTCGGAGGCTGCTTCTCTGGTTTCTGTCGCATGAAGCGAAATGAGCTCGTGGCGCGAGCACGGCGGGCTACGCAATACTCGTTCCCTCTTCTAGAGAGAACAGAGGTTACGTGAGTAACCAAAACGTTCGCTTACGAGAGGTTCTCTCGTATTGCGTAGTTGCTACGCTACGGGAACGCCCTTGTCAACGCCGTGCGCGCCCAGCATCCACTGAATGAGTTCCAGGGAGAGCCCGGGGAACGTGATAGCAGAGAGCCGGGCGGCCCGAAGAGGGCTAGCGCCGTACATAAGCACACTAGGGGGTTAGGAGCGGCACAGCCGGTCCGAACTGACAATTCCCTGTATAGTGCAGCTCAACCAGTAGAGCTAAATCACACAACGTAGCCCGCGCACAGATAGTGGGCTGGCATACGTGAGACTTAGACTGATAACACTTTCGCCTGCAAGGCGGGAACATCCAGGTTGTAAAACCTAACAAATGTGGAGGGGGAGGCCCAGCCTGCCGCTGCACAAATGTCATGAATGGGAATCCCGCTGGACCACGCCCACGACGAGGCCATGCCTCTGGTGGAGTGAGCTCGAATGCCCAATGGGCACTGCAGGTCTTTAGACGCATAAGCAGCAGCAATAGCGTCCATCTGAATATCCATCTGGACAGGCTGTGTTTCGAGGCGGCGAGACCCTTGGTGCGCCCACCAAACGAAACAAAGAGCTGTTCCGAGCGCCTGAAAGCGGCGGACCGTGAAATGTAGTTTCTCAACGCCCTGACCGGGCAAAGGAGATTACTATCGGCCTCGCTGCCGTGCGCTGGCAGGGCTGAGAGGGAAATGACCTGTGCTCTGAAGGGAGTGCCCAAAATTTTGGGAACGTACCCATGCCTCGGTCTGAGAATGACTTTGGAGTCATTAGGTCCGAACTCGAGGCACGCGGCGTTAACAGATAACGCGTGAAGGTCTCCCACTCGTTTGACTGAAGACAGTGCTATCAGAAAAACGGTTTTGAGCGTGAGGTATTTCATATCCACAGTTTCCAAGGGTTCGAAGGGATGCGCTCTCAGGGCCTCCAAGACCAGAGAAAGATCCCACATAGGAACCGAGGGGGGTCGCGGGGGGTTCATCCTCCTGGCTCCCCTAAGGAAGCGGATGACGAACTCGTTCCTTCCTAATGCGCGGCCCCGCTCTGAAACAGAGAGCGCTGAAATGGCCGCAACATAGACTTTGAGCGTGGAGGGGGACCTGCCCGCGTCCAGTAGCTCTTGAAGGAAACACAGTATTCGCGATACCCCACATGTCTGTGGATCGAGCCCCTTAGCAGTGCACCATCTGTTAAACACTGACCATTTCGACATGTAGAGCCGCCTTGTAGAGGGGGCTCTAGATTGTATGATCGTGTTCATGACCCCGTCTGGCAGATCAGCGTGTAATCGTTGAGGCTCCACGCATGCAGAGACCAGCGCCCTGGATGGGGATGCCATATCGAGCCGCGGGCTTGAGAGAGAAGGTCTCTCTTCACCGGTATCGGCCAGGGGGCTGAGTCTGCCAGCTGCATTAGATCCGGGAACCAAGCTTGGTTCTCCCAGCATGGGGCTATGAGGAGCACTGAGTGGCGCGCTTCCCTGATTCTCTCGATGACCTGAGGCAGCAGAGAGACCGGGGGGAAAGCGTACAACGGGCCGCTGGGCCAGGTCTGGGCCAGCGCGTCCTCGTTCTTCGAGAAGAACTCTGGGCAATGAGCGTTGTCTTTTGACGCAAAAAGGTCGACTTTCGCTTTGCCGAAACGGCGCCACAGTGACTGGACTGTTTGGGGGTGTAGAGACCACTCCCCAGGGGGAACGTTGTCCCTGGACAGTCTGTCGGGGCCCTCGTTCAGGTGGCCAGGCACATGCGCGGCTCTCAGCGAGCGCAGAGAGTGCTGAGCCCACACAAGGAGGCGTTCCGCCAGGGTGCAGAGCGTCTTTGATCTGACACCGCCCTGGCGATTCACATAGGCCACTACCGATGTATTTTCCTTGCGGACTAGAACATGGTGACCGTGGAGGAATGGGAGGAAGTGTTTGAGCGCTTTCTCGACCGCGAGCATCTCTAGACAGTTTATGTGTAGGAGATTCTCCTGGTCTGACCAGCGGCCATAGACCGGTCTGCCTTCGAAGAGCGCTCCCCAACCTAAGTTGGAAGCATCTGTCGAGACAACTTTCCGGTGTGAAATCACTCCCATAGTCACTCCCGTGAGATACCATTCGGCTGCCAGCCAGGGCTGCAGGGCTGGAATGCAGCCCTGATTCACTCTGACTCGCAAGCCGCCAGCCGCCCAGGCTCGGTGGGGCACGCGCGCTTTCAGCCAGCGTTGAAGCGGGCGCATGCGCAGTAGGCCCAGCTGGAGCGCTGCTGCAGCTGAGGCCATATGCCCCAAGATACGCTGGAATGTCCTCAGCGGAACCCGGCTGCCTATTTGGAGGGATGCGGCGAGGAGGCGGATGCGGCGCGCGCGCTGCTCCGACAGTCTGGCCGTCATAGCCACCGAGTCCAGTTCTATTCCAAGAAAGGAAATTGACTGACGGGGCGATAGCGAGCTCTTGGTCCAGTTGACCGAGAGACCCAGCTCCTCCTGATGGCTGAGAAGCGCTGTTCTGTGAGACACAAGTTCCGTCTCTGACTGCGCTAGAATAAGCCAATCGTCCAGATAATTCAGTATTCGCATTCCCTGTTTTCTCAGGGGAGCGAGGGCCGTGTCCATGCATTTCGTAAATGTATGGGGTGCCAAAGACAGGCCGAACGGCAGGACTGTGTACTGATATACTCGACCGTTGAAGGCGAATCTCAAGAATGGCCTGTGACGGGGAGTTATCTGGATCTGAATGTACGCGTCTTTTAGATCGAGAGAGATAAACCAGTCTCCTGAGCGAATCTGCGCGAGGATTTTTCTGGTTGTGATCATTTTGAACGGCCGTCTCATGAGGGCTTTGTTCAGATGTCTCAGATCTAAAATAGGTCTTAACGCTCCGTCCTTCTTGGGTACGAGGAAGTAGCGGCTGTAAAAGCCCGACTCGCTCAGAGAAGGATGAACCTGTTCTATAGCCCCTTTGCGCAGCAGCTTCGCTATTTCTGCTTGAAGCAGGTGCGCAGCTTCTGAACTCACTCTCGTCTCCGTCTGTGCTGTAAAGCGCGGAGGGCGACGAGCGAATTTAAGCGAATAACCGTGTTTTATAGTATTCAGCACCCATTCTGACGCGCCCTGAATCACTTCCCATGCTTCCGCATGCATAGCTAGGGGTCGAATGGTCTCTGGGTTCAGATCGCCGCGCTGCGCGGGATGGGGAACCTGTATCAGAGAGGATGGAGCGGCGCGCGCGCCGCTGGTGCTCGAACACGGGGGCTGGTAAACAGTATTGGCCGACTGTACAGCGCTCAGTAGCTCGGTCCCATCGGATGGAGCGTGATTTGCTGTCAAACATCCCAGGCGCGAGAGCGGCGTGGGGATTATAATGTCTAAAAGTGAGTGCGCGTGCTCGTGAGCGGGCGCAGAGTTTACACTTATGACACGGCCAGTGTTTGGGAGCTTTAGAGGGCCTGTGACCCAAGGTAACTGACTGGCAGAGCGAGCAACGGGTAGGTGTGAGCACAAGGTTGTGGGCACATTTTCTACACCTAATACTCGAGCGGCTTGCGTCCGCTTCATGAGAGAGCGCTCTGTGCGCGTTACCATGGGGACCCTGTTTGTGTGAAGCAGTGAGCACATGGGAGTGGGCACATTTTCTACACTTATAACACTCTCGGCCTGAGCCGTTGTTGCCTGGGGTAACCGAGTGGCAGAGCGAGTTACGGGTAGATGTGAGCACAGAGTTGTGGGCACATTTACTACACTTAGTACTCGAGCGGTGTGTGACCGCTTTATGAGAGAGCGCTCTGAACGCGTTACCATGGGGACCGTGTTTGTGTGAAGCAGTGAGCACGTGGGAGTGGGCACATTTTCTACACTTACAACACCTTCGGCCGGAGCCGGAAAACCCGAATTTACACTCTTTCTGAGATTTATTTGGGCCGCCGTAAAAACGGCGTTTGTGTGAAGGCGAGCGAGTGGTGTTACTGGCTCGTTGGCTGCGGTGTAAGCTGCTGCAGTAGCCTGTACTGAGGGGACTGACAGAGCTGGGCGTTTCGATGGCGGTCCGGCCGCAGCGGGACTCAGCCATCTTTTCCTCCCTGCGGGTGCTAGGAGGACTTCGCGGGCTCAGACTTCAGCGTTATCTTGGGACGTGGACCCCGGGGGGGGGGGGCGGCAGTCTGTGACGGCTGGTCGAGCGCGACCTAGGGCGGCCGCCCTGGCGTCGCTGCGAAGCAGTTGGTGGTCGAGACGAGCGCTGTGTGGAGCTGCGCGCAGGAGGCTGAGCTTGAGAGTGGCCTGCGGCTGGGCTCGAGCGGCGGGGCAGGAAGAGATTCATAGCCTGCGACGCCTTCTGTACTTCAGAGAAGCGGTCCACAATCCCGCTGACCGCAGGGCCGAAGAGGCCAGTGGGCAAGAGCGGGGCGTTGAGGAAAACAGCGCGTTCTGACTCACTCATATCCGCCAGCGTCAACCATAAGTGTCTGTCGATGACGGTGAGCGCGGCCATAGATCTGCCGATTGCTTGTGCAGCGGTCTTGGTAGCACGGAGCGAAAGGTCCGTTGCGCTGTGCAGATCTGTTAAGGCTGTGTGATCCGAGCCCTTCTCGTCCAATTCGTGGAGGAGGTCGGCTTGCAGGATCTGAAGAACAGCCATCGAGTGCAGGGCGGAAGCAGCTTGGCCGGAGGCGGCGAATGCGCGGCCGGCGAGAGCTGATGTGGTCCTGCAGGCTTTGGACGGCAGGGCAGACTTTGAGCGCCATCTAGCAGACGGCGGGCAAAGGTGCGTTGCCACCGCTTCCTCAATGGAAGGGATGCCGGTATAGCCTTTCTCGGCGGCCCCGTCCACCTGGGAGAGAGCCGAGGAGACAGACGAGCGGAGTCTAGCGGAGAAGGGCGCGCTCCACGACTTCGATAGCTCCGCGTGGAGCTCAGGCAGGAAGGGTGCTGACCTAGAGGCTGGCGCTTGGCGGCGGCTAGGCAGAAAACACCCGTCGAGTCGGTTCGGCGCGGGCTCCTTGGGTGGGGACCAGTCTACTCCCAGTCGGTCGACCGCTTTGGTGAGGAGGCGGATAAGCTCCGCGTCGACACTGGAGCGGGACCTGCCAGACTCAGGAGTCGAGGAGGCGGAGCGGTGAGAGGCCGACCACTCCTCGCTGTCCGAAGCAAGCAGAGAGCAGCTGTCAGCAGCGTCATCTGCTTCATCCCCTGAGGCGACGGCAGTGCGGGCAGTGGCCGGCCGCTGCGCGTCGGTGAAGGGCGGGGGAGAAGGAGAGAGCGAGGCTCGCGGGAGGGGCTCCGGCGAGCGCTCAGCTATAACCACCGGCTCGGGAGGCCTTTGAGAGCGGCGTTTCTTCTTTCGCGGCCCTGAAGAGGCAGCCGGGGAAGGTGGAGGATCATCAAACATGGCGAGTCGAGCCCGCAGGGTCGACATCGGCAAGTCCTCACACTGTTCGCAGCCGCCCGTGGAGAGGGCGCGGGCTGCGTGGTCGAAGCCCAGGCAGAGAGCGCAAACCACGTGGCGGTCTCCGTCGCTGAGCGAGGCTCTGCACGAGCCACAGGATGAGCGAGGCATTTGCAACAACGCCTCGCGCTCTTTTAGATGCAGAGTGTGTCGCGGGGCGAACACACAAACACATACAACACAGAGCGGTAAAAGGATATATTCGCCGGATAGCGAAGCAGGCAGGGAAGGCTGAAGGAGGCGAAGGCGCCGGCGTCCTCAGGCTGAGATCCTCGGCGTGCTGGTCGCTTGCTTCGACGGCGGCTTCCTCAGAGAGCAGCGATGCGAAGAGCTTCGCTGAAAAGACAGAAATCAGAGAAGCAGCCTCCGAGCCCTGTTTATATACGCTAAGCCACACCCCTTTTCGCGGGCTGTGACGCATTAAGCGCGCCAAGCACGCTCATTGGTCGTGACGTCAGGCCAAGGGCTCAGCGGTAGGCTGCTGCAGTTGCCGCAGGGCAGCCGCAGGGCACGCTAGTAAGCTTGCCCTAGGTCTGCAGGCTGGCGCACTGCGTTGACAAGATTATAAAAATTAAGGATAATTTTTGGCTTCAGTATCTCGAGAAAGAAAGGCTTTCCCATAGCGTAGCAACTACGCAATACGAGAGAACCTCTCGTAAGAGAACTGCTAGATATGCCGTAGAGTCAAATGACTTCTATTATGAATAAAACAGTTTTAAAACCACAAGTCCTATATAATCAAAACATTAGACACTAAAAAAGATCAGGGATTCAGGCAACTACATGATGATCAACGTCATCATCATCAATAATCAGCCAACATCACCTAATCTCATTTTCTCATGGCTTTTTTAGCTACAACAATTGTTTTATAAACATATATTTATAACAGCCAGAGAAAATGGTATATTACAGAGTCAAGCGTCAAGAGCACAACTAAAGCAAACGCTAACCACCATCATGGTGACTTTAAAATGCAAAATATGATTTCATTAAACCGTAAATTAAATAAAGTAAATCTGGTTAGTTTTAAGTGAAGCTGGTAATAAGTGTATGGCCATGCATTTCACCTTTTTGTTTGGTTTATTCCAACCAAAATTCAACGACTGCCCATCGTTGGAGCTTGACCTCAAACAAACATCAGATTTAGACATCAACCCGACTTTCATTTTCAACCAACGTCTGACTGACGCTGTAGTCTATATCCTGTGCCTGCTGGGATCAATATCATGACATCTTGACGTCAAATAAATGTTGAATTGACATCAAAATAACACCAAAATGACAGTAGAGGTCAAAATCTTGACATCAAATTGACATCGACACTTTGACGTCAATATGACTTTAATTTTTGACCTATTTCGTGACGTAATTTTGACATCAATGTTGAAGTCATATTGATGTTAAATTGAAGTCAAGGTGCCCGCTGGCGCTGGGTGAAGCACAGGCTCTACACAGTAAATTCACCAGTGTTAAATTAACACTGCTCAGAGCACATATGGTCCCACTCTACATGGTGTTAAAGTAACACTGAAGCAGTGTTAAAGTTAATGAGACAATTAAGTGATTAATTGAGTGATGATTGAGCATTATTGAAGACACCTGATGTTAACAAGCAGAATCACTGAAGGAGAAAATCTCAAATTGTAAGCCACCATTATGGTTATTGGTGTTTGCTTTAGTTGGGCTCTTGACCCTTAAATTATTAACTTTAATTTTTGTTTGGCTGCTGTATCTAACTTACAACTGCCAGATGAACAAAGAAAAAAAGTGATCTGATGGTGTTGGTTATGTTATGAAAATCATCATTTGAACTTTATGTTTTTGATTTATGTTGTTGATTACAGCATAATTGTGATTCTGCATAAATATCCAGAATTTTAGATATAATATAAAAGATTTCTTAAAAGTTTTTTTTTTAAAAGAAAATCTTTATTTTAGGCACACACAGACATAAAGATTCAGTCTATGCATCTCAACAATGGTGACAATTCAGATCATAATTTATTCATACCGCAATGCATGATGGGAGCCATTAATGAGTTGTAATTGGTGGCAGCCACTGCAACATGCTTTATTATTGTCACCATTGTTGAGATGCACAGGCTGATTATTGATGTCTGTGTTTCTAAATAAATATATTTGAAAGTGTTTTGATCAGAACAATGTTTTTTGAATATATTGGATTATAAGAAATTTGTTGATAATCATATGCTGTAGAATCACAAAGCTGTTGCTAACAAGTTATACCAAAATCTCAATAAGTTTAATTTTTCAGATCAAAGCATGATTATGTCAAAACATAACCAACACTATCAGATCACACTTTTCCTTTGTTCATTTGACTGCTATAAATTAACAACAGCAGACAAACAAAGTCTAAAGTTAATAATATACAGTAAGGGTCAAGAGCCCAACTAAAGCAAACACCCATCACCATAATGGTGGTGTCGTAGAAATTTTAAACTGTATATTAAACTAACCATGTTTCTAACATCTAACCATATTTAACATCTAACCTTCTCTTTTCAGGCCTAACATGATAACACTTTGAAACACAATGTACTAAAACGTTTTGTCCTGTGTTTTTGGATGTTGTATTCATACCCCTTTGACTTTGGTTGTATGAGTGTATAAATAACACATTTGGGAATTGAAACTAGACAGATGACTAAATTTGAACCTTGTGATTAACAATGAAGTAATCATTAAAGCAAAGTTTGCTTTACCTAGTAACAGAAGGGTTTGCATATGAAGAACCAATCAAATTGTGGGGAAATTATGTAATGCGGTATGACATTTTTTTGCCATACCTCCTTATTCTATAAAAACTGTTGTATTCTTGTGCACTGTGGGATTTTCAATGGAATTTGTCTGAGATCCTCCGGCCTTGCTTCTTGGGAGAGATTCCCTGAGAACTGCTCGGGAAGATCTCCTGGCCGTGATTAAAGCATTTAAAGGACATTTGCTAAGGTCTGTTTGTCAATTTATTCCTGCGCAGGAAGAAATCTAGTTAGGGAAGCAAGTTAGTTAGTTAGACTATTTATTAAGCGTCGATTGTAGATGTTAGGGATCGTCGATTGGAGACGGCCCAGGGAGATCGTCGATTGGAGACGGCCCCGGTATTACGCATTGATTGGAGACGGCCCAGGGAGATCGTCGACTGGAGACGGCCCCGGTAGACTTAGGTACTTAGTTAGGTTTAGGGAAAAATCCACGACAGTGGCTTACAATTTATGATTTTCTCCTTCAGTGATTCTGCTTGTTAACATCAGGTGTCTTCAATAATGCTCAATCATCACTCAATTGATCACTTAATTATCTCATTAACTTTAACACTGCTTCAGTGTTATTTTAACACCATGTAGAGTGGGACCATATGTGCTCTGAGCAGTGTTAATTTAACACTGGGGAATTTACTGTGTACTCTTAAACACAATGACCCACAAAAACTCAGACAACAGAAATCCTTTCAATCCCAACAGGGCTGAGTTTCCCGAAACCTTCTTAACGCTACGTCATTCTTAAGTTACACCTTAAGCTGTACCTTATCGTTAATGTGTTTCCCGAAACATTCTTAGTTAAGTATACCTTCTGTAAGTCATACGCTCGGAAGGTTGGTCTGGGCCACTCTTAGCTTTACCTTATCACTGTTGCAGGTCTATACGAATATAATTCTGAAGTTTTAATACACACAGACAGTGTTCAATTAGGCTAATTCAAGTGTTTTCATGCAAAGAATAAAATTGTCATTATACGGATTGTTTTTAGATTTTTAATTATATTATTATAATTATATGCTTTGATACAGATTGTATCAAAGCAGCTTCACAGTATTAAATTAAAATAATACAACAAGGTTTGTTTCTAGTGGAATTTATTGATTAATAAAATTAAATTAAATATCCCCAAAATATCCCCAACTGAGCAAGCCAAAGGCAACAGTAGCAAGGAACTGAAAAACTCCATCAAGTGACCTAATGGTGACCTAAAACTCCATCAGGTGACCTAATGGAGAAAAAAAAAACTTGGGAGAACCCAGGCTCAGTCGGGGGGCCAGTTCTCCTCTGGCGTTTATGAACTAGAGACCGGATTTAACTGTAAGATTAAAAATATTATATGAATGCCTGGCTGAAGAGATGCGTCTTTAATCTAGTTTTAAACTGGAAGAGCGAGTCTGAGCAACGAACAGTATCAGGAAGGCTATTCCAGAGTTTTGGAGCTAAATGTGAAAATGTGGAACAGTTTAAATGTTCTTGGAACATGACCTAAAGATAAAGATGAGTTAATAATATTGAGGAGAGGCTCTTCCACTACAGGTAACACTTCTTTCAGTAGTTTAGTTGGTATAGGATCTAATAAACATGTTGTTGTTTTAGATGAAGTGATAAGTTTATTTAACTATTTATAGTTGTAAAGCGCTGTAGTTGTTCTTGCGGGGTGATAATTGAGGCTGAATTATAAGGCACGACTGAAGATTGAACGTTTACAATTGTGGTTCTGATACTTTCTATTTTCTCAGTGAAGAAGTTCATGAAATCATTACTACTACACTGTAACAGGATATTTTGTTCAGGTGAGGCTTGTTTATTTTTTAGTCTAGCCACATTGTTAAATAAAAACCTTGGATTGTTTTGGTTGTTTTCTATTAGTTTGCAGAGATGCTCAGCCCTGGCTGCTTTTAGGGCCTTTTTATAATGTGACATACTGTCTTTTCACACGATTCTAAAGACCTCTAAATTAGTTTGTTTCCATTTACGCTCTAAATTATGGGTTTCTCTCTTTAGAACATGCGTAGTATTGTTGTACCATGGTGCTTTACTTTTCTCTCTGACCTTTTTTAATCTAATGGGTGCAACAATATCCAATGTTCTAGAGAGAATGGTGCTCAGAGTGCTAGTTAGTTCCTCTAGTTCATCTGTTTGTTTGGGTTCACTGAGCAGCTGAGACAGATCAGATAAGCAATTTGAGAAATTATCTATGGTGGATGGAAGGATTGTTCTGCCTGGTCGATAACGCGGCGCAGAATGACATATTACAGCAGCACGTAATATACAAGTTACCATGTAATGGTCAGTGACATCATTACTTTGTGTAATGATATCTATATCGGTTGGATTGGTTCCATAAGATATAATTAAATCGAGTGTATGATTAAGACAATGAGTGGGACCAGTGATGTTACCCAAAGGAGATTAATAAATCTGTAAACGCAGCCCCTAACGCATCATTTGAGTTATCTACGTGTATGTTAAAATCTCCAACAATTAATACTTTATCGACATTGACCAATAGATCTGAGAGAAAATCTGCAAACTCTTTTAGGAAATCAGCTTAAGGCCCTGGCGGTCTATATACGGTAGCCAAGGCTAGAGATAATAGGGATTTTTTTCTTACATCTGAGAGCGTAACATTTAGTACAAGTACTTCAGAGACTGTAATTAGGACTTTTTGTTACTAGTCCAATGGTATTTAACATCTTGGAGATGTTATTAGACAGAAGATCCACTCTGATTCTACTTGGGTGTAAGCCATCAGCGCGGAAGAGCCTAGGACGCTCCCAAAACAGATTCCAATTATTTACAAAGAGCAGTCTCTGCTCATTGCACCATGACATTAACCATTCATTTAGCGCGAATAATCTACTGAACTTTTCATGCCCTTGTCGGTACGTGGGAAGCGGTCCTGACACAATGATCGTTGTTTCAGGCGATGTGCAGCGTACCATCTCGATCAGGCTCCTGAAGTCTTTCTTCAGAACCTCTGTCTGCCGCAGCCTGATATCGTTCACTCCCGCGTGCAACACGACAGCTCCGACGCGCTCGTCAACGTTCAAGATCTCGGGTACCCGTGCAGCGATATCGAAAACACGAGCACCAGGAAAGCAGTGACTGTGCACCTTACTTTTACCTAACGTAGCGTGGACGTGCCGGACGATGGAATCGCCGATGATCACAGCATCGCGTTCCGTTTCGCGAAGAGGGGAGAAGCGGTTCTGGGTGGAGATCTCGAAAACCGGGAAGGGCGGAGAGATTCTTGCTCTGGTCCTGGCCGGCGTCTTCCGCTGCGGAACTGATTTGTGTGCATCGGCGCGTGATGTTTCAAGAGCTAAACGCTGGTCTCTAATCGACGCATCGGTGCGTGATGTTTCAAGAGCTAAATCACGGATCTGCTTCTCTACAGCTTCCAGCTCAGACTGCACCGCGTGCAGCTCGATTGTCACCAAAAGGTAGACAACATACATCTGCGGTGATATATTCGCCATTTTAACAGATGGACAGTAAGTTAGCAACGACGCTACCAGTGATGCTATCAATATTAATACTAATTTATGACTGAAGTCTTGGATATAATCCGTCTTTTTAGTGGTACGGGCGTAATGTAGACGCACGATAGGCGAGAAAATGTTCGTTTGTGAGTGTAAAGAAGACGCGCTCAGCTGTGACCCACAGGTGAAAACCGGTGTTGGGTCACAAATCGGCTTGAGACGCGTCTGCTCAACAGTCTGCGTTGTAACTATGAGGTTTAAGCAGCAGTGCTTCTCAGTGAGGAAAAGTAGAAAATGCTTGTAAGTGAGTTTAAAGAGAAAAATTACAGATTATGAATCAAATCGGCGGAGCTCCAAACACTACAACGCATTCAGACGCGACGCATGCGCAGATGCACAGATTTTAGTGCCGTCCGAATCCATAACATCAGTGTTTTTTCTCACCCAACCCGCGTAAAAATCCCTGTCCAAATTAGTACCTATTGTTTTTTGACAAACAGGTCGTGCGGTAATTTAATTGCCGTCTGAATCCACATCTCTGAGTTTACAGGAAGAGATTCAAAATTCACTGTGTAAATCCTTTTTGATCACTGCCAAGCACCTTACGTAAGATGTAAACCTTTATTACTGAAATGCTAGAAAGTATTTACAAGAACAATATTTCATCGCAGCTCCACCTCAGTGAACAAAAATGGGAAAGAGATGGGAAAGCACGTACATTTTTTGAAATGGTTATTGTGGCAATTATAGGCTATTATAGTTTGGATTATTTTTTATAATATCCAATGTAGTCCTAATAAATGTAATTTCAACTATTTCTTAAGTGCTTCTATTATAAAGAACACCACTTTCTAGCATAAAGCAGTGAAACAGCCCATGGACAAGAGAATAATTGATTCTCGAGCCATCGATATCAACCAATTCAGCAGCATCGCCACGGACAGCACCGGGTAACGTCGCACGTAAGAAGGTATATCTTAAGCAGCTTTCTAAGGTATAGTTCGAGGAACACGCCTCGTAATGGTATACCTTTAGTTAAGTTATACCTTACGAGTCTTCGTAGCGCGCTAAGAGACAACGTTATCGGGAAACCCAGCCCTGAACATTAATGAGTAAATGATAATAAAGTGCTGTTAACAAGCAGAATCACTGAAGGAAAGGGAACAGAAAAGAGAAGAGATGAGCAGAAACACAAGAACTACAACTGACTTCCAGTCATTACACATCATTACATTTATTACTAACCAGTTTGACTGTTGTCAACAGTCAGTGTTGTTTACTTGTTCTGTTTTACGACAGAAGCTCTTATTGAGAAAAAGCAGAGGTTTAAATATTGACGTTTAGTTGAAACTGTTTAGTTCAGCTTGTGACCCTGGACTTTTTTAACATATTTTTTTCTCTGGCTGCTTTAACTGCGTGTTGTTAATGAAAAATTCATCATTCTTGTGTTTATTCATTTAAACTTGTTGATTTCATTTAACTATGTGTAGTAGCATCTGACCATATACTTCTGTGAGGGTTTTCTAACAGCTGAAGAAGGGACAGGAAGACAGGGTAATAAAACGTACACCTGGGCACGAGAAAGGATCCGGCCAGGAGAATACAGGGGTCGTTTAACAATAAACAAGGGGTCCCATGCCCTCCCCTTAGGGGAAGCAGGAGGTAATTTAGGTCATAAATGAAGGCCTTTTGAACTATCAAGAGTCAAAGGACAGTGTAGTCTGCTCAGGGGGGGATAAGAAACCAGTCCAAACCAGTTGAAGTGGTCAGGATGCGGGGGGGGGGGGGGGGGACCGGGGGGGGGGGGGCGGACCTGTATAAAATGTCTCAGTTCTCTTACGAGAGGTTCTCTCGTATTGCGTAGTTGCTTACGCTACGGGAAAGCCTTTCTTTCTCGAGATACTGAAGCCAAAAATTATCCTTAATTTTTATAATCTTGTCAACGCAGTGCGGCAGCCTGCAGACCTGGGGCAAGCTTACTAGCGTGCCCATTGGCTGCCCTGCGGCAACTGCAGCAGCCTACCGCTGAGCCCTTGGCGTGACGTCACGACCAATGAGCGCGCTTGGCGCGCTTAATGCGTCACAGCCCGCGAAAAGGGGTGTGGCTTAGCGTATATAAACAGGGCTCGGAGGCTGCTTCTCTGATTTCTGTCTTTTCAGCGAAGCTCTACGCATCGCTGCTCTCTGAGGAAGCCGCCGTCGAATCAAGCGACCAGCACGCCGAGGATCTCAGCCTGAGGACGCCGGCCGCCTTCGCCGCCTTCAGCTTTCCCTGCCTGCTTCGCTATCCGGCGAATATATCCTTTTACTGCTCTGTGTTGTATGTGTTTGTGTGTTCGCCCCGCGACACACTTTGCATCTAAAAGAGCGCGAGGCGTTGTTGCAAATGCCTCGCTCATCCTGTGGCTCGTGCAGAGCCGCGCTCAGCGACGGAGACCGCCACGTGATCTGCGCTCTCTGCCTGGGTTTCGACCACGCAGCCCGCGCCCTTCACGGGCGGCTGCGAACAGTGTGAGGACTTGCCGATGTCGACCCTGCGGGCTCGACTCGCCATGTTTCACGATCCTCCACCTTCTCCGGCTGCCTCTTCCGGGCCGCGTAAGAAAAAACGCCGCTCTCAAAGGCCTTCCGAGCCGGTGGTTATAGCTGAGCGCTCGCCGGAGCCCCTCCCGCGAGCCTCGCTCTCTCCTTCTCCCCCGCCCTTCACCGACGCGCAGCGGCCGGCCTCTGCCCGCACTGCCGTCGCCTCAGGGGATGAAGCAGACCAGCTGGTTACTATAGTTACTCCCCTCTGTCAAGCCGCGCAAACGGCGCCGCTCACAAGGGATGTCAGAACGGACGGTCACGGGCTATAGCTTCCTTTACGTTACAAGGAAGCTACCCCCCCCCGGATGACGCACGCCCTCTCCCCCTCTGTTCGAGCCGCGCAAGGCGCCGCTCACAAGGGATGTCAGAAGTAGACGGTCACGGGCTGGCTTCCTTTACGTTATAAGAAAGCTACCCCGCGTCTCGGTCGCGCGCGTCACTCTCCGGCCACCTCCGTTTCTCACACATTTCTCAGTCCCCTCCTAGCTCAGGCGACTAGAAATATCTATATTGCAGTAAACGAGCCTGTTATACACGCACGCCTGCAAACAAACGATGTCACAGCACATAATGACATCTTCCCGCTCTCTCTCCCTTTGTTCGAGCCGCGCAACTGCGCCGTTCTCAAGGGATATCAGAGCGGACGTCACGAGCACCGGCGAAAGGAGGAAGAGAGAGTGTTTTCGTCCCGCTTAGGCCGGACTTCCTCCAATCCTCGCATATTTCTCAGTCCCCTCTAAGTTCAGGCGGCTGGAAATACTATTATTGCAGTAAACGAGCCTGTTGTAATACACGCGCGCCTGCAAACAAACGCTCGGTCATATGCTCGCACTGACTGGAAGCTCATGTGTGCCCCTGTGGCTCAGTGGCAGAACATTAGACTTCCGCACCAGAGACCCGTGTTCGAATCCGGCTCTGGCAGCAGAAAAACTTTTTTCTGCTTGCTTCTCTCGAGCTCGCAGCCAGCTTTCTTACATACAGAAAGCAAACCCGCATCTCACGGGATACAGATTTCTCAGTCCCCTCTAAGTTCAGGCGGCTGGAAATACTAATACTGCAGTAAACGGGCCTGTTTTAATACACGCGCGCCTGCAAACAAACGCCGAAACGAAACACGACGCTCGGTCATATGCTTGCACTGACCGGAAGCTCATGTGTGCCCCTGTGGCTCAGTGGCAGAACATTAGGCTTCCGCACCAGAGACCCGTGTTCGAATCCGGCTCTGGCAGCAGAAAAAACTTTTTTCTGCTTGCTTCTCCGAGCTCGCGGCCAGCTTTCTTACATACAGAAAGCAAACCCGCATCTCAAGGGATACATATTTCTCAGTCCCCTCTAAGTTAGGCGGCTGGAAATACTAATGCTGCAGTAAACGGGCCTGTTTTAATACACGCGCGCCTGCAAACAAACGCCGAAACACGACGCTCGGTCATATGCTCGCACCAACTGGAAGCTCATGTGTGCCCCTGTGGCTCAGTGGCAGAATTTTACTGGAGAACCGTGTTCAAATCCGGCTCTGGCGGCAGAAAATATTTTTTTCTGCTGTCTTCTCCGAGCTCGCGGCCAGCTTTCTTACATACAGAAAGCAAACCTGCATCTCACAGGATGGTGCTTGAGTATTTATGAGCGTCTAAACATATGAGCCATCAAAGCATTTGCTCTATAACGCCGATGGTGTTACAAGTGTAGAAAATGTGCCCACTCCCATGTGCTCACTGCTACACACAAACACGGTCCCCATGGTAACGCGTTCAGAGCGCTCTCTCATAAAGCGGTCACACGCCGCTCGAGTAATAAGTGTAGTAAATGTGCCCACAACTCTGTGCTCACATCTACCTGTAACTCGCTCTGCCACTCGGTTACCCCGGGCAACAGCGGCTCAAGCCGAGGGTGTTATAAGTGTAGAAAATGTGCCCACTCCCATGTGCTCACTGCTTCACACAAACATGGTCCCCATGGTAACGCGCATAGAGCGCTCTCTCATAAAGCGGACACAAGCCGCTCGAGTACTAAGTGTAGTAAATGTGCCCACAACTTTGTGCTCACACCTACCCGCTGCTCGCTCTGCCATTCAGTTACCTCGGGTCGCACACCCTCTAAGCTCCCAAACTCTGGCCGTGTCATAAGTGTAAACTCTGCGCCCGCTCAGGTGCACGCGCACTCACTTTTAGACATTACAATCCCCACGCCGCTTTCGCGCCAGGGGTGTTTGTCAGCAAATCGCGCTCCATCCTCTGGGACCGAGCTACCGAACGCTGTACAGCCGGCCAATACTGTTTACCAGCCCCCGTGTTCGAGCACCAGCGGCGCGCACGCCGCTCCATCCTCTCTGATACAGGTTCCCCAATCCCGCGCAGCGCGGCGATCTGAACCCAGAGACCATTCGACCCCTAGCTATGCATGCGGAAGCATGGGAAGCTATTCAGGGCGCGTCAGAATGGGTGCTGAGTACTATAAAACACGGCTATTCGCTTCAATTCGCTCGTCGCCCTCCGCGCTTTCTAGCACAGACGGAGACGAAAGTGAGTTCAGAAGCTGCGCACCTGCTTCAAGCCGAAATAGCGAAGCTACTGCGCAAAAGGGCTATAGAACAGGTTCATCCTTCTCTAAGCGAGTCGAGCCTTTACAGCCGCTACTTCCTCGTACCCAAGAAGGACGGAGCGTTAAGACCTATTTTAGATCTGAGACATCTGAACAAAGCCCTCATGAGACGGCCGTTCAAAATGATCACAACCAGAAAAATCCTCGCGCAGATTTGCCCAGGAGACTGGTTTATCTCTCTCGATCTAAAAGACGCATATTTTCAGATCCAGATAACTCCCCGTCACAGGCCATTCTTGAGATTCGCCTTCAACGGTCGAGTATATCAGTACACAATCCTGCCCTTCGGCCTGTCTTTGGCACCCCGTACATTACGAAATGCATGGACACGGCTCTCGCTCCCCTGAGAAAACAGGGAATGCGAATACTGAATTATCTGGACGATTGGCTTATTCTAGCGCTGTCAGAGACGGAACTTGTGTCTCACGGAACAGCGCTTCTCAGCCATCTGGAGGATCTGGGTCTCTCGGTCACTGGACCAAGAGCTCGCTATCGCCCCGTCAGTCAATTTCCTTCTTGGAATAGAACTGGACTCGGTGGCTATGACGGCCAGACTGTCGGAGCAGCGCGCGCGCCGCATCCGCCTCCTCGCCGCATCCCTCCAAATAGGCAGCCGGGTTCCGCTGAGGACATTCCAGCGTATCCTGGGGCATATGGCCTCAGCTGCAGCAGTGCTCCAGCTGGGCTTACTGCGCATGCGCCCGCTTCAACGCTGGCTGAAAGCGCGCGTGCCCCACCGAGCCTGGGCGGCCGGCGGCTTGCGAGTCAGAGTGAATCAGAGCTGCTTTTCAGCCCTGCAGCCCTGGCTGGCAGCCGAATGGTATCACACAGGAGTGACTATGGGAGTGATTTCACACCGGAAAGTTGTCTCGACAGACGCTTCCAACCTAGATTGGGGAGCGCTCTTCGAAGGCAGACCGGTCTATGGCCGCTGGTCAGACCAGGAGAATCTCCTACACATAAACTGTCTAGAGATGCTCGCGGTCGAGAAAGCTCTCAAACACTTCCTCCCATTCCTCCACGGTCACCATGTTCTAGTCCGCACGGACAATACATTGGTAGTGGCCTATGTGAATCGCCAGGGCGGTGTCAGATCAGACGCTCTGCACCCTGGCGGAACGCCTCCTCGTGTGGGCTCAGCACTCTCTGCGCTCGCTGAGAGAGCCGCGCATGTGCCTGGCCACCTGAACGAGGGCCCCGACAGACTGTCCAGGGACAGCGTTCCCCCTGGGGAGTGGTCTCAACACCCCCAAACAGTCCAGTCACTGTGGCGCCGTTTCGGCAAAGCGAAAGTCGACCTTTTTGCGTCAAAAGACAACGCTCATTGCCCAGAGTTCTTCTCGAAGAACGAGGACACGCTGGCCCAGACCCGGCCCAGCGGCCCGCTGTATGCTTTTCCCCCGGTCTCTCTGCTGCCTCAGGTCATCAAGAGAATCAGGGAAGCGCGCCACACAGTGCTCCTCTTAGCCCCATACTGGGAGAACCAAGCTTGGTTCCCGGATCTAATACAGCTGGCAGACTCAGCCCCCTGGCCGATACCGGTGAAGAGAGACCCTTTCTCTCAAGCCCGCGGCTCGATATGGCATCCCCATCCAGAGCGCTGTCTCTGCATGCGTGGAGCCTCAACGATTACACGCTGATCTGCCAGACGGGGTCATGAACACGATCATACAATCTAGAGCCCCCTCTACGAGGCGGCTCTACATGTCGAAATGGTCAGTGTTTAACAGATGGTGCACTGCTAAGGGGCTCGATCCACAGACATGTGGGGTATCGCGAGTACTGTGTTCCTTCAAGAGTTACTGGACGCGGGCAGGTCCCCCTCCACGCTCAAAGTCTATGTCACGGCCATTTCAGCGCTCTCTGTTCAGAGCTGGGCCGCGCATTAGGAAGGAACGAGTTCGTCATCCGCTTCCTTAGAGGAGCCAGGAGGATGAACCCCCCGCGACCCCCCTCGGTTCCTATGTGGGATCTTTCACTGGTCTTGGAGGCCCTGAAAGCGCATCCCTTCGAACCCTTGGAAACTGTGGATATGAAATACCTCACGCTCAAAACCGTTTTTCTGATAGCACTGTCTTCAGTCAAACGAGTGGTGGAACAGCTCTTTGTTTCGTTTGGCGGGCGCACCAAGGGTCTCGCCGCCTCGAAACACAGCCTGTCCAGATGGATAGTGGACGCTATTGCTGCTGCTTATGCGTCTAAAGACCTGCAGTGCCCATTGGGCATTCAAGCTCACTCCACCAGAGGCATGGCCTCGTCGTGGGCGTGGTCCAGCGGGATTCCCATTCATGACATTTGTGCAGCGGCAGGCTGGGCCTCCCCCTCCACATTTGTTAGGTTTTACAACCTGGATGTTCCCGCCTTGCAGGCGAAAGTGTTATCAGTCTAAGTCTCGCGTATGCCAGCCCACTATCTGTGCGCGGGCTACGTTGTGTGATTTAGCTCTACTGGTTGAGCTGCACTATGCAGGGAATTGTCAGTTCGGACCGGCCGTGCCGCTCCTAACCCCCTAGTGTGTGCTTATGTACGGCGCTAGCCCTCTTCGGGCCGCCCGGCTCTCTGCTATTACGTTCCCCGGGCTCTCCCTGGGACTCATTCAGTGGATGCTGGGCGCGCACGGCGTTGACAAGGGCGTTCCCGTAGCGTAAGCAACTACGCAATACGAGAGAACCTCTCGTAAGAGAACGTTTCGGTTACTCACGTAACCTCTGTTCTCTCTAGAAGAGGGAACGAGTATTGCGTAGCCCGCCGTGCTCGCACCACCAGCTCATTTCGCTTCATGCGACAGAAACCAGAGAAGCAGCCTCCGAGCCCTGTTTATATACGCTAAGCCACACCCCTTTTCGCGGGCTGTGACGCATTAAGCGCGCTCATTGGTCGTGACGTCACGCCAAGGGCTCAGCGGTAGGCTGCTGCAGTTGCCGCAGGGCAGCCAATGGGCACGCTAGTAAGCTTGCCCTAGGTCTGCAGGCTGCCGCACTGCGTTGACAAGATTATAAAAATTAAGGATAATTTTTGGCTTCAGTATCTCGAGAAAGAAAGGCTTTCCCGTAGCGTAAGCAACTACGCAATACTCGTTCCCTCTTCTAGAGAGAACAGAGGTTACGTGAGTAACCGAAACGTTTTATCATGTCTTCAGGCTTTCTGTTTCACAGCTGGGTGGCTGCGGTTGCGAAAAGATTCCTCAAAGAATAAAGCCTTTTCTTTATTACAATTTTGCCTTTTGAGTGTTGTCTTACACCTGTGATGCTGTTTTTCCAAGTGAGATAAAAATTGCTATTACTGTGTTTAAAAGGGACTTTTATGGCAGAAAAGAGAGAAAATGTGATCAGTGAATGCTGATTGTTATGTATTGATAATGACATATTCATCTTGTGGTCTCTTGATTCATTGTTGATGTATGTCTCTAAGTGACTAAGAAACATGTGAAAAAAAAACTATCCCCAGGCTGCCATATTTATTTACATAAAACATAAAATAACAAGAAAACAAGAAACTCGGATGAGTCTCTTGATCTCATCCAGTGTCCAATCCTTTATCACAACTATTACATTATTAACACACTTAAACTTTACATGTATACCACTGTGAATCAACAGCAAGAGTTCCAACAGCATTCAGTTGTAATGAAGCTATTAAAAACACATCATGAACAAAAACAGAGTTATAACATCACTGACATCAAATATTAGCCCATGAACAATGGTGACAATCAAAAAAATAATAATACTCTGAACATCACAAAACAGGCTACAGAAAAAGTCAACAAAAAAAATTAGCAAAAAAACAAGCAAACACAGAAAATGGTAAGACCATTCAGCTGTATAATTTATTCATGCTCCAATGCATGCTGGGAGTTTTGTACTATGCTGTCACCCAGCATGCATTGCGACATGAAACTTTTGATTGTCAAAATTGTTGAGATTCATGTGCTGATTGTTGATGTCTGTGTGTGTTTCAGTTATGCAGATGATTATAATCTTGCCATATTTATTTACATAAAACATATAAAATAGTAAGAAAACAAGAACTTTACCTCTGTTTTTATAAGCGAACACAGCTATCAGTATTCCAGCAATCACAACAAGCACAACTATAACTAAAATCAGGATGACTGACATCCTCCAAGAAATAAAAATATTACCTGTAAAACAAAACAGTAAATAAGCACACTGTGTAGTTTACATAATGTTCAGATCTGAATGACATACACAGTAAATGTTGATACAAAACTCTATTATAAACCTAATGCTGCTATTGCTTTTACTTAGCTTCACACAATAAGCTGATAATCATTCATTCTTTTTACTGCTGCATCAAAAATATCATGAAAACGTGATAAACAATTACATTAACAGATGCATCTACTCCCTTGAGCTGATAATCAGTGTCTCCAGCATGTGATGTCTCAGTTTGACTCTGCAGTGAATCTTTCTGTTACTCTCATATACAGTGATGGTGTGTTTGACACTGAATCTGTCTGAGTTTCTGTGTGTCTCATTAGTTTCTAAACTCAAACTGACTCCTTCACTGTCCAGCCACTCAAGATCAGGTTCAGGATACCAACCTTCAGATTCACACTGTAGATGAAGCCCTCCTGAACGATCAAACCCATCTACAGTGATCACTGGAGGACGTCCTACAACAACTACATCTACAAGGAGTTTTCTCTTAAAAGTTATTCACAACGCCTTTCAGACCTACTCTTAGTAAAGAAAAATGACAACTCCTAAACTAAGAGTGAGTCTTCATTGCTATGGATGGCGTCATTACTCATGCACGAGCTTGACTGAAGTGACCACCTTGATTGGCTGATGGTGACAGGTCTGAGAATGCATGCGCCTACACAAGTAGTGCGAAGGACGGAAGATGATGAATAACTGAATAAATAGCCTAAATGAATAAAGAGTAAGGCAAAACAATGAAACATATGGATTGATGCAATATCTTTGCAACATTATTGAATTAATCTGTCACTATATGCCTCTGCCTACTGTTGAAAACTTTTTCTTCGTCGAAGCAAGAGACCAGGAGACGTTGGGGATCACGTTCAAACAAAGTTATTCTTTATTGAGGACTTCGCTGTACGCGGCTGCAGTTCTTCCCAAATCATTCTGGCTAACAAACTTTACATGGTTTCTTTATAGGCCTTTCAGTGGGCTGTCCTTAAAGGTGCTAAACATACACACAGCCTTAGAGGTAACCACTAAATCTAATCATCTAAAGACAATAGAGGCAATTGCCCCCGACTGACTTCCCCAAATGTTATAAACACAAATGGTCCCGAGAACTAAGACTATGTAACAGTCACACACAGTTCAGCTCTTAGTTGGAAGATCAAAGATGGTATAAACAACAAATGGTCACGAGACCTTAGACTAGGTAACATTCACACACAGTCCAACTCTTAGTTGGAAGATAAAAGACTAACAAGACCCCTGACTATTACAATGTTTAGACAGCTGTCACCTTGAATGCCCAATACAGTGTAATTCACCTTAGTTTTTCATGTGTTATTATGTAAGGAAGTAAGATCAGCAGATCTTAAACATATTCTTAAATTTGGATTCTTAAATTTGGATTCTTCAGTCCCCCGTTTGAGAGTTCTTAAAAACTCTCACAAAATACAAATTTAAACACATAAAGTTAATTCTTGTAACTGGTGTAAGTTACAGGCACATCGCATATGTTCATTCTTGTAACTTGAAAAAGGTACAGGCACATAGCATATGTTCTGTGTTGATTTTCTGTAATTGCATGTTGACACAGAAACAAACATGCACTTAGGGTCCGTGAAGTCTTACGGGTAATATTCTTTTATGGTTGAATCAGTCATTTTCTCGTGCGAGGTGTGAGTCATTCGTTGAATGAAACACTTGATACTGTGGAAGCATACGTAGAATGCCAGTAGGAGAAACAACAGCAGAATTGCTATTTCTTTAATCCACAGCCAGGGTTTACCAATCAAGTTTCCGAACCATGAAGAATTGTCTTCAGTCATCTGGTGTAATTTTGTTGAAAGATCAAGAATGTCTTGTTGGATTTTGTTTAAGTTCTCTGTTGGATCCATTAACCCAGTGCAGCACTCAGGGCCGATAATGGTGCAGGCTCCTCCTTGTGTTGCAAGAATGTAATCCAAGGCTACTCTGTTCTGTAAGATCATTATCTTGTGCGAAGCGAGAGCGTTCGTGATGTTGCCCAGGGCCAAAGCCGTATCATTGGCCAATTTCTGTACAGAATCCGACAGGCTTCTGACTTGATCGAGAGCCTGCATGACACCATACGATGGGATTAAGGCTCCAAGAGTTCTTGACCACCACGTTTGAACACAAGTGAGTCCTGGAATGCAGCCATCTTTGTTGGTAGAAGGAGCTGAATCTTGTAACTGTGGAGAGCTTGGAGTGTAGTGTGTGTTTTCTCTGATAGCTGGCAGAACATAAACCAAGGTGCACCTGCCGTTGAACTGGCTGGGTAGGATGCTGTAGACAGAAGTTCCACATAACCAAAAAGTGCCAGTTGGTGGAGGAATCATACACCACTGATTTATTGCAAAAAGTTTCGGTAGGGATGGGTTCCTGAAGAGACACTCGTTTAAGTCATTTTCCTGTTTCTTCTCTGTAGTAGTAACGTACACATAGGAATCATCTGTTCCTCTTTCAATCACAAAACTGCAACGTTCACGAGGAATCTCACCCAGTGGAGTCGATGCTGGAGCATAATTTTCCATGCACCAGTGGAACATCATTGGCAGGAGTAGATCTGTCATGATGGGAGTAGCTGAAGTTAGGTTGCAGGATGGTAGTCCAGGAATGCAACACTGAGAAGCTGGAGGAATGGTTACGTTGTGACATGTATCCTTTTTGTCTAATCCACTGTTCTGACGATCGAATAAGGTACACGTGTCACATTTGGACAGAGGGTGTGCAACCCATGGGATTCCGGCTCCTACTGAAGGTGCATGTGGCATGCAAACGTTCTTTCCAGCAAACAAGGCATTTCTTGACATATTCATCAGCTCTAAGAATATGTTGTTTCTGGGGTCTACACTTTGCGCTATGTCCATGATGGTTAGTATTAAGGCAATCTTGATCATGTTGCTGGATGACTGAAGTTCCCGTAGATGAGTTTTCTGCGTTGTGTATTTTTATTTTTTTTTTCTTCTTCTGTGTTGGTTGTAGTCTCTGCAGTTGGTCTAGTTGTTTTCTGGAGGTTGGGTATATGCAGGTGTGTGGGTCAGTGCATATGGTTAAAAACAAACAAACAAAGAACAACTGCAACAGACCAGTATTCATTGTAAAGACTACAAACATTAGGGTTGTATCATCTATTCAATCTGAGTCTGCTAATTGTGGTTCCTTCTTTCCCTATTTCTTAATTTATGAGACACCTAAAAGGAACAGTGAGGTGAGGAGAGACTATGGTTGGGAAGGGCCTATAAGGGAATCTTCACCACAGGGTTGGCCCCCGAAAGCCTGTTGCTTCCGGTTCTTCCTGGGCTCCTCACTGGTCCATGTGTCCTATCCTATCCCTGTAGGGGGAGGAACCACTTTGCAATGTGACACATGAGTCCAGGTTTTCCTTCCCTGGCACAATACTGCAGCTGCTGTAATCAACATAACTTGATGTGGTCCTTGCCACTTAGGCTCTAATGGTTTGTTTTTGAATGACTTTATCATGACCCATTGACCTGGGACGATTGTGTGTCCACCTTCTGGTGGAGTCTGCCAACAAGACTCAACTCTCTCTTTGGCACTCTGTACTGCCTTTGTGAGGTTTTCACAGTAAGCAATCAGGGCATCTGAGGCAATGTGTACATCAGCATTTCTAAGATCAATCACACCTGGCATCTGCATTGGGCGTCCTGTAATAATTTCATGAGGGCTCAGTCCTACTGATCTGTTAGGTGACGCTCTCATACTACACAGTACTGCTGGCAGTGCTTCAACCCATGACACTCCTTCCTGATGCATTTTGCTTAGCCTGGTTTTGATTGTTCTGTTTGCCCTTTCAACCTGTCCTGATGCTTGTGGCCTGTAGGGGCAGTGCAGATTCCACTTAATCTTCAACATTTTAGACACTTCTTTAACTACCTGTCCTGTGAAGTGTGTACCTTGATCTGAGTCAATGCAATCTGGTAAACCCCATCTGGGAATGAAATCAGTGACAAGACATTTAGCAGTATGTGCAGCGGTAGCACGCCCTGTTGGATAAGTTTCAATCCATCTTGAGAACTTGTCTATTACTACCAAAACGTCAGTTTTTCCCTTACAACGAGGCAACGAAATGTAATCAACTTGCAAATGACGAAATGGTCCTGGTGGAGCTGGGGTATGTGCTGCTGGTGTAATGGCTGCTGGTACATCATTATTTTTCTGACATGTAACACACCTTTTGGCTGTTTCTGTGCAAACATTTCTGAATTTTGGATTCCACCATTGATTTGAGAACCTGTGATTCATCGTTGCTGGACCACTGTGACCCAAATTGTGTATTTGTTGAGCCAAATATGGCAGCAGTGATTCGGGAGCAACATACTTCCCCCCTTTGGTCCAGCAGCCAGATGAATCAACGGTGGCTCCTTTGTCTAACCATGTCCATGCTTCATATAGAGGAACATCTTTGTACAAATCAATGATAGATTCAGGGGGCAGAATTGTCTTCTGTGCTGTACTACCTGAACACACTTGTACAGTTACATAGAAACAAGCCTGTTTAGCTGCTACATCTGCAAGAGCATTACCTTTAGCTTCTGTAGTGTTAGTTGTGAGATGTGCTTTCACTTTGATCACCGCTAATTTCTTTGGAAGTTTCATGGCAAACATAAGATCTTTCACTAATTCAGCATGCTTAATGGGGGATCCAGCAGAAGTTAGAAACTGTCTGCTTTGCCAAATGATGCCAAAATCATGAATAACCCCAAAAGCATATCTGGAATCTGTGTAGATATTTGCAACTGATCCTGAAGCTAGTGTGCATGCTCTAGTTAAAGCTACCAGTTCTGCAGCCTGAGCTGAAAAATGATCTGGAAGACGACCTGAAGCTACCACCTCAGTGGTGGACGTTACTGCATAACCTGCTCGTCTGTTCCCTTCAATTACTTGAGCTGAACCATCAACAAACAACTCAAATTCTGCATTTTCTATGGGAGTTTCTGCTATTTCACTTGTCGCTGCGTATGTAAGCGTAACACAATCATGAGTCATTTCGCCTTCATCCTCTAACACAACTTCAGTCATTGCAGACATCATACATGAGGAGGGGTTCGTGACTGGTGCACGCTGTAAAACAATGTTCGGGGCTGTGAGAGTAGTTAACCAATTTCCCCAACGAGAGGAAGTGACAGAAGTGACTTTTGCTTGATTCGTTAGTGCGGACACTGCGTGAGGGCATTTTACATTTACCGTCTGACCTAACACCATTGCTGATGAAGCCTGAAGCGCTAGATGAACTGCCTGTACTGCTCTGAGGCATGGTCCCATACCTTGAGCTACTATGTCAAGTTTACCAGAATAGTAATGAATTGGACGTAAACTGCCCCCATGATCTTGCATTAGACATGCAGTCATAAAGCCCAAGTGTTCATGGACATAAAGCACAAAGGGTCTATTAGATTGGGCAATTCCTAATGCTGGTGCTTGACATAGTGCTCTCTTCAAATCATTGAATGCTTTGAGGTGAAGCTCTTCCATACAAACAATATCTGAATCTTTACCATGGCCTTTCAACAAGTCATAGAGAGGCTGAGCAATCGAGGCATATTCTTCAATCCACGGTCTACAGTAACCTGCAGTTCCTAAAAATGAGCATAGTGTTTTAATGGTAGTAGGCGGAGGTATGGCTTTGACTGAAGCCGCTCGATCCTGTGTAATAGATCTATTTCCTGCACCAATTGTTTGACCCAGAAATGTGACTTGCTTTTTAGCAATTTGAGCTTTGTGAAAGCTGCATTTGTGTCCTTTTTTATGCAAATAGTCCAACAATGATGCCAATTCAGTTTGATGTACCTCGTGGTCTGTTGAGGCAATCAAAATATCATCGACATATTGGATCATAGTGGACTGTTTTACTGGACATTCTGGGTCACACAAATCACGTCTGACAGCCTGATGGTATATGGTCGGGGAGTTTTGAAATCCCTGGGCCAATCGGGTCCACTGATATTGTTCATGGTCAACTGTGAAAGCTAACCATGGCTGGCTGTCAGAGTGCAATGGTACAGAAAAGAATCCATTAGACATATCAATTACTGAAAAAATCTTACAATCTAATGGTAAGCCATTACAAATTGTAGATGGATCTGCCACTAGCGGGGTGATTTTATCAATGTTTTTATTGGCTACTCTGTAGTCTATGGTAAGTCTCCATGTTCCATTGGATTTCTTGATTGGCCATATGGGTGAGTTACAGGGACTGTTGGTTTTAACTAGCACTCCTTGCGTCAGCAGCTTTTCTACAATAGGTTTGATTCCCTGTATGGCTTCCTTACTGATTGGATACTGTTTGGTAACCGGGGGCGGAGTTCCTGTCAATTTGACTGGTTCTACACCTGTCAATAAACCACAATCATCCTTGTCATTAGCCCAAATTGGATGATTCAGTAAGAAAGCATACTCTGGAGGGATTGCATTATTGGTAGAAACGTGTGCTGAGGAAATTTTAATGCTAGCAGATTCTGAGGACATGTCTAAAGTTAGATGTACTTGTCTCAGAAGATCCATGCCTAAAATTGCACCTGTATTCAATGGAGCACATAGCAATTTTGTAGTCAGAGTTTTCGGGCCAAATTGTACCTCTATGGGCGGGGTTTCATACAAAACAGAATCTTCACCTATTACGCCAGTTAAAGAAAGTTTGGTTTTCTTGTACGGGATGTCTAAACCTTTAGCCAATTTTGTAGGAATTATTGTAATCTCTGCGCCTGTATCAAGCAAAAAATCAATCTCTTTTTCTTTTATGCTACCTTTCACAAAAATTCTTTTGTCATTATGATGGATTACAGGGGAAAGGTAGCTACTCACAGCCCCAACAATTAGTTTTTTTCCTGTTCTTTTTGTGCTCTTAGAAGAGCCTGAGCGAGTTGCCCTAAAGTTTCAGTGGACATTTGCTGAACTACATCAGGATTGTAGGCAGGTTGAGAAGGAGCAGAATTATGCATTCTATTTCTTTTATTATCTTGCAACTTCTTCCTACATTCTTTCTCCCAATGCCCTGATTTTCCACAGTAGTGGCATGTGCTTTCTTTTTTAGTCCATCTATTGTCTTGTTTCATTGGGTTAAACGTAGCTGCTGCTATTCTCACTTGGGTTTTAACATCAGCATCCCTTTCCCATGTAGCTAACCTGTCTAGGTTACTTCTGAGAGTTTCGTTAGCCCATGTAACATGTAGGAATGGCAAGGCTGATCTGTATTCAGCTATAAGACCATCTGCCCAAATACGGATTAGAGCTCCTCTATCATCTAGTACACTTTCAGAATCCTCCACTATTCCACTGTACGTGGCAGCTGCCTGAGAAAATCTTTCAGTGTATTCACTTATAGTCTCTCCTTTCTTTTGTACACATCTAGTAACTTTTGACCAGTCTATTTTGGGTCCTAAGAGATTCTTTAGGATTTTCAAAACACCTTCTTTCAAATCGCCTTTACTGGCATGTTGTAGTTCAGACGTAACAGCAGACTCAAAACTGTTGAATTCAGATTCAGTTAGAATTTGTGACATCAGCTGTGTAACTTCTGGCAACGACATGTCATAAAGACGCATTTTACTGATCAATGCTCTTCTAAATTCAGAAAATTCTGTGCGTGCTGAGGGTAAGCTCTGGGATAGTCTCTCGATATCTTTGGGTCCTAGCGCTTTGGCAACAGTTTGTACTTGGACAACAGAAGAGTTGAGAGGAACACTTTCAGTTCCCTCAATTCCCTGAGACCTTCTCCTAGCGCCACACACCTTCACTGAATCTACTGGCTTATCAGTTACTGATTGGATGGCTACATCTGTTTCAAAAAAAGCTTGTAAGTCAGGGTAAATGTTATCTGGCTGACTAACTTCTACATCAGTTTTTTCTATAGCTTTGTTGCGGCTCAATTTCTTAGTCAACGAAGATATTCTAGCACGTAGCTCATTTACCTGTTTCTCTAGCTCTGAGTTGCGCTTAGACTGTTCTGTGGCTTTTGCTAAGACGAATTCTCTATGAACACAAATAATGCCCTTCATATTGTTTTTGCGGATGCTTGCTCCAAGCACCTTTTTACACTCATCTACTGACCAAGTTTTGTCTGGGTGAATTTCATATTTCTGAGTTAGTTCCTGTCTAACTTTTTCAGTGACTATAGTGTCCATTTGTTCTCTTAAAATATTTTTGAATTCGCTTTCTGACCACGATGGAGTCGCAAAGCCACCTTTTTCCGTTGTGGGGATCAGTCTGGCATTTTTTCTAAACATTTCTGAGTTTTCTTTGTTACCACACAATAAACAAAAAAACTAAAACTTCTCTCTACTGTCTACAATAGAGGGTACACTTGTTAACACAGCTTAACTATTGTTAACTTTCCAAATGACCAACACTTCACACTTAACCTCCCTGCCTACAAAAAAAACAGAGGATAAACCAAAATAACTAGCACGTAAAGCTAATTCTTCTCTGCCTGAAGCAAAGGATAAACCAAAATATTAGCACATATGCTAAAATCTTCCCTGCCTACAAAAAACAGAGGATAAAACCAAAATAACTAGCACGTAAAGCTAATTCTTCTCTGCCTAAAGCAAAGGGTACACAATATTAACATGTACTGTTAATCTTCCCTGACGGGCAGAGGGTATCTTTCATCTCTAAACAAAACTTTTTTTAGAGGATAACTTAGTTAACAAAACCCTGCAGCTGTCTGTTAACTCTTCTCTGAACGGCGCAGAGGAAAAAACACATATACTGGTCTGTAGCGGTTCTTTGAATGAAGTGAAACTCACCAACCCTTGGTAGTAAAGGAAGATTCTGTAACTCAGTCAGGCTTTGAGATCTTTGAGCTTGAAGTTTCAATCTGGAGGAAGCTGGAAAGATTCAGTCTGGTAATCTTTGTTTAGCTGGAAGTTTCGCTCTGGATTCCAAAAGATGCAGTCTGGAAAGCAGATCTTTTGTTGAGTTTGCTGTTTCAATCTGGATTCAGGTCTTTGAGCTTGAAGTTCTTTGAGTTTCCTTTTTCTCCATCCGGGTTCACGGCACCAAATTGTTGAAAACTTTTTCTTCGTCGAAGCAAGAGACCAGGAGACGTTGGGGATCACGTTCAAACAAAGTTATTCTTTATTGAGGACTTCGCTGTACGCGGCTGCAGTTCTTCCCAAATCCTTCTGGCTAACAAACTTTACATGGTTTCTTTATAGGCCTTTCAGTGGGCTGTCCTTAAAGGTGCTAAACATACACACAGCCTTAGAGGTAACCACTAAATCTAATCATCTAAAGACAATAGAGGCAATTGCCCCCGACTGACTTCCCCAAATGTTATAAACACAAATGGTCCCGAGAACTAAGACTATGTAACAGTCACACACAGTTCAGCTCTTAGTTGGAAGATCAAAGATGGTATAAACAACAAATGGTCACGAGACCTTAGACTAGGTAACATTCACACACAGTCCAACTCTTAGTTGGAAGATAAAAGACTAACAAGACCCCTGACTATTACAATGTTTAGACAGCTGTCACCTTGAATGCCCAATACAGTGTAATTCACCTTAGTTTTTCATGTGTTATTATGTAAGGAAGTAAGATCAGCAGATCTTAAACATATTCTTAAATTTGGATTCTTAAATTTGGATTCTTCACTACGTTTGCAAAGAGAAGAACATTTTAATTTTATTCACAATGAAACGTTACAATTAGTTTACTTGCAACGAGTAGCCTAGTTTTGGTTCTTGTTGGTGGCGTTATTGCATCCCTAGTTATGCCTACAATGCAAAATTGTTCTCTTGCGATTGGAAGCTCCTGTAGCCGCCGCATACGCATTTCAAAAAATCGCAACGTGAAATGCCACAAAAAGCGATTTGTGAATAGGTCTTAGTGAGTTAGGAGTCCTCTCGACTTCTTTTAAGCTGTCCCAGGCGTAGGTGCTACTTTTAGGTCTAAAATGCTTCATGAATTACTCCTAGTCAAAAAAAAATCTAAAGTTACGAGTCCTAAAGTTACGAGTGACACGCCCATTTTTTTTTAGGAGTTGCTCCAAAACTCGCCAGTTAGGAGCTATACTTTTAGCCAAATTCTTTGAGAATACGGCCCCAGATCTGAGCTACACATCCTAAAGGTTTTTACTCTAATGTTGTTCCAGACGAACATATGGGAAATAAATATAAAGTATTATTCACAATGATGAATAAATAACCTGGGCCCGTATTCATAAAGATTCAAAGACTCCTCTCAGAAAACTCTTAATTTAGCTTAAAAACTTTTATGTAGGAGTCTTAGCTTAAGAGCGATTCGGGGCCGATCTGAGAGCAACTCTGAGTAAGGAAAATACAAAACTTTTATCTTAGTGATGAGGCGGGGTTGACCCCGTTGGTATGTATGACACAATCTTTTGAAGACTGTGATTGGTTGGTTGTCCAAGAAGGAAAAAAAAAGTGATTTTAAGTATAGGGTCTATTCTTGGCTTCCACTTTGAGCTTACATTTTTCCTATTTGATCGTTCTCTCACACACACACACACACACACATTGGCCCTCATATATCAATCTTGCGTAGAAATGGGCGTATATATTGGCGTAAGATTATGCTTACACTCTTCTCATCGCCTGATTTATGAAGCTGTGCGTACCTTTGAAATTCTGGTGTACGCAATACCTGCCCTTGATAAATGCCACGGCTGAAATCGATCGTCATTAGAATAACACGCCCCTAAATATTCAAGTCTCCGCTCCCCCCACGCCCTCATTTTACGCCATGGACACACGGAAGACGGCAAAGAAGAGAAACTTCTTTGAGAAAGAGAAGGGAAGTGGAAAGAAACAAAATTGATTTCTAGATTTTTATTATTAATGACGCTTATTGTTATTTAGAAGAAGAATTTCGTTATTATTATTATTTGTATTATTATTATTTAAAATAAGAAGAATGGCATTTTTATTATTTTGTCAGTCTGAATTATGTTTTTGGTCATTGAAAGCCTTTCATTACTAAACCCAGTCCGTGCACACCTGCCGGGCCTAACCCTGGCCTAACCATCGTTTCAAAGAATAGTACAACGGCGAGCGCGTCGAGTATAAACGCCTCGTCCGTTTGGGGAGGTGCGCGCGCAGTCTGCGGAGACTCGCGCTGCGGAGCCAGGCGAAAGTATAAACAAGGCTTGAAACGTCAGGTAAAGCGCACAGGCTCGCAACTTAAGGAATACATATGCCTACAATTCAAATGCTTTGGTAAATTCACACAAATTAAACATTGAAGTCCATGTTGCACAAAAATAAACACTGAAGTTTATAATTACTATGTTGTTGTTTTTTTTTACAGTGGGTCATAATATATTATATCTTTTAGTTTGTCAGTGCTTTTTGTGGTGTTAGGAATTGTTTTTCTGCGCATTCCCGCACACAAAACGTGCGTACACCACCTCCTGAGCTGGCGTAGGATTTGAGCGTGCCGTACGCCAACGTCCATATTGATAAATCTCAAAGTCACCGTGGTTTTGGGTGTACGCCAGGTGTACGCTGGAAATTTGGTGTACGCACTTTTGATAAATGAGGGCCATTATGTGTATATAAATCCTTTTTTTTATTTACCATGCTGTTGATTTCCTATAAGGTATTTGATTGCTTAGAATGATAAAAATTGTTCCACTCTTTCTAATTACACTGATTGTTGGCATGTCTATTTAAGAGGTGGTTTGAATGTTGGTTAATGTATCAAACATGGAATTTTCCCAGTTGCCAAATATTGTAATGTAGTGATTACTTTCATTTCAGGCGCTATGGCATTTCTGCGCTGTGTCGGAGATATTAGCGTGTCTCTAAAAAGATCAGTCACAAACATGATCCCTGCACGATCTAATCTATAGCGTCTTATTAACTCACTGTCATCCATTGTCTGCAACACATTTCTTCTCCCTCTTCGTCTTTCTGCCATTTTCTCCTCTGCTAAAGAAACTCTTAAGCCTCTTAAAAGTCCTCGTCTGTGCTCCTAACATTTTTGACCTTAAGACCTCTTGTAAGGGTTAAGATGCTTTCTGAATTACTTTTTTCTTTACTAGGAGTTTTTCTTTAATTTTAAGAGTAAACGCCCACATTTCTAAGAATTTTCTTAGAATTTTGTCACTAGGAGCTACTCTTTGCATTAAAGGGGGGGTGAAATGCTATTTCATGCATACTGAGTTTTTTACACTGTTAAAGAGTTGGATTCCCATGCTAAACATGGACAAAGTTTCAAAAACTAAGTTGTACATTTGAAGGAGTATTTTTGTTCCAAAAATACTCCTTCCGGTTTGTCACAAGTTTCGGAAAGTTTTTTTCGAGTATGGGTCTATGTTACGTAAGATGGTGCGGAATTTCCTTATATGGGTCCTAAGGGCACTTCTCCGCGGCCGCGCGCGCAACCGTAGACCAGAGAGAGAAGAGAGCGAAAGCAGTACGCCCATCAAAGCGCTATGCTCGGCTTTAGGGAAGTCAATGTCACCAAAGAAGTGGGTTTTTGGTTGCCAGGGCAAGACAACCCTGCACAGATTCCCAAAGAACCCAGCGTTAAGGGAACAGTGGATGGAGTTTGTTTTTTCGAAGCATCAACGGAGGTTGTGCAAGACTCTTTGTTCCCTGCATTTCGACGATGATTGTTTTATAAACAAAGCCCAGATCGACGGATTTTCAGATCGTCTAATGCTTAAGGATCGAGCAGTCACAATGATAAAGGTTCGCGGTCGTGCGTTGGAACCGGACGGTGAGTAAAACTGTTGAACAAATGTTTCTGTGTGTTGTTAGCTAGGCGGGTAACGTTAAGCACAGCTTTAGCTTCGCCCACACGGCCCGCCCCCAGCCGCTCGTTTTTTTCCGGAAAGACTCGGTACAGCCTATCTTTCTTTTATAAATATAATAAAACTAAAGACTTTTTGGAGATATGAAGGATGCAATACTACTCTATAGGTACTCAAGATTAACAGGAGATTGAGTGAAAATGAGCATTTCACCCCCCCCCCCCCCCCCTTAAGATTCTTTATGAATACGGGCCCTGATCTTGAATCTGTAATTCCACTAACAAGCAGGAGAGTCAAACAAATGAACTTCATCTCTGAGACACAGATGCTAAAAATAAAATATGAAAAAGAGAAAACATTACAGAAAAGTGTGTCAGCATACATGCTTTTTGCCTTAGAATAATACTTACACTTAACCTCCTGTCTAAAAGCGAGATAAATATTTACAATCTCTGTCTGTTCAAAGAAAACTGGTTTAACCGGATCAAGACAAAGCAGGATATAAATGTGAATCTACATGTAGCACTTATAAATACATATAAACACATGTTGAATGTTGTTGAATCAGGATTTTTCATTTTCAAAAATGCAAATCTATAATTTGATTCAAAAACCTTTCATTTATTTACAAGATTAAGTATTATATTCATTATTAATTATATTCACTGTTGAACTCAAACATGGTCCTCAAGTCACACTCATGCCAGACTTCAGGTAAATGTGTTTCAGATTTTTTTTATGACTTACCTTCAACTCAACATTCACTGTGTTCTCAAGAGTGTCTTAATAAATTGTGTCCATATGAAAGTTTAGTATGATCGTAAGGAGATCCTTCCTGGTTTATTTCCACTTTCTCTTGTAACATCTGAACAGACACAGTCCCTCCCATCATTCAGGCTGATAAACCTGCTGTATTTTCTTCTGTCACACACACTGACACTCCTCATTTTATTCTGATTTGAAATATGGCAGACATGTTAATCAAAAGAAAACACAATCAAGTGAACACAAATGTGGATGATGACACAATATACGCATCCACAAATATAGGGAGAACTGTGACCCCACTACTGACAATACCAGAAATAAATGTCAAAAGACAGTTTATCACATATAAAATTTATTCTGGAAATTAAAAAAACATCAAAAACATCATTATAATAGAAATCTCATCTAAAATGTTATGTAAATTTAAAATAAAATAAGTTTAGATAATAGAAAAAAAAGGAGACAAAGTATCACAAAGTTTTAGATATTCATCAAAATGAATCGATCTAAAGTCATTATTAGTTTGCGAATCGTCACATAAGTTTAGTGTATTTATTACACTTTGCTGGAGCCATATGGTATTTGCTTTTTCTCATTGGTCTTTCTCACATCATAACTTTTGGCCTTAAATACTTCAAAAACCACTGGAATATCATGTGGTGAGTCGTATGTGATGATAGCAAAACCAGAGATGGGACCAGGTCACATGTGCAAGTCTCAAGTAAGTCTCAAGTCTTAACCTTCAAGTCTCAAGTAAGTCGCAAGTATTTTTTGGGGGGCAAGTCAAGTCAAGTCAAGTCACAGGCTATGTCAAGTCAAGTCCAAGTCAAGTCACCTTATTATTGTAATTTTACCTGCAGAATCTGATCTTAATAAAGTGAAAAGACATGATATAAATAACTGTCAATAAATTACAATCATTTGGATTTGCATTGTAAATGCTCATGTTCAGTAAAATACATCATGGAATCAAACAAAATTGTAACTTCATAAATTTATATTATTTTTCACTTCTGCCAACAGTGTTTGAAATGTTTTAAATTTCAACATTGAGTCCATAAAACAAATAACAGCTTAACATCCAACAGACTCCTCTCTGAACACCTCTCTCTCTCTCTCTCTCTCAAACAGTTTACGTACAAAATTAAACTTTGTTACATTTCTCCTCTCACACACTTTCTCTCTCTCGCTCTCTCACACACACTCACTCTCAAACTCACTCTCTCTCTATCTCTCTCTCTCACACACACACACACACACACACACACTCACACACGCGCACACACACAGAGAGAGAGAGTATATCCATAAGTCATTACATCTTTTACAAGGTATTGCACTTGAAAAATATTAGATTCGAGAGGGTCTTGTCTGCAAGCCGAGCACGATGTGCCTCATGACTGTAAAAAAAAATCTAACCCAAAGTCCAATTATTCTGGACGTTAAGTTAAAAGTGGTGGGTACAAAAAATGACGAAATCTGGTGGGCACGCGTCCCCACCAAAATCGACGCCTATGCGTGCATCTCGTCGGTTATTGGTTGGAAAGAACACTTGTTGGTTGCAATTGTTTTTGTGTACAGATCTCGGAGCCTAGGCTGCCTAAAGAGCAGCATTTTTTTTTATTTTTTTTTTTATTTTTTTTTTGATTGCCTGCTTATGGGGCGGCCAGCTAGCGGATTGTTAGGAAAGATTAGATGAATGTGATAATTTATGTTTGGGCCTTATTTTGGGACTGAATTCGTTGATACAACCTTTAATGGCTACGTTAGCTATTATTACATTAGCTTACTACCAGATAACATTAACAAATTGACAAGCACTTACTGGGCAGAATGGCTCAAATGACGGACGAAACTGGAGGTTGTCGTCTGGCTGTCCACGATGTTAATGTTGCATGTCTTGCAAAGCGCTGTTCGTCTTTTGCCATCTTGTAAATAATTCTTGAAGCCGAAAGCGATGACCATCGGTACCCCTCCGGCTGACATGTTGATGTTGTATCTGATCTAAGTGGGCGTGGTGTGTGTAAGGTACGAGAGGGCATGACTGATTATAGTGTCGTGATCCAGTCATGACAACGCTATTCTCAGCCTGCGCTCCAGCTGGGTAATAATCAACTTTATTTTTTTAAAGAATTTATATATTTTATATTCAAACTGAAAACATGATGTGATTAACACTCAAGTCATTCAAGTCATCGTGTCTCAAGTCAAGTCAAGTCCCGAGTCTTTAACTTCCAAGTCCGAGTCAAGTCACAAGTCATAAAAATAGCGACTCGAGTCCAAGTCACCAAGTCACAAGTCCCCATGTCTGAGCAAAACATACAGTTTTATTTTCTTATTTAAAGCATAATCTTAACAAATTCATGTTTAAAGGAGACCTAGTATCATCTTTTCCAAAGTTGGTCTATTAGAATAGGTGTTCATGCTTCAATGTAAAAAAAAAAAAAAAAAATGTTCACACATTTTTCATTGTTTTGGCATTACGCTGGAATTGGTCAACAAACAAAATCATTACTGACAGAAATGACTATTTTTACTATTGCTATACTAGAGTCAAAGAGTCTGTTTTGTTATATGGGTCTGTGTGTTCATTTTTGCGTGTTTCCCTTGTGTTTGTCATTGGCTTGATTTGCTGTCAGCGCTGCTATGCAACTCATGGTGACTTAATCAGGAATAAGGGTCTTATCTGGCAAAACAGTGTGATTTTCTAAAAAAAAAAAAAAAACATTTATATACTTTTTAACCACAAATGCTTGTCTTGCACAAGCGGCAACATTCTGATCTGAAAAATGAAGCCTACCCGGAAGTGCGAAAAACTGCAATACATCAAAAATCCGCTAGGGGCAGGTCCCAAAAGGGAGCAAATATCCATAGCCCACATGTTAAAATGTCCGTTTTCACAGCATAAATTCATGTTTTTACAGTTTGGTCCCATGGACTTTTATTGTATTTTTCGATAGGTTCCGAGAGCCTGACAACTGTGAGGGGGGTGAATTTTTTTCTAACTCGTTAGTTTAGATAGTATTTAGATATAAAATGTATGCCAAATAAGGGCGTGGTTAACTTTGATTGACAGCTGACAAGGCAGCGCCACGGAGAATGACAACATAAGAAGCGCCATTTTTTAATGGAGTTGACATATAATACTACTGTTTCTGTATCATGAAATGTTGTTTTAAGAGTTTTTCAGGCGAGAATGTAGTTGTTTAAAGCTCAGATCTGTGGTTTATTTATAAAGATTTATGAAAATTTGATCCAGTTGTGAGATCCCGCGATGACCGGGCGCTCGGCGCTCCTGCACCCCGCCCGGAACAGCCTTTCCTCGGCTTGACGCTCTAAAGGTTTGCGGCGGACTCTGGCGTCTCTGTAGTGGTTAAACATAATTCGTCTGTCTATATCTAACGGGCGATTTTTGGTCTTGTAAATGTATAATTTGTTCCCGGTGGGGAGGGGAAGTTTCATAACTTTATAAGCTATTTAACTTTACCATAGTGACGTTATGGTTAGACTCGAGCGCTGACTTTGTATGTTTTACTGAATTGTTTGCTTTTATTTGTATATCTTCTTGTACATTTTACTTATACTTTTATAATGGCTAATTTTGAATAAAGTGAAATTTAACAAAAAGAGACTGGGTTGAGTTTTGTCATTTTAAGTTTTAATACAACGAATATGATCTGTAATGTTGTTTACTGCCACATCTGTTGTTTAGTACAAATGCACATATTGCCTGGACCATATTAAAATGTTTAATATTTTTATATTATATTTAAAACGAAAAGAGGCAGGTTTGTGTTTTATATATTTATATATATATATATATATATATATATATATATATATATATATATATTTTTTTTTTTTATATATATATATATATAAATAGGCAAACGTTATGTGCAGTGATCAATACGCATTGCCTGAACCACATTTGTGTGGCTATAATGTTTAAGATTTCTTTAAATGAAACCGAAAAGAGTTAGTATGGTGTTTTATAACATATTTCGTTGCCTAAAAGAGGTAACCGGAGTATTAGAGCGAGCTGAGTGAAGGTGGGCGGGGTGAAGCGTGCTGTGTTAGAAGGTGGGCGGGGTTAGGATTTCCCAAGATTTTCCAAGATGGCGCCGCCCATACCCCCCATAAACGGCTTCAAACCCGTTCTTCAGAAAGTCTATGGGTGACGTCACAGACGATTTGTCCATATTTTTTACAGTCTATGGTCTTGCACTAGCTGCGATGCGCCACACACATTACGTAATCATGTTGAAAGGTCACGCATGACGTAGGTGGAAGTAAAGACCTATAGTATTTACAAAGCGAATGTACAAAGACTAAGTTTGTGTCGACAAAGACGGCATTTACAATAAATAAATAAATAAATAAAAGGTAAAATAACGGTGTCGGACGATTTTGAAGTTGGAGGAGAAAAAGAGATGTATTTTCACCCTACTCTACATTTGACCCAGAACACGCGTGACCTTTCAATGTGATTATGTAATGCGTGACTCATTGCAGAGTATAGTGTAAGACGAGCATTTGTGGTTAATGTATATAAATGTTTTTTTTTTTTAGAAAATGACAGGCTGTTTCGCTAGATAAGACCCTTATTCCTCGTCTGGGATCGTGTAAAGCCCTTTAAAGCTGCATTGAAACTGCAATTTGGGCCTTCAACCATTAAGGTGATGATACACAGGGCAACTTTTTGAGCAATATTGCTGGGCAATGTTCCCGCCAACGGGCAACCAGATGAGACACAGGGCCCACGACCGATCTAAATTATCCAGATAGAAATGTATTGCCCATTTTCAATGGGAAAGTGCCCAAGCAACAATCGCTCGACAAGATGGCCCAGCAACATTGCTCAAAAAGTTGCCCTGTGTATTATCACCTTTAGACCCCATTGAAGTCCACTTTATGGAGAAAAGTCCTGGAATGTTTTCCTCAAAAACGTTAATTTATGTTTGACAGAAAAAGAAGGACATGAACATCTTGGATGGCGTGGGGGTGAGTAAATTATCAGGAAATTTTAATTCTGAAGTGAACTATTTTAAGTCTAAGTAAATACCATTCGCTTCTGTCATGCTGATTTTGCGATCTAGCCAGTTTTCAGTCAACTGGTGAAATGGTGAGTTAGTGTGGTTGTTCTATGGAGGCGTGTTAAGGGTGAGTTTTAGGGTAGTGCTGCGGGGCTACTGGTTGCCAGAGGCTGCAGAGCCAATGGGTGGAGCTTGACGTCCAGACGGTTCAACCAAACCCTAACCCCAATCACTGAATATAACTCCACCCATTAGATTCACAGAGGTAGAGCAGCCGACCTGGCTGGTCTAGGTCAAACTCCAGCCATCATGTTCAGAGTGCTGGAGCTAGACTTCATTTGGCTCTGCAGCACCACTTGATTTTAGGCTCGGTGCTGGAGGTCTGAGGCCACTTTTTGTGTATGAGGGACAACATTTTATTTCTGAAACTTAATTCAATGCCCCGTTCGCCTGCCGGCAGTGCTTGTAGCCGTTTAATGTAAACTGCAGGCTCCCGTAGGAATGTTATTAACTAACATTAACTAAGATTAATAACTACTGCAATAACAGAGAGGCTAGCAATAACAAGCTATATTGAAAGGATTTATTTTTCCTTTCAGAGTGTCTCCAGACAAGCCTCCTTCAAAACACATGAACACACACAGCAGAGAGCAAACAAAAGCATCACAGAGACACTGTTAAACCTTATCTCTACCATGTGTCTCAAAGCACATTACATTACAGTAATAATGAACATAACTTACAGAGCACTGACCTGTACCATCTGACTGCTGCGTATTCATATTGCCGTTGATAGTGTTGATATAGAAACGCATAGATTCGAGTCACAAACTGTTCAGAGTATAAAGTCACAGGTTTCCATCTCTTCCAAATGACAATATTTATGGCGTGAACGCAGCATAAGCTTGTTGTTTTAGTTCAGGAGGAACTGTAAAAGGCGGCTGCTGTTTTGGTTGCGGCGCCCTGTGACTGACGTCTATCTAACATCTGTCTCTCTTCATGAAACGTGCTGATGACGGGTGATGTCTGCACGAGCAGGTGCGCAGAGGTATGTAAATACACATATGTTGACTGGCAGGTAGGACATCATTGCATTCAGACCGAACATTTTATGGTCCTACGCCTTCCTACAAAGACGATATAAATATACAAATAAATACATTTAGGACCATTAACTTAGAGATTGCTATCAGGATGTGAAGAGACTTTCAACCAGCATAACTAAAAACTGAATCTGGACCAGATCACCTACCCTGCCTTTAACTAACGAGATCCTACAGTAAAGTGTTACCAGGAATCCTATTAAACTTCTCATTCCAGTGTGATGTCTGTAGCGAATACGACTTTGGGTAAATTTTAATTAGCTCAAGAATATAGGGAATTTCGGAAATATTAATAATTATGACTCATGGTCATAATTCATAAGTCGCATGTACATTTATTTTATCAATTATAGAGATTAACTGGTTCTGTAACTGATCTAATCGTTATTCGTCCAGCGAATAAAGGTGAGATTATCACAGTTAAGAAGGGTTATCTCTTTACAAACTCCAAGAAAGTTTGATCTCCTGGCCACGGACATCAAACCTTCTGAGTTTATTAATTAAAACTACTGAATGTAGTCTAATACGAGCTTGTAGCTTAAGATCTTTTGTTTCATTGACTTTAGAATGGTGGGTTTTCAGACACAGAGACAGTGAAAAGTATAAATGGATTTTAATAAATGTGACTAAAGATTATATGAGCTACGAATAGAAACGTACGTAAAAATGCAAACAATAAACACAAACAAACATTTAAACAATAATAACATACGTGATAAGAATAAAACGAAATGAAAGAAAGAAAGAGAGAAATAGAGAGAAGGGAAAAGCTAGTAATTGTTACATACAGAAACCTAAACGACGGACCCCAGAAAAGCAGCTTCTATCAGATAAATATACTTGCACGTCTGTTCTCTGTTTGGTTGATGCTGAAAGCGCGGACGAGGTCCTGTTTCGACTGCGTCTTCCGGTGTCGCGGGAAGCTTGAAAAGGCTCACTGAAATGTAACGTTACCGAGAAAGTTCGTCTTCATCTTCCGTGAAGGAAGAGGCAAATATAACTTAGTTGCAAAGGAACGGCTGCTACGACTCGAACATGTGTTTGTCCGAGGCCTTCCGGGATGTTCCTCGGGGAAGCGTCGCGCCGGTAGAAGAGGAGGAAGGATGAGAGCGAGGTGAGAGAGAGAGAGGTGAGAGAGCCCGCTGTGTTTTGAAGGAGCTCAAGTCACGCCCCCTTGCGTGCGTGACCCAATCGCCTGGGAGGACGTATTGTGGTCATGTCCTTTCATTTGGAAAGGTACACGCCTCTTCTAACTAATGCTGGCGGAATAAACTTTGTTCATAAACATTTATAAAACTGGTATTAATCAAATAATGCATCCTCTAATATTCTGTGCTAAATATTCAACACCGTTGTGTTCTTCTGAACAAAACAATACCGCGAATGACAATTCTGTTAGTCAACAACACAAAGAAACAGGATTTCTCGTGATTACATGCATATTAAACTGATTACATATCAATAAAGCTTATAGATATCGTATTTCGGGTATAAGGATCATAAGCACAGCAAGAAATACATTTTAAACATTTTAAAAAGGTACTTTTGACCACAAGTGGTCGGGCATGATAAGGAGTCTGTGTTTTGTGTGTGTGTATGCAGAGTCGTGCACACGTGGAACCGCGTGGCGAACTTTGTCCTTCCTTTTCAGTGTGAATATCTTCTTGAGTTGATGAGATTAACTCAGGGGACCTGACCGAGCATCTGCTAACACTGTTGTTTTGTTTTGAGGGGTTAATCAGTACCTTTTGTTTGTTGATTAGATTTGATTAATCAACAAAAAGGCAGACCTGATCATCTGCTTTCCGTTACAGTCCCCCCTTGATGAGTTGATAGGGCGTGTATGGGCCTAGTTGACTCATCACGGTAACAATGGTCAGATGGCAGGTGGTTGCTAGGCTGATGACTCAGCTCAAATGAGGTTGAGGGGGGTTGATAGTGTGGGATCCCCCCTTTTCGGGGTTCCATAGGAAACCGCCGGACACGGCTTTGTGAGCTAGGCTGTGGATGTTCACATTTCGTTGAGGTAATGTTCTCTTTCGACGTTGCTGGGTTTAAGTCGAATGTACACTTTCGGAGTGTGAGTCCTGCTTTGGTAATCAGGACTCGGGGCTGCTCTCTCTCCATGCGATGCCGGATGCCGGATCTGGTGATGTCCGATTGTGGCTGCTTTCTAGCGAACCACCACAGCATCCTGTTGGAGGAAAAAGAGAGAGAGAGAGAAAGGGAGGAAAATCTTCAGCGATGGATGTCCTTGGTTGGCTAGGGCATCTTGTTGCTTCGCTGAGGTTGGTATGCCACATGCTTTGGTGTGCCATGCGTGGGTTTGGTGCTGCGGTGTTCAGCACATGATGTGTTCTCGGCACGCCTGACCCCCCTTTGTGCGCTGTGGCCTTACAAGCTGTGGCGCTGTGATGGCACAGGTGCACAATGCGTACTGAAGTCCTGTGAACGCAGCTTGTGCGTGGTGGCAGACAGTTGTCTGAGGCACTGGCTGCCAGTGAGCTCAGATGGCTTGCGAGGGTGGTGGAGGGGTAAGTGGCGGCATAGAAAAAGTCTGTTCTTCAGAGGCCCGCATGACCTTTTAACACAGCGGAGGTAGCGTAAGCAGCTCTGAGGCGTGCAGTGTAGTTGGTAAAGTTCATTTTTGCTGTGTAGTCACTGCAATCGTGAGGGTGGTTGGTCTGTGTGGTCAAGAAACTTACGCACATCTCTATTTGCGGTTATTCGTAGCAGGTACAATTTGTCCCAAGCTGTCACGTTGGGGACAGTTTGCAGGTGAAAGTCAATGTCTTGTAAGTAAGCAAAAATGTCATGGTTTCCTGCAGGATCTGGGTTGAACGTAGGAATGTTGCGGGCTAGCTTGTCAAGGCTTTTGGGAGGAGAGCTGTTGCTGGGGGCCCAATCCGTCTGGAGAGGAGTCTGACCCTTTACAGCTCTTGGTGTTTGGCTGACAGGCGAGGTGTTGTGCAGTGGGCTTTCGCCCCCCTTTCCAGCTCTGGGTGTGAAACTGAAAGGCGTGGACTCGTGGGAAGGGGGAAATGGTGTGAGGCGTTCTTCCCCTTCCCTGTCACTGTTAAGTCTGTAAGCATGTCTCAGTTCTCTGCGAACCATGTCTAGTTCGTCTTCGAGATCGTGTCTCTGTTGAGCGAGCTCATGGATTTTAACTCGGGCCACGTGTAGGTGTCCTTCACAGGCATTGGCTTTAGCGTGTTTGTCTTTGAGTTCAGTCTCTGCTCTCTCAAGGCGAGCTTCAGCCCGTTGGAGCCTTTCGTTGAGTTCCTTCTGGGTGTTTTCAACTTTCAGTCTTTCAACTTCCTGTTGTAGCGTGGTGTCCGTCTCGTCCTCTTCCTCGTTCAGGAAGAGTAGCTGGTCTAGACGGCTTTGTGTGTGTGCCAGGTCCTCCAGGGCCTCTGTGGCCTGGAGCTGTAGTGCGACTGTCTTTTGCTGCAGGTCGGCGTTGGTCCTTTCGCTGGCCCGGGCCTTGATGACGAGGTTGAGTGCGAGTTCTCCGAAGATTTTAGCCAGCTGCTCATGGTCGTACTTCTGGGTTGGATCGTAGGTCTCAAACTGGTCCAGGTACTGTGGGTCAGCGGCGTCCTGGTGCAGAACCATTGCTGTCATTTCTCGCAGCCATGTTTCGAGAGTGTGCCAGCGGACTGGGTGACTGGATGAGCTCGACATCTTTGCTTACTGTGGTGAGAGAAGCACAGCACACACAAAAAGAGACAAAATGCAAGTTTGTTTTAGGGTCAAATGAGCTATACTCATACGGGCTAGGCCGTTTATGAGAATTTCGGGGCTAACTGATGCCGACAGTTAGCGGAGCCAATTTCGTGGGTATGGATAAACCCACAATAGAGATTTTGACAGGCGGTAGCCTGGGGGTCGTCTAATGACGCCGGCTTTGATCGTTACTCTATTCACTTTCCTGGGGTCTCTCTTAGGTTCTGTCTGTCAGTGAAATGAGAGAAACAAATCACAACAGAAATGGAGAAAAATTAAAATAAAAACAAAGTTGAAGGTAGGGAAGATCAAAGGGAAACACAACACAAGGAAGTGAATTGGTCTGCAATGAAATGTCACAAGCAATAACACGGGGAGTGTTATAAAATAAAAATAAAGAGGCCTAAGCCTATAAACACTGACTGAGTCCTGCCAATAGATACACAATAAGGGATTAAGATGTTAGACTCAATGTAAATTAAGGCTTTCTGGTTTCATCAAATTGAGTACATATGTATGCAGGAGTCCGAGGCAAAGGCTTTACTAAAATAGTGATACAACAAAAGGGAAATTATGATAACTGATGGTGATTTATCAGAATAACCTACCCCCCCCCCCCCCCCTTTGGAGAAAAGAGGGAAGAGAAAAAAAAGAGAAAATTATCAATGAAAGAAAATGTGAATAACAACACAGGCTTGAGACGCAGGCAGAGGGATAGGCCCCGGCAGTGGGTTTGTGCCACTAGGGTGAGGGCCGTATGTCTTCTCAGTGGTCTGATTAGACACAATTTTGAATTAAAATTCAAACTAGTTTGAATTGGAATTCAACTAAGCATGCAAGGGGAGGTTCAAAATAATAAAAATAAGGAAGGAAAGAAAATTAGAATGATGACAGTGATGTATCAATACTAAAATTAATTAAACTGAAATTCAGAATGACTTCCTATAATCCCTACAATAACACTGAAGTTATTAGTATTGATTATAAAAATAATCAAACGAAAAGGGTAGCAATGAGACACTTCAATTGCAGACTGGGGGTTAAACAGATATTGATAAGTCGACCCAAGATGGCCACACGGTGGCGTGCTTCTTCCTAGGTGGACCTATCAATGAACTGAGTGAATCAAATCTAAGTTTTTAATTTGAAAAGTTTTCTTTTTTTTCCGAACTTAACTTAAAGTGTGACAGTCAAAAACAGAAAAAGGAATTGTCTAACTCCAAATAATATCAGCATAAGCTAAGCTTGAATGCAGTTAAGTATTTGAGAGAGAAAATGAATGCAGAGAGAAAAAGAAATTGAAAGCAGGTATTATCTTATAACGCCACGAGATGGCGTAGTTGCGCTCGCGCAGGCTGACGTCAGTGGGAGGCGACACTCACGCAGGATGACGTCGGTGGGGCGCGCGTGATTTGAGAACTGCCACACACCTAGAGGCTGCCCTCTAGTGTCGGTGACGTGATTCAGCAATTTAGACAGCAGATTTTTTTTTATCTGTGGAAATCACGAGTATTTCGCGCTCTGTTGCATGCGGAAAATTACACGAGTTTCATAACATGTGACTGACAGGAATTACACATCTATTTAATTACACATTATATATGAAACGGTTTAAATAAAACAGGCATTAAAACTTCCGTTTTTAATTAATCGAGCTGTGAGTAAACAGGCATTAGACTTCGGTTTACTTACACATTATACATGAAACGGTTTGAATAAACAGGGATTATCTTCTGTTTATTTCAGCTGTGAACAGGAATTTTTTCTTCTGTTTACTTACAGCTATGAACAGGAATTAAACATCTGCTCATCACAGGAACAGGAATTATTGCATCTGCTCCTCTCCCATAAGCATTAATCAAAATAGCACTTTATGATAATGCGTAGGTTTACGAAATTGGATCGCGAGGCCAATTTCTGACCAGGAGCTTATCGTTAACGTATTGTATATAATAAGGCCTATTACGACTGAAAAACTGAGTCACTGCTCAGGTCAGATTTACGTCTTCGTCCTAAAAGAGATCCTTTCGTCTTCATTTAGTCGGTTTAAATTGTATTACATGAACTAACTGTAAAGAGTTTTGCTTCGTCTTTACAGAGACAAATGTAATGAACTGCAGTTTTAGCAGAGCTGAGCTGGCTTTGTGCCTGCTTTCAGCTGGGTGAGTTCGCCTTAGCGACTTACCTCACAATTCAAAACGCGCGTGTAACGTTACAATTATTAATACCAATAATACACATTCACTGAAACTGAATTTTGCCCACCAAATAAAGTTTGAAACTGCCTAAAATAACTCCACCAAAATGTAGCAAATACGACTTTGGGTAAATTTGAATTAGCTCAAGAATATAGGGAATTTCGGAAATATTAATAATTATGACTCATGGTCATAATTCATAAGTCGCATGTACATTTATTTTATCAATTATAGAGATTAACTGGTTCTGTAACTGATCTAATCGCTATTCGTCCAGCAAATAAAGGTGAGATTATCACAGTTAAGAAGGGTTATCTCTTTACAAACTCCAAGAAAGTTTGATCTCCTGGCCACGGACATCAAACCTTCTGAGTTTATTAATTAAAACTACTGAATGTAGTCTAATATCGAGCTTGTAGCTTAAGATCTTTTGTTTCATTGACTTTAGAATGGTGGGTTTTCAGACACAGAGACAGTGAAAAGTATAAATGGATTTTAATAAATGTGACTAAAGATTATATGAGCTACGAATAGAAACGTACGTAAAAATGCAAACAATAAACACAAACAAACATTTAAACAATAATAACATACGTGATAAGAATAAAACGAAATGAAAGAAAGAAAGAGAGAAATAGAGAGAAGGGAAAAGCTAGTAATTGTTACATACAGAAACCTAAACGACGGACCCCAGAAAAGCAGCTTCTATCAGATAAATATACTTGCACGTCTGTTCTCTGTTTGGTTGATGCTGAAAGCGCGGACGAGGTCCTGTTTCGACTGCGTCTTCCGGTGTCGCGGGAAGCTTGAAAAGGCTCACTGAAATGTAACGTTACCGAGAAAGTTCGTCTTCATCTTCTATGGAATGATATTCCGGACATTATTCAAAAGGAATTGCAAATTGTATTTGCAATTGCGTTTTCAAATTGTGGATGCATAAAATGTGACATAATCCAAACGCAAATGCAAATCGCGCATTACCGTTTGCATTTTCGTTTAAGCGAACGCACAGTGACTGCCAAATTTAAAATGGAAATGCAAAGTCTGTTTGCAACTGTGTTTCCCATATCTAACGAGTCTTGACCCTGTCATATTTAAATAGCAATTTCAATTACCACGTCTGCTTTTTCACTTTCTCAGCGTCGCGTATGTAGCCAGCCAAAACTCAAATGAAATCGCAATTCCCTTAGTATTTCCATTTCCAATGCCTTACACGGGAACCTGTCAATCAGCGTCAAGGGTGGGATTATGCTATGGGGCGTGTTCGTGTTGGGACGTGACGTCACTCACAGTCGACGGTTAAGAGGTGATTCCCTGAACAGACAGACACAGATTTATTTTAAACAATGGAGGTAGTTGGTGAAATTGTGGAGGACCTTATGATGCTCGCGCAGCAAGTTGATGACAGTACATCCTCTACAGATGTAGGTAATGTAACAAAAGTCACAAAATTCCATGACACTGAAATAAAGATTTGGTTTTGGTTTAGTTTAAAATGAATATTTCTTAAACCCTCATGTTGTCTTTGGGTTCTGTTTGGATCTCATTTGATATTTTCCCCCCATTCAAAAAAACGTATCTCCCTTATCTCAGTGTCATGGAATGTTGTGACTTTTGTTACATTATTTGTCTAAACACACAAAAAAACCTGGGTTTGATTTAATTGGTCTGAAAGTAGCCTATGTATAATTTTGTTTTTGTCCATTTCACAGTTGAGATTAATTTAAAATGATTAAATCCCACATAAATCTAATTGACTACACCATAAATGTAAAGTGGAACAAACATCTCTCTCTCTCTCTCTCTCATGCTTCGTCCTTGTTACATTATTCATTAAGATAATAAATTAATAACGCATAATTATCAGTGAACTTGATAAATGTTGCAGATATGTTTTACTATGCATGCAAACAAATGCCTTTCAACTTATGCGTGCAAAGTTCAGAATAAAATGAATGTGCAGCAATTTGTACAAAAAGAGAGTCTGTATACTATACGTGTTGTAGCCATTTAATAAGCTCATTTAGTTTCATATTTGTTAAAATATTATAATGTTATTTTTTCATCTATGTTGATTATGAAAAGTGAACCGCACGAGTAAGATAGGATGCGCAATATATCGAGAGATGTAGGTCAGACATGATTTTGACCACTTTTTGTTTTGTAGAAAGCCTTTTTAAGTGAATTTCGTTTTGTATAAATTGTATCTTAATTTTAATAATTTTTTTATCAGCCAATAATTTTTTTATTGCCTGAATTTAATAAGGAAATATAGCAGACAATAAAATCATGGAGGCGCCCGCGCGGTCATTGCATTGCTCGTGAACAGGAGCGCATCTCATCCTAACTTAACGAAACTCAACGTAGCCTATGCCTCACAGACATGAAATATATATTAAGAAAGCCCAAAATGTCTTTTTAACAATTTAAAACGAAAAGAAAAAGGCTACTCTCTGATTATGTAATCCATGATGTGCATTTCTCTCTATAGGCGCGTTCACTATACGGAGATGACGATCGTCAACTTCATCTTTACAGCTGTTGTTGCTGTTAATAAACTAAAAAAATAATAGGCCTGTAATTTTATTAAACAATAAATTAAATTAAGTTGTAATTGTATTAAAAAAGCAGCAAAAAAATCCGATTTGTTTTTTAAACATATGCTAACTACGCATTAAATTCAGGTAGGCTAGTTAGTCGCTGTCCTCAGTGCCGCAGAAAAGCACTGAAACGGAGATGAAGGGGAACCCGTTTTTTTTTTTGTTTTTTTTTTGGCTTATTTTAACTGGCCCATCCAGTTTTCTGGAGGCCCACCTACAATCAAAATCCTGCGCCGCTAGTGACACACACACACACACACACACACACACACACACACACACACAGGTTTAACTGCAACAGACAGCTTTTTTATTGAATTTCGCAAATTGAGAACACTTATTTGAGACCTAGCACCGACACTCATCTCTTGTGGTATGTCCAGTAAAGGACGTCCAGGTTCTTTAGTTGTCCTGTCCTTCACAAAAAACCTATTAGCTACTTCACTGAGGTTGGCGAAGACAACATTATGATGTTGCTGTTGGTCAAGGCTACGAAAACATTTAACTTATCCAAAATGAAATGGCTTCTGAGTAAGAGGACATCTGTAGAGGATGTACTGTCATCAACTTGCTGCGCGAGCATCATAAGGTCCTCCACAATTTCACCAACTACCTCCATTGTTTAAAATAAATCTGCGTCTGTCTGTTCAGGGAATCACCTCTTAAACGTCGACTGTGAGTGACGTCACGTCCCAACACGAACACGCCCCACAGCATAATCCCACCCTTGACGCTGATTGACAGGTTTCCCTGTAAGGCATCGGAAATGGAAATACTAAGGGAATTGCGATTTCATTTGAGTTTTGGCTGGCTACATACGCGACGCTGAGAAAGTGAAAAAGCAGACGTGGTAATTGAAATTGCTATTTAAATATGACAGGGTCAAGACTCGTTAGATATGGGAAACACAGTTGCAAACGGACTTTGCATTTCCATTTTAAATTTGGCAGTCACTGTGCGTTCGCTTAAACGAAAATGCAAACGGTAATGCGCGATTTGCATTTGCGTTTGGATTATGTCACATTTTATGCATCCACAATTTGAAAACGCAATTGCAAATACAATTTGCAATTCCTTTTGAAAAAAGTCCGGAAAATCATTCCATAATCTTCCGTGAAGGAAGAGGCAAATATAACTTAGTTGCAAAGGAACGGCTGCTACGACTCGAACATGTGTTTGTCCGAGGCCTTCCGGGATGTTCCTCGGGGAAGCGTCGCGCCGGTAGAAGAGGAGGAAGGATGAGAGCGAGGTGAGAGAGAGAGAGGTGAGAGAGCCCGCTGTGTTTTGAAGGAGCTCAAGTCACGCCCCCTTGCGTGCGTGACCCAATCGCCTGGGAGGACGTATTGTGGTCATGTCCTTTCATTTGGAAAGGTACACGCCTCTTCTAACTAATGCTGGCGGAATAAACTTCGTTCATAAACATTTATAAAACTGGTATTAATCAAATAATGCATCCTCTAATATTCTGTGCTAAATATTCAACACCGTTGTGTTCTTCTGAACAAAACAATACCGCGAATGACAATTCTGTTAGTCAACAACACAAAGAAACAGGATTTCTCGTGATTACATGCATATTAAAAAGCTTATAGATATCGTATTTCGGGTATAAGGATCATAAGCACAGCAAGAAATACATTTTAAACATTTTAAAAAGGTACTTTTGACCACAAGTGGTCGGTCGGGCATGATAAGGAGTCTGTGTTTTGTGTGTGTGTATGCAGAGTCGTGCACACGTGGAACCGCGTGGCGAACTTTGTCCTTCCTTTTCAGTGTGAATATCTTCTTGAGTTGATGAGATTAACTCAGGGGACCTGACCGAGCATCTGCTAACACTGTTGTTTTGTTTTGAGGGGTTAATCAGTACCTTTTGTTTGTTGATTAGATTTGATTAATCAACAAAAAGGCAGACCTGATCATCTGCTTTCCGTTACATGTCTCTGTTTACATCGCCTTCATGTGAGGCAAGTTGAGGCCAGTTCTTGGAAGGAAAGACTTTTTTATTTTATTTTGTGTGTGTGTGTGTTTGTGTTTGTGTTTGTGTGTGTGTGTGTGTGTGTGTGTGTGTGTGGAATTTTTATTGCAATAGATCTTGACCTCGTTTAAAATGACACATCTTAAAACCAGTCATATAGCCATGTTAATTACACATGCACCTTGAATATCACTTAACGAATGAGATTCAATGAAGTGGATTGTTACTAAAGTATGTAAACCGCGACCTCTAGTGGTCAATGACCACTGATTCTTGAGAGTCGGGACAAAACACATTTTAAAAAACTTTTTTTAAAAACACACTGTAAAGACCTACAGAGTAGTTAAGCACTATTTTGATTATAGCTACGCTATAATGTTTTATTATTACAGTATCGGGCTTTTATTTTGATAACCAAAGAAACCGGAAGTATGGTGACGGAAACGAAACTGGCGAACGGCGCAAAGGACGAAAGGAAAGCCTGAAAAGGTTCACAGTTAAAGCTCCAATATGTAGGAATTTTGTAATAAAATTTCCAAAAATAACTTGCACAGGGTGATATATTTCCTCCAGTTGTGTACTTACAATATCTCAAAAGTCTCCAAAGATTTTTTATTTCAGAGAAATTCCGATTTTAAATAACTGGCCGTCCCGGAAAAGAAATGTCGCGCCTCAGTGTGAGTATCGCCCAAAATCCTTTTATTCCACCACACCGGAATTTTTTTTTTTCACAACAACTTTATTGAGGTTTTTTTCTTATCACAATAAACAATAAAGACGTCTGACAAAGAATAAAAAAATAATAATAAAATAAAAAATATGACCCACCACACCGGAATATCGCATGGTCAAATGCGGAAGTGGTGGTTAAAGCGTTATAGCCATAGACTGTATGGTTATAGCTGTTATGGATCACGATTACTCTTTGGCGAGTATTGAAGTGCCAACAAAACGAAAGCGTCCATATTCTGATACACGCAGACTGTGTGACAAACGAAGGAATAAAACCTGGATAAATATCGGCAGGCGTTTTCGAGATGGAGAGAGCTGCGCGTCAATCTTGGACTTGACAGAGACTCTGGTCTCGCGAGTGTATTGATAGACAGGTAAGACATGCAACTGTCAATAATAGCACTTATAAACAAAGTTATATTGCTCTTTGTACTTTGGTAAGGCTTTTTATCACGTGTGGTGACCGAGATTATGGCAGTACAATTAAATACAATCGGATATGATGATAAAAAAATATATTTAGTCATTACTTGCAAATGTTCGTTCAAATTTACTTTTAGATATTGGTTTGAACACGTTAAACAACACGGCATTAACCATAAAAACGTAAAACTACACAACATTAACCAAACAAATCATTTGACAAATAGCTGTATGTTGTAACGGGATAATATAGCATAACATTTCACGTTCCTTGCAGTTCATTAATTATGATGACATAAAATAATACGATCAGACATACAGGTAATACAAAAACGAATAAATTACCTCATCCGTGATCATGATTCGTTAATTCCATGTAGATATATCGCTAGATGGTGAAAACGCATTAAAAACGACATCTCCCATCGTCACCTCCTTCATAGCGTCATCAAGCTTCGCCTTTGTTATTGTTGGAAACTGCGCCCTCTTGTGGTCAAATACCAAAGTCACATACTGGAGCTTTAAAGACAGTAAAGGCCACGGAGAAACAGTTAAAACTAACGTAGCTTCGGAGACTTACCCACAGAAATAATTGAACACTCCCCGCCTTTCACATACTGTGGTATGGACGTTTTTGGACCATTCCTGACCAAACAAGCAAGGAAAGAATATAAAAGGTATGGCCTCCTTTTCACATGCTTTTATTCACGTGCAATTCATGTCGAAATGTTAGAAGACCTATCAACAGACACTTTTATAAATGGACTCTTGATGCTTTATCGCTCTAAGAGGCTCTGTCAGACAAATAAAATGCGATCAGGGTAACTTTGTAGGTGCCAAAAACGAACTGAATGCAGCACAAGGTGAAATTGACACTGACAAACTGACGACCTTCCTTGCAGAAAAACAATGTGATTTTGTCCTAAACACACCTCATGCTAGTCACACACACCATCAGTTAATGTTAACTAAATAGTAGGCTACTACTATTTAACTACTATTTTAATAGATACTAATGCCTGGTTCAGATTACAAGATTTTTGTGTCTGTTAGGATAGTCACAGTGTCTGATTAGCCTACACGATTTTGACTCTTAAAATCTTGTTGTGTCAGACTACACGTTGCTTTCCGACCAGTCATCGCGAGCCTTCTCACACACACACACACACAGTCACTGTCGCTCACTCACTCGCGCACACACTGTCGCTCGCTCACTCACTCACTCACTAACTTACTCACTCGTGCACACACACACACACTGTAGCTCGCTCGCTCACTCACTCACTCTTGACGGAACCCGTCGTAGAGGACCGTTAAAAATTAAACATGCAAGTAGGACTGGGCGATTTAAATCGCGATATTGTCATGCGCATCTCGTCAGTAAAACCGGTTCCTTGATTAGTAGTAAATCACCATCACCTGCTTTCAGATGGAGCGGCATTTAGGGCTGAGGAGATAATTAAATGATTAATTTAGGGTGTATTCACACCTGCCTCGTTTGGTTCGATTGAATCGAACTCTAGTTCGTTTCCCCCCTTGGTGCGGACCTTTTGGGCAGGTGTGAATACAGCAATCGAACTCGGGTGCGGACCAAACAATCAAACCGAGACCCAGCTGAAGAGGTGGGCTGCGTTCGAAACCGCATACTTCCCTACTATTTAGTATGGGAAAAAGAGTAGGCGAGCGAAAAAGTATGTACGAATCCAAAAGAGTAGGCGAGAATTACCTGGGTGACGTACTAATTATCGCGAGATTCGGACTTAAGTGCGTTCGAATATGCCTACTTTCCTACTATATAGTAGGCGAAAACAGTACGTGAAGGAAGCAGTACGTTAGAAACATCAGTATTCATAAAAGAGTAGGCGAGAAGTTCCCGGATGGCTTACTCGCTTCCGCCCAGATTTTTGAGTGTTCAACGATGGATACTCTTCTATCCCAGGAGGCCACGCGAGAGGATACGTCATAAAAAAGAAGAAGAAGGATAGGTCATACTCGAACGTGACGGAAAGGATGACGGACGAGACTCAAATGTGAGTATTACAAATCAAATGATCGCATGTGTTGAACTACTGTACAGTAAACTGTTGCATTGTTGAAGATGTAAAGACGCTATATATTTGTGATTTTGCTGTAAATCACATTTTATTATGTATAGCTAACAGAGAAGCTCCAGTAAGGACACATACGTCTCCAAAGTGGATTTGCATACATTTTAAACCGTATACATCTTAAATACAATTACTAAATGTCTATTTAATATCTGGCAAGAAACTCTTCTATAAGAATTGCAGATTAAATATGAAATAGGCATCTGAGTGATGTATGTGTGCTATTATGTAGAACAAATCTATAAAGTAACTAAACATAAGTTATCTATTTTATTTGTCCATTAGTACTGTTGATAAATTAAGGAACATTTATGTAGGATAAAAAGTTAAAACAACCTCAACATGTAAATGTAGTGTTGAGTTCATAAATCACAGAGGTAATGTGAATCATGTCTGGATGTTACAGGGACAGATGAACACGTGTGTGTTTATCCGGTGGAGAGTGGCTCATGAAGCTGAATGCTGCCATCAAAGGCTTTGTGACATTACAGAAATGA